>NC_086201.1:5325000-5958750 GCF_035770615.1 Melospiza melodia melodia | reverse complement strand
CACCTCAGGTGCAGCTGCTCTAAGAGTATTTCATAGGCAGGGGGAGAATTGGCAAGACATTACTTTATAGACGTGAACTAATAGCAGGAGAGACTCTGAGTCATTTCTGTCACTGTAGCCTTATGCCAGCAACATAAAAATTGAGGAGACTCTTAGAGAATTTGTCCTGACCGCAATCTACAGTGCAGCATTTTATCCAAAGGCAACTCAATGATCTGTAGACTTTCCGTAAAATAAAGATGATGAAGACTGCATCAGATAAATTACATGTATTTGATTTCCTTCAAAACCAGGACAGTATATTCCACTCTGCAGAAGGGAATGAGCAGGCTCTCTAGCTTAACTATATATCTGAAAAACAAAACAAATATCAGCCTCTTAGTGCCACACAGAGCATTTGTTTTCTGGGGGAAAGGAATAAAAAGCCTTAATCAAGTACACCAGTCTTTTGAAGCCAGAAGGCACGAACCCTGAAAATGTACACTAAGGGCATGTACCAACAGAGGGATTGTTAAAAGATCAAAATAATGAGAAGTAAAGCAGAGGGACATCAAAGCTCGCCAGGCTGTGTATTTCTGCCTTGATTAGGAGGAAGGAGGGAAGAAGGGGGGAAAAAGGGTTTTAGATCAATAGGAAGTGGCCCGGTCACCTCAGACAGCACCATACAAATGTGTACAATTTACAGGAATTGCTGGAGCATCTCAGTCATGAAAGTCCCACAGGATCTGACAGTGCTCACACCATATTTAACAGGCACAGAGGGAGAGAGTTGAGATCGTCTTATCTGAAGGAAACTCCTTTTTTAAATGTAAGGGTAGATAGATTTTCATTTTGTCTTTCATCCCTCTGATTAAGTTCAGCTCTCTTTGGTCCTCCCAAGATTTCTTTTATCTAGTGTGGAGTCTGTATGATCTAAGCAACTATCGTTGGTTGGCAAAAGTCATTTTTGAGGTCCTTTTTTAAATGATGGATTGTCATTAAACAGAGTAGAGTAGATGAAAGAGGTCCAAGGAGATCCAAACTGTGCCGAGACTTACTCAGGAGGATGAAAGGCATAATGAGAGACATAATGAAGAGCAATCTCTCCCTCAAACTGGAGACAGGCCCTCTCAATTATGGCTTGTTTTTACCACTAGCTTCCAGTGATTTAAAATCCTAGTTATGAGCAGTTGATTCAGACTTGGCACACAAATCCTGAGAAATTAGTATTCTGTGAGCAGTAGGCCTGGGTGGTGACATGTCATGGCTTGTGCAGAGGATGTTACAGACTGGAACAGCAATCTTTTCTGTGGCCATGGGTGGATTGTAAGCAGACCTGTTCACTCAGTCTTCTGTGTGCTCTTTATCAGAAATACTGGAGCCATTTCATCCTAAAACGCTGTATTCTTCACTTAGAGCCTGAAATATGAAGGTTTCTAATCCTTAATATTTTAAATGAGCTCATTTTAGTTGCTGGTTTTTGGCCACTATGTGTGTCTGGCATATCTCAGTTCAATGGGGTAACCCTGCAGTGAGCAAACTATTCTAATTTCTTGATGATTTTCAATTTAATTGAATCATCCTTTGTTCTTGAGGCATTTGTGTCCTGGTTGGTCTCCCTTTTTGTTTGCTATTTCATATAACACTTTCACATTCTTCTGGTTCACCTCTCCATGTGGAGGCAGGCTCATTCAGTACTGATTTAGATCTACTTTTGCTTTTATAAAATTTTAATTTCCTGTATGTCACAGTTGTGCTGTTTACAACTCCAAAGACAATTCATGCCAAAGCTGCTGTGGTTCATAGGGAAATTGTTAAAAATTCATCTGAACTGAGCAGGATAAGATCCAGGTTCTCTTGAAAATGGCCTGAAGGAGAACTTTTTTTCAGACACTTTAAATAGAAAAGCTTGAAACATTACCAAAAATAAGCAAGTTTAATAAAAAAGCTTTTATACTATTAGTTGTCAGGAAAACACTAGAGATGTTACTTTCACAGTTTCTAGCCAAATAACCTCTTTCTTGTCCATAATGGTCTCAGTCAAGTGGATTATCAGCTTCTGAGACATTCCAGAGCCATTAATTGGAGGAATGGAGACCAGTTGTTTATTCTTACAGTATGGTAGAACCAAAGGGGTTTAATTTGAGATATAGACAATACTGGGTTGAAATGTTGATCGTGTTTAAATCAATGAAACATTCAAGGACTCTGTCAATTGTTTTGACTTCCCCCTCTTACCTCCTGGGAGAAAAACAAAACAACAAACCCAAACAAGTAAACAAGCTCCCCCCCCAAAACCCCTGAACAAAAACTCAAACTAGCAAACAGAAAAACAAATCAACAAACAAACCCAACTGTTGGTGAAAGGAAAATAGGGATGTTGAAAGGAATGCAGAGTTTGATTTATAGCATATATTGTTCATTGTCAGACTCCCGAGGTTTGACCTGTCTGGGGAATTTCCTTCAGAGGAACGTGATAAAAGTCTCAGTTTGCATTTTCCCTTTTTCTGCATTACTTAGAAAGCACTTCTTAATGGAAATTATTGAGTTAAGTTTCTTTCAATAATTAAGAACTAATACTCACCATGAATATTAGCATCCTGAATGACAGAGCTCATCAATATGGCTTACCATAAATCTTCAAGCACAAGATTTTTTGAAGTGTCATGACACAAAGGTGTAAAAGGAATCCTGATGTCATGTTTGTTGACTCTGAATTTGTATATTAATGTTGCTCCAATTGCTTTATGTCTGCAGTAGAGGCTTTAGACATGAGTTTTCAATTTCAGAATAAACGAATAACCTTGAATCAAACCGTCTTTCAAAATTCCCAGCATCTGTCTTTCAAACAGGTGCACTAAAGTGACAGAACAGTAACTGGAAGTGACAGGGATGCTTATGAAGTGCTTGCACTTGTGAGAATACAGCAGGTGTCTATGAACTGGTCGATATTACATTTGCTGTGGGTGTCCAGTGGTGCTCCTTTCTGCTGGCAGTTTCTAAATATGTTCAGAAATATTAAAAATTCTGAGTGGTGTGTTTAGCACTTTCTAAACCAAGTCTGATGATTGCAGTAGTAATACTTTCAAACATTTTTCCTGTTGGAAACAACCCTTCTCCACTTCCCTTATTGTCATCCATTTGGTTCTGAAGAGACTCAGGAGAAGATTCCATTTTCTTTATTTTTAATAAATCAAGTGAAACTTCATCCAAAAAATTGGAATTCCCCTGGAATAAAATTACTACAGAAGAAAAAGCCATCTCTATACCTTGATGGCAATAGATAGTAATGAAAAATATGTCACCTTCTAACAAAAATTTTTCTAAAGTCAATTTTTTTGCTGGCAGCTGCTGGTTTTACCAGGTACTTGCATCATTTATTAAAGGATTGCTGATATTGGCTTTGTGAAATAAGGAAAGTTTTGAATAATATATTCTGGTATTTGATAGAGTTCTCCTGAAGCAGAGTATTTTGTAGTGTTAAATTTGGATCTAAAATGTGAAGCCTTGTAGCAAATGTTACTTTTTACTGCTTTTGTGATCAATCCAGGTCAGTACTATTGTTTCTTTCTGACAGTTCACAGAAGTTTCAGCCCTGCAATCATATATTTGTTTTCTTTGATGTGCCCCAAGGTGATTGAAGTTATATCTTTCCTACTGTCTTTTAGATATCAACTTTCTGTATCGAAATTTTTATCCCAGTCTTTGTGTATGCAGAGGAAGTGCCTGAACTCGAGGTATGCAGTATGAGGGGATCTTACCAAGCTATTAAAATGTGATAGGCTCGTCCAAGGCCATCTACTTCAGCCTGTGTTTAATTCAGGGTGAAGGAGATCAGCGCATCCTCGGGGGATGCGGGACGTGCCGGGCGGCGCTTCAGCTCCAGTGGCCTTCCCCAGCCACTGCCCTCGCTGACCACGGGCCTTTGCAGCCACTTATTTATTCCTTGTGCTCCTGGAGGGCAGCTTCATAATAGGCACTTAACAGCATTTGAGAAAATCAAGCATAAATAGGCCTGCAGAAGTGAGCAGCTGCTGCAGACATGAACTCTTGAGGGCATTTGGGCGATTATCTCTTCTGTTGCATTTTAACCCCAGAACACAGGATGTGGTCACAGACTGGTCAGGGCACAGTGGAGAATTTGTAGAATTTGTGGGACTGATGCCTCAGGTTTTAGCTTTTATATTTTTCAGATTCTGTGCTGCTTTAGTGTGTACTTCTGAGCTTCATATTAGGGGATGGTGAGCTCCCTTCACAGAGTAGGGAGACAAAACAATTCCTTCTCTAGCTGGGCACCAAGGACAAAAGATCCAAATTTCAAACCCAAGAGCATAAACCACATGGACTGAAGAGAGAAAAACAAGGATGAGCCTTCATAACCTAAAGCTGGAATTGGACAATTAACTCCAGTATGCTAATGGAGTGGAACTGATAAAAGTATGAGTGAGTGATCGTCCCTTTTGTGACCATTTTGGTTCATCTTGGGTGCAGCCCTGGCTGGGCTCTTGTGCTGCCCAAGGTGAATCCATTGAGGCCTTCTAAATAAATCCCTACTTTATTCTTTAGCTCTGCCTAGTCTCTGTTCTAGCTCAGCCTTCACAAGGCATCAGGACAGATCAGAACTGCCCTGTTGGTGATGAGTTGCTTTCACCAGTAGGTGCTTTTTCAGAACCTTTTTACAATGTTTACTTCATGGAGCACACAAAAAGCAGTGCTGAGCTCAGTCCTGTGGGATTGGATGGGGTTTTTGCAAGCCACATTGCTGATGTAGTTGCATGTGAGCAAACCTCCAAACACACAGGGACAAATTTATGCTTCATGGATAAATACATACCTTCAGTGCCTGGTTTCATGGAGTACAAATTTTCCTGTAATCTAAGCACATCTGCTCATTATAATTAACTTGTGTGATGTGTGAAAAGAAGAGCTACATCAGCTCTATGGCTTGGTTAGATGGATTGCTTCCTCTCTGTTCATCACAATGATTAATTGTAAGCATTTATAGGAAGATGGCTGTTTTTTTATTAATTTTTGGATTTAGATTATATATCTGGCCCTTTTTTAAAGCTTATTTAAATGTTAATACTCTGCAAATCTGATATAAAAGCATAAACTTTGCAATTTTAAATACTTTGCTGAGAAACAGGGCAAAATATGTCTGCTCAAATTGTCTTATCTGAAGCCTTTCAAAGATGCCTTTCTTTGCTAGATGAATTTCACAGGTAACTGTAAATACTGGAGACAACCATGAAAGAAATGTAGAAGGATTATGGAGTTTCATTTGACCCTAATTGCTGGTGTTTCCAAGGGGCAGACTTAATAATAATGAAACATATTATCAATTTGCAGTTGGTTCTGTGGTTTTGCAAGTATTACATTTTTACTATGAATGAAATAATCACCTAATGTGTCTCCAGAAGTTAAATACACTTAGTTCTTGGGCTGTATTTGAATAAAATTTGATTATATGCTTTGTGGAATGTAAATGTTCAGGCTTGCAGTGGAATAAGTGATGGGTACACGAGTACAGCTGTCAAATAGGTTGATGAGGGGAGCCCAATGATCCTGTTGTATTTTCTCCCAGTGCAGTCATTGTCATCTTCCATTACTTGCAAACGAGTTAATGTGTTCTGTAGATGGAATTCAGCCACAGGTTTTTATTGCTGTTGAGTTTGCACAGTCAGAATGGCAGAAGCAAAAGAAATGATGTGTGGAGAGTATTCAGCAGAAGCCTGAAACTTGGGTAAAGTTGCAGGAGGAGTGAACAAAATGTAGCTTACTATTAAAAAATCTTTCTGGGTTGCTCAAATCATATTGATTAAATGATAAACAAAGCACTTTCTTGAAATCTCAGTTAACTGGCATAAACACCCTGATTGAATTATGTTGCAAACAGAGCACCATAAGGGAAAATGTCTTTACCAGTTACAGTTATATCTTTTTTTTTTAGGATTTCTTATTAAAAATTTCATCTCAGGGTTTACTCAGAAGATAAACTAGACTCAACAAAGAAGCTAATGCAAAAATAAGCTATTGCAGTGGCATCAATGAACAGATACAATAAGCAAATAAGCAATTTGCAGATAGAGAGTCAACATCCCATGAAATGTTTATAAAGGTAATATTTAAGATCTCATAAAATCAAATTGTATTCAGATACAATAACAAAATTCAGTAATAAAACAATGGTGAATAGTCAGAGATTATCATAAAGCAAAAGGCTGTATTCCATTTCAGAGGTTTCCTTTAGTGCTAAGCATTCTATGTGTTTTTATGTCAACTCCACCCAATCTTTGCATACCCAGTTACTCCTGGTTAGAGTGTGCACATCTGAATCAAACTCCTGAAGGCATGTGCTTTTTGGTGCAATATAATTTAATTACTAAGGATGTCATTTGGGATTCATGGTGCTGAGCATTTTTAGGACTTTTGTCCTCAAGGGAACAAACTATTCTAAAATAAGGCCATTGTTCTTTTTGTTTCACTGTGTCCATCAACCTAGTACAGAGAGAAAGTTGATGTATTTCATTTTTTCATTTTTTTGGCATAGCTGTCCCAAATGTTTTTGTGCAAATCAAAAATAAGCTGATGTTTGCCTCTGACACATGGAGATGGGTTCCTCTGAGTTTGCTAGAGCCAGGATTCATTAGAGCAGACACTTTTGGAATAGCTGGTTTATCCTTGATAGCCCTTTCCCTGTGAGGAAATCCACTCCCAGGAGTGCAGCTGTCCTGGCCTGGGGAGGATGGTGAGAGCCTGGGCCAGGTTTCCAGGGGGTGGTGGCACAGTGCAGGGTGTCTGGCTTTTTCCAGGACATTTGCAGGAGGATCCTTTGTTCCATTGCTGTTTCTGATTTTGCATGTTTGTGCTGCTGCCTTCTGCTAATCCATAGGAACCTGACCTAATTTTCACCTTTTTTGTTGTTGTTGTTGTAGTTCCAAGGGCAGCGAATAACTTTTGGCTGAGCTCAGCTGATCTCTCATACTCCAGATTATCCCCATTGTGGTTGTGCCCATTCCATCATAGGAGAGCTTTCACTTTGGTTTTTCTCTTTTTTTTCTGAGCTGCACCTTTCTTCAGTTTTCCCTGCCAGCCCAGCTTTCCAGCATGCCTTACTAAGTTTTAATGCAAATATGTTTATCTGAATGTGTTTGTCTGCCTGCCCAGACCAGCTGGCTTCTGCTCATGGTTTACGCTCTATGCTGAGTGAAATTTACTCTGTCTCCACCCTGACACGCCAAATTTTACCAGTCATTCTCTAGAAACTGTTTCAAAGATGGAAAAGGTGTAAAATTTTTAGATAAAATACTTTGCACCATCATTTACATGCTGTTACACAAGTGCTGTACCCCCTTATGTTACTATTCCAGTCATGTGAATTCACCTGTTAAATATTGGCTGCAACAGGGTTTCACCCCAAAAAACATGTTAGTGTGATAACTGTGTAAAAATTTTTAGTCTGTTTTTAATTAAATATGTTCATATTGTGACACCTTAGTTATCTGAGATGAACAGTGATGTGAAGATGATGGAGGAGCCATCACAGTTCGGGAGAGGGATTTAGGTGTCTCACCTGGCACTGCCTCTGTATTTCACAGTGTGGGTACATTGGGCAGCCTGTGGGGCACAAAAATCAGGTCCCACTTTATTTCCTCATGTAAATTGCTCTGAGAAGAGTTGTTTAACACTGGTATCAGGTGACTGTTTGCTGTTTATTCAGTGTTTTTGTAGGTGCAGGAGATTTTTGGCTGATAAAAAATAATTTGATTTTGGGAGGTGATTCTATTCAATGTGTTTGTTTGAGGTTGTTGCTGAAGACTCACACTGTAGCTGTAATAGAAAGTGTATTAAACTGCTTTTTAAACATATACAATAGAAAGGTAGATAAGCATTAGAGAGTTAAACATTTCCTCACTTCTTCACAATCTTTGCTCATTTTTTTGCTATGAGAGAATCAATCTTACATCTTTTAACTTAGATGTAACCCATGTCCTTACTTCCAGTGAACACTTATGTTTTTTAGAATAATTTTATGTA
Source organism: Melospiza melodia melodia (assembly GCF_035770615.1). Classification (NCBI taxonomy): domain Eukaryota; kingdom Metazoa; phylum Chordata; class Aves; order Passeriformes; family Passerellidae; genus Melospiza; species Melospiza melodia. The sequence goes on along the minus strand of NC_086201.1, from coordinate 5,950,734 downwards.
ACAATGTGAAACAAGCTGTTGTTATATGGGACAATGTAGGATACAAGAATCTGTTCAAAGCACCATATGAATCTCAGGGTTTTTTTGTGTTTTTATTGTGTTGGAAAACATGGGAGTTTCATCAAGACTTCTCATTTATTGATAGACACATCAGTGTTGGTAGCTCATTTTTTTCCTTTTATTAGGAAAAATTGCATTTACTAAGTTGAGCGGAGAAAGAGATTACATCCTGTGTATGTAGTTTATACAAGTGCACAGTTCTCTTCACTCCCAGGAGATAATGGGGTTTGGGGTGGGATTTTTTAAAATTTCACTGTATTTTTACAGTTCTGTGAGTACCTAGGACAGTGGGTTAATAGTTAAAATAGCCATTTTTTGCATTCCTTTATGATTTTCAACAACTAGAGAAAAACTGTTTTTCATCTTGATGTAATCAGTAACTCTACCAACAGTATTTTTGATGCCTTTTCTTTACCTTTAGATGGAGTTCAATTTTGTATGTGTTAACCATACACATTCAATATACGGTATTTAATTTAATTTAGGATTATTCTTTTACTTTGAAACCTTACATGGAAGGCTGTGAGGATGTCTTTGGTTCACACACCAAATGCTTTATGAGACAAAAAAGTAATTCGGGCTCTGTAGTCACCATGCTACGTAATGACTGAGTCATAATTTTGAATTGACAGTCAACATATATTAAATCAGATCATCTATTTGAAACAGTTGTATTTTATAAGCTGTAGCTGACAGTTTATTATCTTATCTGGGAGAACTCCTTTCTTCCTTCATCTTGCCTCAAAACTAATAGCCATGGAACTGAACTTTTGGTACAAGTCAAGGTCACAGCTTTGGAATAAAGTTATATATGGGAATTGCCTGTCTTCATGTTGAAAAGGTGAGTAAATCAAAAGTACTGATATGGTAATCTTGCAGTGTGTTCTCTTGCATTTTATTGAAACAAAATAAGAAGTTTTCTTGACTTTCAAAAACTGGTCTTGATGAAACTTTCTTTAGAAAGCATCTTAATAAGCCTATTTCAAAATGCCCTTAAAAGATAAATTTAAAAAAATCAAGAATGGCCGTAAATTATAAGATGTGTACCTATATATCTTGATGCCAGATCACTCAACTTTTCTGGAAGGACAGGAATCAGGAGCTTGAGGGTGTGATCCTCTCTGGGTGGAAGAGGTGTGCTTGGAGTTGAGCAAGGGACTGCTGGATGCTCCCAGCCTGTCAGGCTCCAGTTCCCATTCAGATTCTTTATTATTTTTCTATGTTTCATCCTTTCCACTGCTGGGTTTTTCACTGAAATTTTGAACTGTGGGCAAAATTATTTTCAAAAACTGGCTCTCATTCAATTCCTTCTTACCCCCTTTTTTTTAGTACACAGCAGTGAGATCTGCTGATGTGAGCTGAAGAGTCAGTAAAATAGAAATCAAATCTGCCTCCGAGGATCTTCCTCTTCTTTATTTGTTGATCCAAACTTTCCATCTTAATCAATTTCTCTCTTATTCCTTGTTGGCACCAACCTTATAGGCCTGAAAGAAGGCAATGGTTTTCATTGCTTCTAGTATGTTGTTGCTAAATTGTTCATTAATTTGCAGTGAAGAGCCTGTATATTATATACACACATACAATCTCCATACTTCCCCATTAGTGCTGCCTTGATCAGTTGAAAGGGGTTTTTATGGGGAGATGGTGGGGGAAGAAAAAAATGTCTTAAATGGCAAGATTTTTTTTTTTCTGAAATGAATTATGCATTATTCTGAGTAGGTGAGGACCGTGGATGAAATATTGGCATTTAATAATGTAATGCCAGAACCTCCTGGCATAAAGTTCAGCAGCTAGACCAATATTTAAACTGTTGAGCAACGTTATTGCTCTACTAAACCTCATCACTTCACATTTCTCTCTGCGAGAGCTACTATTGCCTCAGGCTGTAAATGGAAGATGAGATTTTATTATAAGTCTCCTGGATTAGGTACACAGGAACCACACTGGTTGACACTGGCTTTGATATATATGAGCAAAAGTTTATATAGTCATTTTTGCTGCGTTTCCATTCTAAAAGTTAATTAACTGATAAGATATAACCCTGGAGCGTGGGCCTTCTGACAGGACAAGACAAAGGTTTAGAGAAAAATTGAGACAAAGGTCTGATGCAATGAATGATGGAGGAAAGGCAGAATGCCAGTGCAGTAGCTCAGAGAATGTCTCACTTCGGTGTAGCTGTACAATCTGAATTTATTTGCCTGTGCCATGTCAAACTTGCTCATAGAAACAAATTACTATGAATTCCTGCTATGCTGTATTTATGCTTTCATTATAGCAACAGCAAGAGTTGTTCTCCCAAGTACAGCACATTTGTATGGAAAGTTCCCTTTCCTCTGGGCTTCTGATGAATTAAAAAGCTGCTATTTACTGTTTCTTTGAAATACACAGTTAAAATTCCAAATATCAGTTCTTGCTTCTGAAAAGGAAATGTGATGTGAATCGTGATGAATTTTCAAAGTATTCAGCTGGTTTTGCATTGAATTTTGTTTCCTAAATAACTTATACTAAAATGGAAGAAATAATTACCTCTTTGGGAAATTTTGGAAGTCCCTCTGGTTATGTTCCCTTGTTTTTAAGCTTCATGGTAGTGCTGGGTATGACTGGAGATAGAATTTATTCCCTCTTCAGGGAGGGAAGGGTCAGATGTTCCTCTGGGGTTTGTGTCACTGAGGCAGCCTCAGGTCTGGGTGTGCTCCTCAGGGATGCCCTCCCTGGCTGGGTCCTGCCTCTCTAGAGGGGAGCACAGCCCCTGCTGCTGCTGTGTGTGTGGACAGGGCTGGGAGGGGAATTTCTGCTCTTAGAGGAGGTGGAAGCTGATGATAAATCCTTGTGGCCCAGCCGCTCTGAAATGAGCATGTGAGGTAAATGTGGGTCTGCTGTTGTTGCAGTGGTGCAGTGTGAATAGCCACCTCCACTTCTACAAAATTTTATTCCAATTTAATTTCCAAAGATGACCTTCCCCTGCTTTAAGTGCTCCTCAATTTGAAGCTCTGATCTTGTAATGACAGTTGGCAGAAACCTTCTGCATCAGGAAAGATTCACACAGAGAGCAATTTTATGGGGGAAACTGCTCTGAGCTCCAACAAAGATGAACAAAACTTCACAGGTGAAAAGAGGGTATAAGCTGAGAGTCTAACTGGTGATTTATTATAGCCAAGATTAAAATGATTTGTACTGGAAAGACTGTAATAAAAGAAAATGCAGCATAGTGCAGTGTCCCAGGCTGTGGTTGCCTGGAATGAAGATTACTAATCCTAATAATCTTTCAGCAGGGTGGAAACTATTTCTAGGTCTGATGCCATTTATGTTCTATTGTATTAATTTATTTTTTTTGCATTTGATTGCTTTTTTCAGTTAAGTAAGCCATCAATTCTATTATCTGTACCAATGGTAAAGGAATCATGATAGAGAACTTTCTGTGTCCAAGTGTTGCATTTGGTATACATGACTAATCCTATTGTGATCAGTGTTTGGATTGTGTAATTTCTTCAGAAACAAATGCTTGCAAACAAATGTTTTATTCATAGAAGAATCATTAAAAAGAAAATATAATAGGGTCTGTTGTTTTCCTGTTGAAATAATTGTGAGTTTTCCCATTGTTTCAGCAATAATGCAATCTGCTTTATAGCCCCCCCAATTATAACAAGTTAGTGAAAATTTAAGATGAGTAGCAGCAGCCAAATAAGAAATGTTTCTATTTTTTCTGCCCATAAGAAAGGAAGAGAAGATCATTGCATGAAAACCTCAAAGTCCTGTAAGATATCTCCCTTTGCATCTTCTCTGATCTTCTGCCTTGTTTTTAAGAGATGAGAAGGAAAAAACAGATCGTCCCTTTAGATCTGTTAGCTTCAAAAGAGAAGTAAAAGGGAATGTACTGGCAGTGAGAATGGTCTGAACAGCAAACTTGAAGGAAGATGGGTGTAATTATTTTTATTATTTTTAAGAGGCAAAGCTATTGGATCTCTTCATTCACACATGAAGTTCATTTAGCATGAGCCAGGTGAAATACCACTCCTAATACTTATGGAAATCAGGGTCTTTTGTATACCCAGTTTAGAAATGCAGCCTTCTTGGACTATTTGTCTCTCCTGGAGGATTTGGGTGTCTTTTTTGGTTTTGTTTGTCTTCTTTTTTTGGTTTTTTTCTTTCTTTTTTTTTTTTTTTTCCTGATGAAGAATGGATTCCCTGACATAGGGTTTCAAAAAAACACTTTTCCCCTGCACAGTAGGAATGTTGGGGAAAAAGTAGGAAAAGCCATTCTGGATGGATAATTTACATATTATGTACATATGCATGGAACTCCCACACATCAGAGTGTGACTCTGCTCTTCCTGGGATTCCAATCTGCGTATTTAGTTTTCCCACTGGGTAAATCTCCTGAAAACTCTCAAACATTTCATTTTTCAAGGCTGTAGGAGGGAAATTTTTCACATTCTCTTTCACTTTCTCACTGCCTCTGTTACCTTTAATCTAAATACAGTGTCTTTACTGTACTTACGCTGTGCTGACCCTTGAATCTCAAGTCCAGTATCTTTATTTTTCTCTCATGATGTGGACAATATTGTATGATGGCTGAAAGATACTTAATTTAGATAACATGAATTATTTGAGTATGTGTTTTTATTAGTTTCAGTCAAAGTAATTTCAGTTGCATTATCAGTTTTAGACTGGAGATCAGTAGCCAGACTTCAGACCTCAATGCATTTAGTATTCTTATCTATTATTTTATGGTAGAAAAGTGATAGTTAGAGTGGAAAGTTTTATGCAGGACCATATATATAAAATCCACTGGTATTTCAGAAAACTTTGAGAGCACTTTCCATGAAGTGAATGTAGATTAGGATGAGTTGAAAAGCTGTTGAAGGGCCTGTGTATGTCCCAGTGGCTTTAGCTGCTGGTCCTGAACAAGGGGGCAAGAGCAGTGTGAGTTTGGAATACCAAAATGGGAAGAGCCAGAGCTGGGGAATGGGGAGCTGAGGAGGAAAGGTGGACTCAAGTCTTGAGGTGTTACCTTGGACCATCATATTTTAAATCTAATGTTGGAGCAGTTGTGAATATGTGGGTGTATTAGTGTTGTTCTGGATTTAGTATCTGTGCTTCACTGCAGAGGAAGTCAGTGCTTGCCTAATCAGCTGAGTAATTTTCCAACTTGAGTTACTAGAAATACTGTAATGTTGTGTTTGTTTTCCATTTTCTCTCTCTCTCATGTTATTTGGCATATTTGATTCTCTGTATTTACTGTCATCTCAATGCATGTATTTATAGCAGGATGGCTTAGTCTTATTTTCAAGTTGTGCAATAAATAATTCATCTTAAATATAACTTGATGATAGGCGCTACAAAGAAATTGAACTCGAGTAATTTTGGTAATTGTGGGCCACAGAAAGAGGAAAAAAATTAACATGTTTTTGTATTTTATGTTCTCAGAAAGGACCATAATTTCTATCATTAATCATCTAATGCACTTCCATTGATTTTCTTTTTAATAGAAAATGAAAATAAAAGCAATTCAAAACCTATAATAATGTTTGGGGGAAAAGGGAAAAATTGTGAAAGATTCTTTAGACTGATTGCATAATGTAGAAGCACTCAGATTGCAGCTATTCTCTGGACAAAGTAAATTTGAAACATTAAAAACTCATATTATTTTGCCTTCCTGGCCAGGCAGAATCTGAACCACTTAGAATATGAAAACGCTTGTATAAAAATAGTGCTCAGCATTAATTTATCAATCCTGTGTTCTGCATTCAGTGTGTGGGTGGGAGGAGGAATGGGCTTTACAGCAATGCACTTCTCTCTATCTCCTCATACAGTGGGCAGCTGTGGCTCACAGATGAAGAAAAATAAAACCTCAAGTCACACAGCTTGGCAAAATTGACATGTGCAGCTCAGCCCTTACAGCAGTTCAGATCCTGTATTCCAAACCAAATAATCGATCACCCACTCCATGAGTATCAAATTAAAATTGCACTCTGAGGACTTATTTTAGATGGAACAGAGATGAGTCCAGTTGAAGGCATTAAATGGTGCTGGAGGTGCCCTCCCACCATGCTGGCCCTCAGCTGCAGCTGGAACTCCTTCTGGGGCTTCATTAACCCCATGCACGTGTTACTGTGGACAGGCTGCAGAGAGAAACCAGCCTAAAGAGCAGCCACAACATGGACCTTTATCTTGAGAAGGATGTGCACAGTTTTGCATTCTGTTTGTCCCTCGTTTCTTAATTCTATCCCAAACTTCTCCCCTTTCCCATTACAATCTCTTCTCCATGCTGATGCTCTGTGCCTGACTTTTCTGCCCATTTCTTCCCTGACCCCTTTTCATGCAAATCATTTCAGTTGCTTTCCTTTATCTTTCAGTTGGTATTTACCATCTTTATTGCATCCCAAGCTCATCTCGGGCTCCCCTTGTTTGTTTATAGAGCCTGTTGGTTGGGATCTGTGTTTATTCAGTGCTTTGTTTGCATGGTGGAATTTGTCAGCCCTTTAGCACTTCTGTCAATATCATTAATAATTACAGAATGGGAAACTGGTGACCTCAGAGACAGTTTTCCTGCTGAATAACTAGTTGTCCCAGCTCTTCCTCAGTTATTTGTACGAGATTTGTGTCTGTGATGTCCTTGCTGGCATCATTTGTTCTTTTTCTCAGACTTGCTTTTAGTGGTTATCTTATGGAGTGTTCTGTAAGTCCAGACTTTGGACACACTTCATGGCAGGGAGTACTGCCATCCAAAAGGGCTGCCACAAAGGGCATCCAAAAGGGATGGAGTTAAGTGTATTGTTTATTTTCTTATAGAATCAGGACTTTAAACTTCAACCTGTGTCTCAGCTGAGCCTTGTCTTATGTCTTCTACTCTGTCTGATTCTGGCCTGCTATAATTAGGGGTTGCATTAACATACCAATAATAGTGTAAATGTTCCACCTGGGATTCTGAAGAAACTTGTTCTAAGTATGAAGGAGTATCAGTATAGAAAATAAATGAGGTCATCACGAGTTATGGGAGTATACTTATAGTAAGCATGCCTAGACCCTTATGGTATTCTATTCTTTGGTTTTCTAATATATTATCTCAACTTCTTTTTCACTTCCCAGTAGTGATATGTGTAAGCAATGATGTGTTCTCTCATTACATTGAGGGATACCAAGAATAATTATGCAACAGAAATGAGGGTTTTTCTGAACAAGAGAGTAAAGAGCGATATTAAAATAATAGCTTTGACTTTACATGCTGGCTTTGATTTTTCAACAGTTCTTAGAATTTGAAGACAGGGAAGATTATGACCTTATTTTGCCTACACCTCTTGGCATTAAAGCTCTTGTCTAGCCTCATAGCTCATCCTATTGTTCCTGTACTAATTCCAGTCATTTCATTTGCCCTACTGCATAACTTTAGTTTTAGTGTTTGGCCTGAGTGTACCTTCCTGGAATTATCAGTCATGGTTTTCAGATGTCCTAATGACATTTAATTCCAGAGTTTTGAAAACACAAATTTACTCTTCTCAAATTGAAAGTGCCATGGTACAATATAATTTTACTGGTTCATAGTTGATACTCTCAGTCTTTAGCTTTTTACCCTTTGGAATCTGTTGGAATGCATTTTTAAAGGAGAATTGATTGTAACTTAGGTAAATGAACATGATTACAGAGGCTGTCTGTAATTGGATTTTTACTTAAGAGGAATTAAATTTATGTTATGTTTCCTTATTGGAGGCAGTGCTGTGCCTGTACTCTTTCATTCTCAATACAATTCCTTTTTTTAGGATCATCTTCAATGCTCTTATGCCAGGCATGATCACCTGAGAGCACCTGAGTCCCCTCAGTTTGATGCTGACACCCTGCTTTGGTGATGCTGTAACATCATCCAAGGATGCCTTCAGTGCCTCTGCAATCTGACAGTGTGCAAACATTTGATTTCACCATCTAAAAGTTTATAGGAGAAGTGTCTGTTATTTACTTTCAGTTTAGGAGAAATGTAGTTACAGAATGTAGCTCCCATATGCTTGTGTGTGCCATATGCTGAGATGCTGGCACGCAGACACACTCTTGTGGGTGGGAATGCACAGCCAGAAGACAGAGACTGTCACACTGCATATCCCCTTAGCAGTCCTTGCTCAGTCTCCTGGCAGGGCCCTGTAGCAGCAGAAAGGGAAATTTGCTCCCCAAGCTCTACATTTAACACTTGACTTAAGCCTTGAAGCAAAGCATGCAGCTGTTTTCATTGCTCATATTTATTGCTTTGTTGTGTTGGCACCTTCATAGGTGCATCCACACAGTCTGCTAAACAATTCCAGCCCTTCCCTGAATAAAAGTTATTTTCTTTCAGTCTCTTAAACCTGGCTACCTTTCATTTTAATTCATGAACTCATGGTTATTATTACAAGAGAAAGTGTTTTGGTTTTTATTTTTTTTTGTGACAGCAGTTCTTTTTATATCAGTGGAAGAATTGCATTAAAATGCCATGCCATAGTGTGGCCCCAAGTGTTTAATTCCAGTTGGTGGGGTTGACTGGTGGTAATAAAAAAGAATAGTAGGAGTTCAAGAGGAAATCCTGCATTTCCTCTCTTGGTGGGAATGAATATTATAATTTGAAAGCCTTTATCTGGTAGTGTCCGATTATTAGCAGTTTTTGTCATATGTTTGTGTCCATTTTAAATGCTTTAGAGATGGTAGAAATCACACATTATGCCTAGGAGGGATTTGTTACTGTGATTTTTTTTCCTCAGTGCATAGGACTGCAAATGGACTGCATTTGCTCTCTGGGGGTATCCTGCTTGAAAAAACAAAAGAAATGTTGACATAACAGAAATAGCTTTGCGGTATGAGTTTATTTAAAACCATTGTGACAGAACTGAGGATTAAGGGGAAATATTTTTTATGCAGGATAAACCACATATGAGCCAAACCAATCAGTAGTTTGAAACCACTGAGGATAAATAATTTTATTTTCCTGAAGGTTCACTGAAAACAAATTTCTCTCATTCTCTTTCCAGAACTGCCTGTATATGAAAATATTTTTCTCTTAGAAGTTAAAGCTAAGTAAACTGGGAAGTTTGCAAGAAGCAAAAATGAGGGGATTGGTTTCTGATGGAGCCACTGGAGTTGGGTTCATTTTCTCTGCTGCTTTCTGCCTGCCCCTTCCCCATCTGTTAAAATGCCCTAATGGGCTTTTGCTTTAACATTTTGTTTATTTTAACAATTCATGCAGCTCACCTCAAGCCAGGTTTTAAGCATGTAGCAAGAGTCACGGGAGATCCTCCTCCTCCCCTCCTTTAGGGGTTATTTCTCTTATCAGAGTACACATTAGACATTATTTTCAGCCCCTTCTTGTCTCCATGTTTATACATACCTAATTCACTATATTATTTGTTACTTTAACTTTCCTCTCTCATCTTTCCATTGTCAATTTCTTTAAGCTCCATAATCTCTGTCAAATATTTTCCCTGATTTCATATGTCCTTATATATATATATAGTTCTATTTTGGCATCCAAATAGGCTCAGTGAACTTGGTGAATTATTTGAATACTTAAAATTGTGGCCGTTTGTGCAGAAGTTGGGGCGGTTAGACAATAACTGATCACAGCAGTGGGGTGTCTGGTTTAACATCGATACCTAGAACTTCTATTACTTGTCCTGACATCATTAACAGTGTCAGGAATGAGCTGTGCTTTTCTGGCAGCTCCTGCTGAGCATGGCTGTGGGGTGGTTTGCTCTGGAATCACAATTCTGCTGTGTGGGGCTGGCAGTGGAGGACGATGTTCACGTCCCTGCCAGCCGCCGTCGCGATGCTGAGGAGATGCTCTGCATCCCCTTGGCCACACCTCACGTGGTCACAGCTGTGTGGCCAAGCCTGGGGTGTCCTTGCTGAAGGTAATGAGGCTACACAGACCTTGGCCACCAGAGTCTCTCACCTGTTTAACCTTCCTGAAGAGGGCAATTAGGCCGTGTCCTGCACAGAGCTGTGACCTCTGTCCTGTAATGAGGAGGGGAGGGCTCCAGGCTCACAGCTGGAGCTGGGAGCTGGGAAGGGTCACAGCATTGGAAGTGAAAGGCAAGGATCAGCAATTTAGAGGTGGTCATTAATATGCTGATTTGCTGTCACTTGGGTCTAAAGAGACATTTAACAATTGCTTGCCTTTTGCATGCTCTTCAAAATGCTGATTTTTTTCCATAGAATCTAATTACATTTTAATAAGATGTTTTCGTATTTCCAGGTGATTGCTAACCCATTCCTTTCTCCCATACAGTGCTATAGTTAAAACCCAAAAATCATGTGTATTCATTGCAGAATTACACCCCAGTAAATCCTTTAACTGTAAGAAAACAGAGTTGTTTTTACCTTTCTTTTCATGCAGTCTTACTCACATTAAATGCTGGCAACAAGGAAAATATATGCAGCCTCAGAAACCTGAATTATTTAGCAATTGTCATAAAATAATATCACAGGTTGTTAAAGTTAAATAATAAAATCTGTATGAAATAACTTCATCCTTAGTAGTTTTATGATGCAATGTGTGGACTTGCCCAGAATCAGAGAGCCCAACATGACTAAAATCTCATGGCCAAATTCAGTTCATTACTCTGTCCCTGAGTTTATTACCTTAATCAAGTCATGACCTGCCTTTGCTTTGTTTAACCTGCACTGGAGGATATAAATAGCCTATAATCTTGGAGGTTTTAAGAGAATTAATTATTATTAATGAAATGAAAGACTCCATGATGTGCAGGCTATTTTTATTTTTTTATTTATTATAATTACTTACTATTAATTCACTGAATGTAGCAAGTTTTATCCTAGGTTTCCTGTGACTCAGATTCATACATTGAATACTTTTGTTCTCTATCGTGGCTATAGAGTACCAATATCCACTGTGAAAAATTAATTATTACTTCTAAAAAAGGACAGCAGACAAAGTGGGAGAGTATAAGAGGTATCACAATATTTAGGGAGCTCAATGTGGGGGGGACAGATCTGGTACTTACACCTTGCTGAAGGAAGCATTTAGCTGTGGCATCTACTGAGTCACTCCTTTCATCTGAAATATGGAAAAATGATGGTTTTGGAAAAAGAAGCTTTCTTTTATAGTTTTTAGGGGCTTTTTTTTTTTACCACAGTTTCAATTCCATGAGTAGCAAGTGCATCACAGCTTGTGAATCCTGGCCTCGACCAAATATGTTTTCTGGCTCATGGCCACAGTGTTACCTATTTTCTTGCTTGATTGTACAACGTATCATTGGTTACAGTGTTCCCACAACCTTTAAAATGACTGCTCCTTGAGAATATTGAGTTTATATCATCATTTAGATAACACACTGGTCAAACAAGAACGTGTCTTTATGGTTTAGTGAAGCTTCACTCACTGAGTGACACACGAACAATGCCCTAAAACCAAATCAGCTTTATCCTGTTAATCCAGGGGAGAGAGTCTCACACAGAACACCAGGACTGACTGCCCAGAGTGTAATGCAGTAAATATATATATGAGAACAAAAGGCTTTCTGTGTTTTCTGTGCCCTTGCTTGCAGCTGTGACGTGCCTGTCGGAGCAGGGTGGCTCTGCTGCCGTCGGGGACTGCGTGCGGTGGGCAGGAGCCATGCCAGCCCTGGTCCAGGAGTGCCACGTTCCCTGCAAGGATGACTGCACTTTCACCCCCTGGTCTAAATTCACAGCCTGCTCCTCTGACTGTGACACAGCCAGGAGCAGGAGGCGCTCGCTCACAGGTATAATCTTTTACAATATTTGTCTGATTGGGAATAATGCCTCTGCAGTGTTGGAGTGGTGGGAAAATCCAGAGCATCCTTCATTGCTTTTTCATCTGGCACTGATCACTGCCAGCCTTATACACATTCCAGTACAAGAGAAGTGCAGAAAAGGTATAAAGGTTTTAAATGTAAACCAAATTAAACAGGGACCAGGCTTTGTGCAAGTTTATCTGACCTATTAATCTGGGAAGCATGCAGAAAATACATACACAGGAGTACAAATCAGTGTGATTTTCTGGAGGAAGTTTAAAATTGGGAGTTTTGTGCTCAGCGGTATGCCCCAGTTCAACAGGGCAAATTAATACCATGAATAAAGAAAACCCAGTACCATTAGAGCAGCTTTGTTTGATCTTTTACATGTGTTCATTAAACTCACCAGTTCAAACCATTTGATGGATCGGTCTTCCATGCTTGCTGTTGAGGTTTGTTATTATGTTATTTGAATGCTGACCAAACTGAAAAGCTTTAAAACTCCTTAATATGAATAGTTTGGAACTGCATGTTTTGCTGGGAGTTGTCTTCCCCCACGTGCATAGTTAAGTAAAAATGAATTATACTGTGCTTACATGGTTTACAAGAAATTTGCTGTTATTGTTCTTCTCAACAGTCTCATCTTTTCATGTTTCTGTGTTGTGTTTGAGAGCTAATACGTACCTGGCTTGAGTTGCTCCTTTAATAGGGATGAAACTTCAAAGATTTTGACTGTGGAGTAGAGTGCTAAAATTGCTGTAAGAATATCTGCTGAGATAAAAGCTGGGACCTGGAGGGCAGCAAAACGTGGTGGCCACCACTGCTCCTTCCTCCAAGACTCACTTGTCCTTGGCTGCATGGCTGTCTTCTTACTCCATTTGTTACTGCTGGAATGTTCTGTATGTTTTACTAAATAACAATTACAGTACACATTTATACTGGTTTCAAGCTGCCATTTGTCAGTGTGGCTCATTAAAGGATAAAGATTTCTTTTTCACTAAAACTCTCCAGTATTATACAATGCTCTGTAGTTTCTGGCAAAGAACATATTCTAAAGTGTTCTCTACACCAGTGCCTGTAGGTTTATAGTAGGAGAAATGCTTGATCCCTAGCAAAATAATAGGTGCCTGGTCTTACAAAAAATATGTAAAAAATAATTAATAATTACTTACAGGTAGTTCTAAATCTGATTTTTCTTGATGAGCATTGTGCAAGTTACAAAACAGTACAGCCCTATCTATCCCCTTTCTTACTCTTTTCTACATCAGATGGAGATCTGTTCAATTAAGTGGACCAAAAGTGATTTCTAATGCCCAGGTTCTGTTGGTTTGTCTCCTCACCTGCACTGCATTTGTGACCAAGCACCAGCAGTCTCCCCATCCGACCTTGCTGGGTTCCATTTTTCCTGCCAGGATGGAGCTCGTGGTCTCAGCCTGTGGCCAGTGAAGGTGTCCTGAAAAGCAAGTGGTGAACATGCAGTGAATGTCCCAGGTGGGGATGTGACAGTGCCCCAGAGAGGAGAAGGGGACACCCAAATCAGACACTGGCTTTGGTTTGGCCCCCTCTCAAAAGGGGAACTCAGTGAGACAGGTGCCAACTTGTATTTGCATAAATGCTTCTTGAAAAATAGACACAAGTCTTGAAAAAAATCTCATCTGCAGGAACTCAAAGATTAAGGAAAATGCTATTTTCAAAAGTATTTTGTGATGTTAAGAGACCTTGATCCATTTGCATTTCACCTCTCTGTAAGTGTGCATGAATTGTACCTCTTGTTCATCAACTGCGTGTGTCTATTCTCAAGTGAATGCTTTGGCTTCATTATAAGAGTTCATTGCTAATGTCATTTAATGGAAATCTTCTAATTGTTTGCTGAATATTTGCGTGCTCTCCACTCAATTTTTAATAGTATAATTCATTTTACTTTGTAATTCATCATTGACTCTACATACGAAACTAGTCATTACTTAAGTGAAGGACTTATTACAGAACATATCAAAATTCAAAGACATTATAATGGAAACACCATTTTTAGGTGAGTCTTCAGTTAATTAATACAGTCAGTTAATTCTCTGCATTGTGGATACAAAGCACTTTCTGTATTTTTAATGTTTTCTATAATTTTATTTACAGTATGTACTACCTGATAATATTTAATATATAATGTTTCTTAGTATTCAGAAATGTAATTAAAAAAGGAAATTGTATTTAATTGATGGGTTTATGTCCTCAAAAAATTTTGGAGATGGTATTTTTAGCAGTGATCTTTAAAGCAGTCTGTAAAGATGATAAAAATATCACTACCACTAATTCTAAAAATATTTCTATGGGAAGAGTATGGGATCAATGTCACTTTTCCTCTTAAAATAGGGCTTTCATAGCAGCTTCATTTAGGGGGAAGATTCCAACAAAACAGATGGCAGGGCAAGTTGTTAAAAAAAACAGTCACATAAGTATGAGGTTATTAACATCCTTACCTCAGTGTGTTGTGCTTCGTGTCATGGTGGCAAAACATGGGCAAATCCCAAATTCCCATGTTTACTAACACAATGCAGAGCACACAACTGAACATAGTTTGTTGCTCCTCATGGCTTCTCAAACAGAAAAGGCTGGAAATGCCATTAGAGAGCTCTCAATCTAGTTAAAGTCTCTTAAAAGACTTTCCTTAAAGTATGGAGAGTTGTACCTGCATTTCCTCATAAATATATTCTTAAAATGTAAACACAGATTTATCTACCAAACTATAAAGATGCTGATTGATTTTTTTTTTTGGCATGATTTTGTGCTGGCAAATTCTACATTCCCCAGAACTCTGAAAATACCATTTTGAAAGAGCTGGGGCTTGAAGGATGGTGATATTAAGGGTCTACAGTCAGGGGCCTTTCCTTGGCAGGTACATATTTGTATGGAAACAGGCATTGATGAGACCCAGCGTGTCTGGGGTGAAATGGCTCTTGGTTCCAGGCTGGAAAGGGGATTGTTGAGTTACATAACTTTTCTTTTGGTTTTAGTATCTTATTTGTGTGCTATGAAGAGAAAACATTTATTCTGGCATCAAAGCTTTAAAACCTTCTGCAAAACTGTTTTTAGTGCATCCAAGATTCCCAAGGAATATTTTGAGGATGGCATGCAGATACAGTTTGTTGCTGAAGCCAAATGCAAAGACATTCCTGAGCTCAGCCAGCATCAAGATTGTTCCACGGCATGCTGGCTGACCTGTGCCAAGAAAAGCATTGATTTTTATCTTTGGAGGCTGTGTACAGACATTTGTTCCCTTCAGCAGTTGTAGGGATGCAGAGAGCTTGAACTGTCTGTTTTGCATTATTTCTTCTTGTACTGGGGACCGACCCCTTCTCATGCCTCGAAGTCCTGCAGGACAAGGGCATGGAGAGTGCAATTGCAGAGAGCTGTACTGTGGGTTTATTTGGATGCTGCTGCTTTCTAAAACTTCTGAAAGAGCTTTCTTTTAAAACCTGCTGAAGGAACAGAGCAAAGGAAAACATGAAAGCAAACATAACCATTGAAATGCTTTCCAGCCCTAATAATTTACTGAGGATTATCTTTTTCTGTTTTCTTCAAAGCATGGTTTGTGTGCACAGCTCATCTTTAACTAATTTGTAAAGAAATCTCAAAGAAGTTGTAGCTAATTTAGGGTCCTCCGGAAGTTGTCCTGGCAACCATTGATTGCGAACAAATAGAAAACAATCAATTTATTTCCATCAGATAATTAGGGGAAAATGATATTATATGAAATTACAAAGCAGTTTCTGGGCAGACCATTTCTAGAGTGAGACTTTATATTTTACTCCTTCATCTACCCATCAGAACAGTATTTCCAAGTTCTCTGGTTGCCCCTGGAGATAAGTACGTTGTCCTTGCATGCCAGAGCACTGGCAGCAGCTAATAGATGCCTCAGAAACATCCCTGAATATTAACATTCAGATTGTCTTGGTTCTAATGTGTTGAATTCATGCAAGTATAAATACTATGACGTGTTGTTATCAAGAGCAGCAGATGTTGAGCTAACGTGCCGATTCCTGTGGTCGGAACAGGGCGAAGCAGAAAGCGCGACAAATGCCAGAACACGGAACTTTATCCTCAAGTTGAGACGGAGCCGTGCCCCTGCGAGGCGTTCACCTCCCAGCCCCATGGGAATTGGTCTGACTGCATTATCAGAGGGGGTCCAGCCGAGCCGCAGCTGGGGATGGCGGCCCAGGCAGCGGCCAGGGAGTGTGGCCAGGGCGTGCGGCTGCGAGCCATCGCCTGCTACGACAGGAGCGGCAGACTGGTGGAGCCATCTCTCTGTAGCACTTCGGGTAAGGAGTGTAGAACAGCACACAACACCTGTGAATAGCACTCTGTGGCTCACTGGGGAGCTTATCTGAGGTGTGTGCTTGCTGGAATAGCTCTCACAAGTTTGTCCTGGGTGTGGAACACAGTTCTTCAAATATCTACTTATTGCTCTTTAATACTGAGGTTTTCCTCAGTGTAAGGGTCTGCTGGCATTTCTGCTATGAAAATGAAGCATGAGAAGTCTCAGGTTGGCTATAGTGCCAGAATACCAGAGACATTTCCCTAAAAATCCCATAAAAGTAAAAGGTTTGGAGGAGGTGTATTTATTTCAGTCAGCATTTTGTTAGAAGATGTCTCCTACTTTTGCTTTTACTTGTTTAGAAATTTTTATTTCCTTTCACTAAGTTTGGAGGTTTGCATGGTTGTTTTCAATGAAGGAATTTACAATTTTCTAGAGACAATTATATTTAATTACAAAATGCCTGTGATGTCACCTGCTGTCCCTCATGCCAGGCACACATGGTTTCAGCAACCAATGGTGTCCTCCCACCGTTATGTGCCCATGTTAAGCTCAAATTCACAGAGTGTATTTTCATAAATTCTTAGAGTAGATTCTCATGTCCCTGCTTCCTGGGATACTTACATTTCTTGTATAATCAAATAACCTATATCAAAAAGAGAACAGAATTAAAATCAAGGAGAGCAGGGTGTGTCGTTCCATTTGGGTGTTTTTTCCCATTTTCCATGATATGCAGTTCAGTGAATGGTTTAAGTTGGAAGTGACCTTAAATATCATCTCATTTCAGCTCCTTTCCACTGTCCCAGGTTGCTCCAAGCCCTGTCCAACCTGGCCTTGAACACTTCCAGGGATGGGTCAGTCACAGCTTCTCTGGGCAACCTGTGCTAGAGCTTCACCACAGTTAAAAATTTCTTCCTGGTATCAAATCTAACCCTGTTACCTGTGCATTTGAAGCCATTTTTCCTTGTCCTATCACTTATCACAGACATAAGCCTTTATTATAGGAGTGAAATCTCCATCTGGGCTGCCCCCAAACCACTGCTGCTCTCTGACTTCCAGCCAAAAGCTTTGGGTCAGCTTGGAGCAGGATGTAGCAGTTTGGAATTCTGCTGATGAGCTGTATGATGGGATGGGGAGAAATGATGTCTCAGGAGGAGATTGTCATACAGTGGGCACCACAAATGTTCCTGAGGGTATGAGGGAGCAGAGAAATCAGCTCTCTGGAGGGTCTTCATGATGGGGATCAGCAGCCTGAGCCACATGTAATAAAAGGAGAAAAACCCTCCACCTTAATGAAGTGATTCAGTCCTGGAGTGAATTCCTCTTGCAGCTGTTGATGGCTGTTCCAGCTGGCTGCACAGGTTCATAAAGCAGCTTTCCATGGTTTGTGTTTCAACAATGTGCTCTTGTACCAACTGATTGTGCCTCTGTGGCCCATGAAGGAGGAGTAGTGTACCTTTCCCCCACATTACCTTTTCTCCTGCAAAAAGGGAGCTGCTGGGTTTTGAAGGTGGGTTTGCCTGTGGCATGGCTTGCTCTTTTGAAACACTCAGGGTTTTTATCACTGTTAAAAAGGGGAGGTTGTCTATGCGTGGGGCTTTTCTAAATAACCTTGAAGCCTGTTTTCTGTCAGTGATATTTATGTGGCATTTTTAATGGTCTGGCTTCTCTTAGGGAGGTAGTAGGGAGTGGTAGCTCCAGGGGAATATTGTTCACTTTGTTGTCTTCAGGTTTTTATGTGAGCAAAAATGATTGTGGCACTGCCTTGGCACAGGGCCCACGTCAGAGGCAGAGGGGTGGTCAGTGACTTTGGGCATAGACTGACTAAAAATGGGCAGAAGCTCCACAGGCTGCACTTCTATCACCTGGGACCTGCCTTCCAAGGTTACACAAAGACAAGTCTGATATTTATGGTCTCTAGAGCTGGGAACTTTCAAAATGCACTTCTGAACACCTTATTGAATTAGTGATAGAAACAAATCATTATCCAATTAATAATTAGCAGAATGCTTTTCGATCATAATGGAGAAGAGCAATTTACAGAAGCATGAAGAATTGCTAAGCCCTCAGAAATTATTCATGACAGTGTTTTTTTAAAGCAGCTCAGTTTGTCTTGCTCACCATTAGTATCAGGTGACCTTTTAACATTTGCTGGCTGGCCATGATTATGGCTAATTAATCCATTGTCTTATATATGGAATGCCAATCACGGTGGTGTCTGGGCATTGTTCTTGCTTTATGAGATGGGGATAAGCAGCTTCCTCTTTTACTCCTTTCAGGTCTTCTGACTTCTCTTTGTTTCCTGCTCGTTTCCTTCTGCAGGACAGTGCTTTTCCTTCCTTTCCCTTGAACCAGAACAGAAGTGAGAAGTTGTAAGACTTAGACCTCAGCTTTTTGATGGGTCCTTTTGAAGAACTACAGAATGTAGAAAGAGAAATGTAGGGATGTAAATTGGCCCTCAAGAGTAGAAACAAATTTGTCCCAGGTTTGGTAATGTCCTGAGTACGTGGTGTAGGACAATAAAAATGGTGTAGAACAGAATAGATTGTAGCTTTTGTGGAGAGCAAACTCTGGGCTTGTGCCTCCTTGCTGCTGTGATTTTCATTTTCCCTGACTGAAACCTTGTGAACTTAAACTTGAGGAAGGTTTATTTCACTTGGTCAATGTGACCTATTATGTGAGAGTATCAAAGTTGTCAAGTGAATGTACAGTTCACTTGAGTCTGGTGTGGAAATAAACTGCTCAGAAGGGTTTTGGTTCTGGGGCCCTGCTCTGACGCTGACTTTTTGCAATAATTCTGCTTTTGTAGCTTGGAGAGTGAGGGGGGAGCCTAAACAAAAACCCAATTAAGTTTGTTCATCTGTGTTTCCTACAAGTTCAGACTCCAACTGTCCTAAGCCTATTATCTACAAATATATTAACCCTTTAAGCATACCTTCCCAACTGGAAATGCACAGTTTCTCCCCATTGGTGTAGTTACTGCAAGCAGATTATCCCAAGGTGCAGAAAGAGTGAAGACAGAGGCATTCCAGCTGTTCCTTTTTGGAAATGCTCTATCTACCTGCCTGAGGTCTGCAGTTTGTTCTGTCCCAGGACCTGAAGCCCAGGCTGGAGGGAGGGACCTCTGCCCTGAGCCACCAGAGCTGAGCAAGAGCCTGGTGTCAACACTTTGGGTCAGCTGTAGTGGGCACACTGATCACCACTGACTGATTTACCCATCCTCACTGCCATTTAATTGTGTGATAGCTCATGGTCATTAGATATTACAAGCTTAAAAATACTAATCACAGACTTTTCTGGATTTTATTTCCTTCTATATCAAATCTTTTCTGCAGGGAAAAAGAGTACACTTTTTTTTTTTTTTTTCCCATGGCTGGCTTTTGTGATAAACTGCTCTATTTTGGTGGCGTCACCTTTTTCCTTGATCACCTGTTCAATAAGCTTGAGAAATGAGTGATCTGCATTTTCCAGTTGAGCTAGTGATTTTCTCCCAGGTTTGGTTCACCCTTGTTTTTCTTCCTTTAATTTGGAAATGCACCTATGAAATCATGGATAGAGGTAACAACCTCTAAATACATTACAAAATTATAATTGGTGGTTTGCCTCCATTTTCCTTCCCATCAGAAATATTGAGTTGAACTCACTGCTAGTCCAGAGGGTCTTCATTTTCTAACTGTGTCTGGAGCATCCTCCTTGGCCATGAAATTGTCCTTTTAATTGCAGTTCATCCGCTTCTCAATCTGTCATCTGAGCTGCTCATACTATTTTTGAATTTCCATCTCCTTTGTTTTGAACAATTTCCCATCGTCCCTTTCCTTCTCTCTTGTGTGCGATGCCAACAGGGTTTTTTTAATCTTAGAGGAACACAGGGTGCCTCATCTGTTCCAAAATCAAAGCTGGAGATTTCTGTGCACTTGCATGGAGGTTCTGCTTTTGATCCGACGAGCAATTTATGGAAAGCAGGAGTTTATGAACAGTGCTTATCCTATTCAAATTCTGCTGTGCTCACAACAACAGGAACCTGGAAGAAAAAGGCACCACAGACAAATAGATCCTGGTTTTAAATCACAGAGTGCTTAGCTGTGACCTGCACTCACCTTAAAAAGCTTTAATTATCTCTGAATTTATGAAGGGCACAGCAGGGATGCTCAGACACCTCCTTACTCTAACCAGTGCAGTCTCCTGTGAGCTCCAGCTTCTGGTGGACTAACCCATCCTAAAATAAAAAGGCTGGGATTGACTTCCCCCATTTTAAGAGAAAATGAGCTGTTTTCAGGTAGTTTTAAATTCTTAGATTTTAATAAGCATTCTGCAGTTTTTTATTTGCGTAGCTCAAAAGCCATAAGCAGAGCCTAATAGGTTAAAGGAATATGAGTCAGATCTGTCCTGATCTGAAAGCAAACTTGCTCTTTCTACAAGGTTTGGGGGGAAAAATTTAAATAAAAAGGTTGAAAATGCAACACTGAATAGGTGCTTGTTTATTTTTGGAAGTGTATCAGTTTTAGTAATTACTGTGGTACACATTTTTGCACATCCAGTAAATTTTATTTTAAGGAGTGAAAATGTAGAAATCCCTGATTTTGAAAACCTTCAGAAATACAAGCTTTTCTGAACAGACATTTCTCTGTGTTTTTGAAAATATTCCAAAGTTTAATTTCGTTCTTAGTCTGAGTGACATTTTATATTGAAATTTCAGTTTTTAGTGCGACCTGTTGATTTCAGAACCCAGCTAGGCTCACTGTAATCACTTCCCAAAGATAACAAAGACATCCCTGTTTTATCAACGTTACAGCACAAATCCAAAACACAGCCCCATACCAGGAACTGTGAAGAAAATTAACTCTACTCCAGCCAAAACCGGCACAGTCTCTCTATGTCCTTTTTATTACATGACTGGATTTTATTAATGGCTGTATTGCTGCTGGAAAGCTTTTCAAAGACTGCTTGAAGAAGAAACTTCAGCTAAAAATTGACGTTATTTTCTGTCTATCCCACCCTCTGACGTGGGAATTAAGGCTGGATCACCGGACTGTCCTGCCCTCAAGTCCCCACTTCAGGACTCTCTGAAGCCACTGCCACCTTTGACTGTTGTCTGCTCTCTCACAGCTAAATAGCTTCTAAATTTAGCTCTGAAATCGTGGCTGGGTTCTGCTCTGGACTCTCTCTGACATTCCTACATGTCTCCTTGGGTGTGTGGTGACACTTTTAATTACAGCTCTGGCTGCCAGGGGAGCTGTAACACAGACACAGAGCCTGGGAAGGACCTGGCCTCCACTTCTTGTTTGACTATAGGATTTTTACATATTGCTCCCAAAACAGTGCTCAAAGAATGATGATTTATTCCTTATCTTTTCCTTTGCTGCTTTTTTTTCTTTTTTTCTTTTTCAAAATCTGTTCACCATGAGAAAATTTGGCCACGGTTCTTCCTGTATGGATGTTAAAAGACTTATCAAATGAAATTGGATCACAGGACAACTGTTCAGACATTGAGTTCTCTGTGTTTTTCTGGCAACAGAATCAAAGATAAACAGCCATCAAAAAAGTTATTTCTGAATGGGTCAAACTGGCTATCAAAGAAGCTTATTTAAGGCAAGGTGAGACTTCCCCTGAGGCATTAGTACACAGAAATGCACATTCTTCTAGGTCTTTATCTTCTTAGAGAAAGGAAGCATGCATCTTAAGAAAAAATATTTAGAGACTTGGCTTTTGGAGCAGCATCTTCTGTAAGTGCTGCATTTAGTCAGAGTGATGTCTGTTGTTACTCCTTGGCTCTAAATACACATCTTTATTGCTTATCTTCTTGCCCAAATTTCTTTTATGCTTTTTGCTGCATTCCATAAAATGACCCCTTTGAAGAGGTGGCAGTGCCAGACTTTGTGAAGGAATGGCTTTTTACTGTCCTCAAAGAGACTTTCTCATATTTGGCATTCACCATCAGCTGCCTCTTGCTGGACCACCTCTGCCCACCCTTGCTCATGTCCGTCACTTTTGTTTCTATTATTGGGCTCAGTTAGGAAATTTTTTGTTTTGTGGTTTTTTACAGATTGATTAAAGCTCTTCCATGGGACTTGGGAATGTTTTTAGTGTAGAAATTGTAACTCAGTGTAGAAATAGTCTGTGGGAGCTTTAGGAGAGCTGTGATAGCAGGTTAATGCACTGGGTGATCTCCTGCCCTGATTTCTGCAGCAGGCTGTGGAAAGAGAATTTCCTTGAAATGTGGCCCGTCTCTTCAGCCTTAATAACACATTTGTCACAAATACAGCCTGTTATGAGGCAAGGCTCTAATAAAATGTTACCATACAAAGATAGACTTAGAATTAACATTTTTCTCTCCCTACATGTCATTCCATTTAATATGCTATATTGGAAGTATGAAGAAATATTTAGCCTAGTCCTGTTTATGAATTACATATTCTAGTCCTAAGACCTCTGTCCTTCTGCTGCTCATGGAGAGCTTCATGATCCCTCTGAGATGTGTGGCTGCACTGGGAAGTGATGTGGGAGTTCATAGAATTCCTCTCATGTCTTATGTGGGGTTTTTTGCAACATTTTTTAACCCTTTTGCCTTTTATGCAGCTCTGATGAACAGGAATTTTAAGCAAATAAAAGGATGACAATTTTTGAGTGGAGAGTGACAAATTCCATACCTTTACTGCTCTTGGGGAGCCCTGTGGCAGCTGGACATAGTAGGTACTGTGGTGGAGTTCAGTGGGCATTAAAGGGGTTAATGCCTCACACATTCTGAAAATTTTCAGAAGCAACTTAATTAAAATTAAACCTAAACTTCAGCTCAGTCTGTTCTGAGGATTATCCTTGTGATGCTGATGAGTAGTAGAGAATTTATCCTACCTTAGTCTCTTCCTGGGCCTGAAATACACTTTAATAGCTCTCTGTCCTCCAAGGTTTGCAAATGAGGATGGTGCAAATTAAATTACTGAGAGGCTGGTTTGCAAATCTTCAAATATCCCTCAGTGCAGACAGATATTCCCACTGTGACATCTTGGCTCTCATTTGTATTTGGTTAACATGGGGGAGTGACCACTAACAATGGTGTTGTTTAACAGGATTGCATTGCCTTCTGCTTCTGAATTCACTGAAGTCCTCCAGCACAGGAGATTGAACTACACAACCAGGGAGCTCAAAGTCACACTGCAAAATGGAAACAAAAGTCTATCAGAAATTCAGTACATCAATACTCTGTGCTGGGGCCTGCTAGTGTCACAAAAACGTCCTGTTTCCCTCTCAAGGTTTTCCATCATATAAATGAGTCACTGCTCTCCCCGTGCCTGAGCTGTGGAGAACCAGGACTGTTCCCTTCTGCAAAATTGTGTTTTTGTCAGATGTTTTTTATAGTAGAGCTTTATTCAAGGAGGTCAGATGCTTCTGCAGCAAGGTGACCTCTAATAGGTGGAGTGAAACTCCTTATGCAAGCAGATGGGACCTGGCAGCAGGTACCTGGATTTTGGGTAAGCACTCATGGATCTTCCTGGTGCTGGTAATGGTTAGTGGCATCCTTAAAACAGCACCTTTATAATTAAAGTGTGCAGCTGGGCTTCTCATTTAGTGTGGATGGGAGAAGGGATTGAGGCAGAGTATTGATTTTAATTATTGATTTGGGGGATCACTGTGTCATTCACCCCCTGTGACACTGGGGAGGGGGCTGTGGAGGTCACAGCTGGCTCACAACCTTCCCCTGCC
The DNA here is from genome assembly GCF_035770615.1 of Melospiza melodia melodia. Taxonomy (NCBI): domain Eukaryota; kingdom Metazoa; phylum Chordata; class Aves; order Passeriformes; family Passerellidae; genus Melospiza; species Melospiza melodia. Next base: position 5,926,938 of record NC_086201.1, on the reverse strand, counting down.
CTTCCAGTGCCTGTGTGACCTGCTCGTGAGCAGAGGCCCTTGAGTTTGTAAATTAAAGAACTAGGAATGTACATTTAAAGAAAAAAATGTTTTTCATGCTGCTGTGAGCCCTCTTGATAGTATTAATTGTGCACTGATCTAATTAGTGTTCCTTCTGCAGAGTCATCTGCTGGTTTATTTTGTCTGAAATAAGAGCAATATTGTAATGCAGAATACATGACAATTATCAGGATGCAGGGAGATGCATCTCCGTGTCCCATTTTGTCAAATGAAAGCCATAATGCTGTTGTCCAAGGCAAGTGTCTAAATGAGGCTTGTCTGTGTCTTGGGGTCACAGCTTGGCAGCAGAAATGAGGTGGCATACTGTGGTGACAGTGCCCAGTGTCATGGCTTCAGAAACTGGCAGAAAGATGCTCTCCATGGAGAGCCCCAAAGTCTGAAATTGAGTTTCTTAGTGTGCTCCAGCAGAGCCTGAAACCATTGACCCTCAGGACATCTGTGATTTACTGAGGGGGGTAGATACTTGCAGTGATATTTGGTGGCAGCTTTCTCCCAATGATGGACCCTTGGCTCTGGAAGATTCTTCCTGCCAGGTCCAAATTGCCCAAGTCTGTATTGATCTTCAGAGCACTCTGCAGTGCCCGTCTATTTTCAGAGCTGCTGTGCCATCAGGCCTCTGAGAGAAGTCAGGTGTAAGAGAAAAGGGAATCTGATGGTCTGTGGACAATTTAGGCTTTAAAAAAAGTCTTGTTTTCTTGTGTAAATATCATAATAAGAATAATACATAAACACAGTTTTGGGTTTGTTTTAAAAACATGCTAATACTATTAATTGAGTAGCCTGGAAAAAATATATGGTAAACAATCCATAATAAAATACAGTGGGCTGAGTCTTTTTCCTGAGGTATAGAGGATTCCAACACTGCTAAGGAGAAAAAACCAAAAAAGCTACTCTGTTTTATTTGAAGAAAACAGATGATTTTCACAGTGGCAGAGTGATGAGCAAAGTATACAGAAAAACACAGCTGAGCTACTCCCCTAACTGCTATTGATCCCAGTGGATGGTTTTTTATTTGAGTAAGGACTTTGTTAAGATGTCAGGGCTCCCAAACAGCCAGGCCAGCCCTTCACCATGGGAGGGCAGCCCTGGGAAAAGGGAGCATCATTCCCACAGTTGGTTTTGGACAGACTTGTGCAGTGGATTTCTGCCCTCCTCTATCACATGTTCCCTGTGAGATGGATGTACAGTGTGCAGCCCCATTTATTTGCTCTATTTATTTGCACTCAGAAGGCAGCAGACGAGGCTCCTTCTCCGGAAGAGTTCTCAGCTTGTTCTGCAATCTGTTACAAGGAAAGTGCTAATTAATGGAGATTTCCTTATTGAGTTAAAAGATTAAATATATCAACTACCAGGGCTTGTATCTAATGCCAAGTGTATGCTTGGAAGTTCTTTAAGGAAGAAAACGGTAATGCAGAATCAAAAGAAATTAGAAATCATAATGCAAAGTCAGCACCAGCCCAACTGCCTCCTCGGGATTTATAGAGTCTGTGAAATTGAGCAATAAAACCAACCTTTGGATGAATTTCAATAACAATAATGTTGAGTTAAACTTACCAGCCTTCTTTACAAGTCCTCTCTGGTCTATTTAGAATCTCTAATCAGTCTGCTAGCAGATAACGTGAGCGTGTGCATCCTTTGTGGAGTAAGTGGGAATAAATTAGCTAAGGGTCCATTATTTGAGCCTTGCAAAATATTTGATGTGGAAGTTATTTTTGCTGGGTTTTTTGGCTGTGCATTTACTGAATGCAAATTAGATTATCTCCTAAATTTCTCAGCAAACTAATAATGTGTAAAATCTCTCAAATCCTTGTGTACTGTAAAAAAAGAAGATTAAACATTTGTTCTGTGGCAAGATTAAATCCTTTTCAGCTGCAACTCAAGTTTTTAGCAACTTAAGTCACCCAGACTTACTATGTTTAGTTCCCTTCAGTTAATAATTTTCTGCCTTGAAGCAGGATTTAGGTTTTGAGCGGGGATTATTTGGGACAAGGTGCTCCTCTTGCAGCCCACAAGCTTCTGGAGCTTTGTTTGTGCCATGTGGCCCATGGCCAGTGGCTGCCTTATTCTTGGCACACTGGGAAAGCCTCAGCCACAGAAGTAGGATCAGCTGGTGGAGTTAAGTCTCTGAGCTGCAGTCTGTACTCCATGCTGAGTTTTAACATGAGGTAAAGCAAAAGGTTTGCCTTGCAGGAGATCCCAGAGCTTCAGCTGAGCAGAATTTGGCCCACCAAATGCTGTGGTCCACCAGGTCTCCTTTATAAAGTCTTTAGCTATTACATTTTTAGCAGTGCTTGGATTTACTGGCGTTATTTTGTGATATTTCACAGTCAGTAATCAAGTGAATGTGAATATTAATTGCAAAATGAATCATTTTTTTTCCCCCTCTACCTTTGGTCTGTGTAATTAGAAACATTTCTCCTGTGTCACTGTCCACTCTGCTGCTCCCTAGTTTGTTAAAGGGTGATCTCTCCTGTCCCACAGACTCAAAGGGAAATTAGCAGTGTTATTGCCAGTGGCAGCTGTGGTGATGCACAGAATTGTCCCTCTCACAGTAATGACCTTGAGTTTTATGAAGCACCTCAAGGTTTACTAACAAGGGTAGAACTGCTAGAAGTTTGTTAATTGAAACCATGAAATATGTTAGAGAGGATACAAATGAGTTTAAAGCCAATTCAATTAGAGGTGCATCTGTTTCCAAAGCTGCTGGAGAAATGTTTATTTTCACATCACTTTTAAGGCAGCCTCTTGGAATGCTGCTGGCACTGTTGTTTAACGCTGTGTGCAGACCTTGCACCCACAGCAAATTTATCTTCTGGAAGTGCAACAGTCAGGTGGAAGTGTCCCTGATGTTTGCTTGTAAAAGCACTGATGTCCTTCTTCTCCCAGCACAGCCCCCTATGGCATCACTGACATCCCCCAGCCCATCACCCAGCTGCCTCCTCTTGCCTTGGCTCTGCTGGGTGGCACAACAAAAATGGGACCATGGGAGTTTCTGCACCGTGTATTTGTGCCTCTCTGACGCTGGCACAGGGTGCCCAGAGGAGCTGAGGCTGCCCCATCCCTGGCAGTGTCCAAGGCCAGGTTGGACAGAGCTTGGAGCAACCTGGGATAGTGGAAGATGTTCCTGCCCATGGTAGGGAGTAGAACAAGATGAGTTTGAGGTCCCTTCCAACCCAAACCTTCTGTGATTCCATGACAGCCACCAGAGCATGGTCCTCACTTTATCCACCTGCTGTTGCCTTGTCTCAGGCTGCACAGGAGAATTGAGGTGAGTCAGGGCTGCCACATTGTGTGTCTGAGCCTTCCCAGGACATCCCGCGTGATCTGTGGGTCCTTTGTTTGTTAGAGACACTTTAGAGACTCCATTTGTGGCTTGTTGAGCAACAAGCACACTGTTCTTAATGAATAAATCATAGGAAAATGAGCTGTGCAGTCTAGATAAATGCATTTGCTCATCCCACTAGGTTGACAGTGTCTCAGTAGAAAAACAATAGCACTTAAATGTAGAAAAGGCTTATTTGGTCATCCAGACCAATTTTCCCTGCCAGTTCCCAGTAGCATGTTTCAAAGTGCCCACTTAAATAACCTGGTGTTCTTGTCATTACCTCCTGTGACATCTGTGTGTGCAGCTCCAGCTCTGTGGCATTCAGGAGCCTGCTGATGGCCCAGGTGGGACAGAGGTTCTCATCTGCTTTGTCTGAATCAAATGAGTTTTATTCTAACAGTGTTTGAGACTTTGAGGAATAATAATAGTAAGAATAATTTTAAAAAGGAGGTAAAAGAAAGCGTCAGTAAATAATCTACGAATACATGGAAAGCAGGCTGAACATGGCTGAAAAGTAGAGAACATCTTTTTCTGTGGAAACAACAATTGTTTGGTACCAGGTTTTACAGAGGGGAGAAAAATGAGGGATGTGATGGATGAGTGGGAAATTTAAGGATGACACTGATAAAACCAGCTGTGTAAACTCAGCCTTGAGTTGGTCTCCCAAGCTGAGCAACAGTAGCTCAGAAATGTTATTTACTTTATTCATATTTTGTTATGGTAAGGTTATTTCTCTGGATAGTGGCTTGAATGTAGAGTTCTTTATTAATGGATTGTTTTAATAGCACATTGGCCTTGGGGCTTTTGTTTGTTTAGTATTGTGCATCATGCCAAAGCTACAAGTTTTCTAGGCATGCCAAAGCTGGGATTATTGCGGGTCTTTTTAGTCCCTTGACAACAGCAAGTTATTGCTTGGCTCCTACAGAAAAAAAAAAATCCTGGTCTCACAGGCAATGGATGAGTTGAGTACAATGTTATTTACTACTCATCGTAAAAAGCCATAAAGGCATTCTCTGTCTGAGCAGAGAGGGCACATCACAGGAACATTTTTGGAGGAAAATTTTGGTTGAATGAAATCTTTGCTCTTTAAATAAATACCTTGGTGTAGGATTAACCCTACGTGGTTGATAGAGGAGTAATGGCAGTCTGTGAGGAGAGCTTGAAGGAAAGTTACGTTCCCATCTTGATTTTGTAGTATGGACAGTCAGCTTCCTCTGGACAATATGGAAGTGTAGTGCTCTGTATCTGGCCAGTATTTGATTATAATTGGCGTAATTAAGAAATACGGGTGAGGAAACTGAAAAAGGAATGAGCAGCCTCTTAGCAATGGGATGTCTTCGGAAATTCTGAGGTTCACTGAGGGATAACTCACAGCACTTCCTGGGGATGGAATACAGCAGGTTCTTCAGTCTTCACAGAACAGTCTGTGTTGGAAGGGACCTTTTAAAGGTCATCATGTGAACCCAGTGAGCTCCACCAGGTTGCTCCAAGCCCCATCCAACCTGGCCGTGAACACTTCCAGGGATGGGGCATCCACAGGTTCTCTGGGCAACCTGTGCTGGTATTCTACCATGTTCATTGTAAAATCTTCTTTCTTGTATACAAGAAAGATGTTTACTATAACTTCTTCTTCATCTTCCTTTCTTTCTTTCTTTGGGTAGTCTATTTCTTTTTTTATTTTGTCTTATATTTCTTTTTATTATAGACATAGATCTTCAGCTGCCTAAAGACTTAGCCTGTTTTACCTTCTCTGATAAGTTGATAACCCCTCTGACTAATCCTACTTTGAAACAAGGCACTTTCTTTGTTTCTGTTGAGAGTTAATTACCCAGGCTGTCACACAGCCCAAGGAAAGATGATATTTCATACAGTGGTGGAACAGAACTCTTTAGAGAACTGCCTAAGAAATGCTTCTCATAAATCTATCATGAGAAAATTTCTTTTACTTATCATAATGTATTATGAATTGCTTTGAGTGGCAACCTAAGCAGGTGGAACAGAATATCAGTGGGTTATTTGAGATTTTTATTTGGGGGTAAAAAAAGTGAGTCTGTTTTAGAAATATTTGTATATGTGTGTGCATGGATGTCATCTCACTGAGGTGAGCATACAAAGCACACAAAGTTGAAATATCTCAAATGTTCCAATATGACTGGAATGGATTCAGTCAGAAATAATTAAGATACCCAATTCCAGTGGGTTTGGAGCAGCAAATGAAGAGACACCACAGCAGAGAGAGATCAGAGGCAGCAAAGACAACCAGAGCTCTCTGTATGGGCACAGGTCTGCAGCACTGGGGAAGAGTTACAGCGTGAGTTAGGGGGGGAAATGATTGCAGCTGTCAGGCTGCAGGGTGGCCGCTGTAAAGAAACAGGAGCAGCACCATCACAGGGAATCAGGAGAGGAGAAATAGAGCAGCACTGAGCTGAAGGAGCTGTTGCTACTGCTGTTTTTTAAGGCACTGTTTACAAAAACAACATCAGTATTTCTTGTACCTCTAGAAGGAAGATATTTTCCAGCGGATGGATGCCTAAATAAGCCTGAAACCTTTCTTGATACTGACTTCAGAGTGAAGAGCAGGAGGGAGGCAGCGAATTGCTGCTGTGGGTTCATGCCCAGGCTGTAACACAGTTCTGGTTCAGAGTGAGCAGCAGGCTTGGGCATGGCTCAGCCAGTAAATCCAGCTCTGAACCAGAATAATCTCTGTGCCTCAGCCTTGGTGTTCAAGGTTGTCTGGGGCTGTTTTCTGGGGGTTTTGGACAGCAGCTGCTTCTGGGTTGAGTTTTGTTGTTTGGGTGTTTTTTCCCCTCTGTGCTGCAGTCACCTGGGTAGATGGGGGAAACCCTTCCTAAAAGAGTAATGAAATGAGTGAATTTGGTATTCTGTAGGTGAGGAATCAAGAGAGAGTGTTCACATGATGAAAACCAAACAGAAATAAAGGGCATAAAAATGAGAAACATCGGAACAGTGGTAGGGATGAAGTTCAGTTATTTCTATAACCATCATTGCCAGAGCTGTCAGAGGGATGAAGCTGCCTCTAATAAAGGCTGATCTGAGCAGCCACTGGCTTTCATGATCTAACATGAAATCTCTTTTTTGTTTAAATTAAAATAATACATACAGACATGACAAGCAGATAATAGGAACTGGGGGAGAATGAATGCAGCATGGTAAGTAGGAAGGTGCAGAAATAATTCCACACTGCCAACCCAGGACTGGTGCCACTAATTCCCTGGAGATCCCCAGGGCTTGGCCACCCTCTGCTGCTGTTCTGCACACCAAGAGCTCCACAGCCACTGCTGGGCTCTGCAAAGTCTCCCCAGATGTCAGCTCCTGAAACAGCTGTAGGGTTGTGCCTTTTTGGAGGAACCTGTTGGATTTTAATTCATGAGGTGCTGGTCCTGCAGATGTCAGGTGTTGTGATTTTAAGAGATGATGGTCTTGTGAGAGCTTTCATGTCAAACCAGCTTAAAGTGAAAGTAAAGCTTTAAAATGCCATTTTTGAACCCCATAAAAAGCAAAGCATTTGGAAAGAGGTACAAAGAGAACTTGTGAGGTGTGGGAAGCAGGTTTCATCTGCTTCTCCCAAGAATAAATCCCATACTGTTCCAGCTGGCAGGCAGGTCCCTCACACATCTGATGGGAGCTGCCAAGAGAAGAGTACTGTTGCCTTCCCCATCCTGTAGTTCTCTCTGCTGGGGAGAGAGCCTGTGTCTGTCTCCTGCCTGTGCCAGCTCTGGAGATGGCCAGTGTAATGCAGAAGGAGTACACACCAAGGCTGTACACTTAATTCTCCAGAATTTGTCATGGATGGCCACAGTCTAATAAAGAAGGTAATTACCACATCTTGATGACCACCAGCTTCACAACATGTACTTTTGTCAGCGTGTGTCCTTTACATAATTCCTTTTTATCACTGCCTTCTTTGGACTAAACCAAGTAGAAATTAATTTTAGTCACTGCTGTTCTTCACAAATAATGCCATAACCTCACGTTGGATGGTGGTGTCAGTTTGCCAAATGCCTTCTCCTTAAGAAGCTCTTGTTTTGTGTTGGTTGCACAGGTCACATCAGAGGATGGGAGTTTGTTGGTTGTGGTGATTAAAACCTGTCTTAAATCTTTGGTTTAGGTTACATTGAAGAGCCTTGCACGGTCCCGTGCCCGTTTGATTGCAGATTAAGCGATTGGTCCAGTTGGTCTCCTTGCAGCTCCTCCTGTGGACCGGGGGTCAGAGTCCGATCCAAGTGGCTCAAGGAGAAGCCCTACAATGGAGGTCGTCCCTGCCCCAAGCTGGACCTCAAGAACCAGGTGAGCCACGTTCTCATAGCCAACAGAACTCTCTGTGCTGTGTTCTGAGTCAGGATCCAGAGTTTCTGTGCTGGTGAAGAAGGTAAAGAGAGGAGTTATCTCTGGCACCACACCTTGGGTCACCTTTTGTAGGCAATCCTTGACCTTCTTGAGGACTGAGGGAGAAATGCTCCTGTATCAGCAGAATTTGACCTGAAGCACCATATTTCTTATGTGAACAAATTGTTATCTCCCAGAGCACAGGAAGCCCTGGAGTAATAATCCTACCTGGACAGTGTGTAGACATCAGAGAACTCAGATGTCATGGATATTTTCAAAACTTTTTCAGTCTTTCTGAGACTCTGCTTGCTGTAGAAATGTTTGTTAAATAGAAATTGCTATTTTTAGCAACATTTCCCTTCAACACAGCACAGGTTCCCTTTAACATTAATCTCTGTATATTCAATATTGAAGTATCCCATCAGAGGAAAATAATCTTTAAATTACTATTCTTAAAGGAAGATCAGCTTCTATTTAAATGCTACTTAATGCTGTATGCATTTCTGCAAAGTGCATAGTGATTTCCTACGTTTGCTGATTAATTCTCTAACACTAATTAACACTGATGAAGTACTGTTTAGTTTTGTCTGCCCTATATTTCAGATTCAGCCATGAAAATTAATTAATAGGACAGAAACAGTCACGCTAAAGGAAGTCCATATATATGTTAAGAAGAATTTGAATATGTATATGTATAAAATACGTGATGTGTAGAAGTACTTCAGTGGTATCATACAAAGATTTATTTGGTAGGTGCTAGAGATGGTGGATTTATTTGTTTTTCTGCACAACTGTTGCTGCAGCAGTCATGTCCTGGAATGCAGCACCACTTCCAGCTCCTGAGTATGAACTTGCCTCATTTTCCTAACAGTTAATTTTATTTTCCTGTGAGATACTTAGTAAATATTCCTTGGATTTTTTTTCCTTCTTCTTTTTCCTTATTTCTATTTGAAATTCATTGGAAGTAGGCTAACAGAAGCAGCAGGGACTACAGAAATATAAAACTGCTATAAAGTGTACGTTGTCCATAGCTCAGTGCTTTCCTTAATAGATCAGACAGATCACCAGAGAGGCAAAGTGAAATCCCACAGTAAGTGATAAGGTAACAATAAGCTCCTTTGTAATGAAAAGATACTGGGGTTTGTTACCCACAGACACAGCAGACTCCTTCCATTAATAGCAAACTTATTGCCATCATGTGTTGCTTATTCCCACACACATTAGAGTTGCCAGTTTCAAAAGCCTTTCAGAGGATATTAAAGGAAAGAAATTGTTCAAACTTGGAAGTTATGTCTTTGCACAGTTTATTGGTGCACAGCGCTTGCAAAGTGCCAGGGCTGGTATTAATATAAACGTGGTTGGTGCTTTTTGCCTCTTTACCAGGAGCACATGTCATGATCTAAAACCCACTGAATTCATTAGAGGCTTTCTGTTGCAGGCTGTAGTACAAATAATGTAGAATTTGTGTTCAGATTTGTTTGTTTAGGTTTGTGACCTCCTGTTTTTCAAAGTGTTCTTTTGGTTGGTTGCTTTTTGGAGTTTTTGTTTCCTTCCTTGTGAGTTTTTTTAGGGTAAAACAGAAGCTCTTTCTAACTGATTTGGCCCACAAGTGGTTTATCTTCTTCCAATTCAGATTTAATGGATTGAGTGCAAGTCTATATATTTCAGAGCTTTTAGGGTAAGAAGAAATGGTTGTGCTAATAAGAAAAGTGTGTATATATGCACACAAATGCACATGTTTTGCCTGTGATTCTGTTCATTACCTTCCTGAATGCTTCTCAGTACTTTGTGAGCTTCAGAAGGAGTTTTGCTCTGCATCCACTGGGCTTGGACTTCCAGCCCAGATTTAACACACTGAGGTCCCTGGGCACATTGCAGGATGCACAAGTTGCCTACCCAGATGGTGAAGTAAATGAGCTGATGGCACTGCTGCTGAGCTAAGCTGGACACATACCATTAATCCACTGTCAGGCAGATTGTCTGCTGCTGTTCCCTCTGCTCTGGGCAGCTTTTAAATCCTAGAGCAAAGCTCTACAGATTCATTATATATAAAAATGTGACATCCTAATTATTTTGTATAATCTGGATTAAATACCTGCAGTAAATGCTGGCTTTTGTTTGGTATCAGATAGGAGAAAACCATATAAACTATATCTAGACTTTATATATATATATATACTATATACAGTAAAGCAGTACAGCACCATTGTGCTGAGTTTTACTTTCCAGTGGCTACTGTGTGGTGTTTTATGCATTTGATAAGATTTTACATAATTTAGAACAAATAATGAATTCCTTCAGGTGTTAGTAGATTTCGCTTACGATTTCCATTTTATTTTCTCCAGTATCTTTAATTATTTTGCTTTTGATTATTGCTTCTGAAGTTGGGTCTTGTTATTGCCTAATCAGTTACTTGGGAGAACTCTCCATTTTTCCACTGTCTTATAATTAAATCTCTCAGTCATTTTGTGTCTTTTTCTTAAGCCAGATAATCTTTTCACCTCTTTTTGTGCAGGGTGCTGTCTGGGCTTTTTTGCAGACCCCTGTATATCCTTTTCTTCAGTGCTTTTCAGATATTTGACATGAATCTAACTGTAGTGTTACTTGAAATACTATTCCAGCAATTCTTTCTCACCATTTCCCACCATGTCTGGAGCTTTGCCAATGCAGATATTTAGTCAAGCTACTCCTTTGGACAGAGGGACAATTTGCATGATCAAAGAAATCTATTTTGTGAATATAAGTAGTTATTTGAGTCATATAAACTGTGTTGTAAAAGACTGTCCCCTAAGAGTCTGTCCAGTCATGGTACTGCAGCTTGCTTGTGTATTAAGGATAGAATATTTTAGGAGAAATTTGATTTTATACAGAAATAATGGCATGTCCCACTACTGCATGATATTCTGTGGTATTTGTGTTCCTTATTCCACAGAGAGTTTGACTCTTCTGGAGTATCTTGAAGCCATTCTTTTGGATGTGTTCATCTGCCTGTAGAGCCTCTCAAGCAGCCCACTCTTTTTGCAAGAGATGTGAGAAGTAAACTCAGAGTTAGGAGAATTAATTCAGCTTTTTAGTATTTATTGTTCTCATTGTAGGCGATGGACGAGGTTGAGCCCCTCAAGATTTTATTCAAAGCTATTTTCTGATAGAGGTGCCAAACATTTGCATGGGCTGAATGCTCCTGGTATTCTGATAAAATCACTCGATTTGATGTGGTCCCTTTTGCCTTAAACTCTGTCTGTGTTGCTGCCCTGTGAAATAAAAGGATAAATTACAATATTTGGTGGAAGAGATGACAGTATTTTAACACAGCTCCATGTAATATGCAGAATTACTTTTTCCTTTTACCTCTGTTTGCAAATGGTTGAAGAGCTGGCTAACTACATTTTGCTTCATCTCTTAAAGAAAATGGGCTTTGCACGTAGGGGCTGTGCAGCTCTTATCTGAGGATGTGATTGCTTCTGAACAGCCGATTGGATTAGGGGGTCAGCTGGCAGATGTTCTTGGCTGTGCTGTGCATGTTAAAAGAGGTGTAGCATTTACATTTTTCCATCCCTGCTCTTCTCTGAATGCACTTGCACAGCATGCAGTTGCTATTTAATATGTAGTTCTACATGATGAAAGGTTAAATATGAGTTAAGGGGGGTTTATTGCTTGAATATTCTTTTATAGGTTTTTAGGATTACTGTGAGAAAATGCATCTTATTTTCAAGACTCATGAATTCCGAGGATTATTTTTTTATTGATTGCCCTTATACATATTCTTGTCAAGGTTTTCCCTCCTTCTCCTTCCTCCCCCTCTCTCCCTTAGCCAATACTGCTAAAGGACAAATATCATAGCAAGTAGTTTATTCCCTCTATTTATGCTGTATATATTTAAGCAAACGTTTTTAAAGGATTGGGAGTATTTGTAATGGCAGGCATAGCAGGAGAAAAATGTAGTGTATTTAGAATGTAAACTTACTGCTTTCATTAAAATGAATATTTTATTCTTAATGACATTTTCTGGTGTTCACCGTAGAATATGAGAAATACAGACACTTTGCACATTAGAATTGCAAGTACTGCTCCTGAAATTGCATAGAGGAGTTTAAGGAAAGAGAAAAGGAGGGTGGTGGTAAGCTTACAGACCTGATCTCTCAGGTGTAAAGATGTATGAATTTCTGGAATTTTTTCATACAAAGTAGCTGCTTTAGGTCCATTTGCACTTCAGAGAAAACAGTTATTTTCAGCATTTTCAAAGCTTTTAGACTCCTGTATTAACAACCAAGTTTGAACTGAGCATCTTCCATTGCTGTCACTGAATTAGCTCCCATCTAGTCCCTAGCTGGTGAGTCCCATGTATAACCTTCTCCTTCCAGCATTAGGAATTGGCCTTCAAGAATATCATTATTAATGTACTAACTATAAATAGCTCCTGCTCAAATCACTTCCTTTATAATACAGATTTCTAGTTTTCAGAAAAGTCACTGAACTTTTTGAGGCGCTCAGAATCTCTTCTTCTCATTTATTTCAGGTGCCAGTAGTTCATTCCTGAGCCTAGAGCTGTATCAGTCCATCAGTTGTGTCAGATCCCTTCCTGTGCCATGCAGGAAATCATCTGACTTGCATTTTTATCTGGCTGCATCAGCACTCATTTGCTTCAAGTGCAACTTAACTTCTAGGGGAAAAAAAAGAGTCCTATTCTTAATCTCTGTTTTACCTTCAGAAGATCTGATTTCCTCCCATCCTGCCTTAAAGGAAGGAATTACAGCATAAAGCATATCTGTCCTCTGATTCTAGTGCAATTTTACAGCATCATAAAAATGACAAGTTTTTTTGCCTGCTGCACTAATGTGGGAGAATTTTCAGTGTCAAAAAATAGCAAGAACCTCCTGTTTCCCTTTACACTTTTCTTGCTGTGACTGGAAGTTTTGGTACTATACTGCAATTTAGTTTGTCAAATGAGCAGAAGTAGGAGCCAAATCTGAGCAGCCTGAGCAGTATCTCACCTGCCTGAAGTGAGTTTCCATGTGGGTGGGTGTTGCTTCACTTCCTTGGGAAATCAAACCAGTCCCATGTTCTCCTCCAGGAGAATAACCCTGTAGTGTCTACTCTAATTCTCAGCATGTATTAATTTTATATTCACCTTCAATAGCTATCCACACTTGATTTTCATTCCTCCTGCAGGTTTTCTGTTGAGTAAAGAGTCATATAAACATATTTTCACAATTGCCACTCATAAAAAGCTTTAGCTTCAGAAATTGAGCTGTTTAACAACTCCCTCAAAAGTGTTTTTCCCTTGGCTTTTTTTTTCCTAGATAGCTTCTTTAAATTTCCCTTTAATAAAAAAGCAGCTTGATGTATGGTGTAATGCTGCTTTCTGTAATTGTGACAGAACATTTGCACTTTATGAAGTTAAATATGTTACAATGTCAATCTCCTTCCTGGCATTACTTTCAAATCCAAAAAATTAGAATCCTTGTGCTAATTAATTAAACTACATTTTTTCTGCCTATTACAGCCCCACCAATTTTTAATGAGATATATACCAAAGCTTGAATGTTTGGTTTAAATGAAATTTATGTGTTTGCATCTCTGGAACTAGGAATGGAACATAATTATTTCTGATTCAAATAGAGTTCCTACGTTTGTTGTTGAAAGGAATATTTATTGTTCAATGTGATAGCTTTTTGTAAAGTACAGGAAAAGGCAGGAATTATACCTAAAGTGCTCTGTCCTTTTGATTTCTTGCAGAGGAGATTGAATTAAATTGGAAATCAGCCATAGAAAGCTGGTGGCCCAGTGAAGAAATTATTAGCATTTCTCCTAAGGAACTGAAGTTCAATTGGTTTAGGCAATACTTTTTTTTTTGAAGGGAAGGAGTGTGGTTTGTGCTGAATCTCTTGTGGACAATATGTCATGTTGGAGGACCTGCAAACAGCGTGTGCCATAAATCAGCGTGACAGCATCTAACACTGAGACTGAACTTACTCTTGCTTGTCTTTGTCTTAGGAGCAGGAGAACAAGAAGGATTGATGCCTTGGTTATTCCATGGCAGCAGTTTTAATCTTGGTTTGGTTTTTTTTCCTTCTTCCTCATTTTAGGAAGTTTTTTTATTTCTTTTCTACAAAGTTTCGCGATTTGTTCTCATTTTAGGTTTGCAATTGTTAAGGAAGGGAAGATGCTGCATAACATTGAAAGTGAGGACCTAGCATCTGTTCTAATTAGAACAAACACAAGAACATTCAGAATAAAAAATGCTGGTACATCTTCACCTTTTCATGTGGTAAAAGATGTGAGAAACAGTTATTTGTCATCTTTCATTTTATCACACATGATTTAGTCTTCTGAGAGAGTCAATTACTTCAGAGAGAGTAAATTACACTTTTGGCAAGTTAAATGAAGATTTTGACATGTTTTCCTTTTCTTTGCTCTCTTTCATAACTCCTTTCAAAAATTAATTTCCAAAATATGATCTCGTTGATTGCAAAAAGTAGCTTGTTACAACGCAAGACACAAACGTGGAAATTTCTTTTGTAATAGATTCTACGCCAAGTCATGAAATTCATTACAGCAATTTATAGTTCTAAGAACATGCCACATAAAAACTTCAAAACTTTTTGAAGTGTGAATGCAACAAGATGTTGGACAGGAGTGTGTTGAGCAGCAGGCAGCCTGGATCTGTCCAGTGCAGGGAGCTGCTGTGTGAATCTGAATCATGGTGCAGAGCATCCAGCAGGAGCAGACGTGGGGCTGAGTTGGTAAATGAGGTGCTGGTGTTGACCTGATTTAGCATCTATTATCAGAAACCAGTGGGAGGCTGTTGGTTGTTAATGAAGATTTTGGTCACTTCTTTCCTTTTGTTAGTGGGCAGCAATGTCTTCAGAAGGACTGAATTTTGTCATAAATATCTAGCAGATTCTGTGTGTCCCCAGTTTAAAGCTGACCCCATTCCAGTGGATGGCTTTATTCCTGGGAGGAACAGGGGTTTATTAAACATGGTCTGACTCACCTGCATGCTCTGAATATATCCTGAGCATTCAGAGCAGAAAATTTCTATTTTTCTGACTCTCCTTTATGAATAAGAAAGAATAATTGGAAATGAAGTTACTGCTCAGAGAGGGAGAAGGGACATGAAGATGTATGCTGTGTGAATTCATCTGTCAGAGCTCCTGAGCAGCCAGGAGCTCTCAGGAGCCTCTTGCATGATGGTCATTAAAATAACCTTGGTCTTGCCTCTTTTAAAGTATTTAATATTGTTCTGTCTCTGTTGCTCTGTCTAGAGCAGTTCTCATTGATTAATACTTAACAAGTGTTAATATTTTTCCTGCTGCAGACGTTTCTTGTGGCCATTGCTCAGAAATTATAACCAAATGGTTTGTTGGGTTTGCTTTGTTTTATGCTCTGCAGCTGATTGATAGATTCAGAAATGGACTTCATTTTCTTTTTATGTTGTTTAATTGGTTTCTTCCTCCAAGACAGCAGAATAAAAGTGCAGATGACCTTCTGTCCTCCTCTTGATGTCCCCGCACATGCCTGGAAGGATTGTGCCAGGTTTGCCGTCAGCTAAGTGTGAGCACTTGAACCGCAAGCTGAATACATGAATTTTGCATCTTCTTTAAGTGACAGCATCAAGATCATCAGCATTACCAGATTGCTGGGTGGAATATAAACCACTCAGAGATTTCAGATTCCAAGGCCCAATTACAGCTCTCTGAGTGGTTGTCAAACACAGCCCCTGTGTCAGGGCTCCTGTTTGCAAGGGCTCTTTAACCAAAGCCGAAATACACTTTAGTCACATTCAGGTGGGTTTGGGGAGGGAAAGGAAAAATTTGAGACATCTCCCCTTTACAGCAGTCTGGGGCTCTCCCTGCCTCCTGAACTCCTTGTTTTAGCAGGGCTACCAGGAAGAGAGTTGTAAATACGAGTTTGCACAAATTCAGCTAATCCTTCCTCATTATCTATAAATCATGACACATTTTTGAGTTATAAATAACTGTGTTGTAGGCTATAGCCATCACTAGAAAAACCAAAGGTGAGCAGATTTTTATGTATGAATGAAATGCCAAAGGATAGATTCTTCTTCTCCAATAAGATGTATATTCTGTCCATTGTAATTTTATTTACTGCTTCTCACTAGAGGATTGCATAAATCAGCAGTCCTGCGCAGTTTGTTGTGATTTATTGCTTAATTAAAAGTTATGAAGGTTTTTAATCTGTCTATAATTTATATTATTTTTGAGTCAGCTGTTTCCCATATTGTAACAACCAGGAAACTTGCATCCTTTTATGAAGGAAGCATTTTGTGAGCCCTTGGATTCATTAATAGGTGTGGCCCATAGTGGTGCCAGATTGACTTTGGAGCTTAAACTCAGAGCCAAAGATAATTAAATATTAGTGCACTTAATAAAGTTTCTCCAGCATCAATTACAGTTTGATGGCAAATGTAGTCAACATGTTTTTTAGAGTTACAGATTAATTTTAAAAGGGATGCAACTCATGTGTGATTTCACAATGAACAGATGTTTGCTACACATTAATAATTTTAAAAGCAGGCTTAAAATGGTTATGTAGATTTTAATGGGGGATTAATTTGGTTCTAGTGCTGGACCACATGTTGTTGTCAAAACAAAAGTTTTAGTTTGGTTGTTGGGGGATTTTTTTTTGTTGGTAGATTGCTGCTGTAATTATTAATTTTTCCGTATTTATTTTTTTGTATTAATTTTTTCCATAATTAAAGTTACAATAGCGTACAATTTAAAAACAGACCTTTTTTAATGTATGAATTTCTATTGAAGAATAAAAATGCTATTAAAAATTCAATTTTTGTAGTGATGGCAGGGGTGGCTGGCTTGAGAGAGAGCACTCATCTGCTTTAAACTTCAGTAGGTTTGTCTCCCTCTTTCTCAAACATCTTTATTATTTGAAAAGACATGCTATTTTCTCTAGCAAAGCTTTGTCCAGTCCTGGCATTATAGTTTTCAGTTAGAATGTTTTGAGGTCAGCTTGGATTTCACTGATGGCACAGGTTTTGGCAGGAATAAGGGCTCCCTTTAGCTGTGAGGCAGCTGCCCTCTGTTGGTTGGCTCAGCTTGGCTCTGGTTTCATTTCTGATCTGTGTGACTTCTGGTGGGATGGATGGGAAGAGCCTTCCCTGAGTCCCAGCTGTCAGTGCTGTTTGAGACCAGTGGGATCCTTCCAGGACCCCCCTCTCCTCCTTATGAGCTGTAACCAAACTCTCAACTGCTCTTAATGTCACTTTCAAGTTTTTTCCTACATAACTTCATGTGTAATTGCAGTGGTGTCGCTGAATGGGCTTCATTGTTTCTTAAACAAAAAATTTGTTCCTCAACTTGTTTTTTTTTAAACCCTATTATTTCTAAAATAATATTTTAGAATCATTAATAAAAATCATTGAAGTGGTTTGCTATAAAATCAGGTAGAAAAAGTCATATATCACATTAGATAAAAATTGAAGACACTTTTTGGGTAGTCAGGAAGATTTTTATCCAGGCTATTCTTTAGCACTTTGAGAACTGGACAAATATAAGTTAGAATGAACTTTGGCCATTTGAAATGCCAAACCAAATAATATCTGTCAGCTTTGCTGGCCAGTCTCCATTCAAATTCCAGTATCTGTTAAGTTTAAATGTCCTTTATGCTCTTATAAGTTAGATTTAAATTATTACTTTGAATTTTAAATTATTACTTCACTAAGTAAGAGTGAGAATTTTTCCTTCTCTAAGTGATATTATGAGGTTCATAACTTTCTAATTAACTACCAGGCATAAAGATATTTCATTCTTGTCTGAGCAAAAAGAATAAGGTGGAAAAGGTTTAGCAGCCTCTTCTAAGCAAGACTTTGAAAAGGAATTAAGATCTAGTCGTATGCTGCTTTTGTAGTGGCTTATTGTATAAATATTTAAGTGGTGAAAAGAATTAGTGTCTGTTTTTGATGCTGTTATTCAGTGTTATATTTAATACACAGAGCTCATGTTTTTCCTTCAATATTAGAAGATCTTTGCTCCTCAGTCCATGCTTCCAGGTCCTGCAGCTGCAGTGGTTGGACAATCCTGAGGATTGTCCTGAGGTTGGACATTCCCTCACCTGGTTTTGATTTTACTGGGAATGCTTAGTGGTTACTACGTCCATCATATGGCTTTTTATCAGTGTGCAGCTTTTCAACATTTCTTAAAATAAAGCCAGTCTTTTTCTTTAATTTCAGTTCTGTGTACTCTCAAGTGGCCATGTGGAACATAAGTTTTTCTTTCTGCCACTTTGCAGCCAGCATTTCAGATTCTGGGGGACCAGTGTGTTTGTTTTTGGGTTTTTTTTTTTTCATGTTGCTTTTCCCCAGTTTGTAGCTTGGTTGTGAAGCTGGGCAATAAATAAACAGATCTGTGATTGTTGGAACACAAACCAGTGGGTACTTTAGCAACTGGAGTAGCAACAGATATTCACTAGAAAATCCATTGGAGTAATCAATTATGCTTTGAGTTTGTCTTGTTGAGAAAATAGAAGTACTTGGTCCTTTCAAAGGAGACACTACTCCAGTGATCAGCAGGTGGGCAGACAAAACAGGCTTTATGGAGAGTCTCACAGGTGAGTGAAACAGTGAGAAAAGATTAATTTTCTATTCTGCATGTTCCCAGAGCAACCACTGACAAAACAACAGGCTTTTTTGAGAGTGAGATGTGTAAGATTGTATCTTACAGTGCACAGAACATGCACAACTCATTGGGCCTGAGAAAGGAAAGTCATGATTAAACTCAGTTGGATTAAACATTTGCATATAAAAGAGGTTTTTCTTAATATTCATTTCAGGTCAGTGTTTGATAAATGACTCGCAGATTTTCATCAGCGTTCTCACGTCTTGGCTTTTGCATAATAAGAACCCTCACAGGAGTTGTATGCAAACAGCAACATTTCAGCCTAGTTACTTATCACACAGCAAATTCAAAGTACAAGTTGTATTTGGGTCATATCTGCATGCTAACCTCAGAAATTAATCCCAGCTAGAGTTAGAATAAATATCTTTTTAACCTTACTTCTTTGTTTTCACCCTGTCATAATAATGTAGCATATCAGGGTATCTGGGAACTTGGCAAGGGAAGGGAACTCAGATGATTTCTGAAGTCCTTCTGATAACATTAAAATATTTATTTGTTTTGGAGTAAAACATTTATTCTAGGCATTTCTCTTAGTCTAGTGATGCTGATTCTATGCACCTGAATGAAAATTAATTTGTGATTAAATCCCAAGAATAATCAGTGCCTGTCAGGCATTGGTTTAAAACTGAGGATGAGACACTGCTTTTAATGATGTAAAGGGAGTTATTTCCTCTCCATTCAGAGCAGCATCAGAGAGCAGTTCTTCCCACAGCATCCTGTACCAAAAGGCTGTGTTTGAAAACCAACTGTGAGAAGTTTGGGTGTGGATCCAGGCACTGCATGGCTCATTTTCCACCTCCATTTGTACTCCCCATGTGTGCCCAAGCCAGTGATCAGCTCTTGGTAGGTGGTGGGACGTGTGCTCCAGCTGCTCCACGTGCCTGCTGGGTGTGCTGGCACTTTGTGGCAGCTCCTCACTCCTGGAACATTCCCAGGAATCCCTGGCATTTGGTGTGGCAGCAGATGCAAACACCAGCTTTATGTCCTGTTTTCCACCCAGTGTTTTTCTAACTACTGTGCTGTTCCAACCAAAATGTGTCCGGCCCAACTCTCATCATTTAATTAAATAAAGGCAAATTTCAATTAACTTTTAAGACACCTGGAATTGGCTCAGCATTGTTTTATAAAGCAGTATTAAATTAAACAGTATTTCCCTTTTTCTGGTCTATTCAGTGAAGGTGAGACCTTAGATCCAAGTTAGATGTAAAGCCCTAAAACATGGCCTCCCTATAGAATAGTCAATCATTTCATGTACCAGGAATTTCCATGGTTTTGCTGGATTGTGATCCACTCTGCAGAATGGGCAACAGATGACATTTGATTTAAACAACCAAAAGATAATTTTTTTGGCATGAGCTAGTGTTTGTCAATGGAGTTAATAATGAAAGAAACAATCAGTCTCCACATGCTTCCCTGAAATGTGTCCAATAGTATTTGGAACACTGTTGGAGTATCATTTAAATGGTGAAATGAGGAGCATTTGTTTTTTTGTTTTTTTGTTTTTTTTAAAGGGTTCATGTGTTGCAAATGGGAAAAAAACAAATGTTTGGAGCATGTCACACAAATATGAGATGCTCTCAGGATTGTATTGCAAGCATCCAAGGGAAAGGAGTACTCTTCATAAAAATTGATTACAGCAGAGCCAGGTGAGGCCAGAAAAACCTGAGATAATGTAATTATATTTAAAGTAAAATAAAAGTATTGTCAGAGGTCTGTGCTTTCTGTTTCCTTAGTTTAAATTCCTGCTGTTAGAGCTCTTTCCCTCCATTGTGCTTTGGGGGAAAAAGACTTGTTTCTTTTCAGTTGTTTTTACTTATGTTGTGTTACTTGCAGCGTATAAATAGATTTTATTTAGAGAAGACGCCCACTTTTCAGTTTTACTATATGAAACTGCTACTGGTTTTGTTATTATGTTTGATGTGTATAAGGATAACTAAATCATGGAACTTAACACATCCTTCCTAATTTGCTGGGAGGTTAGTTCTTCCCTTAAATAATAGGCCTTTTCCTATTTCCATTAAATTCAATTTATTAGATGTCCTAATGGCTTGCATGGAAACCAAAATGGGCCACTTTTGTGATAATTCCACACAGCCTTGCTTGGTTCCAAAATTGAAGCTGTTGCAAACAGCTTGGATTGGAAAATAAAATAAGCATTTTTCATCTAAAGGCAGTTACTAAGAGCAAATATGTTGATTCAATGTAGGTTTTTTAAATTATATTTTGTAACAAACTGTAAAAAATGAGTGTTTATCTTAGTAACTTTACATGAGTCATTGCTTAAGCTAATTTATCTTTTCTCTGATACCCCAGAAAACCTATTAAGAGCTGCTAAAGACAAAACCCAATTCATTACCTACTTGCAATCAAAGATCAGTTTCTCAGTGGTCTTGAATTTAATTTGCCTTTAATTCGAGGTTTCATTAGGATAATTGTCTATTGGTTCACTTCTGTAATTGAAGGTTTGTAGGAAAATTAATGTGTGATCAGCTGAGGGAGAGGAGAGCTGTCACACTGCCTGTTCCAGGGTCACACATGAAACACTGGTGGTGTTTTCACAGGACACAGGACATACCACAGTCACAGAAGCTGCAGGCAACTGCATTTTCCAGTTGAAAACATTATAAAGTTTTGCCTTGGCATTGGGCAGATGATCTGCATTGCTCCTGAAAGCCTGGCCCATCCTCTGCTGTTGAAAATCATTCCCAGGCTGAGTGGATGGGTATTTTCTTCTGTCTCATCTTTGCTGAAGTTTCCATTAGTGCTAAAAGCTCTGCTGTCTGGTGTTTTCTTTATAGGAAAAAACCAACTCTATTCTCTAATGATAACAGAGAGATCCCTTGCAGCTTCCTGTCTCTGGACATATTGAAACCTTTTAGCCACTCCTTGCAAAATGTGAGCTTCATTCTCAAAATTGTTGTGTTGTTTTTCTTCTGCATTTCTTTGTGTTTGAATTTGGGAGATTAAGTGTCCAGATTTGTACACAGCACACCAGAGAGGGTCTTAGCAGGGCTTTGTAAAACACTGGTAATTGCATCCCACCTTCTAGGGAAATTCTGAGCTAAAACCTTCCGCAATTGCATTTTTGCCTGGTTTATTTCACAGCCACATCACATAGTGTTTCATCTTGTGATCCCCCCCTGTAGTATCCCAAGGCTGATTTTTGGGATGTTTTTAGTCTCCAGATATGTAATCAATCCATGCTCTGTTCTCCTGAACTGCAGCCTCTCTCCCACACTCTGTCCAGCTCCATGTGGATCTTGCTCCACACTGTCCCACTCCTCTTGTATAAACATGTCATTTAGCTTCTCTCTTCAGTAAAATTTTAACAGGGCCATAGCTATTTGTGTGCCAGTATAATTGGTGAAATATTATCCAAGGCTGGCTGTCAGAGCATTCCCTCAGCAGTGATGCTAATAACTTCCCTCCAGCCTGACGTTCCCCATTTCATGCTGCTGTTGCTGTCCTACCTCTAGCCATTTCAGGCCAATTTAAAATTTCTGTACTAATCCCCCATCTTCTTCAATTTAACTAAAAAACTTCCCAGGTGACACAACATTAAAGCTTTCCCAAAAATCAGACTGCCAAGATCAATTTAATTTCCTTTCTCTGGAAATTGAGAGGTTTTTTTCTCTGAGAAAGATGTCAGATCAGTGTGCCTTACCTGTATTAAATCCATGTGGTATTCCCCCCCAAGTTCTTTTAACTTCACTGGCTTGGATTATTCTTTCCTTAATAATTGTTCTAATGCTTTGCTGCTGCTAAGCATAGAAGAAAGGGCTTTTAGTTGCTCTGATAACTCTTTTTCCTTATTAAATATAGATGTGACATTTATTATTTCTGATTGTATGATATTGTTTGTGTCTTGTTAGATTTATTAAACTTGCTACCCCACATGAAATTTTGTATGCCAGTTCATTCACTAGTTTGAATGGAAATTACTTAATTTCTGGACTTTTTTTTCCCTTGAGCTTTGTGTTCATCTCAACCTTGATACTTTCTGTTTGATTATAGTCATTGGTATCAATGAGAATTGAAGCATATATTCATTTAATTTGGAGTTACGTGCTGCCTTTGGTCTGCACTCCAGTTTAGCAGCTCTGCTCCTGAGCAGATTATCTCTTCACTTGTCATCACTTCTTTTAATACCTTCAGAGCAGCTCCCTTGTCCTGGCTGTGGCAGCTGCCCCTCGCTGCCTCCCCTGCTCTCCTCCTCTGCCATTTCCAAACCTTGAGGAAGGGCTTCCCTTTGGTGCTTTCTTCACCTCCTCTCCCTCATCCCTGCAGGGCTTGTTCTGATCTCCTCAGCAGGAGAGCTCTGGGCACGCTGCCTGTGAGTTTTTGTTTCTGAGGTGTGGATCCCTGCAAGTCCCAACTTCTCTGACTGAAAACCTCCAGTCTCCTTCCCCTGGCAGATCCTCCATCCTCGTGAGCAGTGACTTCCCAGCTGGGTCCCTCACTGTGCACAAGTTGCCCTTTTGAAGCCAAGAGCTGAAAATGCCAGCCTGTCTTTTCTAAGGGTTCTGTGAATGCTGGTGAATACTTTAATTTGGAATTGTCATATAATCACGTGCTTCAAATTTATTTTTATAACTAGCTCTTTCATTCCTCTTCCCTAGGAGGAAAAAAAAATCTGAAATAGCACCTTGTTTCAGTGGCTGAATGAAACTGTCAGTGACTGCTTTTGGGAACATCTGATTCTAGTATTTTTATTAGCAGCATTTGTTCTGCAATAAATGAGAAGTCTTTTTTAGAAAATAGTGGTCCAATAACACTGTTTTCATATGAAAATCTCTCTCTGGAGGTCTGTGGTGTGTTGCTCAACAGTATTATCACAGTGAAACCATCCCAGTGTTACCTTCTGGTCCCATGACAATTTCAGCCCGGTTTTGATAAACTTCTTCAATAATTTAATTCACTGAGTCTCGTTTGCTTCTCACTGGTGAATCTCCATAATATCAGGTAAGTCCCTTCTGATTTATATGTCTGTAAAAAGAATCTTGAGGTAGCTACATATCATCTTTATTTGAAGCCTTGCAGAGCTGCACTGTGCTGCTTAGCAGGAAACACAAACATTTGGATTTGCTTCCTGCTGTGGGAATTGTAACGTTCTAGGAAGAGTTTAGATTGTTCAGTAGAACAACTGAAGAAGTATTTTAGTATGAATTTTGACTTACAATATGTATGTATTAGTATATCCACAGATATACACAGAGAAGATACTGGAGAAAACAAATGAAATTATGAGCTGAGTTGAACATACACTGTGTACTTGTCTTGATTGACCTAAATGCTCAATTATGGCATAAATTCAGTGAGAACTTCCAGTGGTCGGTTGGAAGGAAATACCCATATAAGATACTGAGATGAGTTAAATCCTGTTGAGATGTGCAGAAATCAATAGAGCACTTTGGTTTTGTTGCAACAGCTTTGCTGAAGCTGAAGTTTCTCTCCTCCCTTTAGTCAGGCATTTGGTCGTGCATTCACCGATTCTGTGCTCAATCTTGCCACTCTTCAGCCTTAAACACAAGTTTGAGTATGCAACTGCAAGTGCCACATGGGAGATGCAGAGATGTTTAATGAGTGATTGATGTTTTTCACCTTGTAGTTAAATGTTATCTGTGAATATTTGTTCACATGAAAAATAAATAGGAATTTATGATGTTGGCCAGCAGGTCATTGAGAAAATTAATGATGAGAAAAATTTTCTCAGAGGTGCTGTAGAAAAATTAACTGCACGTGTTAGTGGCCTGGATGCAATTACTGAATACAGCAAGCAAATATAAATATATATAAATTTATAAGAGAGAATGTAGAAAAGTTTAAGAACGTTCAATCATTAGTTTATCCTGTTTGCTGGGAGCATTCACTTTTGGGGATAGTAGCTCTGAATTCAAAGATAATAAAGACAGATCCTCACGAAGTTTTCAAAAAGGTCTTTCGGTTCTCAATAGTGCAAATCTAGGGAAAAGAACTTTTTTCCTCTTGGAAAATACCACTGTCATTTTTTTCTCACTTAATCCCCAGGTTGTAGAATGTTGAAAGGTCAGGTTTGATGGACTCATTTGGGAATATGTGGTGTCAGAGTAGAACAAAATGGATATTGGCAGTGGAGGTGTCTCTGTTCTGTCTCACCTGTCTGTCTGTCCCAAAGACAGTTAAATAACAAATTATCTGCAGCTGGAATGCTGATCCTGGCTGCATATTCATTTCACCTCTGGTCTTCTACCTCAGACTGTCATTAGCCAGCTCAGTCACTTGGTAGAGTGATGGGTTTCAATAAAGACACTCATACATTAAATTCTAGCTGCAACAGGCAGGGCTTCACTGCTAAATAGCTGTGACATTCCTGAAGTGAGTGCTCCAGACTGGATAACAAGTTTGAAATAGGAGAGGCCATGATTATGAAAGTGCTTTCTAAATCATCAATGTGCAACCTAAGAGTTACACTTCTTCTATTCCTCGCTTTAAAGGTGCTTTGTAGGACTTATTTCTTCTTCAATCAGCTGGTAAAAGCCATTTTCAGAGGAATATTCTGTCCTTTAGAAGAGAGAACCTGTGTATTGCAGTGTTGTTTATATTGACTATTAGAGAAACATTAAACTGTTTTGCAAAGCTAATGGATATACCCTGATAAAATGCACTCAGATCCTTACCCAAACAGCACATGAGAAAATCTGATCAGCTCAGAATGGTTTAGATAAAAAACTAATGAGCATGAAGCCTAAGTAATGACTGCCAGGTTGGGATCATTGTGTGTCTGCTGCTTTGGGCTAAAAAGGGGCTGTTTATGATCTGCAATGATGGCAGCTTTATTAAAAGTAGCATTGTTTTGGTCCCAGTACAAATATCCAAATTCCCTGGACAACTGCCTTTTGGTTTTTTTTTTTTAATTTGAAAGTCCTTTTACTCTTCAAAATTAGTGAAGTATTCTTCTGTTAGTCACATAAAATCCACTTTTTATTAATGTGCATCAGCTCTTACCCACAGCCCAGACACTTCACCATAACACAGAAGGGGATAATAGGCTGAATTATCCTTAAGCAATTGCAGTTGTAACTATTTCATGTTTTATTGTGGTATGTAAATTTGATTCTTTGCCAGGTCCCATGGACATATCTTCATTCTGACTACTGGAAGGCACAGTGGGATAAATGGATTAAAGTGGAACTAGCTCTTAGCATTATTTCTTATAACTTTTATGGTAATGTCTTCACTGATGTAGTTGCTGTATGCACATAGAAGGCAACTTTCTATCCCAAAAGTGGGAAACCCTTTCAGTATTAAACCAAATGTAAAAAACCATAAAACAATGGGAAAGGATCAAAGAGCAGTGAAAAGAGTGGTAGTGCAGAGATTGTTTGGTCATTCAGGTTAATAGCAGACACAATGGGATGTTGATGCTATTTTTACCAGGTTGTTTTTTGAAAGAAAAAGTACAGTAAGTAGCAACCAGTATTACCAAGAGTTGTGCAACCAAGATGTGTCTGAGTGGTTTTGGGAAGGAAGTGAGGCTTGCAGCAGGCATGGATCTCAAGAAAGTACTGAGAGCTGGGGAAAGAAATGATATTTCATATTAATTCCAGTTAAGTATTCCAGGGGGGTGGCATAAAGAAAGGTATAACAGAACTTCAGCCCTGAGTGCCCCTCAGTGGTGTCGTTGATGGAGCGAAGTGGGGACAACTGAAGTGAGAGAGAGATGAGCTAAAATAATGTGTTGACTCGAGAGGAACACTTCAGCTATGACAGCCTAAGTGCTGGTTGAAAATGAAAGTTGAAGCCATGGGGGAGATAAAATTAGCTGTGGACAAGGGAGGGAGAAAGAAGAGCAGGCAAGCTGAGGGATAGCTCCCCTGTGCCCAATAAAAAGGAGGATAAGTGGAAGGAGCAAACTTATGAAAGGCATAGCAAAGAGACAGCTAACTCCTGCTCTCAATACAGTTATTCCTTGGTGCAGTATATATAAAATGGGATGTTGCATCTTTGCATTAGAGACCAGCTTTTTTTGTTCCTTGTTTGAAGCTGAGGCTTTTAACACCTCACAAACACAAATCAGCAGTGAGGTGCTCTGGCAGGAGCTCTGCATCTGGGTGGTGAGTAGGGCACATGCTCTTGCCTGTCTGCTCAGCCTGGGAGGGCAGTTTTGGCTGGCACTTTGTGCCTGCTGGTGGTACTGCCACTCTGGAGTGTTCTCCAGCAGGCAGGGATGCAAGGCTTTTGCCTTTGCAGATGGAAGTTCCTCTGCAGGGAATGTTTCCAGCTAGGAGGAGCAGGGAGGGGAGAAGTTCATCATCGCCAGCAGGTGGGAAATTTTGCTACTGGCACTTAGCTCATAACTTCAGGAAGTTTGGCCCAGCCTGGCACAGACCTGTTTCATGACCATATGCTCTGCCTTATAACACTGCCCTCTCTAAGTCTCAGAAAAGCTTTTTTAATTTAAATGGTTAGATTAATTGTGTTTTATTAAGTATTTTCTCACCAGGTTTTTCATTAGTATGGAGGGTGGAGGAAAATGGGAATGTGAGACTGATGGGTAAGCTGCAGACATAGGTGAGGGGTTGTTCCCCAGTCTCTGGGGCTTTCCCTGTGCCTGTGGGAGCAGGGACCAGCTGGGAGCATGGGGGACAAAGCTGCTGTTGCATGAAGGTCAGGCAGGAGAGTCCCTGCAAGGAGCCAGAACTGGCATTCCCTGGTGCCTGAGGAATGGATGCTCCCTTCCTTCTGCAGCCTCTAAAATACAATTGTTCCCCTCCCCTCAGCCTTGCCTCCCAGAACTCTTGCTGGCTCTGTCAGCCCTCTGTGCCCTCCCTTGCATCCAGCTCTGCTGCTGCCACCAAATTCAGTTTTTCAGCCTGCAGAGTTAGGGCAGAATTACTCATTCAATTTTGCCTCCGTTACTGATCAGCCATGGGCTGCCTCAGAGGGCAGGTGGGTATTTAATGTGACATTTGCACTTCTGTAGTGTTCTGTAGGCAGTGTCATGGGGGCCAGCTAATACAGGTGAGTAATTGCCAGTGGTGGCCTAGTCTCGTGAAGAACAGAAATATAACAGTTTATACTCCAGGCTTCTCTCTGTGGGATGATACTGCTCAAGGAAATTAAGCCTAAGAGATAATTTGGCAACAGGCTTATTTTAAATACTGATTAATGACTATTGCTTTAGTGCAGCTCCTGCTTTACTCATGATGTTTTAATATGGCGAAAGAATTATGATTAGTGCTCTTAGGTTTTTAATGTTCAGATAGTTAAAATGTCCCATAATAATCGCTCCCTTTAATACTCAGCATAACTATTACAGAGATATAACTGTGCTTTGGTGTTGAAAAGAAGAAAGCAGGATCCCAATGTGATCGTGAATGCCTTTTTCTGGTAGCTTAAATCAAATCCTTGAATTTCAAAGTCCTTGGCAGCAAGTTTTAAGAACTTTAATTAAAAAAGAAGTCTTCCATAAATTAAAAAAAAAAAAAGATAATTTGTTAAAAGGAGTTACTGAAATATTGCAGTAAAAATATAGTGGAATATATAGCAGGAAGCACAAGTAAAAGCCTCACAATCAGAAAACAAATTCAGATTCAGGGTGGCTGTAATCTGAGATGTACCTGTATAGCATACAAAGTGCCTCCAAGATTTGCAATCATTATTCTCGTGACATTAACGTGGTTTAGATCTGATTCTGCAATATCTCACACCACTGGAAGTCAGGAGTGATTTTTCTAATAGAATTGCAAAAAAACCCCAATAAGAATAAGAACAGACTCCAACTCTGCCAGTCTGGCTGATCCTTGGAAGAAGCAAGAAATATTTGCATACATTTCCCCTCTCCTGCCTCAGAGGTGCTATCTTGCTTGCAGCAGTTCATTTTTGCCTCACCCAGCTTGTAATTCTGTTGCTTTGGGTTCTCCTCTGTGGCTTTGTAAACCATGTTAAGAGTGGAAGGAGTGTGAACTCAAACCTTCCCTTGAAAAGAAGAATCCCCAAGTGCCTGAGCGGGACTCCCACAAGGCTCAGAGCAGCATCTCAGCATTTGGAGCTGGGAATGCTCTGGGGCTGCCGGTTTGTCTGAGGGAATATTTTATGTACAACTGTGTCTTGCAGGAATCACAGTGCTCCCACACAGCCCCACAAGCTCTGCACCAGCCCACTGAGCTTGTCCTTGCCTCAGTCTCCCCCCAGGGAGTGTCTCTGCATGTGTCTCTGGGTGCACTGTGGGGTGGTGCTGCCTCCCACAGCAGCCTCAGCCACCCATTTGGTGCCCCTGTGCACCTTGGGTGATGTCCCACACTGCTTCAATGCATGGAAAAACCTTCTCTCTTGTTCCTTAAAGCCTGACCTTACCTTCTTCCATTTGCCATTTTAAGGTGATATCCTTTCTGGTTTTATTGAGTTCTTTCCGTGATGTCCTCTTCCCCATGTCCTCTCTTTGCCTGTTTCTCACCTGTCAAAGGCTGCTGTGATCTCACCATTCTTCCTGAAAAAGTGTTAATAGTTCTTTATTTCGGTGCTGTTTTCACTGATGGCTTGGCTAGTCTTGTCCATGTGTTGAAGTACCACAAGTACATGGTCCTTTCTTCCCCTCCATGTGTGTTTCTTCAGCTGTTGGTTCCTCTTTCTGCTCCCTTTCTTCCTTCATTTGCCATAAAGCTGAATATGGACGATTGATGACCCTCATTGGTTACTTGGTGTGGCATTTCCCACTTTTTCAGGATGAATCCAGGAATGTCATATGTAGTTAAACAAAGCACCCACTGGCATTGGGCTGGCTGCTTATTCCTGTAGGAATACACAAGGAAGGGTTGGAAAGGGCAGGCAGCAGTTTTGTTTATACAAGTGAGAAATTACCCATGGTGGGGCAGTTCAGCAGCTTCTGACTTTGTGTGTTGGTCAGGTAAGGATGAGGTGGAGAAAGGGGAGGTAGCTGAGCGTTTTGTGTCTCATGTGAGTTTCTCTGTGCACATTCCAGCTCTGATAGAAGCAATGAGCTCACTGAACTCATCACTGACAGCAGAAATGTATAGAACTGGCTAAAGTAGGGACTGGAACACTAAACGTGACAGGGAAAGGAGAAATGGGAATGGTTTGGCTTCTAGAGTAGGATAAGTTGGAGGTTAAAGAAAAATTGGGGGGAAAAAAAGACACTGTAGAGGTATTCCCATTAATCTTTTAAGCTGAGAGGCTGACATCCTTACATAGTCAATGGAAGGAGATAAGTGCCTATAACATGCCTTAACTAGCAGCCTAAATTGAGGGGTTTAATGCCACCTGTTTTATTGTTGTGATTCATGATCTTATTAACACATTTTTAAAATGAAAAGAAGTGTCAGGCATCAAGAAGGATAAGGGGTAGGTGGAGAGCTTGAACATCTGGTAAATGTTCTGTTCATTTTAATAATAATTTTGGATGTTTTTTACTTTCTTCTTCCATTATTTTTAGGTAAATGAGATTGTAGCTTAGCATGAAACTGATTTTGGAAATAAATTTGGTGGTGTGCTCCTTCTCTTGCAGAGGTGGCTTGATCTCTGTATGCAGTTTCTTGCATAAATGCATGAACCTTTTTATGTAAGTTTATTGCTTGTTAAAGATTTGTCCTCAAGTGTAGATTACTGCTTTAAAGTCTTTGTCCGTAGCTGTGGCCAAAACCATTTTTTGGGCTGTTTGATTCTGATTTGTTTAAGAAGCTGCCTTTACTGGCCACATATCCTAATTTTAGTAAGACCTGCTGCTTTTTCTTGTGTTCTTGCATTACTGAGCCTCTGGCATTTTGGCAGGGAGATACACCTGGAAGAAAAATTTGCACACCCAAACACAGCCCTCATTTATTGGCAACTTAAAAAACTTTGCCAGTGTGTTAAGTGTTTAATATGTCTGAATTCATTTTTCACAGAAAGTCTGCAGGAAATAGAAAAATCCTCACAGAAGCATCCAAATACAGCTCGACCAATTTCTGCTGTGTTCAAATATGTCACAGTGATGTCTGGAAAGTGAGTGCCTTCCATTAGTGCAGCGCTGCACCTCAGACAGATGCCCCGCTGGTGGCTGACCCCAATATAATTGTCCAGGACCTGCAGCAGTCAGTTGTCCTCTGGCGTGTCTCCCCCAAACCATCATCTCTTCCCTTAACTTTTACTCTAAAATCCTGTCAAGCTCATAAACACCTTTCCCATTGCTTTTCCTCTCTGAGGGCTAACTCCTGGCTGACATGCTGATGGATTTGTAAAGGAAGCACTGACGGAGCACATTCCGTTCTGCCGCCCGACCAATTAGCGGCGCGTCCGGCGGCTGTCCCCGGATGGCTGCACAGGCAGGAGCCCACTCAGGATGAGAAGTTAGCACTTACAAAACAAATGATGCCTCACATGAGTTGGTAATTACTGGCTCCTTCAGTTCCTGTGGTGAAAATAGAGATAAAAATGGGTTTTAGCCCTTTTGCCAGTTTTGGAACTGCTCCCTTCAGCCTATGAAGTTGGAATGCTCAGAGTGTATTGGTGATGTGCTGTGTGTGAGTATCTGGGGAAGGTTTATGGACCCACCAGCCTTCAGCTGTGAGCTGTGTTCTCCTTCAGCTGTGACTGTGATGCTGGTGGTGTGTTTGCCCCTGTTCACAGGCAGAATGGGAAAGGGGATGTAAACCACAACAAGGAGCAGAATAATGAACAGAATCCAGTGATGTGGTGATGGTCGCGTATGGTGTTAAAGCAGGAGCTCAAGTAATCGTGAGTGGTCACTCAAATTCAAAGCTACATTTATTGAAACTGGGGCTAGAACATCTTGTCCCCAAAGGGTATCTCAAAGCTCATGCTGAATGAACATTGAGGTGAAAGTTGAAATGATTCTTTTGACCTTGGTAATCTGTGTACTTTCTGAAAATTGTACTGACGCTTGAAACATCAAATTAGCCAGGAGGTTTTTCAGCTCTGATTTCAGAGATCTTTTATGCTGAATATTAAGGAGAAAGGAGCTATGCACAGTAAAAAAAAAAAAAAAAAAAAAAGAAAAATCCCAGGTAACTTGATGAAAGCCTTATAAATAACTGTTTGAAAATAAGATCTTGTCATACTGGAACTAATACTGCTATTGAACTAGTTGGAAAGTTATATTGACATTATTTAAGAATGTTTTATCTCTAGTACTTGTGATTCTAAGCTGTGCATTTATTGGATGTTGCTATTGGGAAAATGGACACCTATTATATATTCTTCTAAGAAAGGACAGTCATCCGGGATTCAGCACATGGCTGAGCAAAGGAAGCAGAGAGAAAATTAATTTTCATAGGGAAAGTTGGGCAGAAGACGAAAAAAAAAAAATACATTAGAGAGGTGGCTGAGTGGAATAAGATAATCTAAAGACCAAAGATCACCTGTTGAACCAAATAAATAATTCAGGAAAACCCTTGATGCCCAGGGACCCTGGGCTGAATTGGAAAGTGAGCTCTCCCAGTCCTTGCCTGCTGTTATGAATCAGTACCAGACAGCTCCACTGCACTGTGCCAGAGGCTGGGATCTCCCCCAGCTGATCCTGGCAGGCTCTGCCAGTGGCTTGTGCTGCCCTGAAACAGCCATAATTTCCCTGCCTTGCATCATGATGTCTGCTCTCAGAAATTACCTCCCACTGAACTAAGGGCCAGCTCACCGACCTACTTCTCCTGCAGAAACTTCCATGCCCTACATATACCAGGCTGAATGTTTTAAATAAAGATTTAACATGAATAAAATACCCATCAGCCAGCTGACCTGCCTGATGTGGGAGCCCAGGCAGGATGATGGTGTTTTGGGCTTAAAGGTGCCTGCAGGGTGAAGTCCCATTGACACTTGGATTCTCAGTGCTTGGTCTGAAAGTATGATTAAAGATTCTGAAGTGAGTTATAGCCTCACACTGTTCTTGATGCTCATATTAAATAGCCACAGTCTCTGCAGGGAAATGTGCTGCAGCCTGAGGAGAGCTAGGTCAGGCAGTAGAGGTTAGTCCTTGGGTTTCTCATGATTTCTAGGAAATCTTGGACATTGCCTTGCCCCCAGGTTTCTGAAATCCAGTGCTGTGATGAATCTCAATAGTTGGCAGACCAAATGATTCTGGAAAACCGGCCCAATTGCAATAAATGCTTTCAGATTATTGTCCCAAATGCTCTTTTGAAAAAGGAACAGTTGAAGGCAAGAGTGAGCAAATGAGAGCATTTTCTGAAAGAGCAAATCACAGAGGGAGCCCCTGGCCATTTTTCAGGCTCTATCACATAATCAGGAGCATTCAAAAGCAGGAAGTGTTGGAGGGAGATAAGGAACATGTACATGAGGGCAGTGAGGTCATGGGTAATAATTGGCAAGAACCTGAGAGAAGCTGACCAGTCTAACCTTAGGTTTATCTCAGAGAAGAGTAAAAAAATTTATGCAATATTGAGATAGCCAGTTCCAGTTGGTGGGAGGATGCAGATAAAAGCAGCACAGAGCATCTTAGGAGCCAGCACGGCCTAATTAAGAGAAAATACTGAACGTAATCCCCTAAGACTCCTCTCAATGGTTCTTTTCTCAGGCAGCAGAGTTCAGCATAAACAAGTTAAATATGCTGATATAGAACTGAATTGCATAATAAACACTGATAGAGAGCTTTTCTGCCCTTTTAATGCCTGGGAAGAGCATAGCAAGTGGGCCAAGGAGCCAGGGGAGAGCAAGCAGTGTGGTGTTTGAATGGTATGTTCCCCTTTTACGTCAAAGTCTGGATTCAACCCATGTGTGCTTAAGCTAAAGATTTCTAGGGCTTGTGTTTTCTAGCACCCCTGTGCTGCCCAGGCTGCTTCGGAATGGGAGTTTGGGCTGCAGGTAACTCAGCTGTGTCATCCCACTGCAGGGGGAGGGGAAGAGCCAAATATTGGTGTGAAAAGGCATCTGGGGCTGAGCAGTGTCTGTGGGGGCTCCTAGCAGTTCCCAAAGACATAAATATCAAAGAAAGACACACTGGTTACACCGCATGGTGCCTGGGGGTGTAATGGTGATGGGCTGGAATTAAGAGTGGAGATAGAGGCTGACTGTAAGGAAGAGTCTTCCTAGCTAATCAACCACTGCCACAGTGCCCTTTCCAGAGGGAAAGAGCTGTTAAAACAGGACCAAACTAACTCTTCCTATAGGAATTTCTCAAGTTCATTAGATCCTACCAGAGGCCTGGGCATGGATTACTGCTGTGTGTAATTCTGTTGATGGAGTGAGCTATGGAGAAGATGAATAACCACGTTCGTGGTCCTGTTATTTGTGCTGTGTCAGAGCAGCACTTGCTTCTGCTGCTGTGCCAGCCTGATGGAAAATGTGACCTCACTGGAGATGTGCTCACATCCCCTGTCTGCTGCTGCTGTGTCTGCACTTCTGGTGTGCTTGTGGTGCAAAGTAACAAAGAAAACAATCCAAAAGAGACAATATAGCAGAAGAAAGTCTGAATGCTTAGTCTCACCTTGCTTTGGGACAAAACAAGATAGGCTTCTGGAAGCAGTCAGTCTGAGGAGAGTAATACCCAACAAAAGTTGGGAATGTGTTGTTACCATTAGAATTGATGATATTGTCATTTGCTGCAAGTAGATGTGCTCTGAAGGAGTCTGCACATGTTACTGTACCAAGCAAAGATAATCTTGCCTCACTGTACCCTGCTCTGTTCTCTGTTTTAGAGCTTCCCTTGTATTCTCCATCAGGGGCTTCCTTCTCTACTTCACCTAATTTTCTTTAAGCCTTCCATAATTGTTCCTCAAGGAAAGGTGTATTTTACCCACTGTGGCATCTCACCTCATCCCCAGGAGGTCCTAAAAGCATAGCCATTATAATAGTGTCTGTCATCAGCTTTTCCTCTGCCCCAGCCCTCCCTGCTGGTGATGTGTTTTGTTGATTCCAGGAATGCAAAAAGCATCAAGACTGTAATCTTTGGAAAACATCCAAGGGAGTTTTCCAGTAGGCAGAGAGGAGTGTTGAGGTGACTTTCTTTCAGGTGAATACTGTAGTCCCCCATGCTCTTCTGCACCTGCCAGCACCTCTGGGTTGCTGCTGTAGGGGGCTCAAACAGTGCTGGGTGGCTTTGATGGCATTCCCCACTGGACAGATGGGATTTATGTGTTCCTGATTATAGGTGGAAACCCCAAGTGCCAGCAGGAGGGATATCCCTGATGTCTTCTGCTTGTGTGAACCATGCAGCTCCTGCCCAGTGTGCCTTTAGGCTTTTTCCTTTAGCTGCTTTGCAATGCTCAGGTGCAGCCATGATTTCTTTGTCTGGATAAGTGAGGAAAATAAATCCTTTTTCCTTTTGTGTGGAGAATCTCATGTCAGAGATATTTAGAAAGAGCCCTCTGGCTGGCAGTGCTCCACAGCTACCTGCTCACATCCCTTGTGTTCAACAGGAGCACATTCTGCCCCAGAGACCTCTGTCCAGTGCTTGAGGAAGCCAGGCAGGAACAGAGAGGCATACATTTTGTGGCTTGGGTTGTTTATTCTGAACATCCTGTTTTGCTGACCATCACAGTGAGAAATATGATTTTTGTTGGTGTCCAGCAGTTGCCTGAGTTAGAAAGTCAGGCACTGTCCTTGAGAAGCATCTTCCACTGTGTTTAGAAGGGGAAAATGCTGCCTCAGGTTTCTGTTTTCCTCAAAATTGCAATGTCTTTTGTTTTTATTAAGAAAAATATTTCCATGTCTAAACATGCACGAGCACAAGTAAAAGTTGATTACTTCTTTTTCCATTTCCATGGTGCAAAAGAAGGAACTTATTTGGTGCTTTTCCTTGTCTGATAGTTTTTGTTGATATAATAGAAGGTAACAGAAGGCAGCTCAATTTTTTTATTACATAATCTGAAAACAAAAAAAACCCAAAACAACCAAGAATTCAACCTAAACTAATATTTATTCCAAATGCAGTGGATTTTTCAGGGATTTCTAGCGGGCTGTATTTATCTATACCCATCTGAAGCAATGTGCTCTATGCTGGTCCTTCATAGCCTAGACTTGCCAACATTTGGCAATTAAAAATGCCATTTGGAAACTGTCTGATGTCCCTATAGCAAACACTGAGAGGAGTTTACTGCCATGCTCAGGTAGGTTTGAATGGCTTTCTGAGTGAGTAGTTACTTTCCTTGCTGTGGAGTGTTTGTGTCTAAGTCTAAATGAAAAAGCAGTGAAATGTGGCTTGTTCCATGCCCCATTATTTAAAAGGTGGCTACAAAAAAGGTGGAGGCTACAAAGAAGGAGAAGTTGTATGGAAAAGGCAACAGGTAGGAAAAAAAGGTTTTTCCTTCCAGCTGGACACAAGATAACATTTTCACAGTGAGAATAATGCATTGGAATAATCTCCCCGGGGAGGTGGTGGTTTCCCCAGTGTTGGACACTTCTGTGATGCTGGGCAGGGGGTGCTGAGCTACCTTGTCTAGACTGTGCTTTTGCCATGAAAAGTTGGACCAGATGATCCCTGAGGTCCCATCCAACCTTGTATCCTCAGATTCTGTGATTCTCTGAAATTTGTGTGTCTGGACACACACACTGGTGTGCAGCTGCTCTGTGGGAGAGGTTTGGTACAAGCTGAATGGAGCTTGGCTCTTACACCTGCGCTGCTTGCTGAAAGCAAAGATTTCCAAAGCTGGCTTTGTGAAATAAGCTGAAAATAACCACACAAGTGTTGCCAATAGAGCAAATGATGGTACTAAGGTCACTATCAAGCTGTCAGTAGACATACAGGCATTAGCCTGTTAAGTGTTGCTGCTTTTCCAACTTGTCTGTTTATTGCATGTGTCTCACACGATCAGAGGCTGTTACAGGACTGACCAAACCACAGAGATGGCCCAAGTCTAGCCCAGCAGAGTTCCATGGATTCCCTGTTGCAAATAACTTTGTCATTGCTTCTCCATGCACCTCTGTCCTGCCTCAGACATATTTTGCTTTGTGTTATATTTTGTCAAGCCTTTGTAAAACACAGTGGGCTTCTTCCTTTAGTGTTTTCCTTTGTCTTTCCTTTGCTCACAGTGTCACTTCCAGTATTCCTTGTTACCATATTTCTCCTCTTTTTCTTGCTTCCCCTGAAATGCACTTCTGCACAGT
This sequence comes from Melospiza melodia melodia, assembly GCF_035770615.1. Taxonomy (NCBI): domain Eukaryota; kingdom Metazoa; phylum Chordata; class Aves; order Passeriformes; family Passerellidae; genus Melospiza; species Melospiza melodia. Next base: position 5,890,506 of record NC_086201.1, on the reverse strand, counting down.
GAATATTTGCCCTTCTTTGCCAGTTATTCTCTCTCTTTCTTTTCACTTTCCTGTCAATCAGCTCCTGTTTATTCCTAGGGATATCCATGCATACATGCATATATTTGTCCATGTGCCAGGTACTATGCACTGACCTGCAGGAAGGTCAGAGGTGCACTGCAGAGTAAGGGGTCTTAGTAATAAAAACCAGCAGGAGTAGCTGTCTCAGAAACGAAACAAAGATCTGGAAGCCTCTATCCAGAGACAGGAGACTCCAATTTGCATTTCCAAATATTGTATGTATTTTACCTACCCCAGAGTTACAGTTGAGAAATGGCAAAATTCATTGATGAATAAATGCAAGCAAGGGAGTGTTTTCTTTATTTAAATAATTACTTTTTTTGTTTTCCTGCTTAATCTTGATGGTGTTGGTGCCATTGTGACTTAGCTAAGAACTGTATTCTCCTTCTGAATTCCAGCTCCTGTCTTGCTTAAAATTTAGTAGCTAGAGCTGATGCAGTAAATAAAATATTGTCATCTTTGGGGGATCCACATTTATGGGCTGGAACATGAACTGGCTGAACTCCAGTGTGCCTCTGATCTATAATGTAGAACTGTGGTTTTTTGAGAGCCTCTCAAAATGTACGTGAAATCCACACAAGAATCCCCTCAACTTCAATGTGCAATTTGTATTTAAAGTACCTAGTGTGGCTTAATAAATGTGGTGATCACTGGATAATTGATACATGATTTAGAAGTCTTGTGTGGAGTTTCTCTTTCAAAGATCCTAAAACCAGGGAGTACATGATGATGATGATGATATGGTGATGAAGGTCTGCTTTGGCCCCTTGTACAGGATAAGCTCTTTGTCTGCAGTCAAATCTCTGCCTAGCTGGGGAGGTTTGTGGAAAGGCACACTCTTTGGCTGGAGCAGGAATAACCCTGGATAAACTGATCCAGTAGTTAATTTCTTTCATACTTAAAAAGTTCCCTCTTTGTTTATCATTTTAGGTTGAATTTGTCTAACTGAAGCTCTCAGCCTTGGGAGCATGCATCTTTATCTGCTAGCTTAAAAAAGAGGTCTTCTAAGAGAAATTCTCTCTGTATATTCTCAAAAATAATTGAATCTCCTTTTTCCCACCTCTCATCTGAACCAAAGTAGGTTCCTTCATTTTCCTACTTTTAGGCAAGTGTTCCAGACTTTGAATTATTTTCCTGGGTTTCCTTTAACTGCTCTGTCATTATCAATGCTTTTACAATGAGGAGCTAGGACTGTAGGCAGTGTTACAACAACCATGTGGTTAATATTTAATATAATGGAAATTCTTCCCCCCTATTCCTCTATGAGGTATAAGACAGCCCCAGGTTTCCAAAATAGTCTGGCAATCTGTGATTTATTCAAGGCAGCAGTGAATAAGCCAGCATAGAGCTCAGTGATGCTGCAGATAGATGGTTTCAAGCTGCTGGAAGACCTCTTTAAAGCTCTCTCAGGTGTCTTTTTGCTACTCTGCATCTGGTGTGATACAGCAGAGTTATTTCTTTTTATGGCTAAGCATTGCTGTTTTATCTGACAGTGGTACCATGCTTTGTTGACAGACCTGCCATCATATAGATGGTAACTAATTATATTGGTGTTTTAAATGTTTGCCTGTAAAGCAACAGAGGAAATGCCACCACTCACCTTGGCAATTTGATTCTGGTCTTTATAGTGTTACTGCCATCAGTTGTTCCCCAGTTGGTTCAAATCCTTCAGATTTCTTGTCAACTTGGATACCTAAGCCTGGCTGTGCTTCCTGAGCTGAATCTGTGCCACAGCTGAAGTGGTACCTCTGTGTTTTACAAACTCTGCATTTGTCTCATCATTTTACTATACTATTGGATCACATTCTCTTTATGGTTCTCTGCAATTCCTGGACCCAGGACAGTGAGTGGCTGTTTGTTTCTCATCCTGTGTTCTCACTGTTGTCTGGTCAGTCTCTGGTCACTGTAGTTCTCTACTTCTCTTTCAACTTATTTTTTCATTCCATGTCACTAATTCATAAAGTGCATCTTGAATTCTTGAATTCCTGTTCTGCAGTAGCCTTGCTGTCCCTGTCACCTTGGCAGCATCCACAGTCAGTAAGAATCATTTTCAGTCCATCAGCCTTACATTAATGAAAAGAAGGGCTATGACTGGATACAGAACATAAAGCTCTGCAGAGCCATGTGTGTGGTTTCTTGCCAGTTTTACACTTTGCTATTCTGAATGTGATTTTCCAGCATTGTACTGCAGAGTATTAGATTAATCCAAACCATATTTCCTTAGCCTGAAGGTTTGTGAAAGGCTTACTAAGGTCGACATAATACCTGCCATTTCATCCCTATCCGCAGCATCTCTTATCCTGTTACTGAAGAACATTACAATGATTTCACACAGTTTGTTCTTGACGAACCCATGCTGCCTGCTACTCATCTCCTTGTTATTTTCTGCTGCTTATAGATGATGTCTGTAGAAAAATATTTTCTGAAGAATAAAGGTTTATATGACTGCTGTGCAATTCACTGTTTTCCTCATTTCTTCCTCCAGCTCTCTTGCATCTTCTGAAGATTCTGGGCATCTTGTCCCTGTCATTCCTAAATAACCCCATTGACACAGGAGTTATTTCAAGTGTCTCTTCAAGTTTACCCTCCTTGTTGGCAAACTTTCTGAATCAGTGCCTATCATAAAAAGTTTATCTCACCTTTCTTTGCCTTCACCCTGTTGATTTTCCATTTTCTGCCATTCCCTCTATTGTAAATTGACTTTTAGTGTTGGACTTTCTCTGTGTGGCTCCTGTGATAGGTAATGGTGTTTCCCCTTATTTTTTAACTCTTCAGTTCCTTTCAGATCTGCTATTCAACATCAGTTTCTTGTCTCTGCCTTGTTAATTTTCCTTACTTTCTCATCTGCAATGGGCTGAGTGAATACTTTCCTTTAGACCATTTGCATGATCTTTAAATTACTGGATCCTCTAATTTATACCACATGCTATTTGCTTTGTTGCATTATTTAATTCTCTAAAAGGTTTGTTTCAGGTAGAGTGGTTCACAAGTACAACACACTGCAAAGCACAGCTGGGTTGTGTAGTCTCCATGTGCATTTGCTTTCTATTTTCTCCTTTTACTTGCTGTTTTGGGAAACAGCCTTTTTCACTCCATTATTTCCAGAGTCATGGATGCATGAAGGTGGTGCTCCAGGGAATGGCAGAGGTGTGAGAACTGCTGAATCACTTGTGCCCTGACATCCCCATCCTGAATGGTGGTACAGAGCAGGACTTAGCACACTGGTGGTGCTTATTAGAGGGTACAGGGCCTTCTGGAACATGAACAAATCAGGAGTTCAGTGTTCTGGTAGGGTTCCTGCAGTCAGACACTCATAAATTCCTTAAAACCAAGAAAATATAGCTGTGTGCTAGATGCAGAGCATGGGCACATGTGCATGAGAATTATTCTGTTGTTCCTTCACAGAATCCTGGAATGGTTTGGGTTAGAAGGGACCTTAAATATTATCTAGTCCAACCCTCACTGCACACCCCTAGGGATGTGTTCCTTGTCAGATTTATTCAAAAACCCATCTATTTACTTCTTATATAGCTTCTCATTAATCAGCAATATATAGGCAGTATTGATATCCATTTAAATAAATACATACTGCAGCAAAAATTCACCATGATCAATACTTTTTTTCCCCTAAATTTTAGTGAAGCACCTATAAATGTTCAGATGTTTCTTGCTTGCTGCAACACATCCCAGTGGATTTCAGTAGAAGTCTGCATTGATTTGTGTAGGTTTGTGCAGGTCCCTGTAAAGCATTTAACCTCAAACTAGAGGTCAGTGAGAGAAATGCAGGAATCTAAAAATACATATTCCTGAATAATACAATTCATTGCCCTGAAAGAAGTGAATGGAAACAGAGAAGAAAGGAAGGACTGGAAACAGAGAAGATGTCAGCTACCCCACAAGGTAGTGGCTTGCAAGCAATTCCCTCTTATCTTTTGACTTGGGGACAGTGTGTATGCTCTCTGATGTTTGAAGTAGGTTGGGTAGAATTTAACTTCTGGCTCAAGGGAGCCTTTAGTTTATTAAATATGGATGTTCTTTCAGGTAGAAACATGGTTTCTCTCTGCAGCATATCACTTTCCTTGAATATATGCATTTGGGGAAGAAAACTCAGCTCTTCTGTACCTAAATCTTTTCTGTCTGGATCCACCTGCAAGAAATAGCAATAAAAACTGTCAGATTGTAACAATTGCAGGATTTTTAAGTGTGCAGTGGTGTGGCTTTAGCTGCCTTCACATGTGTGGAATTGTGTGGCTGGTCCCGAGGCTGGGCTCAGTACAGCACTGCTGGGGGACCTGCCTTTGCCTCACCTGTAATTACAGAGAGAAAATCACTGGAGTTATTGCCGCGCCTAAACGCAGCGCTAACATCTGGCAGTGAGACAGCTCCCACAAACAGGCCAGCAACAGGCTGTCACATCCCCTGCCTTCTGCATTATCTCGCTCTTCTAGGGAAATTTTTTCAGCTCCAGTTGCTAATCAGGCTGTGGGTGATCTCTCTGGGCTCTGAAGCAGTGGGTTCTATCACTCATCCATCAGCGCCTGTCCCGCTCTCCCTGCGAGCATCCGTGTCTGCCTGGCTACTGCTGAGGAGGAATGAGACCTGCTGCTGAGTGGGCTGGGGGAGAGCCACAGTCTCATCCTGACAAAACAATCAGGTTATGGGCTGGTTTGCATTTCTATTCCTGCTTTTGCAGGAACATAAACTGGACTGTTTCTTGCTGTGACTGCGGGAAGCCTCAGGAGCAGCTTGCTCCTGCTTCCAGCATTTGGTGTAGCCTCATAGAAGAGTGTTTCAAAAAACGTAACTTTCGACTGCCTGCCACTCCCCAGTCTCTTCTATCTCTTGTCTATAGTGCTATCAATCAAATTGTTCTTGTCAGTTAACTGGTTTTAAATCTCGTGTGGAAGAAATTGTCAGTTCAAGATCATGCTACAGTAAGGACAGATGTGACTGCTCTGATTGCGTTAATTCATTCTTGCTTAAAGATGTGAAAATAAACTGATAGAATATCAATTTGAACCTCTTAGACCTTGAAATGATTTAAAATCTCCTAAAAGAAAGGCTAGGGCTGAGCTGTGTCTCCAAGGCATCATTTTTAACTTAGCAGGAAACTCTGATGGTCTTTCCTTTAAATTGCCTATTGTCCAGAAGCCTACAAAGAAAGTGCTTCTGTGGGACTGTTTGTGTTTAGTGACGGCGTTTATTTCATCTCGTGTGACAGATGACTTGGCTTCTGGATCGAGTAATTACTTGCTCACATCCTGCTGGGGCAGGTTTCTGACCTGCTGGAGCAGTGATTGGCTCTGGGAGTGCTGGCTGGCTGGGCAGGGAGCTGCTGTGGTGGCGGTGACAGGCACCAGAGCCCCGTGTCCCCAGGCTGGCATAGCAGTGACAGGCTCCAGAGCCCTGTGTCCCCAGGCTGGGGTGGCAGTGACAGGCTCCAGAGCCCCGTGTCCCCGGGCTGTGGTGGCAGTGACAGGCTCCAGAGCCCCATGTCCCCGGGCTGTGGTGGCAGTGACAGGCTCCAGAGCCCCGTGTCCCCGGGCTGTGGTGGCAGTGACAGGCTCCAGAGCCCCGTGTCCCCAGGCTGGCATAGCAGTGACAGGCTCCAGAGCCCCGTGTCCCCAGGCTGGGGTGGCAGTGACAGGCTCCAGAGCCCCGTGTCCCCAGGCTGTGGTGGCAGTGACAGGCTCCAGAGCCCCGTGTCCCTGGGCTGTGGTGGTGGTGACAGGCTCCAGAGCCCCGTGTCCCCAGGCTGGGGTGGTGGTGACAGGCTCCAGAGCCCCGTGTCCCCAAACTGGAGTGGTGGTGACAGGCTCCAGAGCCCCGTGTCCTCAGGCTGGGGTGGCAGTGACAGGCTCCAGAGCCCCATGTCCCCAGGCTGGGGTGGCAGTGACAGGCTCCAGAGCCCCGTGTCCCCAGGCTGGCATAGCAGTGACAGGCTCCAGAGCCCTGTGTCCCCAGGCTGGGGTGGCAGTGACAGGCTCCAGAGCCCCATGTCCCCAGGCTGGGGTGGTGGTGACAGGCTCCAGAGCCCCATGTCCCCAGGCTGGGGTGGTGGTGACAGGCGCCAGAGCCCCGTGTCCCCAGGCTGGGGTGGCAGTGACAGGCTCCAGAGCCCCGTGTCCCCAAACTGGAGTGGTGGTGACAGGCTCCAGAGCTCCGTGTCCCCAGGCTGGGGTGGCAGTGACAGGCACCAGAGCCCCGTGTCCCCAGGCTGGGGTGGTGGTGACAGGCTCCAGAGCCCTGTGTCCCCAAACTGGAGTGGTGGTGACAGGCGCCAGAGCCCCGTGTCCTCAGGCTGGGGTGGTGGTGACAGGCTCCAGAGCCCCGTGTCCCCAGGCTGGGGTGGTGGTGACAGGCTCCAGAGCCCTGTGTCCCCGGGCTGGGGTGGTGGTGACAGGCTCCAGAGCCCCGTGTCCCCAGGCTGTGGTGGCAGTGACAGGCACCAGAGCCCCGTGTCCCCAGGCTGGGGTGGTGGTGACAGGCGCCAGAGCCCTGTGTCCCCAAACTGGAGTGGTGGTGACAGGCTCCAGAGCCCCGTGTCCCCAGGCTGGGGTGGTGGTGACAGGCTCCAGAGCCCCGTGTCCCCAGGCTGGGGTGGTGGTGACAGGCTCCAGAGCCCTGTGTCCCTGGGCTGGGGTGGTGGTGACAGGCTCCAGAGCCCTGTGTCCCCAGGCTGGGGTGGCGGTGACAGGCTCCAGAGCCCCGTGTCCCCAGGCTGGGGTGGCTCTGCCACTCCTCTGTGGGGAATTCTTGGGTGTTTCAGTCAGAGGAGAGGAGAGGGACATGGCTGCTGCAGGCTTCACTAATGACAGAGCCACCCAGTTAATATCTAAATACCTGAAAGCTTTTCTGGTCCCTTACGACTGATAGTCCATAATTGTGGGGTGTCTCACCAGATTTCAGGATCATAGATTTTCTTAGATTTTCAAAAAAAATTTTTTTATTATCCTAAACTTTGATTGTGAGACACAGTGATGAGCTCCTGAGGATTGCTGGATGGAGCTGAATGAACTCTGCTTTATTCTTCAGCATAGTAGAGCTTTTCATTCACTCACAAAGAAATGCTTGATTTCTGCTTGAGGTAATTTTTTTTTTTTTAAGACGGGGTAATCAAAGCATTGAATGCAACATTACATTGTGGCAATTTTATTTTAAGCAGATTTTCTGCCTTTTTTTCCTTTCTTTTTTTGCAATATTATCATGCAGCAGCCAAACTAATGCATATATAATTTTCTTTCCTCTCTGCTTGTCATGCCCTGCTAACATGGACATCTACAAAGGCTCAGGTTGGTGTTGCAATCTGTCTTCATCTTGTTGTTCTCATCTAGTAAAAAAGGGCTTCGATGTTTTCTTCATCAATCAGCTTTTTTTTCTCTTCCTCTCTTTAAAACTGGATCCAACATTATTATAACATTACAGATTCATCCAGAGAGGTGCCACATTTGTTTGTTACCCCTGAAACTCCAGCTGCAGCAAAATGTGTTGGTTCAGAAACAAGGGATATTGATTTATTTCTATCTACTTAAATTTTCTATGCTTGTCTGGCTTTGTGACAGGGAGGCAGCAGCACCTACAAGTTCTGAAATCTGCAAAAATGCACTGAAACTCTCACTAATGAGTTTCTGCCTTGTCTTAAACCCCTGTATCTGGCATCATTGTAAGATGGCATTTGTTAGTATCTTACCTGGATTTAGTATTTTCTTGGTAGGAATGAAACATAATTAAAATGTAAAATAAAAAGCAGAGGCACAGGAACTGGCCCTTTGTGACTGTATTTTCATAAGCTCCCCCCTTCCCACTTTAACTCCTCAAGATTTTTGGAAAACTCTGAGACTAAATTGTCTTGCCTGAGTATTTCTGGTAGAAATAAATACTCAATATGTGCAAGGTTATACTTTGTGCTATGTCCTGCTCCTCAGAGGTTCTACTGACAATAAAATCATGAGTAAAACCAGACAGGCAGGTTTGGGGCCAGGAGCTGCATGTTTTTTTCCTGATTTACTCATGTTGAATGATGTCAATTTTGTATTTTAATCTCTCAGAAAGAGCACTCATGCTTTACCCTGTTACCACTTGGTATTTCTAGTGCCTACACCAATCTCACAGCAAATAAAACCACTTACCACTTGTAAATATGAATTAATAAGCCTTGCTGAGCAACATGGTAGTTCTATCAGAGTGAGATGTAATGGTTGGGGTTCGACAGAGCTCGCCTCAATTAACTTTCTAAACAAGGCATTTTCCACTCATTGCACTTAAGAATTTGAAATAAATCAGTGTCTGACTTGGAATATTTAATTATCCATTAGAAGAAAGTAAGGGATTTACTAGGAGCATTTTGTAAAGTCCAGCAAAAAAAAATAGATGAAGTAAAAGCATCTAAAGGCCATGGTGAGGGAAAATGCAGCATCCAGATGTCTTTATAGGAAGAATACCCTGCTGCTTTCCTAATTTCTCCTCTTTTCCTCATTTTGCAGCCAGAATTTTACAGTGCTGCCTTTTTTGATGGCTTCATCCTGAAATGTCTGTATCTGAACTTTCCAGGATCTGATTTAAGCTGAGATATCATCCAGTTAGTGCAAGAAACTGGGCATTTCCAGACTCAGTCCTCCACTCCCTGAGGGCTCCCTGGCCACCCTCTAGTAAATCACTCAACTCTTCATCCTCAGTTGTCTCATGTGTAAATTAGGATTAAAGTTGAGCAGTTTTGAGGATTGGGCTATAAATAGATAATCAAGAGCAGGTGAAACTTCAGAGGCTTGATAAGTGTTTTCACTCTTTTCAGAGAAAATAATTTTCCAGCAGTTTTTGAAGTAGTGGAGGAAGGGTGAGGGGTCTTTGTGCAGAGGTTCCCATTCTGCCCACAGGGCAGATCCTGGGAACTGGAGCAACTCTGTGTCTGTGCTGTTGGAATTGCTGCCCTGGCTCTGAATTTAGAATAAACCAGATCTCATCCTTTTGCTGGATAAAAAGTTTTAGGCAGTTTGAGGTTTTTTTGGTTCAACACCAGTGAAGGCTTTTCAGAACCTCACAAAGCTCTAATTGATTTTCTTTTCTCCACACCACAAAGGAGGTAAGAAACACAAACTCCTTTGATTTGGGTGTAAATAAAAACTAAAACTGCTGAATTTGTTTCACAAGTATTTGTGCAGGGATCTGCTAGAGGCATACAAAATTCAGGAATTCTGATAATTTAGAAGTCTTACCACATATCTGTTCAAACTTCTGTGCTCTAAGTCATTTTGAGCAATTCTTTTTTAGTTTTGGTGACTATTTGCTGCAGCATCCAAATACCTAAAGACAAATATTCATCAGTGAAGCTGCTGCTTTGCAAAATCTAATTTGCTTGAAAATTAACTGTTCAACCAGGTTTAATACTGGTGAGTGGTTAGCATATTTCTGGCAATCATGATCAATATATAAACTAGCATGAAATAAAATCAATTTTATTTTAAAGAGAACTATTTAATGTTGAAATTTTAATGAGATAATTTCTGTGATGTAGTGTTTGTTAATGTGCAAGTGCTGGTCCTTCAGATATTCAGTTAATTCAGTAAAGCTTTTAAGTGCATGCTTAGATCTGCCAAATCAAACACGCAGTTAAGTAATTAACAAAGCAAGTACTCAATTTTTAATTCAGTTTTAAAGAACTAAATAAAAGAAATTAATTGTTAGAAATTATCTGGTTGCTATTAAACAGAATGTGAAAGCAGCATTGGAACATTATAAAAGTTATTCAGTTAATATATAGACATCTTTCAACCAAAGGAAAGATTTGGATGAATGAGATGGAGTCAACACAGAAGTCATATTTGTAGATTATTACAGTGAATGGACATTTTTTCAGATGTATTTCCCACCATAGTGTAAATCCATTTGTGTCAGGCAGGTTGCAAGAGAAATGCTGGCTGTGGCCCATGTGTCACCAGCTGGTGGCCATAAGCTCTAAGAGGAGGAGAACATCCCACTGCTGCCTCCTCCTGCAGCCTGGATATGCAGACAACATACAAGTGGTGATGCAGAAAGTGTTACAAGTGAGCAAATTGCTGTCCAGTGTCAGTAGCAGTGGTTTTAGCCCTTACCAGCAAGTGTCTTTGCAAACCAGAGCAAGCTCACTTTGCCATATGATATCTTCTCTACCTTTACTGTTACTCATGGTGGTCTCCACAGTTTGAAAATGGGTTGTTATTTCTTTGGTTCTGACTGTTTCAATGTATTAGGTCTAATGTAACCTTCATGTAAGGGCGGCCATGTGAAATGAACTTATGTTAGCAATGAATTTCGCCCATTTGTATTAGAAATGAATAGCACAGAGGTAGTCCTCAGGGTCTCAGGCAACTGCTACAGTGATCAGTTTGGTTGTTCTAATATAATAAGCAGATATTGACTTAGTTGGAGTGAACACCAAGATTTACTGTCATGAAAGCTAAAATATCGACTGAGGGAAAACCAGAGTCAATATTTACCTTGAGGGACAATAAATCTTGATGTTCACTGAAATATGAAGTCACTATGATTTTCAGAAGTGTTGAACCTCATTGTAGTTTATTCTGCAGGTGCTCATCAGATAGGCTACCTGAAGTATAGGTAGGAATTTCTTATAATGAATAACATCATTTGAGCAAGTGCATTTATTTCTATAAGTCCTTTGCAAGCCTACATGTAAATAAGTAAGTTAGAGAACAATATAAATCACACCAAAGCTCTTGGGTGGTTAAATATTTGGATTTTTCATTAAAATGCAAGTATCAGCTATTAAAAGAGAAAATAAATAGATTAATACTTGTATATCTTGTTAAAGTAACTGTCCACATCAATAATGCATTAGCAAGGTCTCAGGATTTGCATTGGAGTGAATGGGAACTGGGTTGTTTTATTAGGGTAAGCTTTAGCAGTCTGTCTCTTAAAAGGTAGCTTTTGTCCTTCCCTTTAATTTATTGAGATCTGTTCCCATCAACTCGATTTTGGGACTCAGGTGTTAGAGCAGTGTTCTGGGTTAATTCAGGCTACAAAGAGGGATACAGCGAGCCAGTCAAAGGCAGCAGCAAAACTCCCCTTGGCTTCAGACAGGCATCATTACAGCCCTTGGTTCACTGAGCCCAAAACCCAGCAGGTAAATATGAATAAAAACTGAGGAAAGCAGTTAATTTGCTAAAATTCCAGAAGACTGTGTTTATTTCTTGAGGCAATGAGGGATGAAGCCAGGCTGGTTGCCCTGGGTGCTGATCTCTGCAGCTCCTCACAGGTCAAGTGTCCGCAGCTTCCAGCATCATTCTCCCTCCATGCAGAACAATGGGTTCCTGTGGCTATTGCATGGAATTCATTTTAGTTTTGTCCTTCAGGACATGGATTGTGGCACTGCAGTTCCATACAGGGGCTCAGTATGAAGGGGTTTGTAAATGCACTGTCGTAGCAGGTTTGCATAAGCTTGGGGAAGGGTGAGCATTAAGCAGATGATTTTCAAAGGAACTGTTGTCTTTGTGCTTGGGAAGAGAAGTTTCCCAGCTTTACAAGGGACTTCTGTATCTTCAGCAGAGTTAGTGGATGGCAAACTTGGTGGGGGCCAGGAGACCATGTGTAATTTGAAGGTTGGATGCCCTCTGTAACAGGCAGGGATCCATGGGAGCACATCCCAACCCCCTCCAGCGTTGGGTGCTTTGGGTTCCCGGGTTGGTGGGGAATGAGAACACCACATCCCATCCCAGCCTCTGTTCAGAGTCAGGACAGGGGTGCTCCCATGGACCCAGGAGGTGAGAAGTGAACCTAGGGTCCTCTGTTTTGTGGGACCCACAGAACAGCAATGCTTAGTCAAAACTCTTTGAAAATGAAGAATCAAGAGCATGTCTGTTTGACCACCTTAAGTAGCACAGCTCCTAGCAAAAACAGAAATGGAAGGCTTCAAGGTTTGCTGTAGGTTTTTTCCAAATAAAAAAAAAAAAAAGAAGAAAAAGGAGGAATTGGAGGTGATTGAAAACAAATTATGGCAAGCCAAGAGAGAAAATAGGAGGAAAGCATTGTCCTGTGGAGGAAAGAACCACATGCTGCATCACTGTGGTTTTTAAATGCAAAGATGGAGTTACAAATTGTATTCACAGCTTCCTGAACTCATTCCCACTGAGTTCTGCCCGTGGAAATCTTGCATCTCCTTGAGACTCCCACTTAAGAGCTTAATGGCATCTATGGGTGCCTGTTGTAACTTGTTCTGAAGAAATCTGTCCCTCCCGGTGACGCAGGTGGTTATTTACATCTCCCCAGTGTCCCAGAGGAGCTTGTTCACAACAACGTGCTGTGGTGTCAGAACAATATTTTAGGAAAACAGGTTATTTGGGACAGCTATAATTCAGGTTTTTGGTGGTGAGTGGAAGCTGGGGATCCTGACCGAAGAGGAAATACTGCACAGGTCAGCAGCAGATCACTGGGGATCTGAGGTACCCCAGGGACAAGCAGCCAGGGCTGTGTCCCCTCCCACCTCCAGCACAAAGTGGGATGTGTCTGTCTGTCTGTCTGTCTGTCTGTCTGTCTGTTGGAGGAGGAAGAGAGCTGATGGCACTTCACACGTAATTGAACAGGTTTGACACAGTCAGACAGCAGGCTAGGAGTGCTCTATTAATGGCTTTGCTATTGTGATCCTCCCTGCTCTTTAAAAGAGCACATTTGAAGTATCACTTCACATTATGTCTATTTGTGTCAGTGCCTATGGGATTTCTGTTTTGGCTCACAGGATTCCTCAGATTGATTTTAGTGGCATCTCATGCCTGCCCAACTCTGTCTGGTTTTCCTACACAGTTACTACAGCACGAGGAGGTTTTGACCACTAAAACACATTTATGGTAAATGCCTCATGTTAAGCCTTTGCTGGGTTTTGCTGGTTAGGAGAGGTCTGAGGTTTAATAGATGTTAAGGTGGAGCAGTCAGAGGTCACTGAGACAACAAGATGGGATTCCCAAGCTCTTGGCCTCAGCCTGGCTTCAAGTAGTAGCGTGAGTGCTGGGAGCCTGCAGGTTCACAGTGGCATACCCTAACCCTGAGGAAGGGTTATTCATTAGAGCAAGGAAAAGAATCTTTAATCCCCAAAGCTGCTGTTTGTGCTGGACTGCCGTGGCTGCCCTGCTGTGCCTGTGGAGGCTGGGAGGGAGGGAGGGAGGGAGGCAGCAAACCCTGCCTGCTCCCAACCTCAGCCTCCTCCTCAGAAGTCTAAAAGCAGGAACAGACCACCCAGCTCTTAATAGAACTTACTTGTTAAGCTTTACCATCCTTGACACTGCCCTTCTCACTGGGCTGGCCCCTGGCAGCCAGTTTTGTCCAAGCTTGGCTCTTTGCTCATTCCCTCTTTGATGAGGAAAAAACTGATCATGCCTCAAGCACCTGTTTCCCTCACTAATCGTCTCCTGTGGATGACAGGGTGTTTTATCAGGCAACATAGGCAGGCTGTAGTTTTTCCTTCCCCCTGTGGAGCAGGGAAACTAATAAATACTCCCTGACTCTACATCAGTCTCCTGGATGGATGTCTGTGGGGAACACAAAGGCTTTGCAGTGCCTGAAGAGGGATTGCTGTTGTCCCTGGCACATGCAGAGATGTGGCTGCTGCAGTCAGTGGAGGTGACAGACTGGTGGGGCAGGATGGTGGCTTCAGCTGTGTCCCAGCATCCATGGGCTCCCAGGCTTGGTGAGTGCTGCTTTTCTGTGCTCCCATGTACACAGTTAATGATAACGAGCCTGGCTGCTCAGCTAATTAGCACTGCTTGTGGTGCTGCTTGCTCAGCTCTGAGTGCACTTTGTACAATGCACAGACACCTGTACACTCTGGAGTTGGGCCAAGTGCCAGTGCCTTGGTGCACAGCCCACACAGAACCAGAGAGTGGCTTCAGTTCAAATGGACCTTAAAGATCATCTGGTTTGCAGCTCCCCCATCATGGGCAGGGACACCTTCTGCTAGTTCAGGTTGCTCAAAGCCACATCCAGGTTTGTAATTTGTGCTTAACAATATGTGCTTAATAATAATGTGCTAATGGTATGGCTGCCTTTGCCCCTTTTGTTTCCTTCCTTCTCCCCTCCTCTGTGTGAGATGTGATTCTCTTACTGGTTCATACTGTCCTTGCCCTCACCAGTTCAAACTTTGATTTTCCTCTTTCCTGTGTTTTCACCTTTACATGTTTTCCACTTTTCATCCTCTGTTATTCTTCCTTCTCTGCTAAACCTATGTACAAGGTACAGACAGACCCACAGTTAAAATTAGTTTCAGACATTTTCTGCTTTGAAGGAGTTTTCCTTTTCAAGTTGTCTTCCTTCCATTTGAAAGGAAGGTGATTTTCTGATGGGACACCAGTTTTGTTTTCAGACTGGTATCTGAATTTTCTTGTCTTCCCACTTCCAAATATTATAAAGAGGATTTCTTTTTTCTTATGTCCACAACATGTCTAGTCATAATCTGCTATTTTAAAATGAAGCTGTAAATTATTAAACATATGTCTGAATCTTTTGTGGGGTATTGGGAGGAAGGCTATTGATTTATTCTACAAGTGAGAATGAAATGGCTTCGCAGCAGCAAGGCTGAGGAGGTTTTGGTATGTGGAAGAAGGAATTTTAGGTGTGTTGTATTTTTCCAGGGCAGCACATTATGCTTCATGCAAAGCAACAGGGAATACTGTATCTTCAAATCAGCTTCTGCAGACAAACCAGATTCAAAATAAATAACTTTTATTCATCACTGTAATAGAACTGTTGATGCATTCATTTATTTAAACCTAAAAATCTGCTGAAGTGCTATATCTCAGTGTGCTGCTTTTAACAACCTGAATATCTGGCACCTTTTATCAAGCTTTTGGCTGTATTTTTCTCCCTATGTAGATACCATAGTTCAGGTGAACACGCTGTCGTGTTTGATTAGGAGATATGTTAGAGATAAGTCATTTGTAGGCAAAAAAGCGTTTACCATTTTTGTGTATAAAAATGAAATTTGTAGGAGGCATGAAATTTCATTCTTTTATGGCAAATGGCTTATAAGAATGCATTAGAAGCAAAGGTAAATGAGTGCTGATTTTAAGTTTGTACCTGCTGAAACACAAAAGGATGTGGTACATACGATCTTGGTGAATGACATGTGATAGATTATCCTGAGAGCAGGCAGAGCAAATGAAATTGTAATGGAGTTCCTCTTCTGGCTGCAGGAAATAGCTGTTATTTATCCTGCTTCCGAAGATGCTGCATGCATACTGCCGTTCATTATATACTTAAAAATCCCTTGGCAAGTCAATAATGAATAAATGAACTGAAAGCCATTACAGCAGCCTTAGCATGGGCAGTGTAAGCCAGGATACTTTTCTGTGTGCTTTTTTGTGGGTTTGTTCTGCAGACATGCTAACCTGGACAGTTCAGCTGAAGAGTTTGGTTCTTTCTCCTGTCAGGTACACGAGGCAGTCCCATGCTACAGTGAGTGCAATCAGTATTCCTGGGAAGTAGGACCATGGTCTCCATGCAAAATCAGCAGCGAAGAAAATTCCCTCCACTGTGGAGAAGGAATACAAACGAGGGAAGTCAGGTGCGTGAAGACAAAAGCTCAGGTATTCCAGATCAAAAAGAGCTGCTGTGTTCTTGCATAAAGCTGCAATATCTGGCCATCTGACAGTGAGTGTGTTGCTGAGTCCAGTGTATTGCAAATGAAAAGAAATGTGTGTTTATGTGCCATGGTTTACAGGAAAAGCATTTCAGAGATACAGCCTTGGTTTTTCAGGAACACGGCATGATATTTAAATTAGTATTCTTCAACCTAAATGCCATGTATACACAAAGCTCCCTGAGGTGCAAAGCCTCCATATTTTGATTTGCTAACATTTTCCCCAAGTAATAGCACTGCATGCACCAGAGTGGCATTCATTATTACTGAATATTCATTCCCCAGGCATGGGGAAATGCTGAGTTATTTCCAAATGTTCAGATGTTACTAGCAGGAGCACTAAGATTTGTTCTCGCTGGTTGTCACTTTCTGTTTGCTCCTTTGTCAGCCGATCAAAGTTAAAATCCCTCTGTATGAAGTAACAAAAGCATGTTGTGCACGTAGCTGATTTCCATTTGCATTCACATATTAGTTTTTTTTTGACCAGCCATGCTGCTTGTATCTGTTGTCATGTCTATGTCCTGTATGGGGTGGAGAAAACTTGTTGATACCCATGGTGCCTGTGATACTCTAATTAAAATGTGTGCTTTCTGTGTAGGTGTGTGAGCACTGCTGAGGACCACGGTGTGGAGACTGTGCCCAACGCTCTGTGCAGTCAGGCTGAGGTCCCAGAGGCAGTGCAGAAGTGTACCTTGTACTGTCCCAGTGAGTGTGCAGTGTCTGACTGGGGACAGTGGAGCCCATGTCCACAGGTAGGCTCTCCTGCCCGTGTCCCTCCAGTGTTCCTCACGCAGCAGTCTTCGCTTCTCCTTCAACTATTTCATGGCCTAGTTATTTTCTAGGAAAGTAAATTATTTTCTGAGGGATGTCAGGCTTAATGGATCCTGCCAGCATGGTTGAATCTGGAGATATTTATGTCTCTACAGAGACGGAGCTATAGAAAGTTGGTTAGTGAAACACATAGTTATTACTGTGACAGTTGATTCAACACATCCTTCCCCTTGTTCTGCTGTGGGAGAGGGCCCACACAAGCAGAGTGGCTGAAGGGACAGTATTGCAGCTGCTGAATGCCTTAGGAAGTGTTTGCAGGGGAGACCTCTGTTAGTGGGGCATGACTGCCATAGCAACCTGCTGGTAAACCCTTGGGGTGACACTCCTCTGCGCAGGTTCTAGTCCTCAAGGAATGACAGCTCTCTCCTCCCAACACATATTGTTTCTGTCCAGTGTTTCCTCCTCCTCAAACACTTGGGGGAAGATTTGAGGCAGCAGCAGCAGAAGGGTATGACAGCAAGGTGCCTGAACAATTTGTCGTGTCATGAAATACTCAAAACTTTGTGAATTATGCAGGGAATTCAAGCCGCTGTGAAGCGTTCTGCGTTTTCCTAAATATGCAAAGATGGAAAGAAGTTGCAAATTCTGTGTTATGAAAAGCCTCTGGCCTCAAACCACGTGACTTCAGATCTATTGTTTCTCCTTGATCAGTGTTGAAATAGGTGCCAGGTTTAATCTCAGAGGGGTTTTTTAATAGACTTGCTTGATGTATTTAAGTGACAAACACATATTCATTGCCCCCATGTTAACAGGGCCATTACCAAAAGTTGAGTGGTTATTGGACAGGTATTTATACCAGTGCTGACACAGGTAATTTCCTTCCATAATATTTTGTGTAGCGTATCAATATACTCGGTAAGAACATGTCAAATAAAATCTTGTGTTTCATTTCCTGCGTTCACCTCCTCCTGAGCAGCGTGGTTTGATGAAGTATAACACTCTTGCAACCCATACAAATGCTTGGATACCTTTCAGAGTCCCACTGTGGTTGGGCTGTTTCTTTGCCATTGACTTTTCCAGGCATGAATTTTCTTCATTTTCGTACGCAGTGAGCTGATGCAGAGATCCCTGAGGCTCTTGAGTGTCTATCAGGTGCCTTGGTGGCAGTCAGTTGGTTATGTAGGACTGCTTGAAGCTTTAAGCACCTCATATCCTTAAGACACACAGGATTTTTGCCTGAAGGCTCCTTTTCTTTGGCAATAGCGAAGCCTCTGTAGCCCACAGAAGCAGGAAAGGGAAGCCCAGAGCTCGTGGGCTGCACTCCATCAGGCAGCACATCTCTTGGCAGGCACAGGGCCACATGCCACAGTCCCTGTGTCTCCTTGTACATCCCTTTGCCATGGTGGATGTTAATTCATAAATGTGAGGGCATCTGCATGCCAATGCAATTAACTGAACAATATGTTTTCACAAGCTGTTCTGCAATGCTTTGTTGTGAAACTGAGGTGACTGTGTGCTGATGGAGCATGTGTTCCCATAGTTCTGTCCAGATACATGAAAATAAACAGCTTGAAGTTTTATGGGCAAATAAAACCCTCTCTTTGATGAGTTTACTGCAGTGCTGTCTCCCTTTTACAGCTACTCTGGCTGTTTGTGGTGGGTTTTGAGAGGGAACCACGCAGCACAGTCCCTCTCAGATGCTCCACATCTCCAAGGCGAGTGCTGGGCTTGCTGTTAGTGCAGAATGGCTGTGCTGTTCCACTGGTGTGTCTTTGGTGGGTGTGGGGCAGGGATTGAGGGAATCGTGGTGGCTGGAGTGTGGCACTGCCAACACCAGGGTGATTAATGAACCTTCCATCTCCTGAGCCACCAGGAAAGGTGGTCAATTGGGACAGGTGTGAGTCGAGAAACTCATATTACAATGAACATTTGGAAGATCACATTGTGTTGTAATGAAAAAACAAAACTGTGCATCCTGGCTGCTCTATTTCAAGCACATTTACATTTCATACCACAATAGTTGGCACTCTTTTAGTCATAGCACTCGTGAGGCAGCTGCCAAAGACCATTCCAGGAAGTCTTCCTGTCACTCTGGTCATGTTTGGCTTGCTGGAGATAAAGAGGATTTATGAAACTTGACAAATTCTAGTTTGTAAAAAGTGAATGATCACAATTTCAGCCTCATCTTTGCCTGAGGAGCTTTTTGATTTGAGATATTTACCTAAGATTTTGGTCAGGTGAGAATTCTTTTCCAGTTGCTTTGGTGTTCTGCTCATGTTTTACAGTGTTGATAATAAATTCATCCTGATAGCAGAATAACTAACTCTTATCAGCTGAATATAAAAAGGCCTTTTAGATTATCCGTTGTACCTTTGTCAATATGTCGTTGTACTCTGGATACTTTCTAGGGTATTACTTGGTTTTATCTTGTAGCAATATTCTTCCCATGTGAGTTTTCCACTTTCAGGATGGTAAATGATCTTGAATCGTGTTGAAATCAATGAGTCATAAAGGTGGTGACTGCTTTGTCAATGGAAAGTATTTTCTTCAATACTTTTTTCTGCTAAAACATTGTATTTGTTCTACCTTCTTTGGCTGCATTTCCCTTTTGCTTTTAAACACTTTTGTGGTCTTTTATAATTTCAGATGCTCCCACAATTCTTTTATGTGTGTTTTTCAACTGAATTACGTATTTTGCATCTTGATTATGGTGCTATTTAACACTGCAACACAAAGGTAAATTTTAATGTTTCATCTAATGGTCAGAAATGAAGCTGTCAGAAATACAATGCCTCGAGGTTGCTTTGAGGTTTTGTCTCTCTACTGGATCCAAGAATTGCATAGTAACTGAATTAAATCTTCCCTATTATTCTCACTTTTTCTATTGAGAGATTAAAACCATTCAAAATGGTTTTCCCTGTGGTTGAAGACTATTTTTTTGGCTTATAATGTTTTGTTCTTTCTCACTAAGTAACATCCAAGTGACTTAAATATCAAGCTTTAAAGTCATTTAACATAACAGTTTGAAGCTTGCTAGTTAAAAACAACAACAAAAAAACCAAAAATAACAAGGAAAAGAAAAACCAACAAAAACCCACAAGGAAATTAGGTTGACTTGCATTTTGCTTAAGAGATTTCATATTTGTTCCAGGGACAATAGCCTGTTCAGTCAGACATCATCACTTGATTGCTCAAAGACCCAGCTAAACAATCTGGGAACTGAAATCCTGTCATCTCTGTTACATATTCAGTGATGGAATAACACACACTTCCTGTGGCGTCTCGACTTTGTATTCATCTGCCTTGGAAATGTAATTAATTGACTTCAATTGAATTCATCAAAGCATTCTTTAAAAGAGTTAATATGCGAGTGGTGCTACAAGTCCCTGAAATAATTACCTCAAATCTATTTTGTTAGCTCTCTGTCGGCGGATGGCTGTCGCAGCCCCCGGTGTGGATTGGAGTGGCCTCCTTGCTTGCCTCAGCTGTTGGCATTTCTAGCAGCTAATTCCAAGAGGTCTGAAATTAGTTAATTATAGGAGGTTGTGTGTGTGGTGAGTGAGAGCAGCTGTCTCCATTTCAGCGAGCGTTTTCCTCATGGATCGATGGCGATGTGCCGCGCTCGGGACTCGCGACAATTGAGTTATTATTCCCTGGAATCCACGGGGGGAGTGGGACACCCACAAGTGACCGGATCAAAAGTGTCACCAAGCGATACACAGAGCTCCCAGCTCTGCAGTGACTTTCCTTGCTGGAGTTGTTGCATTTTGGAAATGCCAACTGGAAGGGAAATTGTGGACTCCTGTGAGTCACTGTGTGGATTATGAAAGTCTCCATCACAACTGGTGCCTGAACTCAGAGCAGGCAAGGTTGGAAGGACCACTGGAGGTGATCTTTTCAAGCAGGATTCCCCAGAACACATTCCTCAGAACTGTGCCCTCAAACAGCTTTTGGATATCTCCAGAGGAAGCTCCCCAACTTCTCTGGGTTTGGCATGTAAGTTTGGCGGAGGAGCTGCAATGTGAAGGCTGAACTGAAGAGTGAGGCTTGCACAGAGTTGTCTTTCTAGCCCAAGAGATAATTTATTCAAACAAGCATGAGGATTCTGCTGGTCAAGGCTTTTTTGGAAGAAAATGCTCTTCTCCTTTTGCATACCTGTGACTTGGATGTTTTTGTATGTCTTTGTCAAAAAAAGTGGGTAACTGCTGCATTTTATATATTCATTATTTTATTTTTATTAATCTTTGTTAACAATCACTTTTTTAAGTGATTTAAGTGTGGAGGCAGGCAAGGTTTCAGAACCTGGATGCATCTGAGAAAGAAAATTTATGCAAATGCATTTTCATTTCAAAAGACTGCTCGTGTTATTGTAAATGGCTTGTTAAATTGTTACAAAACATCCACACTGGCATGAACAATGTAATGGTTCATTGCTCTGTTAAAAATAGTCAAATACGGTTGCTGCCTTTGCATTTACCTTATTTTAAGATTGTATGTTTGCTTATGAATAGCCAGTTAAGAATAATGCAGCCAGCTATTTATAGTGCAGGATGCATTATACAAGCTGCCTGATAAATTAAACAGCTTAAAGGGCCCTGTAATGGGTTACAGCCTCTGTGCTGTACAATTATGATGCATATGAAAGCCTGGATCAATGAACAGCTCTTAAATTCCATCCCAAAGAGGGTCTAGTAGTGTATATTAATGTGTGATATGTTAACAGCTCTTAGACTGGAACTTAGTTTCATAACCTTGCAGCTTTATTTTATTTTATACCCTTCTCTTCCAGAACAAACTTCCTGTGCTTTGTCAGTTCTGTGATTGTCTGAAGCAAAGGCTGGGTGCATCCTTTGTGTATGTTTTTGTGCCTCACTTTTTATGTTAGCTTTAAATAGTGACAAGTGGTCATGGTGGAAAAATAGCTTTGGCTAGAAGAAATATTTTAAAATGCAGTAGTCAATAGTGCCAGAAATTTCCCCATAGAACCAAGATGGCTGTTATAATTTCTAAAAGGTCCTTTGAGAAAAACCTTGATTTATTCCTGCCTTAACATTTTATGGACCTCTCATTGCTTCAGCATATTTTGTTTCTGTAGAGGTTTATATAATCTCACCTGTGGATCTGTGGCTCTAGCTCAACTTTTTCATACTATATGGAAAAGAATAATGGAAATGGTGAGGTTTAATACTATAAAGTAGGCTGGAGCAGTACAGTTATACCCATAAAGAAATCTACTGTCTGTGTATGACATGCTACTGCTGTAGGCTATTGATGTGGCCCCTGAGGTGGCACCCCATTATTATTTTCATCAAAAAATTAATTCTGTTCCTGTTACCAGTTCCAAAGGATGCATATGACAGAATTACCAGCCCCATTGCTTACAGTCATCAACAAAGAATCTGAACAAGCAACATAGTATGGAAAAATTATTAGCCAAACTGATTTGCACCTGATCTTGAAGGTACATAGAGGTCTCCAGGCCTCTGACCTTCCACCTCCATGCACCACAGCTGCCTCCATTTCTTAGGACTTGCTTCCTCCCCTATTATTTATAGGCAGTGGGCACCCATGATCATTGTCCTTCCTTGATCCATAGATCTTTATTCCTAGTCTGGGTGGTGTCAGAAGTGGGTTTCAGTTTCCCAGAATAGGTAACATTTTCTGTTACACACATTTCTGTCTCATGGTTACATTCCAAATTCTCTCATCTATGGGAGAGTTAAGGGATTTTTGACCACAGGCATAAAGTAAGTATCATGAGCATAAAGAGATGATCTCAGAAATACAAGTCAAACTCCCACTCCTGAATACATCTGTTGTTGGCACCTGCCTTTCCTTCTGCTTCCACTGTGGAAATGTTGGCTGATGCTGAGCACAAACCAGTTGCAGTAGCCTTACAGAAGGCAATGTCTAACTTAATGTAAAAAAATAATTTTAAAAGCTTCATCTGTCATCAGTGAAAGCACTAGTTACTAATAGAGTAGTAGAAAGTAAAATAATGTCTTTGGAAGTGTAGCATCCACTCAGTGGGAAGAGAGGAGTTGTAAATGAACATACTCAATAAAACATTGCTGAATCACAGTGGGTTTCATTTATTTAAAACCCCAGAAACTGAGGGTTCATACATGCTTGTGATTAGAAACTTGGATCCCTTGGGCAGACCCAGCCTTGATCCATGTACCTTCTGTTTTGTATGGAAGATTACTTGAGCAGTGAAATTAGTTTTGTCATTTTCTTCATTTGTGAGACTATTCAGAATCAACCTGTTATCCGGCTTAAATCTTAATCCCACAGCAATTTCTTACTTTGGGTACTCAAGAAATATTTCTTTCTTTTGCTGCCTTTTCTCTAAATTGATGGCTGCCATTTCTGTCCTGCCTCCTAAGCCTGTGATTTGCCATTGATGGTGATTGGTTTTGCTCTCAGTATTTTCTAAGATCCACATTCAGGACTAGACATGCCCCTTGGCATTGCTTGTTAGTGCCCTCAGCATCTCTCCACTGGCAACAATCCCTCTTCTTTACTTCACTGTTCACATCTAATGACATCGAGTCTGCCAGTCCATTCCCCAACCTTTGCTATGCCATAAATATTTGATTTTTTTTTCCAGCCTGGGTTTTTGGAGGGGTCCTGCAGGAACTGTGCACCCAAGCCCATTGAGATTTCAGGGTAGCTGGATACTCAGCTCCCTCTTGCTCCTTTGAAAATTCCAGCTTTCATCTTTTTCTTTGCAAGTCATTCCCTCCTGCTGCTTACTCAGTTCCATATATATTTGGCTCCGTTTTTTACATGGTTAACTTGAAAGAGCAAGGGCAGAAAATCAATTATAAAACTAAATTGACTTCTCAATTGACGTTAAGAGAAATTCAACAAATAATATTACAGGATATTAGTTACAGTTTGCCAACTTTGAATTTTTGTGTTTCCCATGTCCTCAGCTTGATTAAATGAATGCTTTTCCTACAGAGATTCCTTATTATTCAAAACTAGTAAAAGTGGGGGGCTTATTGCATCAGCTCTGGCTTCTGAGCCCCATGGCTCATCAGCACAGTGAGAATTCTGGCTTCAGAGCATCAGTAAACCAGTTGTTTGTTTGGATCCTGGCAAACACCAGAGAGATTTTGACCTGTTAGACTGGTCTGCTGCCTACCAGGAGGAAATCTGAGAGGGAGAATGGTCCTGCCAGCCAGGAAAGCTCTGAGGCTCTGTAACAGCACTGGGCTGCAGCAATGTCCTATAAAAGAGCACAACGGGGGCTGTGCTAGACAGGGGGAAAATACTATTTTATTAAAAGAATTTACTTATCTACAAATGAGCATATTTTCTGTCTGCAGGTTCTTATTTTAAAGGGAGCAAAAGCTGGTCTGTCTGAGCTGGCACAGACAGCTTCTGTCACAGCATCCATTGATTTTTTTTTTTTCCCCTTGGTAACATAATTCAGAGAAACATTAATTAGGAGTAGCTGCTGAGATACATGCTTTGATTTTTTTCCTTAGTCATTTTGCTTTATTGACAAATCATTTAAGTTATTAGTGTTAGTTGTGAGAATGAACAATCAGATTAGTGGTGAAAAAGGCAGTAAACTATTGGTAAACACTTAGCATAGGTTTAATTTTCAGATAATTAGAAACAATTGGGTATTTTAGCTGACCAAGGGTATTCAAATAAGATTACCATTTAAAATGATTTGACAAGGTGTGTGTCAGCAATAAAAATGTAATGGATTTTCCTTCATGTAGTGTAAACATAAGGAAATAGGCCCTGACAATGTATTTTAAGACCAGACCAGACCTTTTTTCCCTTTTGTTCTGATATTTATTCTGTTCAGTTTTGCTGTCATCTGTGCAGCTAATCCAGTTTACAGCAGCCTGAGATCCAGATTTATGCTGCAAGGCCATTACATTTCCCTTTAATATTCACAATACAGGAATTATCCACACTTCCACCCGTGCAGTGTTCAGTGTTTGCAGGCTGTTTGTTGCATGGTAATAAGCCCATGGTTTTAAACTGTTAGTTATTTTTTTGTAATTATAGTACTTCATAGAAGAATCATGTTTTAAGTCTCCAAGCATTTATGAAAATGTGGTTTTACGTGCATTGTTCTGGGGATTTTGTTTTGTTTTCTTTGCTGTTCCTGAGCAATCCTAATGAGAAACTGTTAGGAGTTAAATGGGTTATCTTGTTCGATAAATGGTGGTGAATACTTTTAATAAGGGATTTATTTCCATTAGGTTTGCTGTGACCACCTCCACTCACCTATTCCTGTTACTGGATTGTGGGAAAATCACTCTGTGCTGCAGTGCTATGAGAGTGAGGATCAAGGGCTGCTAAAAACAAACAGTTTTCATGCCTGTGATGCACAAACAGAAATGAAAACCTGCCTCAGTTGGTTCATATTCCTGTGAAAATGTAAACAAGCAAATCCTGGTTTATAGGCAGCTGGACATCAGTATTTGGTATCACATACTCTGAAAAGTCACCTCGTCTTGTCAGCATCATAACTGATATGCAATTACAAATGTCCTTCCTTGAAATGAGTGCTTTGCTGTAACATCAGATACTACTTAAAAATGCATTAATTGTGACAAAAATCCTGTCCTGTTATTCAGTACTGTGGCATTTTACTGGAAGTCTTGGAAGGAGGTGCAAAGCAGGGCACAGCAAAGTGGTGCAATCTTTGTCCCAATGTCCCCAAGGATCTTTATCAAAAAACATGGAAAATACAGTGTGGCAGGGCTAAAATAGCCAGATCTGGGTGGATAAAAGATGATTTTTAGTAATCTTAGATTCTTAACTCTGAACCACATTTCTTTTCTTTCATGTGCTTTTAAGTATAGTTAGGACAGGAGTGGGGTTGCATCCTGCCTCCATGTGGCCACGGATGTGCGTGAGCAGCCCTGGTCTGTGGTGTCTGTGTGGTTTCCTGGGGTCAGTGATGTCTGTGTGATTTACTGGGGTCTCTGTACTGTCCATCCCTTCTCTCTCCAGGTGTGTGACCCCAATGTTATGCAAACCCGAACCCGACAAGTGCTGAGGTCTCCTGTCAGTTCAAAGCCCTGCCCTGAAGTTTCTCAAATGAAGCCATGCATTCTTAATCAAAATTGCTTCCAATACCAGTACAACCTAACAGGTAGGTACAAATTTTCAATATACCCTTAGTATGTGTTTTCAGTTTTTTCTTGTGGTGTTAGTTAAAGCCTTGACATTTTTAGTTTCAATAAAGTTAATTACACACCTGCATTTTTACACATTAGTGGACAAATGCACAATTTCTGTATTTAAGTTGTTGCGAGTACATTGGAAATAAAGCATGCTAAAATGGGATGTTCAATGGGTTATCAACATAATTAATTACAAAATTCCAATTAAAAGAGTGTCATCTGTGTGGTTCTGGTGAAGCCAATAATACCAACAGAAATCTGCTTTGAAGGCAATATGAGTTATGTGGGTGGGCCTAGGATATTCAGAGCAAAATGCATTATTTAGGACCTTAGAAGCACTTGTTGGTTCTGTTGCAAACAAATGAACAAAAAAACCCCAAAAAATTCCTTTTGTTTTGACCAGCTGAAATAAATGAGAAAGGCATACAGAGGAGAGATCTAAGAGGAGTTTGGGAGCTGGTAGGAAGGGAGAACAAAGCAAGATAAAATATATGAATATAAACTCAGCCTGTTTGTAATAAAAGCCCTAGAAACACAGGCAGCAGGATGATGCCTTTTTTATCATCACATTTCAGAAATGCAGAACATTTATGTGTTCATGTTTATCAGGGGTGGAAGACACAAAGTAATAGGTTTTCTTCTCATCCTTCTTATTTATTGGTGGTGTATGGAAATTTTAGTGGCTTCTGTTATGCTTTTTGTTTATTTTAAATGGTGTTTTAAAGCTTATTTCAGTTTAGTTGTATTCCGACCAACATCATTTCAGACACGTAATAAGATATTAATTTCCTTCCACTAGAAATACTGCTTTTATTTCATGACTATTAGAGTTTAGTTTTAAATAATGGATAGCTTTGCCTGGAGACAAAAACAGGTTAAACCAGAGTTCCCCTTCAGAAACTTCCCCAGCTGCTTTATCACAGTGGAATTTTACTTCAGACAATAGAGCCTTGTACCTGTGCCAAGTGGATTGAGCTGATAGCCTTTATCAGTGCTCAGCACGTGCACTCTGATGTAGCGGTGTCATCACAGGATGCGGTATGGGACTGCGGAGAGAACGTGTCTCCTCTGAGGCTTGCCTGGCTCTCAGAACAACTTCCTTTTGTGTGGGGGGTTGTTCTTGGCTGTGGGATGCCCTGACATGGGGAAGTGCTGCTGTGGGTGGAGGTAACACCCATGTTCAGGGCTTCAGAGCCAGCCTGGATGGGGCTTTGAGCTGCCTGGTCTAGGGGAAGGTGTCCCTGCCATGGCAGGGGATTGAAGCTACACAATCTTTAGGGTCCCTTCCAAGCCATTCTGTGGTTGTATGACTCTGTGCTGGGTGTAAAGCTGAGCTGCAGCAGTGCACCCTTTGCTTTGTGTCTGCAGGCTGGAGCGGGTGCCAGCTGGGTGCCAATGCCACCTGCGGTCACGGCGAGCGCCGCCGCCTCCTGAGCTGCCGGCGCAGCGACGGCGCCACGGTCAGCATGCAGCTGTGCCAGAGGGTGAGCAGCCTGGGACACTCCCTGGGGCTCCAGATGGATGGGTGACCTCCTGATCCATGCTAAGATATTTCCCATGAATGGGGAAAAGGTTTTGTATGGTGCTGGGGGCTTTGGGAAACAGAGGGGTGTCAGTGGGTGGTGTCACTCCTTGAGTCCAACACACAGGGCATGGCTACCAACCCTGCACCACCCCAAAGCTGGGGATCAGGGAGGGGATTGCGTCCTGCTGTTGGAAATGTAGGGTTGTCCTTTTGGAATGAGACCCAAACACTGAGGGATGCTTAGATGTGAAACTTTTCAGCACTGAAACCACAATCCACCTTGCACCCTTGGCAAAGCTCCACATAAACACCATGGTGGTGCCCTGCAGAGCTGCTGCCAGCTCTTGCTTGGGTGCCTGGCAGTGGCAGGAGGTGGCTGGGGCCTGGGGACGCTGATGCCTGTGTTTCCTGTCACAGCTGCACCTGGAGAAGCCCGTGCCCACGAGCAGCCGGTGCGTGGTGCCGTGTGCCGTGGACTGCCAGCTCTCGCCGTGGTCAGCCTGGTCGCAGTGCTCCCACACGTGTGGCGCCGGCGGTGAGTCCCTGCCTCCCTCCTGCCCCCCACAGCTCAGCACCCACAGGCCCAGCTGGGCTCAGGTACCCTGAGCAGGGGTGCAGAGCTCAGGGAGAGCCTCGAGCCACACCCGAATCCTTCAGAGGTGGCTTTGGAAAACTCTCAGGGTCCTGAGGTGGTGGGTGTTCAGGGCAAAGCAGGCTATTTTCAAAGTACTCTAAGGTGAAAAATGCACCTTAGGGAAAAAGTAGTCAGATGTCTGGAAGATTATTTATTAATTAATTCAAACTCTCAAAATTCAGTCACAGCAACTGTTAACTGCAGAGATGGGGAGTATGTAAAGCTAGCAAAGAGCTTGGGAGTGTTAAAAGATTCTGAAGAGATTAATAACTAAATACAATTTCTCTGGTGAAGTAATTTTTAGGAACATAATTGTATCTATTGAAGAAAACACACAAAGACTATTTTTCATCATTTAGTGTATGCCTCTGTCTCCATCTTGCATCCACAGGTCCCTTAACACTTACATGACCCCAGTACCTTCAGCAAGACTTTCTATAGCCAGTAGTGCTCACCAGCATACAAAAAGTGAAAGGATTAGGACCTTTTTCAACTTATGTGATTTAAAATACCCTTTGAGTATTGACATGAGGAAATGCATTGAAGGTTTTATTCTCAATAAGCTTGGGATTTTATTTCCCTGGCCTCTGATGTGCATTAGATGTACAGCTAATGGTCTTTAAGATTCAAAAGCCATAATGTATATTTGAATCAAATTCACTTAAGGTCAAAAAGAAAAAAGCTCTTAACTTCCATAAAATGATTCCTTCAGATGGATTCCAGAGATCAAAGCGTGTTACAGAAAAAGCTTAATATTTGGATTAGTGATGTTCTTTCTTTGCTGAGCTTTTAGCCCTTTTGTGAAGTAGTGCTTTCTTAACAGAAATGAATAATTCATGGACAGTGTTTTAACAACAACACACTGAGAGTACTATTAATTCCAATTTTTTTTTTCCTTTAAAATCCATTTTGGATTGTTAATGCTTGTGTTGCTGAATAAACTTAATTTAATTTTTTGAGTGTTCTATCACTCACTAAGTTAAACAGAGTACAGTACAAAAGCAGGTTGCAATGTTTTTCTGGCTTTTAGCATGCTCAAGGAGCAGCTCACCCTATATAGTACCTGAAGGTTTTTTCATCCTGAGCTCTTATATTGCGTAGTTTGCAAAAGGAGGTACTCGAGTGAAGATGTGTCTTGTATTCAGCCCCTGATCCTGAAATGCTTGTGCAAATTCCAAAGACTGGTTAAAGAGTGCCAGTGAGTACAAGGAGTTACTTCATGTCCTAAATCAGAGGAAAGCTGGAAACATTTGTGCCTTGTTGAAAGAGACTTTCCAGTGGTTGTCCTGGCTTTGGGTGCCAAACCTCATTGAGGCTGCCTGAACCACACAGTCCAGCCCAAGCTCAGCCTGGTTTATGGATCATCCCTGATCCTCACAGACCATAACCCTGCCGTGCTGCTGGTGAGAGCTGTCTTGTACAGGCCACTGTACTACTGCTGCTGTTCAGCTTGGATTTAAAACCTGGAGATACTCTTCTGTGAACCTGCAGCAGCTAAGCAGCCGGGAAAACTCTCTTACAAACTGTCTGAAGAAGCCAAGTTTTGCTCAGTCCTTCTCTACCACTTGAACAGCTCTGCAGGGACCCAAGGGTCTTCTGAACCTCATGCCAAAGCAGGAGCATCAGTGAAATGGAAGTGCTCTGCATCCAGGTTATTCAGAACACACATTTTATTTTCCTGCAGCCTCAGTCCTGATCTGACTTTTGCTGTATCAACTCAGGAGTGTGGAGCTACTCTGGACAAAACATCCCTGGTGGAGTGACTGTGGCACCAGTCCTGTGGCAGTGGCCCTTGTGAGGTTCCAACAGCACAGACAGTGTCACTCCAGCTGCTTCACCGAGTGCCACTGGGCTGTAAATACTCTGGATGATAACAATAACAGAGAAGATTTCACTTGTGCACTCAGAGGAGCACAGCAAGGGTTTCCAGCCAGAAGGGTCATGGACTGTGACACCTTTGAAGTCACCCTGGGTTTCTCAAGGGCATTTGTGGGAGTAGGATGGAGCCTTAAATTAGATAGGAAAAAACAAAGGATGACAACAAATGAGCTGTGGGAATTGGCTGTAGTAAACACTCATAACTGCTTCCCTTTGCCAGTAATTGCCCAGTGTTTGGTACAGCTAAAATGCAGGGCTGAGATGCTGGGTGTGCAGAAATAACTCACAGCAAGTGGAGTGCAGCATTGCTGGGTCAGCTCACAACAATATTTTTTGTTTCTGGCTTTTTTTGGAGAGCGTGCAGAAGCACCATAAAGGACTTCAAAGAGAAACATAATTTAAATATAATTCAGGTCAAAATTTAGTGTTGCTGGATGTGTATTTTCACCTGGTTTTTTACTCAAGGATTGTTGCTAACATTTTTATTCTAGTTTTTTCCAGTAATATTTTGATGGGATATATTTTAATGGGTGATATCTTTACTCAGGTGTTATTTTATGGAATAATGCATTTAAGCATGAAGTGGTGCTGCTATGCATGTGGTGCTCACATCTAACACAGTTGTGGTGCACAGCAGCCAAAGGCTAATATATTGATTTTTATGAATGATGATGAATAAAGCAGATCTCTCTTTCCTGCCTGTGCTGAGCCTGTGGAGATGTGTAACTGATGTTTGCCTGTTGCAGCTGTAGTTCTGGGCAGCATCTGCTAAGGATGCTGGATAGGGCTTTAGGCTGACACTGGGTTATATACAAGGTTTCTTATATCAGTTGCTGTACAGCTATGAAAAGATGTATGGAACTGCTTTAATGGATGATGCTTCCCTGGCCTGAACCAAAGTTACTGGAAAGATGTTTGGTAAGGATAATCCCCAGCAAATTAAATTTCCTTTGTTAAGGCAAATGAATAGATAAGGGTGCTGAATTTTTCTACATAAATGTTTTCCAATCCCACATGGCTTCTCTCAAGGTCTCCAACAGGACTGCTAAACTATAAAACCACCTACAGCTGTGCTTTGCCACTTACAAAGCTGACTTTATCTGATAAATTACAGGATTTACCATGTTGCTGTTCCTCACTCAGTCCTCAGACCCCCAGGGACTATAGCAGGCTGCAGAGATGTGAATCCCAGCACCGGAGTGACCTGTGGGATTGAAGTGAAGGGGCAGAAGGATGCACACAATGAAAAATTTGCTTGTTGTATTCTTCCCTGGATCATCACCAATTTGGGAAAATATTTTTTGGTGTTGCCTTCTGAAGAAGAACTCCTTGTGATGCTTTCTCCCCTGCTACTCAAACTCAGCAAGCCCCAGTCTGGCAGTGGGAGATGTTGCTGGGGTTGCCCCGGTGCTGCTGGAGGCCTGGCAGTGGAAGGGGATGAAAAGCCCTTTTTATCACCTGCCCCACTTGCTTGTGACTGGACCTAATCTGACCTCCAAGGCTTATTTGCCTGCTCTGATCTTGTGGTTCCTTGATAGAGCTGTGTTTTGTGTGCTCTGCTCAAACTCACTGCACTGCTTACAACATGTTGGTCATTGGGACTGGGATGAAATGCAGCAGGAATCTGAATCTTCTTGGTTTCAGCTGTGACACATCACTTTGCGGAGATAAAGTGCAAGTAATGGCAAGAAGTTTTTAGGGGGGTAAAAAAAAATCTTCTGATTTGAAAATATTATCCCATATTCCTGAGATGCAGTTCTTGCTGCTGACACAAAACAGAATTTTGAGTGAACAGCATTAACAAGACTGGCCTCTTTTGTTTTTTCCCTTTCAAATCTAATTTGAGGATATGAAGAAATGTTTATTTTCAATTTCAGCACACGTTTATATCACATAACAGTGCAGAGCAGAGGAATCAGAGACGTGGCCAATTCATTCAAAAATTAGAGAAAAAGTCAAAGGAAAATTAAAGAAATAACTAGGATTGCTTCAACTCTTCTAGAGCTTGTATTGGAAACAAATTAATTTCAGATGCAGTGAGATTCTGTTCTGAATAGGCAGCAAAAGATAAGGCATTTAAAAATTAAAAAATGGAGTTTTTCTGCTACTTGAGTGGTAATCGAGCGCCTAGATAATGTTTTTGGAGTAAAAAAAAATAGAGCCTTAAGAAACTCACTGCAATCATTGTGCAAAAAAAGGTTTCAATGAAATTTCTTTCTTCAGTTATTCATT
This sequence comes from Melospiza melodia melodia, assembly GCF_035770615.1. Classification (NCBI taxonomy): domain Eukaryota; kingdom Metazoa; phylum Chordata; class Aves; order Passeriformes; family Passerellidae; genus Melospiza; species Melospiza melodia. The sequence goes on along the minus strand of NC_086201.1, from coordinate 5,858,626 downwards.
CACAGTGTTAAAAGAAAGTGATAGACTGAGTCAAGCCTGACCTCTGGGACTGTAGTGAGTTTCAGTAGTTTGGATAACCAAATGCAGGAAACCAAAATGGAAAGAAAAATTGTTAATTCCTCTTTCTGTTCAATGATCTTCCCATTTACATATTGCTAGAAACATGTTAAACAGAGTGTACGAAAGGAAATTATTTAGTTAATTAAAATAGCTTGATGAATGCTTCAGGCCTTCAGGTCCCTCCTAATGAAATTGGATCTTTTAACCTGAGGAGACCTCCTTTTCCTCAGCTCCATGCAGGGAGCTGGTGCTGGCAGGGTGCCCCAGAGCCCTGCAGCCACAGGCTTCTTCCCACAAAGAGCCTTTTCCATTGCTCACCAACACTCAGCATTCAGCATTTAGACTAATTTGGCAAATTTTATCTCTCCTGAAGAGGAGGGAACAGCTAATTTTGGCCAGTTAGGCTGGGGAGAGCTGTTGGGGTGTTCACCCAGCACCAGGCTGGGAGATTCCTGTTCCCTGGCTCTGTTCTCTTCAGTGAACAACAGGACCCATCCCTTTTCCCTTTCCCCTTTTCCCTTCCCCTTTTCTTTTTCTGCTTTTCCTATCCTCTCCTCTCCCATCCTTCTCCTCCTCCTTTCCTTTTTCCTTTCCTCTCAGCTGGTAGGATTTTTTCCACCTCCTAATGTATCTGATTCTGTGATGGCTGAATGCACAGTCATGTGGGTAACAGCTTTTATCCTCACTTCTGTTACAAAGTCCCCAGGTCTGGGGGATTAAAACTGGAAAAGGAAAAGTCTTAAAATTGGTTTTAATGTGTTTAAAAACAAAATTCAATGGGTCAGAGCAAGGGAATAAAGGTAAGAGAGCTTGCTAAGGTATCTATCAGTGCCTTTTCCAGGTGTGTCTGCTTTTCATTTTTATTTGCTAAAATGTTTTGCTCTGTGGATAGTCACGATGACAGAAATCAGAGATGTGCCTTACACCTGCAGTGTCCTTAATTAAAAATCATGTGCATAAATAGCTGGGAGAAAGATCTGGCTGGGTATTGCAGCCTCCCTGTTTTGCAGGGTGTTTGCTCCCCCTCCAGACTCCCCTCTGCTCACAAAAGCAGCTGAAGGGCTGTGATCCAAAAGGAAGAGCTCCACCACAGCACCTTATCTCTCCCTTTGCACTGGCTTAGCAATTACCACTCGCCTCTGCCTTGTTGTATTCGTCTGCCCTTACTGCCCAGACCTTTCAGTTTTTTAACTCAAACCCACACATATTGAAAGACAGGGCAGAAATTTTATCCCCAGCACAATCTTCTGCATCCCCCTGCATAAGGGCTTTTTCTTTTCCACTTTCTTTTTAATTGGAGATGGAATTCTAATTGAAACATTTTGAGTGAAAACATTCCTGGACATAAATGGACAGCAAAGGAGGCAGAAATGGAATTGCTGTAAGTTTAACGAATATATTCAGTTTTATTAGTTCAAAAGTAGTACCATAATTGCTTTTTCCATTCAGTGGCTGAAGAAGTTTTCACCAATAATAAATAGGTTTTTTAATGGAAATGGTAGAAGTGGTTATGGACGGTAATAGCCACTACAGTGTTTGCAGTTTTCAAATTAGGTCCACATAATTGCTCATAAAAAGAAAATTTCATTTGTTAAAAATCTCTGAAAACATATTGAATGTGTAATGGTAGAAATGCTGCTGCCATAGGAATTATTTTCCTGTCATATTTAATAATCAGGATCTAGTCAAGTATTTAAATGTGTTGCATAAACAAATACTATATTTGGAAAACATACAAAACCACGTTTAAAAAGTGTGCTTGAAAATACCAGCGCCCGCATTTCTTAGACTTAGCAATCGCATCCCTATTATCCAAACAGCCTTCCCAATTAATTGCTTTTTTAACAGATTTTAGCGCTGGGAAATGAACCAGGAATGCTGATAAATTACAAAATCTGTCTTTCTCTCCTCCTTTCCCTCGCTGGCTGCGTCTCCTGGCTGTGTGCTGTCTGTCCTAGGCCAGATGGTGCGTGGGCGCTCGGTGGTGCTGCGGGCGGCGGGCGAGGGCAGGCCCTGCCCGGAGCAGCTCACCCAGCACAGGAGCTGCCCAGTGAAGCCCTGCTACAGCTGGCTGCTGGGGCCCTGGTCTCCCTGCACGGTCCAGGTAGGAATTTCTCCAGAGCTTCCCCCTGCCCGGGGTCAATGGCAAAATCCACCCTCACTGTGTGGGATTAATTGCTGGTCGTGGGCTCGAGGTGTGGCTGTGGCTGGTGGAGGTCTGCAGGGAAGAGGGGGAGTTCAGGAGTGGTGAACCCCTGCCCCTCATCTTCCAACCATCAGCAGCCATTCATGGGAGGTGATATGGGTTGAAGTACTGTAAGCTTATGGAATTACTGTAGGGGATTTATGGAGTTCATGTGTTTGACTGGGCATAGTCACGGTGACCTATAATTTCATTACATAAAATATCTCTAACAAGAAAATAGATGCACTAGATATCAAGACAGCTTAGCCTTTTTTTTTATCTTTTTTTATTTCCTTTTTTTTTTTTTTTTTTTGAAGGACTGTACAGCAGGTCTTCCCCCCTAGGTCTCCAGTACAATAGTGTGAGTTATTGTGTGAAGGGCTGGTTTCTGCTTTCTCCTTACCCTGGCTATCTTTTTAATGATCTAAAAATGTCTGGATTCAGTTTCCATGTGCTGTCCCTATGCCTGCCACCTTTGCTCAGCACTGGGGTCATCATTTTTTCACTGGCAATGACTTCCATCAAGCTTGAATTGACTTATTCTTCTCTCCTTATCTGTTAGATCACATTTCCAATATTAAAACGTATTAGCTGGTAACCCAGTTTAAGCAGAGGTGAATCTTTCTCAGTGAGGTTTATCAGCCTGCTTAAATCTGGCTTTGGTGAGATGGAGGCAGAAGTGTGGTGGAAACGAGCCCTGTCTGGTCCCAGGGGACAGGACCTGGGCCAGATCTGTGGCTGCTTCTCCACATTATATTGTGTAGGAGATTGAAGCCAATAATGCACATAAAGGCACACATCCCTTGTGATTTCTGCTCTGCCAGTGCCTTGAATACCCACGTGGTTTCTCAGTGGTGGAGGGATGTGAAGTGAATATGTGAGTAGCACAATAAATACCCAGAATTTTTTCAGTGTTTCACAAATGAAATCTGGATTGTGACAGTCCAAGATCAGAGAACAGAAGTATAGTTATATTTTCTCTAATCAACAACTCATTGCAAATACTGATGTGAATGTGGTCCTTATATGTGCTGTACTCAGCATGTATAAAATGTATAAAACATATGTACAACATAAATGCAACAAAATGATAGCATCAGCTGGTATTTTGTCTAGCTAACATAAGCAGATTATGTTAAGCATCAGGGAAGAGACTTTCAACCATAGGAGCTAGCACAGCTGATAAAAAAATTAGTAGGGAAGCTGAATTAAGGCTGTGGCTTACTCCAGATAAATAACACATTGTGCAGATTAAATTGTGCCCATCCCAAACCCAGCTAAATTCCAGCTCAGAGCCAGTAATCACAGCGTTCTGTAACCCAGATACCATCCCTGCATTCAGTGAGTTAGAGCCTGCTTCTCTCCTTCAATTACCACAGAGCAGTTTCTCTCCCCTTTGCTTTGTTTTGGAGAGAAGCCATTCTATTCATGTTCACTTCTCTTTAATGAGGTGCTTAGGAATTAAATGTACTTCATAAATACAGGGTGATTTATTCCTGTGCTTTACCCAAAAAGAAGCTTAAGCCTGTGCTCTAAAGAAAGCTTTCAGAATTCCTGTTTTCAAGGATGCTTTGTGAAATAAGGTAAAGCATCCTATGGTAAAGCCGTAATGCATGGTGTGAAAGTGTCATCCTGTAATAATAGAAATGGGACAATTAATTATAAGGCTAAAATATTTTTTCCTTGTATTATAACTGAGACTGCAATTCCTAGTTGTAGGAGGACTATTTTATGCTAAATTGACTTCATGTGAATAATTAGAGGTGTCTTTGTGGTTAGGAATAGAGCCTGCTAAGTGTTCTGTGTTGCTGATTGTCACAGTATGGAAATTACACACAGTGTGTAATTGCACACATCCCAGGCACACCTGTGGCAGCATGGGGCATTTCCCCTGCATTCAGAGGGATGCAGAACTTAGGAACTGGTCAGTACATCCAATTTTAAAGGGTTACAGGACATTTATAATTTTCCTCCTAGAGTTGAAGTGGTTTACTCTGATTAGCTCAAAAAAAGGGGAAAAAATTAGCAGTGTCTGACACTGTTCATTATTTTTTCCATTAAGGGAATATAAGTGGAATAGCCAGGCATTATCAAACTCGAGCTGGCTGACATTCCTAAAAGACTAAGAACCTTTCCTTTCTAATGGTTTTAAAAGCACTCCCTTAAATGTGATCACACAACACTCCCTCATTAGAGAGACTTTTACCTGATTAAATGCTCATCAACCTGTGAAAGCATTGCCCAATCAACTCTTTACCTAAAATAATTGTGAACACATGAACCCCAGTAAAAGCCAAAAAGGGAAAACTTTTCTTCAAGGCACATCTGGGTGAAGCATCTCATTAGGGCTGTTACCTCCTGTCTTGTTAGGGTGTTCTATGTGGGAAGCATCAGATGTGATGGAGAGAAGGCTCGTGGAGATGCTGCCTTACATTAGGGTGTTACTGAACTCCAGGGATTCCTGACTGTCCAACACAGGAGGTGTAAACCTTCTCCTCATTTTGCCATCAGGGTGAGAGGTGGAGGCTCCATGCAGGTGCTGGTGGAGGGGCACATACATCCTGGTTTTAGGAAACCCAGCATGGGTTCTGCATCTTCAGTAGGGGCAGCATAGGAGTTTTTGCAGGCAAATGGCAGGAATTCCTTGTGGAAGTCAAATTCCCACATATTTCCAGTAAGGACACAAGAGGTAAATCCTGATCCTAGGCAAATCTCAGAGGATCACACCTTCCAGAGAAGAGCATTTACAACAGGGAATTGATCCCTGAATTGAATATGTGATGGTTTCCTTGGCAGCTCTCCTCTGATTAGCAGCCATTCCCTGCATCCTCAGTGTGCCATTTCTGGCACAAACTTCCTCTGGTTCCACACCTGTTGATTAGATCTTCAAATGTATAATTTTGGGGACATGAATAATTTTGAAGATGATAAGGAAGTCAGTGAAGTGCTCCTGCATTGCTTAAGACCTTTTCAGATATACCAAAAAGCATCTCCTACTGTAAGTGACAGGGTGACATTTTAAGTGTGTTCAGTTGATTGTAAAAAACCCAATTCTGGTCTTGAAAGAAAAAAAACAATGGGAGCCACTGTTAAAAAGAAAATCTCTTTGGGATTGTTTTGAGAATTCATAGATTTGGGTTTTGTTTTTTTTTTATTCTAGACATTAGAAAAAATGAATTAAGCTCCAATATAGTGTGATGGAAAAATGGAGAGTGTTGCCTGTGGCCTTTTATATTGGAAACTGTTGTACTGAAAAAAATTATTGTTTTAACCTATTTATTTCTCAGTATTATCATTATTATTTATATATTGATGTGTATATAAATAATTATATACTGTTGTAGAAGAAGTATATTTTTGAAAACTCTTCTTCATTCTTTGAGTCACTTCAAACTGGAGATACTGCAGTTTGATTAGTGCCCATTTCCCCCAAGAATATCCTCCCTTCATCTTCTGTTCCCACCAGCCATTTCTAAGCACTCTAACCCAGTGGACAGCTGCATGAGTTTTTCACACACCATTAATCTCAGACCACAACAGAAGTTTCTGCAGTGAAACAGTAATTTAGAACAGTAAGTTACACACTGACTAAAGTGAAACACTGTTAAAAACCTGGAATCTGGCTGCATACAGTAAATCTATGCTAATACTTCTTTAAGATGCTTTAGATTAGCAGCTGCTCTAAATCCAGCTAGTTATTTTTTTTTATAGTGGATCTGCAGCAGAAAGGAGGGAGAGAATGCAAAAGCTGCCAGGTGTGTGCAGGAGAGGCGTTCTTGAGATTCCTGCTAGCAATCCTGCTGCTGGATGAATGCACTCAGTAGGAGCCATTCTGTTCTGCAGATGAAGTCCATTATTTTAAAAGAATCCACTGCCAAGAAATCCAAAGGAGCATTTCCCTTGGTTATATAAAGGCAATGTTTCTTCCTTCTTCTTGAGTTTTGTTTACTGAATTTTTCTCAAGTGCTGTTTCCACGAGGCTTCAGGCGCGCGTTCATAAGGCATCATGCAGACATGAGGCACCTCAACAGCACCACAGCTCTTCATCTGATGGGAATGAAACAATTCCAGTCTCTAGAAATAGCCTCAGTGCTTCATCTCTCCGAGCATCCTCAGCCCTTGATCATAACTTTAGCCCAGGAATATTGATTTTCCACTAAAGGATGTTCTCTTCAGTAGTTTGGTGTATGCCAGGGTATTTCAGGACTGGGATGATGAGCATGGAGTGGCCCAGATGGAGCCTCCTTTTTCTAGTTCAAATGGGGTTTAGTGCTGACAGGTTGGTGTTTTGGTAGTGATGTGAATTGGTGATCTTTGCTCCAGATCTGGTCACTGCCTTTAGAACATGACACAAACAGCCCACAGTGCAGTAAGGACTTTTGCTGGGTTTAAATCATGTGAGTACTCTTCTTGGGCTGTATCATCAAAGGAGGGTAGAAGAAATGTCTGTTCCTTATGAGCAGGCCCTGCTCTTGGCTTCTTAAGAGAAGCCCAAAATGTCCGTGCTCATCTAATTTGGCACTAATTAAGAATCAGTAAATTCATTAATTTGAGTAAAAGGCATGAAGGGCAGACCTCAAAGATAGTATTAATCCTTTATGAATGTATCCTCTTCCACACCTTTGATAATGACACACTTTCCTGTGTGGTCCTGCCCTTGCTTCCAAGCTTCTGTGGAGAGATGTGCAGAGCAGATCTCCAACTTTCTTCTCATAACTGGGGATACTGTTGCAGACCAAATTTGTACCTTTGAAGACTTCTCATATAGAATCAACTGTGTTTTGTCTGTCCTTTGCTAATTTCATTGATGTGTGCCTCTGTTCCCTTTCACCATCCCCTAGGGTGGACAGTGTGGAGATGGATTGCAAGTCCGCAACCTCACGTGTGTAGTGCATGATGCATCAGTTTCTGCCACATCCAAACCAGTAGAAAATGCATTATGTGGTGAGCTACCATCGAAAGAAAGTGTGCTGCAGTTACCCTGCTCTGTGCCTTGCCCAGGTAAAGGCTTTGGAAGGTCACAGTGAATTTTCTGCCTGTGGTAGCTGTCTGAGGTGGACATGCTCCCATAGTTCTGAGTACTGTCAGGCCTTGTAGCACAAATCTGTGCTTCAGCAAATCAGATAAATGCTCAGTCTGCTGTTTCTAGACCATCTAAGAAAGTCTTCCTTTGTTTTTTTGAGAAAATGAGATACGCCATGAAGCAGAAAATCCAAATATTGTTTACTTCAGAGAGACATCCTAGGGATATTAAAGCTGATGTATGCTTAGGTTAGCCTTATGCTTATCCTTACCCTTCAAGGCTAATTCTTTTTGAAAACCTGTGATTTCTTGTTTCAATGTGCAGGCGACTGCCACCTGACAGAGTGGTCAGAGTGGAGCTCCTGTGAGCTCACCTGCATCAGTGGCAGGAGCTTTGAGCCCGCCGGGCGCCAGTCTCGATCCAGAGCCTTCATGGTGCAGGCTGCAGAGAGCCGGGAGAGCTGCTCGGGACAGGAGGTGGAGACACGGCCCTGCTCAGGTAGCTGGCCACAGCTCTGCTCCCTGCCCAGCAGGGGTTTGTCCTGGGCTGGCTGCAAGGTGAGGAGTAACTGTGTTTGTGTTGCAGGAGGGAAGTGTTACGACTACCTGTGGCAGAGCAGCCCCTGGCGGGACAACGTGCGCACGGTGTGGTGCCAGCGCTCGGATGGAATCAATGTCACAGGTATGTCCCCTCATGGCCTCGCACACTTGTGAGTGAAATGTCTCCACAGAGGCTTTTCTGCATCTGTTGCTCAGAGGAAGTTGGGCATCCTTCTTCACTCTTAATTTCAGAATTTCAGTTTGGGTTTTTGTGTATAGGGAAGATGGGTGGGAGCTCACCAGCCTTGCTGTCAGCTCAGCATCACACACATATTGCATAGGAGTATTTGGGCTAATTGCCCTTACTGTCTGGCTGGTCATGGGAAGAAATGAGTGCACACATTCTAAAGGGCTGCCTGGGCTGGCTTGCACAGCCCTCAGTTCAACCTTCCTGTGGCTGTGAAGAGCAGAAGAGAACATCACACACCTGGTAGGGACCCCATCCTCTATACCTCCTCTTCTTTTCAAAACACAGGAGTCCCAAATCACTCAAACTGTGAGATTCCTGCTGTTGCTGTGACCTACAAATTCTGCCTGTGAAGGATGAAAAGGGGAATTCATGGTCAGAACTTTGAAGCTCCGTGAGATTGACAAAGGCAGTAGGGCTGCATGTCCATGGGATCTCTTTCAATATGCACAGGGTAAATGAGAGGAGAGAGTGGAAAGGAAAACGCAGATGTTCATGTCTAGTTCTATTTATAATGACTAGTTAGGATAATAACAAAAGTCTTATGTGCAAAAGTTGCCAAGTATTTAAGAACTCATTAACATGTTTTTATTCCTGTAGAAGCACAGGCTTTCCCAAGTGAGGATGGGCAAGGGCGTTATGTGGATTATGTCTTTTTATGTAGATAAGCCATTAATGAGGACACAGAAGATCTGCATCTAATTCTGGATTCTGTCCCCAACTTCCTATGTGGCCAATGGCAAATTGCTTAAATCTGTATATCTCTGTTCTCCATTAACAAGATGGGTATGATAATAATTCCCTGCCTTGTTAAGGCAAATTAATTAATGCGATGCCTACAGATATTATGTTAATGTGCTTAATAGACTAGTATTTAACTATATAAAATAAGCAGGCAAGCACTTCTTACACTGTGGTGATCTAAGACAAAAACATTTTGAAACATGCCCTTGAAGGCACTCAGTGTTTTCTTTTGCAGGAGGGTGTCCTCTTCGGACAAAGCCTGCCGAGGTCCGGCACTGCAGCCCGCCGTGCAGAAAACCCTTTTCCTTCTGCACACAGGTAACTGCTCACTGCAGAACAGGGCTGGAAATTCACTCTGCAAGATTTAATCAGATTGCATCTTAGATTGCATTCCGGGACTTGGAAAATTGTTTAGTTTGTCCGTGGTACCACCTCGAGGATGTTGTGGGAATTTCATCCTGAAAGAAAAGCATGAACCTGCACAAACGATGTGGTATTGCAAGTTTGGGTTTATTCAGTAGAGGGGTTTTGGTTTTAATTTTAAAATTAAACCTCTTAGTTTAATTTTAATTGAGTGCTGTTGTACTGTTCTTTAGAAGAGGGACTGTTTAAAACTTTTGTTAAAGAGGAGATAAAAGAGCATCAGTCACCTGTTTGGATCAAGAGTATCAGACCCTCAGACAGACATTGTAGATATAAGACAATTAGCATTGTCTTATATCTAACAATTAGCATTAACAATTAATATTGTTTTCAAAGGAAAACAATATTAAAAAGCCATTTTAAAATAGAAATCCAGAAAACTGAGTATGTATTTAGCAAACCACAGACTTCTAAAAAGCCCCTTGAAGAAACTGCTTAGTCTGATCCGGGGTAATGGATATTTGGTCATAAGAAAGTTTCATTTCAGATAGCCCTGTGAAATACTGGAGTGGGAACATGTGAGGAGGGTTTGGGTCTGCAGGAGGATTGGTTTTGGTTTGTCTGTTCTGTTGCCCAGCAGGGACAGTGGGAAAATTGTTACTTGCAAGAGGAGTTTGCCACAGATTCCTGTTGTTAAGCCTATTGGGATGAAAATGTTTTATGTTGAACTTCTCTGTAATTACTGACTCTTTTTCAACCAATTCCCCAAATATATTTGTGTTTTTTTGAACTGAAACGGGCTTGCAGGTGCCAGTTCCTGGCTGGTTTGGTTTGGTGGTGGTGAATTTGCACGTGCAGGTTATACCTTGCAGTTGGTTCAAGCTTTCCCTGCAGTGTGCACTGTTCTGTGAGAGGGCAGTGCTTGGTTTAATCTGAATTCCCTTTTATCTGCCAGAGAGGAGTCTGTGGCTGTGAGCGGGGATACACAGAAGTAATGAGATCAAATGGACTCCTGGATTACTGCGTGAAGGTACCAGGTTTAGAAGATAAGAAAGCTGATGTTAAGACCATCGCCGGAAAAAATAAACCTGTCAACTCCAAAATGCATGACATTTTCAAAGGATGGTCTATTCAACCTTTTAATCCAGGTGAAAAACTTAAATATGAATGGAATAGATTGTCTTTAGAAGGTTTCTATAGAAGAGAGGTACAAGCTTTGTAGATGATAGCATCAGAGATTGTGTCTGGGAGCTGCAGAGCGACCTCCCAGTTTCCAGCTCGTGTGCTGTCTTTCATGCCTTTGTGCCTGTACAGAGGAATCACAATCTCTTATGTTGGGAGACAGCAAAGACAGAATGAAGCAATAATATTGTGCAGAAGTATGCTCATGTGTGATTTGGGGGGATGTTTAGAACTACTATCTGATGATGTTTCTGGAAGTAATATGTTTGGCCTAGGAAAGATATTGATCACTAGTGCTTCAGAAATTTCAGAGCAGAAAGAGCTTAAGATTTCATTAAAGAAAACATTGGTTGTTTCTTGCCATATTTCAAAAACATATGAAAAGAACAGGGTAGAAAGTGTACAGTTTAGTCTTGAGGGTTGAAGTTACAACATTTGAAGTGTCCCACAAAGGCAGACAAGCTATTGTGCCCAAGCAGCTCATCCCAGGTGGATCTTTGACATCCATAGCACAAAATCCTTCCCAGCTGGAACCACAGACTGCATGTGCCCAGACTGGTCCATTGCTCTAATATCTGGTTCCCATTTTGATTGTTGTTTTGAAGATGAATTCATTCAAAACAAATTTCTGAAATGCAAATAGGACTTTAAAAATGGGAAGCAAATGTGTCAGGCACATCAGGTTTTACTGAAATGTGTCTGTTCTCCTCGTGTTATAAAATACTGGCAGTGCAGTTCCCCCCCCTCTTCAGGTACCTGACATTGCATTTGTTTGCAATGAGTTCCTAATGAACACGAGACTTTAGAAAACATGTAGAGAAAGGTTCTGTTAGGGGGTTCAGGGAGCCATAATTCTGTCTGATATATGTGATCACACTTTGAATGTTACATTTACATATTTGATTTGCAGACAGTGGTTAACCTTTGCGTTGACAGTCTCTGGGCTCACAGAGCTCAGTCCCAAGCCTTTTAAAGTTGGCTGCTTTTCGATCAAGCCCTTCATCCAGTTCACCCACACAGTTCACCTGCACTTTGAGTCACAGGTGTGGGGTTAATTGCCTTTTTGTCAACACCCCTGGCTCTCTGTAGGCTGTCTTACTTGAGTATCATCTCTTTGCCTGATACCTTTATGGGGTTAGAAGAAGGAAGGGAGGTGTAGGTAGGTGCTGCAGTACTCCCTTTTTAAATCAGCATTTGAGTCTGCAGCACTAAAAGCTTCTGGAGGGCTTTACCTCAGTGCAGCACCTGTGAGCCAGCTCTCACCCAGGGTCTGCAACAGAAACAGTGACTGAGGCACTTTTACAGAACAGGGTGTTGCCTAATTTACAGCAGAAATGTCATAGAAACAATATATGGGAAGGGAATAAAGGTGCCCCACGTGTGCTGAGTGTGTCACCAGCCTGTGGCATCCTGCAGTTAACTCTTCAGTCTGTGTGTGCTCCTCAGACCCCAGCTCAAGGCTAGTGCTCTTCAAAACCCTCCCCTCTGACAAAATGTGTAATTGCTCCTCTCAAAGAGGCTCTCAGGCTCACAAGCCTGGGGATTTGCAGTGGTTACTGCTGGCTGAGCCAGGAAACCACTGCTGCCTCCCCATTCTGCTGTGAAAGCAGGTCTGTGGTGAGAGCTGCCTGTATGGATGGCACTTGACACCCTGCAGCACCACAGTCCTTGACATTGTGTTGGTCAATCAAAGTACCTGTGCCTTCTCCAGCTTATCTATGGTTTCCCTTTCCATTTACAGTTTGGAACACTAATTTTATTTTGATTAAATGAGGCTGTTGTTTTTGTTCTTCTGTAAATGCTCTACAGGAGTGCACAGAACTGATTTCAAATCAGGCTGTGTTTTTCCTCTCTTTACTGCACTCTGAGAGGCCAGAGTTCAGGTACAGAAACTTTTCTTTGACTTGAGAGGCAATTTAAATAGCATTGTTTAAATTGTCAGGTGACATGGTCCAGTGCCTTTCTGCTGGGGATGGAGAGCAGAGCTGCCTTCACAGCAGACATGCTGTGATGCCTTTATGGGGCTGTGACAGTCCCTTTGCAGCATTGCTAAGTATTTCTCGGCCATCTCCAGGTGAGAGGGCAACAAATTTCATACCTAGGCTTCAACCAAAGAACTCAAACCTGGCCAGTCCTGATGAACAGAGCTCTTCTCACATGGGAGATAGCCTGCAAGTGTTTTGAGGAGCAAAACAAATCTGTGAGAGGTACTCAGCCTTTCCCCAAAGTCTGGAGGAAAAATGAGAAAGAATGGGATCTGATTAAATGTGTTTCCCTTTGAAAAAATTTGTCATTCAAACATAAAATGAAAGCCAGGCTCAGTGATTGTCCCTCTCACTTGACTGGATTTGAAATGGCCTCTGTCAAACCGTGTCTGGGGCACAGCACAGGTTCCTGTTCCTGCCTGCAGTGTGTATTTGCAGCTCTGCTGATGTGAATCAGCTCAGACTGCTGCTGTGGCAAAGCAACAAAGCTGCTCCCTGCAAGGAAAGCTGTGCAGCCAGAAACAGAGCCAGGAACAGAAATATTGATCTTTCCAAAATTGCTGGTATTATTAATGCAAAGCTTGTAATTAAGGAGCTGTCCCAGTGAGGTGTTCTGAGACAAGGGAATGTTTGAACAGACCCAAGCCCACGTGTGCATGGAGGGGTTCCTGCAGGGCTCCTGGCTCACTGCAGCCCAAAGAGCCCAATCCTCAGCCTTACCTTATCTTAAAGCCACTTTTGTCTGCTGCTCTGGGCCCCAACCAGAAAGCTCTTTCCAGCTTTATTCCTCTTACTGTTACAAAGCCTATTCTTGTTTTTATTCTAAGCTGAATTTATTCCTATTTGTTGCTCTAGTGTTTCCCAGTTCTAAGCAGCTTTTCCACTTGTGCTTGCTGGTGTTTACCCTAAGTGACCCCCAAGTATTTATAGAGAACAATCCCATCCCTTCTCAGCCCTCAGCTAAACACATCAGGTGTTGCCTGTGTCTGTCTGGGTCAGCTCAGCATTGAACTGCCTCTGCCAGAGCAGCCACTGGGATTTGGAGGGAATGTATCCCAATTATCCTGTGCTTCTGCCCCTTTCCATTAAAGTTTTGTCTTTAAAATTAGGCATTATTTCAGAAATCTTCCTATTAAAAATATGGGGTTTATTAATTATAGCTAGTCCCTGCTGTGTTCCCCATCAATGATGCTACTAATTTCTCTTTAATTGATCTCTTAAAACTTTGAGTATTTTAGAATAAAGTTTTTTATTCTCTCCTCTTCTTCCTCTGTCCTTTTTCCTTGTCTTCCAACAGATGGTAAACTGAAGATATGGGTATATGGAGTATCAGCTGGAGGGTTCTTCATCATAATTTTCCTAATTTTTACATCCTACCTGATGTGGTGAGTATGGCAGGTGTTCTGTCCTTAAATAACAGCTAGTTTGTTTTTATTTAAACCATCCAAAATACCCCACAACACTGCACTGCAGGCATTTAATGCTCAAGGCTTCAGGAAAGGATGGAGGTGGGACTACCTGAGTGCCTTCATTTAGCCCCTGCCTCAGAGTAATTAAAACTCTCCAAACTCTAAATGTTAGCAGCTGTTACTGTGAAGAAGTTTGGTGGCCATGCAGGGAAAGAATTATTTTTGGTTATCAATAGGCCCTTATATTTATTCAGGCTTCTGCTGGGACTAGAAAGGGGTTTTATTGTATTCTTCAAAAAAAAAGATGAAGTAAAACTGAAGAAAGGCAAGGAGAGTGGTTGGAACAAGGAGCTGGCTTCTGCTCAAGGAAGGACTAAATAGAATAGGGACATTCAGTTGAAAAATTATGTTTGATGTGGGAATACAATAGAGATCTATGAAATCATGAATGGGGGAGAAAAGGGTGCTATGGAATTTTTATCTCCCACAATAAAAGAAGTAGGAGGCATCTGATGAAATGGTTGTTTAAAATAAACAAAAGAAATTATTTTTCCCACAGTGCATTATTACCTTGTGAGCTTGCTGCTGCCAGGGCTGTGCATGCCAGGAAGATAAATGGATTCAGAGATGGCTTAGGAGTTCATGGGAGATTGGGTCTCTTGGTGTTAATTGTGGTTTCTTGGCTGCTCGCTACAGCTCAGAAAATCCCTAAATAGGTTTTTGCAGTGAATACTTCCAGTGAAAATATGTCCTGTGTCTAAAGCTGCTCTTGCCAGCCATTGTTAAGGACAGAGACCAGCTCTGCACCTTTGGGCTCTGGGGTTTTGCTGGGGGTCAGGGCTGTGTGCCCTCCTGAAGTGCAGGAGAGGTGAGCCCAGCCTGACAGAGCTCTCCTTGCCCTCCCTGCTTGGAGTACTTGGGATGCCACTGATGCCTTTGGGGGGACAGAAAGGGAGAAGGGGAAGCATCCAGGTGTCCTGCAATTCCCAGGGATTGGGCCTGAGCTTACAACATTCACAGTGCAAGCTGGCCCAACCCTGTCCAGCCAGGACAGGCAACCAGAGAGTCACAGCTGTGGCCTGACAGCATCACTGCCCACTCCCATCCAATAGTTTATACCCCTCCACTCTCTTACTCTCTCTCTCATTCTCTCTCTTGGGTTAAAAGCTCAAATAATAGCAGCTTAGGAGCTGCAGCTCCCTTATTTTCCAAGCCATGTAGCTCCATTTCTCTGTGGCTTCACAGCAGAGGATACAGAGGATTTTTTAAATAACATTACACACTTCTCCATCACTTGGAGGCTGCTGAGGAAATGCATTTCTCAATAATAATTATTGTTGCTTCAATACCATGCCAAAGAAAAATGAGAATATCCCAGTCCCAGACAGCTCATGTTCCAATTTTTCTGCGAGGTGTTCCTTGTTTTGTCAGCTGTGAGAAGAGATGGGAGACGAATGTGCTTTATTTCCTCTGCAGATGGGGAGCACAGCTGGCTGCCCCTTCCTGCCAGGCTGTGTGTCCATACCACACACAGGAAAGCACCAGAGGGGCCCTGTGGTGCCCCCCAATTAAAGCATTCAGTAGCCACTATGGAAAGTTGATTTTTTAAATTGAAGTTTGGGGGTTGATGATGTTTCTGAGCTTGTTACAGTTTGTAGTTTTGTCTTCTGAAATGCTTTTCTTGCAGCAAAAAAACGAAGCAGCATCAAAGCCCTCCACCCCAGCAGAAGCCTCTAACCCTGGCCTATGATGGAGACATTGATATGTAACATAAACAAAAAATCCAAATGTAGACATCAACTGCCTTAAATGCTTTCTTTTTTGGAACTCTCCGACTTCTCAGTTTTTTGAGGAATCTCCTGATGTATAATATCCTGGGCAGGACAGAAGTATTGCAAGCTGAAAATTTTGCCACCTCTTTATGAAGGAAAAAAAAATGGAGTAAAAAACTTGGATCTTGTGAAACTTTTCTGAAGAGAACAGCAGCTACATCCCTTCCTGTTGAACAATGGGAATAAGAAAAAAAGAAAGAGAGAATCTACAGACATCAAAAGGAATTAGTTGAAAAAAAAAGGCATGACAATCCCAAGGAAATTGTGACATTTACTGTAAATGACAAGTTTGACACAGCATCATTATGCACTATATTAGTGCAGGGTTCTTTATTCTTCACATACTTCAACAATGAGTTTTCTAGTGTTTACATTTCGTTCAAAGACTTTAAAACCAGATCATGTATTTTGAGAAATGCAAGGAAGAATGAGTTGAAGTGTCTGAAGTTATCAGGTTTTTTAAAGTTTCTTCCTTCTTATCCTGTTTTCTAGTCTGGAATATGATTTTGCTTCATTTCCACCTACAGGACAGAATAAGGATCGTTATGAAAAAGCATAGGTGGTTTCTTAACCAAGAATATTTTCTAAAGAGCTGAGTAGATAGGTGTTTTGATGAATGGCTAGAGGATTCGATTGTTTGAAAAGGATTTTAAATTAAATTAAACCATGTAGATACATTATGGCCAGTTTAAATTGTTATTCAGTTTAATTAAAACAAACTCTGCTTTTGTATTTAAATTTTCTTATCTGAAATATTTATAAATTCCTTTTTTTGAATTTAATTACCTGACCTCATTTAATATACATCAAACACAAATGCAGTTTGTAGAAGGTCTTGCTTTTTTAAATGTTTCAGAACCACTGAGAAGTTACATGTAAAATTCTGGGAACATTTGAAGAGGGTAAGTGTTTATAATAGTGTGTGTTGCAAGTAAGAAAGTGCCATCTTGTGGTATTGACTTGTATTTATAAGCAAATAAAATGCTAAAGAGAGTGAGAAAATTGCTTCTGGTATGTTGAATTAAATGTGTGTAAACGACTTGTGTTATTAGTCATTTACTGAGCTGAGATTGGCCTCGGATCTCAAATCCTCTGGCATTGTTTTGTGCTGCAGTGATTAGTGAGAGAAAGAGCACAGACAAGTGCAAGTGGAGAGAGTAATTGCAGATCTGGAGAATGCTTGGTCTTATTTTTAACTCAATGCTGCTGCTCATTCCAATAATCAGAAGAGAAAGAGAAGTATTGTTACCAGCCCAGCACCTTCCCCATCCAAAGGTCCCTGGATCATCACAGCAGATGGGTATGACTGGGGCAGAAGGCATTGCTCATCTTGTCATGTTGCTTTTCACAGCTTTGTAAAGTGGTTTGAATGCTATGGTTTTATTGAAAAAATGATGGAATTGTAGACAGGGTTCCTCCCCTAGGTCAGGATCCCACCCACCCAGCATTGCTCCTGCAGCATCCAGCTGAGATGGCGTTGTGCCACCAAGGCAGGGTCAGGAGTGTGCTTTTCCCTTCCCTCATTACAAAGAAAGGCTGATGGAATTGTGAGGGGGACTTGTCTCATGTGTTCCTGGCCCTGAAGATGTTCTGCTGGCCTTGCTTTCCACCTTACAGCTGTAACTGTTTATGGAATATAAAGCAGGATCTGGTGTTTCTGGGATCCTAAACCTTTTTTCAGAGTGCCCTGCAGTGAAGCATTGAGTAACATCTACAGAGGAAGAATGACAAGGGGAGTGATGGTCTGGTGCCATTAGGAACAGCCCTGACAGATCTTAACATATTTTGTCTGTGGGATACCCTGTCAGCAGAGTGGTGCTCTCTGAATAATGAAGGAATGAGCTCAATTAAGCCTGCTGTTCAGCAAGGCATTGGAGTGGGCAAGTTTGGTGTAATAATAGCAAAAATGACAGCTGGAACATGTGGTCATTGCCCTCAGCATCAGGGTAAATTACAGTCCAAACCATGATGAAGAGAAGGCTCTGGGGAGACCTCAGAGCACCTGCCAGTGCCTAAAGGGAGTACCAAGAGAGCTGGAGAGGGACTTTGGGCAGAGGCATGGAGTGACAGGACAGGGGGGAATGGCTTCAAACAGAGGCCAGGTTCAGATGAGATATCAGGGAGAAATTCTTCCCTGTGAAGGTGGTGAGGGCTTGGCACAGGTTGCCCAGAGAAGCTGTGGCTGCCCCTGGAAGTGTTCAGGGCCGGGCTGGATGGGGTTTGGAGCACCCTGGGGTAGTGGAAAGTGTACCTGCCCATCAGAGGGGCAGACCTTTCAGTCCCCTTGTGACCCAAGCTGTTGTGTGACTCAGAGATTCTGTGCCCAGTGCGGGACACGTCAGATCCTGGGGGAGCTGAGGAGCTTTGCAGCACTGCAAAGTGTGTTCATATTGAGGAGGTGGATGTGGGGTGGTGTCCAGTTTGGGGCCCCTCTCCCTCTCTGTGTCCCCACCTGGGCACATTCTGGCCACGGGGACTGGCCGTGGTTCCTGCTGGGGCTGAGAGCTGTGGGCAGGGCTTGGTGCATGGGGATGAGACCAAACCTGCTGCAGAGCTGTTGCAGTTCCCTGGTGCCCTTCAGGGAACTGCTCAGAAATGCCCAGGAAATGAGTGCACCTGTCTGACTTGGTAAAATAAAATAAAATAAAATAAAGCAGCAGGGAGGGCTCGTGGGGCTGCTGCTGGAGGCAGTGGCTGCTGCTGTGCACTGTCTGAATGGGATCCGTGTCTGCTCCTCGTCCAGCTTGGGCAGCCTGCTGATTCAAATGTCACCAGGTAATTTAATTGCATGCATTTGATAATTTGGGATTGAATTAAGCTGTGAAATTGAACCAGTGGCCCTGCAGGGTCCACGAGGCTGAGAATGCAGCACAGTGCAACAGCAGGAATCGGTCACTTAGGCTGATGCCAAGGTTATTGCTCTTTGTAAGAGCCTTGGAGATCCTGCTGGGGGGAAATCCCAGCCTCCTGTGGGAGCACTGGAGTCAATTCCTGCCTTCCATTGTCCAAAATGAGTCCTGACATGGAGAAGGGATTATTCCAATTCTTGCCTATTTGGGATTTCTGAACTTTTTCTCAAGTAGCTGGGGCTGGTGCTGTCCCCTGCTGAAGACAGGAGCGACATTTTGGTCCCTCAGGAAGGAATTCCTCAACTCCCAGCTCAGGCATCCCATGAGCACATGTATGTGTTGTGAGATTGTGAGGGAAAGCATCTGAGGGTGAAGAATTTCTTCCTGATACCTAATGTAAATTTACCTTCAAAGCCATTTCTCCCTTGTCCTATCACGCCATGCCCCTGTCCAAAATCCCTTTCCAGCTCCCTTGAAAACCTTCAGGCACTGGAAGCAACTCCCAAGTCTGCCTGGAGCCTTCTCCAGCCTGAAAAATCCCAATTGTTTTAGCCTTTCTTTACAGCAGAGGTGCTCGATGCCCCTGATTGTATTTTTTCTAAATGTATAATGTAATTTGCACTTGTGAGGGCAAGGAGCAACACAGTTAAAATAAAATTTTAAGTCCTGTTTTCAATTGGGAGGTCATAATACAGAAAAAAAATTACCTCACTCAGGACCTTCTGAAAGATGGATCAGGCTACCTGATGTATTAACGTGCCTCAGGACAGATTATGGTTCTGTCTGGTTTAAGATGTAATTTAAATGAATGAACTTCCACGTCTCACAGCTGTGACACGCACCTGTCCTGCTCAGGAGCTTGATTGATGTCACCTCTGTGAAGCTCTGTCTGAGGCCAGGCTGTTAAGTGCCATCCATGTGGATGTGCTCCTTGATTCCCAGAGCCAGGCCTGGCAGGTGACTCCGTGGCTGTCACTTGGCTGCTGACACGGCTCGTGCCACCAGCCATGCCAGGAGCTATTGAGATGTCCCAGGAGCCGATCCCCGACGCTGGAGATGGGCTGTGCCTGCTGCTGCTGTCACACTGGGAGATTCAGGGAGCCCCAGGTAATTCCTGCTGCCTTTTCCTGCACAGAGGGGGTGCCAGGGAGGTGTCACTGCTTGGGAAAGCTGTACAGATGTGAGGGTGCCTTAGAGAAATCTGTTTGACCCATCAGGATAACCAGGATCAGAAAGGAGAGTGTAAAACACCCGGGGCATTTGAAATCTGTTTGACCCATCAGGATAACCAGGATCAGAAAGGAGAGTGTAAAACACCCGGGGCATTTGAAATCTGTTTGACCCATCAGGATAACCAGGATCAGAAAGGAGAGTGTAAAACACCCAGGGCATTTGAAATCTGTTTGACCCATCAGGATAACCAGGATCAGAAAGGAGGGTGTAAAACACCCAGGGCATTTGCATGAGCTGCCCCTGGATAAATGGAACAGCACACAGCATTCCTTGTTCCTGCCTGGGAGGAATGAAAGAAGTGTCTTGCTGTGAAATCTGAGAGCAAGGAACCCCACTCTGCCTGGAAACAGGTTATTCCTTAGATATAAAGATTACTTTGTGATCTGGTTGCATTTACATTTGGGGAGAGAAGAGTAGATTTGAATGGTTATAACAGTAATCACAGCAATGGGATGCTTTCTGTGGGAATTTTTAATGTGTGCAATTTCATCCCACAATCTAATAGAGCTTATTCATATTTTTAAATGTAAACCAGTGGTAAAATGGTCACATATGAAATGAGAAAATAACCCAAACCTCCATATTTGTAGACATTGGTAATTATGCTCATTTGCTTTGATTACATGTTTTGTTCCAATCATGATGGGCTGTAGGCAGATATGCAGGTTAAGCAATTTATGGGATTTATGCTGCCTGTGAAGAGATGTTTTGATGGAATGAAAAATCAGATTGAGTTTCCTCCTATAAGAAAAAATTGTTACTATTCTGCTCTGCTTCATGACAGTTCACATGCATGTTATTAGTGTTGGGGTTGTCACCTGCCAACATGGCACTTGGAAAAACTCCTCAGACATAATAACAGTGAAGAATCTTTCAACAGCACGTGGGTGAAGTGGAGCACCCAGCACTCATTTTGCAGATGAGGAAGATGGCATTCATAATTTTATAATTTTTAGTGCAATCTGGCTCCTACCCCATGTGAGCAGGCTCCAAGTAGCCTTTCTTGCAGAAGTGTCCAAGCAGAGGAGTGCAGCCCAGAAATGCTGTTTCCAGGATGCTGCCATTGCCCAGGGGTCACAGCACTGTTCAGCAGCCGGACTGGAACAAGGAATGATGATTGGAACAAGGAATTCCTCTCTCCATTGCAAATAACCTTTGGTAACTGTTCTAGAGCTCAGGTTCAGCAGGAATTCACATTCTCTGTCACTGCTGTAGCATCAGGCAAACCCATAATTGAGGTGGCAAAGGAGGAATGGATCTGATCTGAAGTCGGTAAATGATTCCTATTGACTTCATTCCATCTCATTTAGAGATGATCAGACCATTCTTACGTTGTTATCTGCTGCTTCCTGAGAGTTTTCCACCTTCACTGAGCTTTGTGAATATGAGTGCATTGATCCTGAAAGGCCTCATGTGGCAAATTAAGTGATTTAATTACACAATTTGCGTTTGCTTTCTACATTACAAGTCAATTTACCCAGTGACTGGATTAGAGACAAACATCCCAGCAATTGACAGGTCAGAGCAGTGAAAGACACAAATGTTCCCTGAGAAACATGGCCTGTGGCTGCTCTTCTGGAGGGGAAGGGTTGAGCTTCTTGGCTTGTGTGCATTGGGTACACCAAATATATCCAAATTTGGCTGAGTGAGGTACCTGGGGTGTACCTGAGGATGGAAATCCAGGATTGCTTCACTGATGGGATGCAGCAGAGATTCAATTTATGGTCATCTGTGCTTTGAGAAAAGCGTTTGTATCAGCTGACATCTGTGTTTTTCCTGTTAATAGTGGGTGTTTTAAATCTTTCCTCTGATGAAACAGAGGTCTTGTCCTGCAAGCAATTGTAAGCAGGACTTTGGAGAAGAGATTCCTCTGTGACAGAGGGTTTTTTGTTCCATGATACTACACAGAACTCGTGGGTGTTGTAGCACAGCTGAAGCAGCAGTGAAATGTTTGTTTTGAGAGATATAAGAAGGACATTTGCTGAGACCTTGAGAGTGTGTATGAGCCATCCCTGCCAGTGACAAACCTGCTGAGGGACTGCCAGGGACAGTCACAGCAGAGCCAGGTCATGCCTCAGCAATGCACAGCAATCTCTTGTTTTCTCCAATGGCCCCACACCACCTTTTTAACTGAGCAAACCACTTCATCTCTGACAGTCCTGGCACAGAGAAAATGGGCTTTTATAGCTGAGTCCAGTCCTGTCTCGGGTCAGTATTGCAGGGCTGTGGCTGCTGGGCTGGGCAGAGGAGCAGCAGACACATCCATCCCTGTGAGCTGTGCCCCTGCCCACAGTCACTGACAGCACTGACATTCAGGCTGGCTCCTCACTGCTGCTTTTCCAGCAGAGATGGGCTGGAAATATCACTGCATATACCAAATTCAGGCAGCTGATGGAGCCTGTTGAAGACAGAATTGAGATGAAAAGCTGTAATGCAGATGTGTCACATCACGGTTGTGCTGTCACTCCGTTTCTTTTTATGACACAGCAGATCCACAGCAATTAATTTTAAATGCAGTCTCCATTGCTGCAGAGCGGTAACTTGAAATATTTACTACTTTATTTGCTTCATGCCAAGTGAGATTTCACTCAATTTGTCATTAGAAACACTGTTCTCTTCTGAGGAGAGAGTATATTTACATAAACTGCTCTCCAGTAATTCTGTGTTTTCTGCAGGAGTAGATATGTGCACAAGTCTCCTGATGAGCCTGTGGGACTGAGGGCAGATGTTGGGGAAAGAGCAGATCTGTTCACTGCCCTCAGTGGGCTTTAGAAAGGCCAAAGAGATCAAACTCCCATTCTTTTGTCATTCCTCTGCATGCAACAGGAATCCTCACTGACCCAAAAAGGCCCTAAAACCAGCAAAACCCCAACCTCTTCATTATTGCAAATTTGTGCAGTGTTTTTGATGTACCAGCAGAGCATGATTTGGAAATGAAGAGCTGCCATCTGCAATGGTTTCCTTGGATCTCTTCTAAAGTCTCTGAAAATCAAAAACCAGGAAAATGCCTGTCTCACCTAATCATGTGAACCTGGGGAGGGGATTTTGGGGGAGGGAGGGAGGGTGGTGGGAGCCAAATGCTGTGAAATTTGAAGTGAAATGGGCAATGTTGCAACCCAGAGCACAACAAGGGGATGCAGTGCTGGGTGTAGGAGCAGCTCCCTCCTGAGCCTCAGCTGCACCATGTGGGAATGACTTGAAACTTGTCTGTCCTGTTGTTTTACAGAGAGAAATGTGTTAATTTCTAAATCTGTAGAAATGAAAAATACACACAGGAGGCTCAGGGCAGTCCTTATCACTCTCCACAACTCCCTGGCTGGAGCCAGGTGAGGACCAGCCTCTCTGGGTAGCAAGTGACAAGAGGAAATGCCTCAAGATGCTCCAGGAGAGGTTTGGGTTGGATGTCAGGAAAATCTCTTCACCAAAAGGGTGGCCAAGCATGGGAACAAACTGCCCAGGGCAGTGCTTGGGTGCCATCCCTGGAGGTGTTTTAAAAGCCACGTTGATGTGGCACCTGGGCACAAGATTACTGCTGGAGCTGATCATCTGCAAGGACTTTCCCAATCTATTCTATTCTGTCACCAGTCCTCTTCTCCCTTAAACTTCTGCTGTTCAAGGCATGAGATTCTTCCCAACCTGGAATCAGCCTGGCTTAATTCCATGGGTGCTGCAGTTCCATGGGTGTGACTGTTTGGGCACTGCCTTCAGGACTGTGTTAAAACTCAAACAGGAAAGAAGATTCTGTTGTGTTTGAAGATAAGCTGTGCTGCCAGCCCTGGGCCAGGGACAGCAGTGATGCTGGGCCAGTGCTGGGAGCTTTGGGAAAGAAATCCCCATTAAGATGCTGTCAGTGCCTGGATCTGTGGCTTGGTGCAGTCAAGCATGCTCTGTGTTTGACATTTCATGTAATATTAGACACTGGCTGCTGCATGCTTTGTTTCTATTAATTATCTTTCATTTCTTATCAGATTTGCTTACCTTTTTTTTAATATAAAACTTTGGATCAGCTTTCTGAGACCAAAAAAGATTAAAGTGGAATTTTTTTCCCTTGCTGACACTGAAACAATGAATATGGATCAGAATTTTCATTTCCTTTTTTTTTGCAACATCCATTTACTTGATAGAACAAGTTTACCAGCCTAGTTTTACTTTGATAAACCTAATAAGGAAAAAGCACTTTCCACCTCCATATTATTTTATGCCTTGTTTGTGACTTCAGCATCCCTTATACAGGTTTAAAGACAATTTATTCTTTATTGCCCTTGAGTCATTTTGGGAGAGCATTTGCGTTTTTCCCGACATAAAAATGTCCCCCTGTAACATGATGAATATTAAATAGGTGCTTGGATGAGGATGGATCAGTGTGCTCTGACCTGGCAGCTCCATTTAGGGAGCTGAATACATAGGGAGAGCTGAAGGGCTGTCTGGCTGTGGATGTGGGGCCATGCACCCAAATTGCCTCCCCAAATGACCAATTTCACCATGCTGATGGTGTGAAATCCCTTCTGTCCTGCTTCCCTAAGGGGAAAGCACTGCCCAACTGGAAGCAGAGCTTGGCTGCTGAAATACAGGGCTGGTTTGAGCTCCTCTGTATCACTGCTCAGAGTGGAGCTGGCCCAGGGGGCTCTGCCAGCAGGAGAGAGGGCAAACAGCTGGGCAAACAGCTGGGCAAACAGCTGGGCAAACATCTGGGCTCTCCTGTGCAGGGATGTGCTGCAGTCAGTGAGCCCCTCACTGTGTCAGCAGCTCCCTCCCCACATCACCCATTTCTCCATGTGAGAGGCACAGGGATGAGCATCAGCTTGGCAGCAGAAAATACCCAGGGGAGGTTGAAAAGCCAAGGCAAGGAAGGGTGAAATGGTGGATTCCTTGTGCTGGGCCCCTCAGCCCCTTCCTGGGGCTGTGAGGGCTGTTGGATGGGACGGCTGCAGGATGCAGCAGCCCTGGCTGTCCCCTCAGCAGCACAGGGACAGCTCAGCTGCCATGGCTCGTGTGTGAATCGCCCCTGAGACAGAAAAATGCCTGGCTGGGATATTTCCCTCTGCTGCCAAGACAACAAACTGACACCCTCCTACCATAAAGAAGAATTATGGGGAGGCGAAATGCTTTCTCATTCCTGTAGTCCAAGGACAAGGGATGTCCAAGGAATGTGAGGTTTAGATTAGGTATTAGGAAAAAATGTCTTCAAGGAAAGAGTGGTTGGGCATTGGAGCAGCCTGTGCAGGGAAGTGGTGGGGTCACCATCCCTGGGAGTGTTCAAAAGGTGTGTGGCTGTGGCACTTGAGCTCATGGTGAGCATGTTAGGGCTGGGTTACAGCAGGACTTGATGCTCTTGGTCTTTTCCAAGCTCTCTGATTCAGTTTTTCTGTGATTCTGTGATTCTGTGATTCAGTTTTTCAGTGATTCTGTGATTCAGTCTTTCAGTGATTCTGTGATTCAGTTTTCAGTGATTCTGTGATGCTGTGGCACTCCTGGAAGCTCTGCCTCCCCTAACCCTCCATGTGCTCAATCTCTCCTCATGCACAGAGCTGTGGCTGAGATGTGAACTCTCCCATTCCTTGTGGACACATCCACAGCTCTCCAAGCAGAGGGTGAAGCAGAGAACCCCTCCTCACACACACACAGGGCAGCACTCCATGTTAGTGCAGCCTGGAGTGGCCTTTCTGTGCTGCAGCAGGTAATGAGGGCCATGAGGGTGGTTTGTGTGCCTGGATTTGTTATTCTTTTCTCTCTAGGTTTTTTTTCTGAAAGCTGCATTCCATGAATTCATATTGCTTTTTCTTCTGTTCCATTTGGGAGCTGGTGGGAAAAGGCTGTGCTAATAGGGTGCAGCACAGGTGCCCTTGCTGAGTCAAACATGCTCATGTTATGAAAACTGCTTTTCCATGTGGGAAGCATTCCTTTTTAAGGAATAGAAAAATGACAATATCTTCACTATCTACAAATGCAAGGGCGACAACCAGGTTAATTATGGCTTGCTTTAGCAAAAATAGCTGTGTAATGGTACAGGAAAAATAGTATGAACCTGCCCAAGATGGTTTTAACTAACACATTCTCTCAACTGAAATGAAAAACTGTCACACAGGGAAGTTCCTTGGCCACCTGCAGCAGCAAATGTGACTGCCCCAACCTCACTGTCCTGACGTGCTCTGAGCCCTCCCTGTGCCTATCCCTGGCATTTCTGCATTCCATTTCATGGGAATGACAGAGCTGGCAGCATTCTCACTGCTCCCCGTTAACACAGAATTAAATTCTGCAAAAGTATTGAGCAATAATAGATCTGCTAGAGCTAATGTATTAAGATCTTGAGGATAATTAGCCAAGGTAGTGTCTATCTGATAGACTCACAGAATGGTTTGTGTTGGAAGGACCTTAACAATCATCCAGTTCCAGCCCCCTGCCAGGGGGATTTAGTGTTAGGAATTTAAACCCAGTGTGAATGCAGCAAAGCAAATGAAGATTCATGGTGATTCCCTGCACCAGTCAAGGCTACGAGAAAAAGCAGTGGGGAAATATCCACGTTCAATAGAGACACATCCTACTCCAATTTGTCAGGGCTGTTAAAGGTAAGAGCAGCTTTGCTTTGCCTCCAGGCCAGGCTGGACTCACACAGGGCCTGTGTGCCTGAGCTTGTTTGTGTGCCCTGATGAATGGCTCAGCTGTTGGTTTGGGTTTGTTTTTTTTTTTTTTTAATGACTTCCCACATCTTCCAGAGACTCCTGAAGAAGTCAGGCCCTGGCACCACGGAATGTCTCATCATTCATCAGTGGCTCTGGGGTGAGTGGGTGGGAGCAGCCTCCAGGGGCTCACAAGCACAGGGGGGATTGTGATGGTGTTCACTGGGGTTCTTGGATGAGGGAGGAGATGAGGATCTGACTCCATGTTTCAGAAGGCTTGATTTATTATTTTATGATATATATTACATTAAAACTATACTAAAAGAATAGAATAAAGGATTTCATCAGAAGGCTAGCTAAGAATGGAATAGGAAGGAATGATAAAAAAGGTTTGTGGCTCAGCTCTGTGTCCGAGCCAGCTGAGTGTGATTGGCCATTAATTAGAAACAACCACATGAGAGCAATCACAGATGCACCTGTTGCATTCCACAGCAGATAATCATTGTTTACATTTTGTTCCTGAGGCCTCTCAGCTTCTCAGGAGGAAAAATCCTAAGGAAAGGATTTTCCATAAAAGATGTCTGTGACAGGGGATCCCAAAGCAGCCAGAGGACACTGTGGGGTCACCCCAAGCAGCTGTGGAGGAGCCCCAGTCCCTGGAGGAGCTGCATGAGAGCAGCAAAAAGGGTTTGTCCTCAGGAGCAGGCAGGGAAGGCAGCCCTGCTGTGCTCAGCAGTGGCACAGCTCAGTGCCTGCACACTGTTGGGTTTTAACACCTTTTCCAAACTTCTATTGCTTTCTAAACCATCAGTCCTGCCACATGGCAAGGCCGGCCACAGCTGCTGCTGGGGGTGCTGGCTGACTCATCCTGGCATTGTCATGAAGGTGGGATCTGCCCTGGCTCAAAATGCATTTCCTCTCTTAACTCTGACTTTTTGGTGCATGCAAAGATATGGCAAAGCCCAAAATACAGCATTAGTTGCACCCAAATCTGCACAGCCTATCACAGAAATACAGGATAAAGCTTGTCCCTCCTGTATTTTGCCACCCATGAGGGCTTTGTGAAGGTGTTTTGCCCCCTTGCAGCGATGGCAATAAGTCTTTAAGTGAGCAAATTGGTTTTGAGGTACTGGAGTTTGTACCTTGTTTGCTGCTGCCTTTCCTGCTGTTTCCATCCTGGCTCTGGGCAGGCACAAATAATGAATTAACTGCTGGATAAGCCCCATGCTCCCCTGAGCAATTATCCTGGCTTCTGCCAGAGCAGACTCAATTTGTCCTGCAATAAGTACAATTTTCTGAGAAGTTAGTTCTGGTTCAGGTGCTAATCATCCACATCTGTGCAGCACAGGTATTTTTGGGGGGAGGACCCAGCTGTGGGTCAGGATGCCAGGTTGGCACATCTTTAGAGCATCGTGGTGCTTTTGGGGGTGCAAATGCCCTCCCAGCTGTGTGTGGCATTAACTCAGTCACTGGAGGGAGGAAGAGTATGAAATATGCAATGACCTTGAGCACCTGGTGTTCCCAAGCTCGCTTCCCCATCTCAGGGAGATCAGCACTGGGGATCCAACATGAATCTGAATCTCAAATATGTCAAATTTATTTGCAGAAGGTGCTGGAGGCTGGGAATGGAGGTGCTGGTTAGAAAGGTGATTTCCTACATCAGCTAATTAGTTCTGGGCAAGAAGAGTCATTAGACAGAAAATAAATCATGGCAAACAGCATTTGAGCAGCAGTGGACAGGCACCTGTAAGCCTCACAAATCCTAAACTCCAGCTAAAGATGAAACTGGTGGTGTCTGGGAGACCCCAAGCTGGGCCATGCTGAGCTGTTCAGGGTTTTCTCACTGTGTTGCAGCTCCAGGATGCTCAAACACAGTGTAAAATGGGGCAGGGTTGGACACAAGCTCCTGATCTCGCTGTGCATCAGGTGTATGGACCAGGATTGTGCACAGCAAGGCCCAAGCTTTGCCCATTTCTCTGGGACCCCTGGGCCTGCTGAAGGGCAGTGGGAATGGGAGCTGGGGGAGGTTTGGGTACTGGTCTGGGAGCTGCCTGGATGGACAGACTGCTCACTGCTGTGTCCTCAATCCCTGCACATCACAGGCAAAGGGCCCTGACTGCTCAAAGCCTTTTGGGGGAAAGAGGAGAAAAGAGCTGTTTGGTATCTTCCCCCAGAGATCCAGTGTTATGGACTGCACAGCAGCAGGAAAAGCTCCGCAGGGCCTCCCCTGGACAAGGATCCACAGCAGGTGAAATGACCCCACTGGTTTTGTGCTCTGGACTGGGTGAGAAACTTGGCAAATTGCCTCTTTGCTGGCCCTGGTGAGGTCTGTGAGAGTTTCTGTCATTGTAATCGGCTTCCTTCTTTGCATAATGTTTTGATGAGTCAAAATTGCCTGGTGTGTTAAAACAAACGATCTCTGCACACGGTGATAACTATCTGCATAATTGGTGTTAATCACTGCTGAATCCTCTGTGAGCCTCTGTAACACAACCCCTGTCCTGGCTGCACACACCGATGGCTTGGTGCACATACCCTGGACAGAGTGATGCTCCCAGTGTCCAAAAAGCAAAGTCAAACGCTGAAAGGCTTTGAAAGTGAGATTTTATGGTCTTGTGCCCAGCCTTTAAATAGATGCAGAATCACAGTCAGTGTTATATCCTGTTTACTCACTTTGAATATATTATTAAGTGTTTATTGGTACCAAAAGAGCATAATTAAATAGCATGTCAACTGCAGATCAACACTATATTGATGAGGGCTTGTGGCACAGGAGATGTGTGAATTTTATTAACATTGTCATTTCCAGTCCCCAGCATCATAAAGGACTTGGACATTTCCCATTACAGTTGCAGATCTACCTTAACATTGCTAAAGCAATCATAGTGTGGGAAATTAGATATAAACTGAAAAATAATTAAAGGCCTGGTGACAACTTGATAACGCTGAATAATTGAAGTGCTGGTGACAAATCCTGAATTCTAATTTTCTCCCTGTAGCTGATGCTAGTAATCAAGATCAAAAGTATCTTTGTTGCTTCGGGAAACTCTCTCACATTTGTACCATGCGAGGAGGGGAAGGAAGAGAGATGGAAACCTTAGGTGTGAGTTTGGTAACAGCTTGGAATCCCACCAAATCCTGCAGATGGGAATGGGCCAGAGCTGACCAAGCTCCTTCCCTCCTCACTCTTAGAAAAGCACAAACTCTGCAGGAGATACCTCCAGGAGCCTCTGCAGTGTTGTTTGGGACGCACACCCTGGGGAATATGTGAGTGCAGGCAATCAAGGGCATCCACTCTGAGGGAAATGTCCCCCCAAGGAGGGCAAACACACATCTGTGTGCCTGGGCCAGGATGGGCAGGATGGCACAGAGTGTGGCTCAGCTCAGAGGGGAGCTGGAGCTTTCACCAGAGCTGCCTCATTTGCTTTTGTTCCCTGGGATTTTGAAGCAGTTGTGGTCCTGACACATTGAGGTCAATGCAATGCTTGGTGCTGGTGCTCTGTGACTCCTCACACCTGCCTGGAGCTCTGGGCCAGCCTCTGCCTCAGCAGTCAGAACTTTCAGGGGTGACTGGCTAAAATCTGGCTGGGAGGGAAGGAAATGAGATTCTGCAACCACCTGAGAGAGCAAGGATGGATGGGGGAGCTGGAGCCACCAGGACCTGTCATCACCTTGGTGGCCATGAAGGACTTTGTGCAATAAAAATCACAGCTGCTGTAATGATAATTCAAATAGCACCCTTGTCTGAAAAGATATTTAATACCTTAATGCTGTCCAGGGTTCATGCTGCCCACTTGGCCTCCCAGGGGTGCTGGGGCTGATCCTGCAGCCCTCTATTGCCAAGGTCACCCCAGACAGTGGCAGGGAGCCTGCAGGGATCTGCTCTGTGCTGCAGATGTGGTGTCCAGATGTGGATCTGTGCAGGTGGCAGGACACAGGGAGAAGCCATCAGAAATTGGTCATGGCTGGAGGGAATGGCAGGGGAGCAAACAGCACTGAGAAGATCCTTTTATTTTTGTCAGGATTCAGGTGAACATAAATGAACTGCTCAGGTGTGTTACAACAGCACACAGCTTAGAAACTGGACAGCATCCAGCACTTTGCAAGGTGACAGAAGGTTACTGTGCTTGATGCTTGCAGTAAAAATCTTCTTTTTTTCTCAAATATCCTGTATATGAATCCACATGAACACAAACAATTTTAAAATTACCTCTTTGCTTCCTATGCTGAAACTAGTCATCACTGTACTTTTTTTTGTCTGATAAAACCATATGATAATATTTTGACATAACTTAAGAGCCATATTTAACTAAAGCTGTTGGAGGCTGTAAGTCATCATCCCTGGAGGCCTTAAAAGATGTGGTGCTTGGGGACATGGTTTAATTGTCTGACAGTGCAGGGCTAGTCACTGGACTTGATCCTAAAGAGTTGTTGTCAACCAAAACAATTCAGTGATACTGTGGCTCCAGAGAGGTGAAAAGCCAAGCATCTCCATTTGCTGCTGGCTGTGTGTGACTGAAGGCAGCACAGAGCCCTGTGCTCCTGCCCTGGCACTGGTCTGTGAGTGTTTATTGATCAGTTATTGACCTGAATTTGGCAGGGTAGGGAGTGGGGATCATTTACAGCACAGTGAGGAGCATTTTGGCTCTGGCTGCACATTTCAGACTGGAGGTGAGTGCCTTATCTCCTCCTTTATCTCATCCCTTCTGATCCCTTGTCAGTTATTTTAACATCCTTTGTATCCCACCTGACCCCTCATTTGGAAGCTCTTTGGATCAGGGATTGGATTTGCTGTTCAGTGCTCATTTGGCATTGCAGCAGAAATCAAACTGTAATTAATAAACAGAAGGAGGAAGTGTTTCTGTAGGGCTGGAGCACCAGAGGATGCTTGGGGAGGGACAGCACACCCAACACCCAGCTGCCCTCCCAAAACCCAGGAGATTTTGGGATGGATTGAGTCACAGACTGTGCTTCAAGGGACTGATATTCTCTGTGAGCAAATGCAGGAGCAGTTGGAAGGCAGGGAGGAAAAGGAAAAGGGCTTTGATGAGGTCTTGCAGTAGAAACCAACTCTGCTGCATGGCATCCCATCTTCTCCAGCAGAAAACTGGAGAATATGGGATGCCATGCAGCTGCATTCTACTTTGGCACAACACAGGCACAGCAAATCAGAAAAGAAATGTGTTTTCCTTTCTCTGAGGTTCAGAGAATGTGAATCCCAGAAATATTCTTGGGAAGAATTGTGCCTTGCTTTTCTCTGTGAAGAGAAATGTGGCGACACCTAGCACACTGCACATGGTGTCAGGGGGGCAGCACGGGGCCCTGCTGGCACTCCCTGCTGCATTTTGGGGCTCCCCACAATGCCAGGGGGAGCTTGGCTCCAGGAGAGGGCAGACACATCCTGCACAGCATCCCCGTGGCCCTCGCCAGGGTGCAAAGCCAAGGGCAGGATGGAGGTGCATTTTTCACACAGGGCTCTCCCAGGGTTTGGCTCTGCTGCCTCTGCAAGGGCTGAGCAGCACAGCAGCAGATTGCAGAGGGACACAGGGCCCTGTAACTCTATCAGCTTTGATCAATTTTTCAGTCGAGTTTGGGAATACACCAGAGAGCGTGTCAGCGTGCTTTATGGAGGGCTGCAAGTGCCTTCCATGGCTAATCCATAAAATGGGTTCCTGGAAAACAGACATTCTGTTGTCACCATGAGGAGACTGCTAAGCAGCGAGGGAAAAGCACAGAGGAGGAAGAGCTGGAAGGTGCAGTGCCTGCTGCAGCTGCTGGGAATGCCCTGGCAGGGAAGGTGGGCAGCCCGTGGTGTCCCAGGCACAGAGGGAGGGACACGGCCCTGCTGCCCCCCCAGAGCCCCCTCACCCTCTGGCCCTGGAGAAGCAGCTGCCCTTCTGTTCATGCTTAATGAAGCAGAGCAATCTGCTTTTGGCAATTAGTGGAGACCCAGCTGAAAACACCAAACAGTCCCCAGTGCCTCTGCTCTCCCAACCCTTAAACACTGACTGCCATGAACTGGCAGCTTCAGCTCCGTATTTTGAGCATATGGAGTAGGGAAGACATTTATTTTGATAATATTTGAATTGTTCTCCCACTTTTCTGAATTTATTGTTATGATACAAGAATAATTTGCCTTCAGGGTATTTACCAGAGCCTTTTTTCTCAGACTCCCAAAGACACCCTGACACCCACTCTCCCTCCCTGCCAACCACCGAAAGCATTCATGAGATTGCTCTGAAATGAATCAATTTCTGGATTTCTTTCAAAGCATTTTCTGTGTTTTGAAGCCTGGAGTGCATTTTGGGTACCTTAGCATACTCCCAAAGCCGGAGTTTTGCTGTTAAATATTTCCTAGAAGAGCGTGTTCATTTTTTTCCCCCACATTTCACCTTGACTTCAGGAGCTGGGAATTAATAAAAGCACCAAATATCCTGACACTTGAGATAAAATAGTGAGAGTGGGTGCTCACTGCAGAGGGCCAAGGTGACTGGAGGCCAGAGCTGACAATTACTGTGGGGCTGGAGCCTGTAATAATGCATTCCTGATGCATTGCAGGGACCCCTGCAGCCTAAATGTGCTCCTGGGGCACCTCTGTGGAGGGATCCTGCCCTGGAGAGCAGGGCTGGTCCTGCCTAAGCCTCTGCCAAACCAATGCTCCTGATTTTGTCTGGCTTATTCTTAGGGCAACTGTGGATTTCAAAAGAGGAGAAACAAAAAAAAAAAAAAAAATACTCAGAGATTTGACTACGGAGGAAATCTCCTGGCTTTTCCCCCCAGTTAACTGCTCCAAAGTATGGACATTTTCAGAGATTACCAGTTTGCTGAATACCATTTTCTCCCCTGTGTTCAATCTCAAGTACCTTTTCTTTCCACAGCTTATAAAAGAAGGCTAATCCACAAACTGAAAGGCAAACCCTTTCTCCTCCTAAGTCTTGGAGCAGGGAATAATATTCAGCAAGAAGCAATTGCACCATAACTGCTGCCTGAGGCCTGATCCCTGCAGGATGAGAACTCAGCGAGTGATAAGTTTCCAAATGACCTCTGTCAGCTGCTAAAGAGAAAAAGGAAAGACAACAGCAGCCCCGGTGAGTGGGAAAGGGCAGCTCCAGCTCAACGTGATGGGATCCAGGCATAGCAGAGAGCAGAAAAGTGTCCTTGCATCCCCATCTAGTGGCGCTGGGTAAAATAAATCCGGAGCGCCTGGTTGGGACCTGCTCTACTGTGCTGTGCAAATGCACATTGCTAAATTCCATGTGCCAAAGGTGCTGGGTTTATCTGTTTGTGTAAATGTTCAGGGTTTGAGAGACGACAGAACGCCAATGGAAAAGAAGCTTTGGCCCAGTGTCCTGGGTTGACTATATGATGCTTTTATCCCCAGTCGTCTCATTCTGTCAAAGAAGAGTTAATTTAGCTGAGGTTTCTCTTTTTAAGAGTGGACAGACCAGAAATGTTCACAGAACAGCCAAAGCCTGAGAAAGGTGAGCGTCCCCCACTGGCTCAGGCCCACTCTTACACTGCTTCTCTCTGCTTCCCCATGGCAATGTGGCTCATCATCCTATGTACATTCCAAGAGATATTCCAATTTTTCTAACACATTTTTGCCTGGCAGAGCGGCTTTTCCTGGGATGCTTTGGCTGCTTGGAGCATTCAGATCCCTCCAGTTCAAATGGGGTGTGATGGCTGGGCTCAGCCTTGCTTTACTAGCAGGTGAGCAAAAATAATTTAAATTCTGATCCTTCATTTCCTGCCCCCCTCAATTCATCCTCTTGAACCACAAAAACCTCTCAGAGACCAGTCTCCAGCCTCACTATTTGCCCTGCTGACTTTGAGCTAGGGACAAAATCTCTTTTGCTGGCAATTCCTCATGTTTTGGTACAGCAGGATCTGCAAATATCCCTGCTTTGGAGTGCTGTTCCTGTTGGATGTGTTTAATCCTGCTCATGCTACTGGCAG
Organism: Melospiza melodia melodia; assembly: GCF_035770615.1. NCBI lineage: Eukaryota > Metazoa > Chordata > Aves > Passeriformes > Passerellidae > Melospiza > Melospiza melodia. The sequence goes on along the minus strand of NC_086201.1, from coordinate 5,824,402 downwards.
CAGCACAGGTACAGCCGCAGAAATTTAAATTCCAAGTGTGTTTTCCTGGCTGAAGACTTGTGAGTTTTTGAGGGGTGAAAGTCACATTTTACTATATCTGTCTGTGCTCTCAAAGATGTATTTTTTGAATACTGGGTGGGTTGTAGAGCAAAGCTGGTCCTCATCTTGAATCAAAGAGCCTTTTTTGCAGGCTTTCCCTCTGCCCTCACCTTGGCTCTGTAATTACAACTACATGAGTTAGGACCTCTAGTCAAATGGGTTGGAAAGGGTCATTTTAAAAGGTCTGGAAGAGCTGTAGCAGGATCCAGGCTTTTATAAAGAGGCAGGAAAGGTTGTGTTAAAAAAAAAAAAAAAAATAGCACCAAGACACAAATACTTGAGGTTTTTGGGGAGCTTAAATAGAAATATGTCTGGAGCCCAGCAGCAGTGAGGGCTGCTGCTCCCAGGGAGGGATGGGTTCTGCTTCTGCAGTGCCTTTTCTTCAGTATTTATCAGAAATTATGTTCTTTTTCCCATAGGAAAATATCCTATATAAACATATTTTAAAAAATACTGTTGCTCAAAGTCCAAAATCTACTGCTGCCCAGGATTAAAGGATTAAAGAAAAACAACATTTCTTCCCTTAATTAGAAATCTTGTTGTTAACTGTCAGAAAAATGGGTGCTACAGAGTTGCTGCTTATCCTTCTCTCTACCAGAATTTGCTTGATGGAGAATAACATGTTTGCATGAAATATTTCACCTGGGAGAGTACAGAAACTACAGTACTTGAGAGGATTTGTCTAGAAAACTGAAAATATCTGACTGATGAAAACATTTTCATTAAAACAGGAAACTGCTACAGAAGGGCTTTGCTCAAAATAAAATTAGAGTTACAGGAAAATCAGTTACAGGAAAATCAGAGTTACAAGAAAATCAGAGTTACATTATCGGAGCTTTAATCGATTGTTTGATTTGGAAGAGTCTCAAAAAACAAAGCAGTACACATGGAATCATACACTGGTTTTGGTTGGAAGGGGCCTTAACCATTTAGTCCTAAACCTTCTGCCATCAACATTCTAAAAATGCCAAGGACCTCCCTGACAATCACCAGCCTCAAAGCTGATTGCTGTTTAGAAGTAAATTCATGGAAATTTGATGTCAAACCCAGGCTTTCCTGCCTGGAGATGCAGGTCTGAGCTTGTTGTGGTGGGCTGATAGAGATGGAAAATGAGAGGGGCTCAGGCCATGGGCAACACCAGCCTCAGCCAGGCTTGCCCTGGGGAGAGTGGGTGACCCATTTCTGCAGGATCAGCCCCAAACCGACCTCGGGAGCTGCAGAGCAAACACAGTGGCTTTGTTTTCGTCCCCTCGCAGCCCAGCTCTGCCTGCAGCCACCCTCCCTCTCAGTGAGCAAAAATCAGCTTTTTCAGCTGGCAGGGCACACAGGGCCGGGAGCGGATTGAGTCACGAGCTGGGCAGAGCACGGCGGGCAGGGCTGGCAGAGGGACATCCTCCGAGGGCACCGCTGCCAGCGGGCACTGCCCACAATGTGCCCTTGTTGTGGCCAGAACAAAGGCTGCTCTCGGAGCCTAATGCCGGCTCGGGGGGGCTCAGGGACGCGGGGAGGGAGCAGCGCCCGTGGGTGTACAAGGAGGCTCCCCCATTGCAGGGCTGGCAGCTCCGGGCCGCTGGACGTGTCTGCGCGCTCCGGGAGGTAGGGCTTCCCGAGGGGTGCCCACCCTGGCCTTGGCACGGGGGCTGGGGGGGTGTTGGGGGTCAGAGTGACACTGGGACACGGCACAGGTGGCTGAGGGACACGAGGCTGCTGCTGGGGCAGTGCTTGGGGCTCGGCTGGGACGCTCCAGGTGCATCACGTTGGTGTCTGGGATGGAATCTCCGGTGGGACTGCTGAGGGACTGAATGAACTGATGTAAGATCACTGCCCAAGCAGTCACACCAGGAGCCAAAGGTGCACTTTAGACCTAGCAAAGAGGTTCTGGTTTTTCCTCACCTGGAATATATTAAATATTTTGTTGAAGAGTAGCAATGCAGTTGTTTCTAGCTTAATGTGGACCTGCCTTGGGGTGGATAACTTAAATCCATCTGGAAGCCACATCTTGTGCAAACCAAGGCAGGTCACTTGATGGTGAAGCATCTCCACCTGAGGTCCCTGGTCTGTGTGGGGTAGGAGGTTTTCTGGGGGGTCTCAGCAAGGTGGGAGGTTTTATCTGCTCAGTCTGTTCTACCTGTTGTCATCAGGCAATGGGAGTGATGAGGATCCTGATGCTGCTTTTCCCACCAGTGGACCTCCCTTGGAAATATAAAGTTTTTATGTCCTCTCTTTTTTACATTCATGTTATCAGATTTCAGGCAATATGAGCACCAGTTCTGTGGGTGAAGCTAGGGGAAAAATCCAGAGGCAAGTGCAGGGAGCACCCAGGATTTTCTGTACTTCAAACAGTGATCACTGCATCTTCGTGGGATCCCTCAGCCACCTCTGGCCTGGATAGCTGTCCCCAAAAATGTTTCCTTGCTTTCTAATCCCTGCGGCTTAACAAGCAGAGTGAGCAGGCTGGGCTTGCTGCCCCTGTCCCTTTCGTGGGGCAGGACAGGGGGTGCCAGGTTGCCGGGGCTGCAGTGCTCGCTAGAATTTCTGCCACTATTTCCCCCTGAGTGACAGACGGAGAAATCGCTTGCTCAGGTGTCCGGGCAGCCAAGGAGCTCCTCTGATCCCTGGGGAAGGCAGCGATCTCCCAGCGCATCCCGCAGGCAGCAGCGGCAAGGATGCAGGGAAGCGCTCCCTCCCTCCTGCCCCGAGCAGGACAGACAGACCGGGCTCACAGCTCATTCAAAAGGGACGGGAAGGTCCCCGCTCCGCCCGGCTCACACCCCTCAGGCTCCGGAGGTTCGGCAGTCCCAGGGCGTCCCTCGTGTCTGCCCCGCTCCATGAGGACACGCTCTGCCCGCCCCGGCTCCCGCTCCTGCCTCCGGGGCTCGGGTTTCCCCCTGTCCCTGCCCCGGTGACGCTGCTGTCCCCACAGGTCCGGCAGAGCCGAGCCGAGCCGAGCCGAGCCGTGCCGAGCCGTGCGGGACATGCTGGCCTGGCCTGGCTGAGCCCGGCCCCGGCCCCGCTGCCGGTCACGGAACCGCAGCGACCCGGACCCACGATCGGGATCATCAGCGCGCCCCGTGTCCGCACCCACGAGGATCTGATATCAGCGCAGCCCCGTGTCCGGACCCACGAGGATCTGATATCAGCGCAGCCCCGTGTCCGGACCCACGAGGATCTGATATCAGCGCAGCCCCGTGTCCGGACCCACGAGGATCTGATATCAGCGCAGCCCCGTGTCCGGACCCACGAGGACCCTCTGCACAGCATCCAGCCAGCATGGAGCCGGCTCCGGAGCTGAAGAGGTACCGGCAGGAGCGGGATGGCGCTCCCCACCTGCTGGCTCTGTGTCACAGATGGGTGTGCGGGAGGTGGGAGGAGCAGCAGATGTGCCCGTGGCCTGGGAATATTTCCCCCTTAGCCCCTCCACAGCCTAAGTTTAATAATGTAATTATTAATAATGACGTTTATGAGTTATGAAGATATTCTTGCAGTTTGTCTTCCTAGAAAAAACTTTTCCAACTAAAGAGGCTGCATCACCTAAAGCAGTAATGTGACTTCCCTGCAGCTGCTGTCCATATTGCACCCAGCTCTGCTCACAGAGGGAAGAGGTTTAACCTGGGAGCTGTGGCAGGACCAGCTGCCCGTGGGCATCCTGCTCCCTGCCAGTCCCTGCCTTAGTCCTGGGTGTTGGGGGACCAGAACCAGCCCAACATGTTATTTGCAAGTTTTAGGATCTGCTCTGGATTTTAAGCAGATTTTAGAGGAAGTCCATTTGTTCCTGTTTCACCTTCCCAGCAACAAGTGTTAATCAGTCTCAGAATCTAACCCCTGCCCGCAGAAATGGCAGAAGTGTCAGTGGAAGAGATCTTGGCATCATCTGTGCTGGTGAATGCTTGTGCTGAAGTCTGTTCAGGTCCCCTGGCAGGTCTCCTGGCATGGCTGGAAACATTTGACCTGTCAGAAATGGAATTCGTGTTCGAACTGTTCCTCCCTGCAGAGGAAAAGCCATGCTACCCTTCGGCATTTGAGTGGGAGATTTACTCTGAAAAGCACCTTGCTGGGCTCACCCAGCTCGGGGCACAGAATAACTCTCTGGGGGCTGTGGTGGGCGGAGATGGAAGAGGTTGGAGGGTTGAGTGGAAATTGGAGGGAGTGGCCTGCAGCCAAGCTGGAGATGATGGAGGTGGGCTGGTTCTGGCCTCTTCCTGATGAGCTCCTGAGAGCTCTTTCCTGGGGAGAGGGGAGGTCAGGGTGGGTGGAAGACAGACACACCCCATGGACATGAGTTACATGACTGTGGCACTGAACTCAGATGAAATCAGCTGCTCTTGCAGGACTCTGGAAGTGTCCCAGTGTCAGACTTCCAGGACCTCTCAGTATTTTCTTGCCCTCATTGACCAAAGCAGTGCAGTATTTGCACGTGGCCACTTCCCTGCCACATGGACAGCATGGTCCCTACATATTTGTATCTCAAAGCTCCTCTACAAACTCCCTTCTTTACTTTTCCACTTCCTGCCTTGTTTTTTTCTTCTCTTGGGATTTTTATCCTTGGCAGAGGAGACTATTGGGCTGGGATCTGCTATCTCTGCCCGCCCTGAGGCATTTTCTCACAGCAAAGCCTTGGTGTGTCTAAACACATTATAAAGGATATCACCCCCAAGACTTGCTGTGCATCTCGAAATGTGATTACCCAGGAGCTGACTCTTCCCTTTGTACAGAGAGCCTCATCCCAAGCCTGTATTGGCTGAAGTGAGGTCCTTGCTCCAATTTAAATGCATCCCTTCCTTTTTGCCTCATCCTTGTTTTATATATGAGGCACATTGTCAAAGGAAAATGAAGAAAGGAAAATTTCAGTCTGATGCCTTCAGCTGCAATGACTGAACTGCTACGGTTCTGCAGGGGTATGAAAACCTCCACAGCACATCTCAGGCAAACACTGGAGCAGTGGCCAGTTGTGGCTGCCTCATCCCTGGAAGTGTCCAAGGCCAGCTTTGGCAGGGCTTGGAACAACCTGGGATAGTGGAAGGTGTCCCTGCCCATGGCAGGTGATTGGAATGAGATGAGTTTTGAGGTCCCTTCCAACCCAAACTCTTTTATTGACTCTAGGATTCTATGGCTATGATCAGCTACAAAGAAGTTTTGGCTTTCTCTAGTAAAAAAGAACAAAATAAATTATGGATTATCAGCATAGGAAAGTTTGTCCTGGAGCATTTTCCCTTTGTTCTGCATTTTCAGTGCAGCTTCAAAAAAACATACAGGTTCTTCAAATAACTGAAGTGCTATACTTTCCTTACAGGAATAGTTTCCCCAGCATGAACTTTGAAGCAGAGATTCTGACAACACCACATGATAATTCAGGTATTTGGAAGAAAAAAAAAAGAAAAAAAGGAATGAAAGTAAAATGCCTACTCAGGTTGCTATCACTACAAACAGGTTTTAATTCTTTTGGAGTTAGAGATTGTTTAAAAAAAAAAAAAAAGACAAAGAAGCAGGATGGTAAACTGAGTGCAATTCAGGTTTCTGTTAAGGTAGAGTTCAAATTGTTGAGGATAGACATTGATATCTTTACCTCCAATGGGGCTGGACCAGGAACACAGCTGCCAAGGACATGAGTTTTTGGAAACAGCAGAGCCATTCAATTTGAAATTGCAGTGTCCTGGATGAGACATACATGATTCTCTCACTAGTGGTGACTAAAAGCAGGTGATAAAAATGCAACTCTTTGAAAGGCAAAAATGAGGATGAAGATATTTTGCCAAGCCCTGTCCTTCATCCTCATTTCATTTAAGAGGAATAGCTGATTTTTCCCCCATTGAATGATGCCTTTTCAGCACTGATCTGAGACAGACCCAGCACAGCAGGGCACCTTCCCTTAGTCCTGCCTTTGCTCCTCAGCCCTGAGCAGCTGGCCAGAGCCTGAGCCCTGGCAGCTGCCCTGCCTTTAGGATGGGACAGCAGGAAAGGGAGACTTTGCAATAATTGCTTGGAACCCCTTGAGCATCCCAGGTTTTGGCTCAGAGAGAGAGATCTTGGTGTCAGTCACCCACATTTGAACAGGAGCCCATTCAGTGACATGTTTTGCCATCAGTTGCCCTGCTGGCCACGAGCTGCAGGTCCCAGCAGGGAACTCCCCTCCCTGGCAGCCCATTTCTGTCCCACGCTGTCCAGAGGCACCAGGGAGATGCACAGGATGGACTATTTTTGCTTCAGCTGCAGGTGGCAGTGTTTGTGTTGCATCGCCCCTCCTGGGAGGTGTGCCCAGAGCTGCCCCTCTCAGTCACTCTGTCCAGCATGGGCACCAGTGGTGGCCACAGGTTTGGAGCCACCATGTGACTCCCTCCACCTTCTCTTTAGTTTTCCAGAAAACCCCTCCAGTTCCATCCCCTGCAACACAGAGCCCCCCCACATCTGGCTAAACATTTTGGAGGCATTTTCCTCAGGCTGTCCTGTAATGATGAGTCACTTAGCAAACATGCTGATGTCAAAGGGTGCCCAAGAATAATTTTTGTAACCCTGAGAGTGAACAGTTTGGAAAGTGCATCCTCTGCATTGTTTTCCCAAATCCCTGGCTCCTGTTGGGTTAGGCTGGGTTTCTCCCATGAGGTAAGTGCTTTGACCCTCCACATGCCCCAAAGCCTCTAACATGCAACCCCTGCTTGTTTCCCAAGAGCTCTACATGATCCCTGCCATGAGAAGCCTCACAGCTGAGGAGTATGTGGAGGCCTTTAAGGCGTTCTTGGAGCACTCGACAGAGCACCAGTGCATGGATGAGTTCAACAGGGAACAAATGCCCACCATCGTGGCTGGGTAAGGAGCACTTCCCCTGAGGTGGGAAAGCCATCTGTTATCCTGGGAGTCAGCAAAAACTTTTTTGGGGGCAGGAATGAACTTTAAATGCTTTTCAGTTTTAAGTCTCCTACTCGTGGTTTTTAGGATATTCTGTTTAATGACTCCAGAGTAAGTGCTGTTTCAATTAACACACTGTGCTGCCTCAGCTTATGTTAAGAAAAGACTCAAGATCTTATTCTCATGTCAATCTCTTTTCATTAGCTGATTTTCTGAGGATTAACGTTGGGTTTTTTTGGTTTTGTTTTTTTTTTTCCCTAAAAGAATGCTCCCTTGTGCTCTCTCCCTGCTTTTGCACATCCATCCAAACAGAAACACATCTCTAATTCTCTCCTTGTGGCTAATTCATGGTTTTCCCAATCCCCTAAGACCTCCTTATTTCTATCCTAAGTCGATTTGCATTGCTTAAGTACCAAATGAAAATCAGTTTTGTGAAGTATTGATGTAATATCTTAAGGCTGGATAACTGCAGACAACTTCAGAGCAGCCTAGATCCAAAGCACAAGAAAGTCCTTTCAAATCTGGGTAATTTTTGGATGTTAGAGGAACTGTGTTTTTCTCCATTGAGAAAAAATTTTACGCAGACAAATTTTTATTCTACAGAACAGATATATATATATATATATATATATATATATATATATATATAATAAACAATAAAATAATAATCATCAAAGATTATGTTAAGAAATTTTAATTGTGAATTTAAATCATGGACAAAATTGTGGCTTTCTATGATGCTGATTTTGGGTTTGTCAAAGGATCTTGACCCTCTTTAGGGCTAAGGCCCCTGGACTGCTCACACACTTCAGGACTTGCTGCTCATCCCATTCCTTGGAATCATTTCTTTGGTGCCTCCTGAGACAGTGCTTGGCAAACTCAATCCCTTGGCTGTTATTAAATATTCTGCTAGGAAGCATGTGACTGGAGTCTTTTAATAAGCAATTTTTCTAAGGTAAAAAATTATTGACGATTCAGATCCTCCTCCCAATTTCAGGATTAATGTTGATAAGAGATGATTTCCAGTCTCCTGAATAGCTTCATGGTTTTGCTTTTTCTGAGTATTTATATCCAATATTCCCTCCTGAGGCTGCTGAGGTTTTCCCCAGCTCACCTTGTCCCTGCTTCCCCAGCAGTGCCATCCCAGTCAGGAAGAGCCCCTTTTGCCCTGGGCTTCCCAGAGGCTTTTTTTGCCAGCCACAGCCTGAAGAAATCTCCTTGGCAAAGGGTGAGAAACTCTGCACCGTGATGCCTACTGTACTTTGAAATATGAGCTGGCTGAGCCATGCTGCTTATCACCAGGCTCAAAAGGGGTGATCAAATTTCTGTCCCAATTCATGTGCATGACATGAAAATTTCCAGGTTGTAAGAATGAAAACATGAAGTGGTGTGACACAGTATGATTAAGTAATTTTATTTATATGTGTATATAATTTTGTCTATACGTGTATTTATCCTTTCAGTCTGGGCACTGGAAAATCGACCCTCAGCGTTCTGGGAGTTGGGAGTGGCACAGGTGAGGAGTTTGGGGATGTGGCACAGGGGCACCTGTGGGCAGCAGAAGGAGATGCTGGAAAATTGGGCACTGAAGATTCCTCAGACATTACTGGCAGCATTGCCCACTGAAGCACAGAAGGGCAGAAGGAGGAGTGGAGCTGGGATAAGAGCAGTGCTCCTTCTCTTCCTTCCCCCTCCATCTCCCTTCTGAAACACTGCTGCTCAGATCTTTCTGGGCAGTGAGAAATGTGTGATTTTATCTCAGTTTCTCCCTCTTGGTGACTCCCACCTGACTTCATTTGCCTCAGAGCAAGGACTCCTCCTTCTGGCTAGGTACAAGAGCATCTTCAAACCTTGTCGGAGGGAATTAGAGACATTGGAGAGGTTCTTTCCACCCCAAATCCTGCCTTAGACTATCCCCCCTGAAGGGATGTCTCCTTTTGCTTTGATGTTAGGGATCCCAGAGGCCAAGGCTGGGCAGTGCCCTGCTCTCAGCAGTGCAAAACCACCCAGCCACAACCATTACCTGCACCAGCTTTTTCAAGACATGTTTCTTTGTTACTGCTGTGTTTCTTACCCAGTGATAAGTAGGGTTTAACTGCAAATGATATTTTTCCCCAGAGAGAAACCTATCCTTTGGAAAAATAGCTTTAAAGTTGTTCTAAATGCATTTGTGTTTAAAAAAAAAGCCAAAACAACAAAACAAAAAAGTGGTGAAACAGCCAACTTTGCTCCTAGGGAACCTGGGAGAAAATAAAGAGTAGAGAAAAGAAGCAGTGGTTTGATTTGTCAGAGTTTACTTCTCTTTGAAAAGTATTTTCAGCTGAATTTTAAGTGCTAATACTTTCAAATGAAAGCATTTTTCTCACTTTTTTTTGGTTTTGTTTTCCTGAGTAAGAGAAAATTAGCATCTGATTGTTTTCCCCAACTGGGAATATGTTGGAGCATATGAGAAACCAAGCAGGAAGAAATGATTCAGTTCTCAATTACCCTCTATTTTCATTAAGTAATATAAAACAGAAATTCTGACTCCACAAAAGCACAAGGGGGAAATGAACTTTTAGCATCGTCCTTAATTTTCCTTATGTCCTCTTCAGAGGAGGTTTTAATGGGAAAATAAACTCTCTAAAATTCCCTGTGTTTCCTGGGTGATGCCAGGACAGGGGTCCAGACCTGCACCCACGTCTGCAAGAGCTGGGGCTGGGCAGGGAGGGAGCTGGGATGGCACCAAGTAAAAGGTTATATCTGATCCCTGACCTTTTCAGAGGTGGGCTCTGGTTTCACAGAGCCCCCAGAATTAGTTTAGTTGATGAAAATATTAATGGGGATTAGTGGCCGACTCCACATCCTGAAAGCCTGTTGTGCTCCAAATCACGTTTTTTCACTCACCCCATGTTTCCTCATGGCTGGTTGAACTCTGAGCTGGAACTTTCCAGTTGCAGAGAGGTTCCAGTCCTGTCCCAGCCTTGCTGTGGTCAGTGCTGGGGGGTTGTTGCTGGCAGGGAAAGCTACAGCAGAGAAATTCCTGCCCTAGAGTGCTGTTCTTTTATTGCTTGTTTTTACAGACACCCTGGTTGAAGACGTTATTACCTGCAAACACTGCATTAAGGAATTTTACAGAGGTGGAGTGAAAAAAACTCCAAACTTTAGCAGCTTTTAAGATACCCACCTGCTGTAGGTGCACCCATTTGCCTCCATCAGTGGCTCCAGGGCATGGGGCAGTGATGCTCTGCCTCTGGCCCTGCCCAAGCCTGCAGGCAGCTCTGAGGGCTGCTGCTCCCCAAACCAGGCACTTGCACACTGTCACTAATGATTCAGCTGCTGGCTATTGGGATCTGCCTTCCTGTCAGCAATACTGGTCCCAGCACCTCCAATGGATGCAGCCTCAGCCTCCTCCCTTGAGCCTTTGGCCAGCCCTGCCCTGCTGCCACCGCATTCCTCACGGCCCTGGGGTATTTTTTTTTCTCACTTCAAAAGACTCCTCCTTCCTCGGATGTCCCAGTAGTGCTGGCATGGCTGATATTTCCTCCCCTGAATTCTATGTACTGCAGCACCTGCCAAGGATGACAGCTCTTCCTGTGGCTGGCACCTCAGCTGAAAGAGCAGGGAGGATGCAGGGTCTCGTGTCAAGACCTCTCTGTGTGACATTTGCAAGGCCAGGGCTATTTTTAGGCCCCACCATCGGCTACAGACAGGATTCTTGCAGAGGTCTCATCAAGGTGGTCACATGTGCTGTTTATTTACATAGTTTGAAGTGATCCAGGGGGACTCATACACTTGGCATTTCTGGGAAATAAGCAGCATGACCTGTATCACCTCAAAGGAGGCTGGAAATTTCCTAGAACAGGAGGACAGACTGCTGCTTGCTCCTCCAGAGTGACAGGAGCACCAACAGCTAAATTTGCAGGGCACTTCCACAGAAATATGCGAGTCTCTACCTGCATTTCCAAGATAACCATCAGTTAATTGATGCCCTGGGCTGAGGCCATGTGGACAATCCCCAAAGAGGGAGGATCCAGGATTCTGCATGTCAGCGGGTCATTTCTCTTGTGGTCAGTTCCCCAGGTGCTGGAGCTGTGTCACAGCTGTGTCAGCTGCCTCCTTGCACCCATTCAGACTTTGTAGGATTGCTGAAAACAGTTTTGTGGTTATTTTTGTAAACAGTGAGCTGTGATTCTTTTGGCCTGTCTGTCCCACGACCCAGGGTATTGCCATTAGCAGGTTTCTGTGCTGCTGCTTGTCTCTGCCTTGTTCTCAGGCTCCTCTGCACCTCTCTGTCAGCCTGAGCAGTTCAGTACCATGGTAGGAGTATCAGCAGGCTCTGCCACATGAGCCACAAAGCAGAACATGCCTCACTTCTGCTGGGGGATTTCCTGGCAGGAGTGGTGGCTGCTGCATCCTTCCATGGCATTTACCTGCTTTGTGTTTATTGAATAGGTGAGCAGGATTTGAAAATGATCAGGATACTGCAGGCTGTGCACCCAGGGGTCTTTATTGACAATGAGATTGTGGAGCCCAACCCACAGCACGTGGCAGCTTACAAAGGTAAGGCTACACCTGCTGCCTGGGTTATAGCAAGGACCATCCATTTGAATGATGAGTTTTTCTGCTACTTTATGAAATTCAGGATTTTCTTCTACTTTTTGAAACAGAGCTGGTGAATCGAGCTCCAGACCTGCAGAATGTTTCTTTTATTTGGCACCAGCTCACTTCCTTGGAGTATGAACAGCAGGTGAAGGAGAGAGGCACACATAAGAAATTTGACTTCATCCATATGATCCAGGTAATGGCCATTGCTTTAACACAGGGCTATTGGATTTAACTGCCCCCTCCAGTTCTGCTCTCTGCTTGAATTTATGACCAGAGCTGAGCACTGCTCTCCCACAGCAATCCTGCAGAAGCTCTACAAACACCAAAGCTGGCAATGCTCAGTGCTGTGAGGTGTCCCTAAATGGGCATGTGGAATCAGGAAAGGCTGGGAAGCATCTGGAACAGAATTTAAAACACCTCTAAGAGAAAGAGTTTAAGCCTTTGGAGGGTCATTGCACTGTGGAGGAGGAATAATGGCTGTGTGCCACTGGCTCTTCTAGATGCTGTACCGTGTGGAGGATATTCGCAGTACTATCAAGTTTTTCCACAGCTGCCTTGACCATCATGGTAAACTCCTGATCATAATTTTGTCAGGTAAGGGAGACATTGTATTGGTGGGTTTTTTTGTTTGTTTGCTTTTGGCTTTTTTTTTTTTTTTTTTTTGTTTTTGTTTTTGTTTTTGTTTTTTTTTTTTCTTCTCCACTGCTGGAGTTTTGAAGAGATTTGAAGTTTGAGAGCCACAGATATTTATCTGGGGATGTCAGTGCTGCTTATTCTATAGTAAATAATTTTTAAAAATGCTGGATTTCATATGGAGAATGCAATCTTGGGCATAGCCTTGGGGCCCAGTGTCTGATGGGGCCACTTAGGCACAGCCTTTGTGCCCTTGCTTCCCTGCTTATGGAATTGAGGTAGCAGAGAGAAGTGTGGCTGTCTATGAATGAGGGTCCATCCTTCCTCATGGTGAAAGCAGCACTGGAAAAACACAACCTGAGCTCTGGGTGGACTCATCCTTAGGGCTCTTTGTACAGAGCCCAGAAGGACAGCAGATGCTGCTGAGAGCTTCAGGCTTTATGGCAGGACAGGGGAAAAGGGGCACAACATGATGGCACTTCTTAAAAGAATTGAGTGTTTCATCACTTGTGCCATTCATGAATCCCCAGCTCCCAGTGTGGTGGATAAAGCACAAATTTCCATGTTCCCCATAAAAACTGCCTCTCATGTTGCCTGTAGGCTGTTTCCCTTGCTGTGTTTTTGAGGTATGTATTGTTCAATGAACACTTATAATTGAGGTTTGAGGTGTGAAAACATCTGCACTGCTTTGGCCAAGGCACAGTTAAGAGGTAGCATGGGATGTTCAGGCTCAGCACATTGGTACCTCTGTGTGTACCCTTCCTTCTGGGCAAATTCAGTGCTGGAGGCATCTCTTAGGAGTTTCCTTTAAACAGGACACTTTTGGAGGCAGGGCTGAAGGAAAGCAGGGTTTTATGAGGCGCGGGTATTTATGAGTAGGGAGAAAACTCTCCTCCTGCCCGTCAAGGGCTGAGCAGGCAGTGAGGGAGCTTTACCAGCTCACTTCATACTTGATGAACCAGTGTTTGACTGCCTTGGCTTTGCCAAAATAACCTTCCCTGGTGCCCCGGCAGACAGCAGCGGCTGGGCCAGCCTGTGGAAGAAGCACAGGGACTGCCTGCCCGCCACCGACAGCGGCCACTACATCACCTGCAGCGGCATCACCGAGGCGCTTCAGAGCCTGGGCCTGCAGCACCGCGTCTACGAGCTGCCCTCGGGCTGGGACATCACCGAGTGCTTCAGCGAGGGGGACGCGGTGGGCGGCCGCATGATGGATTTCCTGACGGGCACCAAGAACTTCCTGGGCACGGCCCCGCCGGCGCTGCGGCGGCGGCTGCAGGCGGCCCTGCGGCAGCCCGAGTGCAGCAGCACCAGGGACGGCAGGGTCATCTTCAGCAACAACCTCAGCATGATCGTCGTGGAGTCCTAGAGCCCGCAGTGTGCGTGGGCTTGTTTTTAACACCGTGCTCCTGCCCGTGCTTTCAGTGGAGTTGCACTTTGTGTGGGCAGCACGTTTGCACAGCCACGGACGGGTGTGCGCAGCCTGGGCGGCTGTGAAGGGGTGGCGGCCCCCTCACAGAGCTGCTGCTGCTGCCGTGTGTGCCACTGATGCCTTCTGTCCCCTATGGGTCACCAGAAACTGATGAATTGTGAAGGCTGACCTGGAGCAGAGGCTAGACAGTTTAAGAATAAAGTAGGGATTTATTAGAAGGCCTCAATGGATGCACCTTGGGCAGCACAAGAGCCCAGCCATGGCTGCATCCAAGATGAACCAAAATGGTCACAAAATGCACAACCAGTCACACGATCTCACTCTTTTATCAGTTCTGCTCCATTTGCATCTTGGAGTTAATTGTCCAATTCCAGCTTTAGCCCATGAAGTCCCATCCTTCTTGTTTTTCTCTCTTCAGCCCACGTTGTTTATGTTCTTGGGCCTGAGATTTGGATCATTTGTCCTTGGTCCCCAGCCAGAGAAGGAATTGTTTTGTCTCTTTACTCTGAAGAGAGCTCACTGTCCCCTAATATGAAGCTCAGAACTACACACTAAAGCAGCACAGAATCTGAAAAATATAAAAGCTAAAACCTGAGGCATCACCAGGACAAAACCAGCAAGATGTCCCTGCTGCTTTGCACCCGGGCCTGAGCTGCAAGTTGCTCTGCACTAGGCTATTTCACATGGTTTTATTGGCATGGACATTTACTGCCTCAAGTCTCTCAGCATCTCACAATATAGACGTCTTAAAAATTTATCAGCCTTTTTGTTTGGAGAATATTTTGGAACCCAGAATGATCCTTGCCCTGTGCTCTTTCAGGCAGACATTAATTTTGTTACTTTCTTACTACTGTTTGTCTCTATATAAAATAAAAGCAATCTTAAATGAAAAAAAGTCACATCTGGTTCTGCACATGTGGTATTACAGAAAATGAAGAGCAAAGAGGTCATTGAGTTAAAAACCAAAAAATATGCAAAGTACCATTTTATGGAAGGCATTAAGGGTTTCTTGTAAGTGAGAAAGATGAGCCTGAGGATGTGGAAGAGCTGGGAGAGAGCTGCAGCTTGCTTAGCTCTCTTGGAGCAGCATCACTGCAGCACAGCAAAACAGCACCAACGGCACTAAAATGTGGTGTATGTGGTTAAAATGTTAATATAGGTAAGTTGAAACTATTTCCCAAGGGCCCTGGGTTGTTCAGAGGGCTGAAGGAAGTGCTGCCAGGGCAGCCAGCTCCAAAGGGAGATGCCACTCAGGATGCCAGTGAGGTTTGGATCTGCATTTGGCACCGTGGTGCTGTGCAGACCTTGGACGGAGCACATGGGGAAGCTGCCTGCAGTGTCAGCAGCCTCATTGGAAACAAAATTCCCCTCTGAGGGGGGAAAACCCAGCTTGGGTGGGAAATAGCTGCAGGCACAGAAGCCATCTATCTCTATGTCTGATTCTTCCATGCTTAAGGTGAGTAGGATACACCTGTGTGCACCTGGAGGGGCTCAGGTGGAGGTGTGGTGTGGGTCAAATGGCTTCTTCCAGCACCAGGAACACGTGGATCCTCACACTGGCTTGCAAGACATTCCATGTCACTGTCACCCAGAGTCCTGCTGATCCTGCTAAAACTGTCCCACCTCACCCAGCTGAATGCAGTTACTGCCAGGGGCAGCATCATCCTGAAAAGGTAATGAGCCTCTGGAATCATTGTGTCTCCACGCTGTCCTTTGGGGTGTTTTGGCTATTTTTTAGGTTTGGGTTTTATCATATCTTTTTGAAATGCAGCCATCTTTCTTGAAACTACTGTAACAGGAAAAATGAGCAAAATAATGGGGAAACAGCAGCATGATATCATCTCCCTGGCAGGACTGAGGCACCCTGGCCTGCAAGTACTATTGCTGTCAGTTCCAGAAAGGTCAGTCAGAACTGGACAGCCTCCTCCAGAGTACCCCATACCTGTGCACAAGCTTTTCCCTTTGATCCATCCTATTGTTTATTCCACAGGCGTCCCCTTTGCTGGTGCTGGCTCCCAGCAGCTGGGCTGTTGGACAGGGTCTCAGCACTGCTCCCATCACTGCTCTCCTGCCACTATGAATTCCCGTGGTTTATATCCAATCAGCAGTGGTGTCTCTGTCTCTACCTGGTACATTAAGAGGAAAAACAAAAAGTACCATAAAACAGGTTTGCTTTTCAAGCTTCAAAGAAAAATCTACCTGTTAATCTTTGCAGAAATTTGGCATAATACAGGTTTGCCCAGATCTTCCCCAGCCCAAGATGTTTCTACCCCTGCACAGACAGACACATTTCCAATAAGCAGATACTCAGCAAGACCCATCTGTGAGCACAAAATTTACCCACAAAATTGTAAATCAATGTTCAAATGCTCAAAAAAAGGAGCACTTCAAAGCAGACTGTTTAGTGACAGGCTGGGTAGATGAAACAGGACACCCCATTAAAAACACAGCTGATCAATGCTTTATATGTAATTTTTCCTTTGATTCTTCAAAAGCAAGTAGTTTATCAACAACTCTGCTTGTACACCTGGAATAAATAGCATCCTAAGTGTCCCATTTGTTTGTATATTTATTCTTTGGTGAACATGCTGTTTAATAACTATTTGTTTTGCTTTCTAAAGGACGCTCTCTTCCCATGCACAATTTCAGGCTGTGCTTCCCCAGCAACAGGAGTGTGGCCACGAGAGGGCTGCAGCAGCCAGCAGAATAAATCCACCTCAATCCACCTCCCAAAACTCTGGGAATGCTGAGCTGAAGCAGCAGAACCAGACAGTCAGGCAGAGAAATGCATGGAGCTTCCTCTGCTGGCTCATCACACCCTGATCCCAGCAGTTGGAACCATACTTTTTTTCTGCTGCAGTCATAGGCTCTGACTCTGGGCTCTGGTTTGTAAAAAAAGTCACGATGGCATAGCACAGCTGCCACAAGGAATGCACAAAATCTGCTTTTGGGCTGGTTGTTTTTCTCCCACTCAATGGCTGGAGCTCGGTGTCTGCAGAGAGGGACTCAGGAGTGACAGATCCCAGAGAGGGAAACACCAGGAGGGGATGGCAGGAGGGAGAGGCTGCTTCAGTCCTAGCTTTGAGCCAAATTAACCCTGCTGAGCTCAGTCCAGGAGAGCTGGGCTCCATAATGAGTTCCATGGCAGTTCCCATTAGAGAGGAGCCAGTCCATGTCTCCCAGAGGGAGCTGTGATGCTCCATCAGCACCACTTTGTTCCAGCCCAGAGAGAATATTTTTGTGGATAACCATGCAGTAGGCTGTCCTGTGCTCTCTGCAGCAGAATCAGTGTCTGCAAAACCCAAACTGTGCAGTTTCACATGGAGCAGTTGCAGATTTTATCCTCATTTCCAGTCCATAATCTGCCCATTTCAATGCACAGCTCTGGTTGTGTTACAGTCCCCTAAAAAGGAGCTATAGAGAACAAGTCTTTACCACATCAAGGATGGATAATTTTAGTTTTACTGGGCCTATATGCAGTCTTGGGGGCTGAATGGTTTGCCTTTGAAGTGTTAAGGCTTCTCTACTCATGAATATCATCAGGGGAATGAAGGTAGCATGGGAACTGCAAAATCTAGGAGCTGATTTCTGAATAATCTCATTAAAAAACAAGCTCAGTAAAATACTGGAGCATATACTAAAAAAGATTATACTTAATCTCAATAGGGGGGAAAATAAAGAGGCTGAACTTTTTTCCCTCCCCCTTCAACATTTTCCCACAGAAATCTATTGAGGCTTATATCAAGCATGTAGGATTGTGCTCACATTTTTGGAGCTTATAAAGGCCTTGATAGGAACAATAACCTCCTGGATGGAGCTCTAGAAAGGTATTTATCATCCTGCTTTTTAAACTGAATATTTTTTCCAAGTCATATCCTCCAGACTGAGGATGAATATCTAATCCAAGTCTGAAATATCTTTATTATTGAGCATCGCTCCTTGTAGTCACTCCCCTCCCTTACTGAAGTATCAACAG
This sequence comes from Melospiza melodia melodia, assembly GCF_035770615.1. Classification (NCBI taxonomy): domain Eukaryota; kingdom Metazoa; phylum Chordata; class Aves; order Passeriformes; family Passerellidae; genus Melospiza; species Melospiza melodia. The sequence goes on along the minus strand of NC_086201.1, from coordinate 5,806,835 downwards.
AAACTTAAATCTTGCTAAATGGTGAAAGTCCTCTTAGGCAGAGAATGTGTTGCTCATCCCCCATTCTCCTTTAATTCCTTGTAAACAACAAATAAATAAAGAAAGAAACAAATCCCTCCAAGACAAATGTTTGGAGTAGAAGCTCCAGCTGGAAGGATCTGGTGCCTGAGGAGGGTGTGTGGAGCATGTGAGATGGCAGAATCCCAGTGGGGCTTTTCTTCTCATCTCTGAGAAGGAGCAGGGAAGAGCAGAACAGGAGTTTCATTTCCACTCCCCACTTCTGATGACACGTTTGATTAGACGTGCCAGCAAATTGCTAGAGAAAACATATGTTTTGTCATCCATTGTAATGATGGTTCCTCTGGTGAATTTAGAAGTGTGATAAGGAAATTTTCAGAGCGGTCTCTAAGTCCCTACTGCTTTGTTAACATTTTTTAGCATCCTATTAATCACTCTGTATGTATCTGTCAACAACTGATATTATGGATTAAGGAAGATTACAGCTCATTGCTCCAGTGGCTGTTTTCTTTAGGATTTAACTCCACAGGCACTTTGCCACTTGCCTCCCTCTGACAAAACCAGCCCCTTGCTTTTGCAAACACTTTGCAGTGCTTCCCTGACTAAGAGTGGGTTTACTTTAAAAAGTGTCAAAACGGCTCATCTAGGAGGGAAACATTTTGATTTTATTATTTCTGGAAGAAGGACTAACACACTTTCAGTGCTGAACAAATTGTCCACAAGATCCTGGTTTACAGATGTTTCCATGCAGATTAATGTTGACTTTCTTTTCTCATGCATGTGTAGATCATGTCACTTGTTATTTGGGGAAAGGGGATGTTATTTGAGGAAATTCAGAAAAATGTTCTACAGGTTTAATAAATTTAACTCAGAGATTTTCTCCATTGTTTACTATCAGGTATAGGCCATTCTCCAGTTCTGTGTATTTGCTATCCACTCTGGGATACAAAGAAATCCTTGTGACACCTATGATGTCAAAACAGAATTAACAGCAAAGAATCAAACAGCTCACCCATGAATAACCTTCAGATTAAAATTTATTCACCAAAACTTACTCCCTTGTGCCAAGACTTGTTTTTATTCATAAAAACAATAATGTCAGAAATACCAGTTTTGACCTAGACATTCTCCCTGAGCTTATTTAATTCTTACATCTTGTCTCCAAGGCCTTGTCATTCCTTGCTCCCTTCTCTGGCAGAGCATCTCCCCCCCACAGCCCCATCCCAAACAGCCAAATTAAAGAAAACTTTCCTCCCATGCTCAGAAGATGCAGGGTCATGGCCAGCCTCTATCCTAGCTCACTTACAGTTCCTGCCAAATGTTAATGCAGATTTCTTGCTTCAGAGCCTCAGGTGACACAAAGCTGCTCTGGGTGTTTTACTGGGAGCCTCTCACCCCATTACAAACGCCCTAAAACAACAAGCACTGCCAGAGCCTCCCTCTTCTGCACTTGGTGTAAATTATCCCTGGGCCTCTGCTTAATGTTTATTATTTCTGATGATTTGAAATTTTAAACTGAGGACATTAATATAACCTATTAGGTTATATTATCAAGGCCAGGTAAAGGGGTTAATTGGAGAGGAAATTTTTTGCTTTGCTGTATGGGAGAGCTGTATTTTAGTCCCCCTAACCCCCAGCAAATACAGTCCCCAAATTCATTCTTGTTTTGGTGGGAATTTAAATGAATCTTCCAGCTCCATCACTTGGCCACGAATTGCTTCTAAACATAATTAGCCTTTCTACTGCTACTGGAGCCTTGTTTATTTATGTGTCAGTCCCTGGAAAGTGTAGGAATATATAAAATTTCACTCAGGCTTAGACAAAAACTCCTCCTTGGCCAGAATCCTGTACTTTCAAGGGAGGGAAGGAAAGTAAGGAATATAGAAAATAGTCAATATTCTGTATCTTTCTTATACTTCCCCCACTCTCCCCTGCCTTTTGCAAACCTGTCTGTCAGGGATCTTCTGTGCTGAAGGCTGCATCCAGGCAGTCATCCCTCCTCCTTCCCTTTCCTCATTCATTTCCCTGATTTCTTTCCACGTGTTTTGCAAAAAAAACCCAACAAATAAATCCATTTCAATACCTCTGCACACTCACTTTTTATCTTGGTGAAAGATATCTCCTTTTTTTAATATAATTTCCTTTAATGTGAGGATCATCTGGCCAACTTTCATACACACCCTGACTGCAAAACTCTCACCTTCTGATTCCAAAATAAGGCTAAAAATTATTTCAGAGATAATCTCCTGTCCAAAATCTCTCATTTGGCTGTTGAACAGAGAAGCATTGAAGTCTGAGAATGCAAAGGAAGGTTCATGTTTGTAATTAAGGGCTTCCCCTGTTCCCAGGGTATCTGTATTTTCACAGGGCCCTGCCATGGGCTTTCCCAGGTTGGCCATGATCACTTCATCTTGCTTGGAACCAATTTTCCATCTTTAAAACCTTCCTTTCCTTGCAGGCAGGCCATGAGGCTGGATCCATTACTGCAAGTGAGAGGTTTTATAACTGAGGTGATAAGTGTCATGCCAATACAATAGTAATAATAAATAACTTCTCTAGAAGTGTAAAGGGGCCTGACATTATTAATTGCATTTCAAGCTCTTGCAGTGTGTGTGGATCAGGATTGAATGCAGAACAGACCAAAGGCTTTTTTCTTGCTTGCATTTTTGCTCTTTGGACAGAAATGTGTTTTGGTCAGCTGAAATGTCCCTGATGCACTGAGCCTGCAGCAAACCTCTCACCTGTGCAAGCCCCCATCACTCCCATCAGGGCTCAGATGTCCCTGCTGGAATGCAGAGATGGAGGGGCACCCTCTGACAGGCAGGGGAGGCCTTTCTTTTCCCTTTTTCCCCTTCAACAACAAATGCAAATTCTCTAAATCTCAGTCCTTAGCAGAGATGGTGTCAACAGGAGGGAATACTTTTAGATGCTTATGAAAGATGTGATTTCCTGCATCTCTCCTGCAGGCTGCCATTCACTGATGAATGTGCAGAGGGCCTCCCAAATGCCCCAAAAGTGACTAAAGCTCCTGGTTAAAGGCAGAAATTGGTCCCAGGTGCTGCAGGGCTCTGGCACAAAGCATTGCACGAGGCTGCCTTGTACATCTGAGCTGAGATGCTCACAGGTAAGTTCACTGAGCAAAAGCAGGTCACATCAGCAGATTTAAAGTGTCCTTTGAACCTCCTGCACCTCATTTTCTGCCCTCTGCTGTAGCATTTCTCTTCTTTTGATCATTTAGTAAGGGGCAGTTGTTTCATTACAATGGAAATAAAAATAGTTGCCACAAAAGGGTGGAGTTTTGCCTATTCAGGACAGTGAAAAGTTGCACTCCTGAGTTGGCTTGAATAGAGTGAGCATTATTAAGTGGTGACATGAAAAAGACCTCTCAAAGGAGATAATGCCTTCATCCAATTAATCCTTTCTAATGAACTTACCCTTCAGAGGTGGGCAGAACAGTTTCAGCATGAAGTTTGCTTCCTGTGATCATTTGTGCCAATAAAAGTCTTGCGAGGAAGCTGATGAAAACTGATGTGAATGTGCCTGAAGTGAATTTATTTTGATATTTGACTTGTCAGGAAAAGAAAAAAAAGAGTGGTTTGTACTTTTCAACCTGATCTGCCATTGTGCTCTCTCCTGATGATCCCATTCTTTAATAACTCCTCAAATTATAATAAGGCTCCTGGGCATCTGCTTCCCTTTGAATTTGCAGCTGAGAAAATTCCACATTTGAATCACTTGAAAATGGAGTTTTATTTGATAACCTGTATTTTCAAGGTGGGTAACTACCTTGGTGAACACCTTGATGGTTATTTCAGTAATAGTAGTCTAAAATTACTCTTCTGTCTCTGAGAGATTTGGATTGAGGAAAGAATCCTTTATCCACTATGTTATAGTGATACTTTGCACTGAGACACATTTTTTTATCAGCATGTTTTATTCATCAATGCACCAGGCCCTCGATTGGTTTTGTTTAATTGTGACTCTCTTTATACCACAGGCTTGGAAGTCCAATTGTGACATTTTAATGCTGCTTTTCCCTGTGCTTTAGAGATCTCAAGAAAGTGCCAGGAAGGGGAAAAGAAAATGGGTAAGTTCAACCAAAACAGAAGTTGTCAGACTAAAACAAATCCAGACAGAGGAAAAATGTCAGAAAAACTTATAAGAAGATTTTAAAAGTCATATATTTATAATGTGTTGGTTCTTTTATAAAAATGGAAGCTCCTGTTTATCTCCAGTTAGAACTGGTTCTAAAGTGAGATACCACCTCCAAGAGGTGCACCCAAAATTATCTACCCAGCTCCTACCTCTGTTTTAATAACTCATATTACTGATCTGATTTTCATCATGCCAGTGTGTATTTTTGCAGCCTTGAAAAAATAAAACATGCCTGGAGGTTAGGATTTAAGCTGATAAACTGAAATTCTCAGATTTTAAATATTGGCCACTACAACTTTTCCACTGCTGTAAAATGATTCAGTGAAGTCATCATGAATAGCAACTCTAAGTCTTCCCCATCTCAAATTTAACCAGCAAAAAAGAACTCTTTAATGAGGACAATGGAGCTGATAGCTGGGGAGAAATTATTTTCCAGCTGCTACACGGTTCTGGGGTCATGATAAAATTAACCACTTTGAAGTTGTGCAGCCTGGTTTCATACCTCAGACAAAGAATTGGGATAATTTTTGAGCACTGCAAGCTGCTCATACTTCTCCTACTGCTTGTGGCAAGAAGGAATAGTTTTTAACTTGCACTTTGTTCAATATGGCAGTGGAAAAGCCAGTGCATCCAGCCTAGTGCATGCAGGTAGTGGGCACTGAATTAATATTTCTTTTCATACTCTGGAAGAGTGTCTCAATCAAAGTAAGACTTTATGGCCTGCTTTTAATTTCACAGTCATAAAGATGAACATGCAACTTTTTCAGAGAAATAATTAGGTATCACAGAATAAAGCATGTCCCCATCAAGTAATAATAACACATTTAATTAAGTGAAAAACTATACTAGCTCTAACAGATTTTACTGTCTGTAATTTATTTCTAGATTAATGGGTATTTTGTAGTCCACCAGTCTACTAAGTATGCTTAGTGTATAATAATGCTTTTCTTAGTTATTATTTCTCTTTCTATTTCTACTCCATGTTGACTAAAAGCTCCTACATCCATTCTTTTCAATTAATGCATTGCTATAGTTTCTTTTAACAAAAACATCGGTTTTTGCTCATTTTTTGCCAGACATTTAGCCCTGGAGCTAAACCAGCTGATATGTATTTTTGTTTCCCTGGTGGTCCCATGGATGAGCTTGGATTAGAGTGGGTGCTCATCTAAATGTAAAACACAGATAATCACTTGTAATTGCCTGGAAACTGGCAGCAGGTTAATTAGTGCAGACTGTGGTGCTGAGCTGGACATGCAGGTGGTGCAGTGGCTGTGGGAGCTGAACCTAAGCCATCATGAGGCTCAAAACAGAAAAGGACATTTCTGCTGGCCCCAGTTTTCTGTGTTTGGTTTGATCTCCTCTTTAGGGAGCTTTCGGTTGAGCCTTGGGCAAGGAGGGGATATGCTGCTGTTCTTCCAGAGCACAGCAGGTCAGAGAAGACACATTCTGAGCTGGTTTGAAAGCTCAGAGATGCTTTTTGGCTGGTGGCTGAGCTGATGCTTGAATGACTCCTCTGATGGTAAAAGACACTGATGCATCAGCACCAGCCAGTGCCAGAGCCATCTATTTACCCAGGGAAGTGCTGCAATAGATCAATGTTAAATGCTTATTTGTGCTTCACTGCTCCAAGGCACAGAAACTAATTACCAAAGATAAATTAGCCCTTGTGACAATGACTAAGAAACACACGTCCCAGGACAGACCACCTTGACCACAAACACACATAACTCTGCCTCTGACGAGGAGCAGCAGAGGGTTACACAGCTCATCCTTCACCAGGGCTCACTCAGGCTGCGGTGCTGCTGCCTTTGTCTGAGTGCTGGAGAGCTGGTGCCCATTTGCTGAGCCCCTGAGCCTTCCTTTTCCCTCCAGCAGCCACTCACTTGACTCCCCTGTGTCCCTGCTTGCCCAGCTGTGGATCAGCAGCAGCAGTAAATAAAACACCTTCTGCAGATACCAGCAGGCCCGACTGATGGCAAACTGTCCCCAAAGGTTTTGAGTTAACACATGAGCTTATGAGCTTTGCTTTACACCTTGGCTGCCCAGGAACTGCAAATGCCTCACTCTGTGTCACCTGTGCAGCAGTCAGGAACACAAGGAAAGTTTTCATTTTGAGTGTGGTTACAGAGTTTTTCTAGCTAAACTCTTGGTGTTTCTCGTGGCAGCTGTAATCAGCAAATGAGCACTTGTCAGAGTTGCAATAGGTTCGTAATGCCAGTGCTTCAGTTTTCCCTCCCCTGGACCTTTTACTTCTCTCTCCCTGCTGAATTTAGTGGATCTGAATCCAAAAACATCTACCCTTATTCTCTGACTGGAGCTGAGGGGCTCAGGATGCATCTCTGGGAGTGCCTGCAAGGCTGCAGAGCTCCTCTAAATTTTCCCTGCAAGGAAAGCAGGAGAGAGCTGCTTCCATTAACTTTTTACCCCGAGCCCATACAAAAAATCTTGCTAGGCTGGGCACTGCATCTTCCATGAATTGTATAAAAACAGAGTACAAAGCCATTATGGATTCAACCCTGCTCACTGTGTCCATCATAACAAGCTCAGGAGAGACCTGCAGAACTGCAGGAGGAATAACTTGAGTGGGGAAGCCTTGGGAACACTCACAGTGCCTGGGGGAGGGTCATGCTGGTGTCAATATCTGTGGGAAAGCTCCTCTGTAAGCCAGGTTGACTAAATTGCTGTCAGATAACTCAAAAATGGCTGCACTCTTCCCTATCTATCTCCATGGGATGAACCCCTACCAACTGATATATCTCAGCATTCCCCTTGCCCCTTTCACCTGGTCGTATCTCTATGGCACCACAGACCCATCTCATGCTGGAGCAGAGCAATCTGATCCCCTGTGCCATCCCAAACTGGGCTTTCAGCTCTCAGGGACATCCATTCCTCTCAGTATCATATCCCAGCTCTCCTCTGTACTGAAGGCACCCCCAGGTTTGGGCCATCAGCACATTTTCATCACCACAATCTTCCTTTTCTGCCAAGATCATTAGTGGGAATATTAAGCTGTGTGACTGACCCTTGAGGAAGACCCTAAAAAATGCCTCCAGGTCTGCTGCTTCTCTCAGCACTCCTTGTTGCTGGACCTTAGGTATAATTAAGAGAAATAACCTGTATTTTTATATCATTTTAGCAACCTACTATTTTCTAGGTGTGAAAATCCCAATTGCTGCCTGAAAAGTGAAGCATCACTTCTGTCTCTGTGACATCCTCTCCTCCCAGCCAGCAGAGCAAAGCACTGATGGAGTTTCTGCAGCCAGACTTGTGAGATCCCCTGTGCTGGTCGGGGTGGGCACATCAGCTCTGGCTCCCAGGGGTGGGGACACTGCTCCTGTCTCTGCCAAGCCATCAGGGCAGGACTGGCTCCAGCTCTTAACCCAGATTTTACAGCATCTCGTCAAATTTGCAAGGTGCAAACCCGAAGGTTACACCTGGCTGGGGTTGTACTCACTCCTCCAAAGCCTCCTGGCCACGTTAGTGCTGCCACAGGTAGTTTTCCATAATTTTGGTTTCCGGCAGCAGAGGTCAGCATTGCCCTGCTGATGGACGGCCACGTTCGCACCTGCAGGGAACAGCAAAACATCACAAAATCCGTTTTCATTAGTCCTTGCTCTCTTGTTGTGATGGATTGTGTCTTTGAGCTCCAGCAGCTCCTGGAGGGGCAGGTGACCGGGCCACCATCTGTGTCCCCTGGGAAGTGACACTGTGGGGCTATGGGGTGGCCTTGCACATGCCATGGGCTGTTCAAGGTGCCTGGGGACAGCAGGGACATACTCAGGGTGTTGCCATGGGACCTGTGGGACACCTGTGTCCCTCTAGAGTGGCAGCAGGAGAGAGGCTGCCACAAACATCCCCGAACATGGACAGGCAGTGGAGCCTGGGGGCCCTGGCCATGGATCTGATGTTCCCTGTTCGTGTCAGGACTGCGTTATGTCCAACAGATTTATGTCTTGTTAAATGGCTGAGGGATGTTATAAGCATGTGACTCAACTGTAATTGCATATAGATAATTATAGCTCTTCTAAATAGCCTATATTGGACACTCCAGTCAGTCCATTGAATAATTGTTCTCTCTTTGTAAACATCCTTTTGACACAAGGTGAGTCCAGCAGGGGAAACAGAAATGTGAGCCAATCCTCCAGGCATCCATCTATTGCCTAATTGCTCTGCTATGCCCCTAATATTTTTTCCTGAAATGGGAAATGAATATTTCTGACTAGGAATAGTCTTTATCTTGAAGTTCTTGGGGTTTTTACCTACATACAGAATGACTCAGCCAGGCAGTCTCCAATCCATATGTTCTGCACCGTGCTGCAGTTACACCGCCCTTGACACATAATGAAAATATTGCACACCAAAGAGCCAGCAGCTGTGCAAGCCAAACTGGTTGCCTCAGTGTTGTTGTCAGCCAAAATCCCAACCTCATAACAAACCCTGGGAGTTGTTGACAGGAGTAGTTTCCATGCTGTCTGGCACTGATTGTGTGCCTCCACTTGGAGCAGGGGAATGGCACAGAGCAAAGCTGTCCCCAGCATCCTGAATGGCAAAGTGGCTTTGGTGCCTCCACGGATGGACAAGGTGCTGATCAGCCTTTAGTTGGGTTGAGGAATTGGCTTCTATCTTCCCCTTTGCACTCCAGGAGGTACAGAATTTTGGGAGATAAATTTGGGCTGAAAGCCTAACAAAAATTAACAGTTTGAGGGCTGGATTTGGTGTATGCTGGTAATGACAGGGAAATTCAGGTGCAATGGTAAAGCTTGGCCTTCAGCACTGGCTGTCAGATTGAAGATCAACATGAAGTCCCCTCAAAGACGTGTGTGATGTGAGAGACTTTGTGGGATTGTTCAAGGGAAGCTGCCCAGGGAGCCCAGGACTGAACTCTGTTAGAGGAGTGAACCCTTACTGCCATTCCCTCAGGGTCCCTCAGGCATTTATTGAATCTCACACATTTCTGTACTTTCTTAAAATTCCCATCTCCTGCAGATGCTTGCAAGGCCCACAAGAATTCTGTATTAGATCCCAGATGAGAAGTACACCAGTGGCACAAGGATTAACACAGCAGCTTTGGTCTCAAGACATTTGGATGTGGTGCCACATGGAGATGAAGAACTCACAGTGTGGTGGGAGCAGCCTGGGCCCTCCCTGGTGGCCCCACCTCCCCACCCTGCAGTTTGAGAGGTGTTTTCTATTGAGTTCATCAAAGAAACACCACACAGAATCCCCTGGCTGTGGCAATAGATTCAATCAGTCTCAGTCCATTAGCTTAACTAATCAATAGCTTTAAGTGCCATAATGCTGTCTCCTACTTCATCACAAAAGCTGCAAACTTACAGGAGGCCACGTGTAATTACAGGCACTCTCTCCATTAACTTCAGGGAAATTAAACAGCCAATATTTGGGTGTCTGGCAGGTTACTTCTCTCAGGAAAGCAGGCACATCCAACTCAAACAGAGCTGATTAATGGAAAAAAAGAGCACATTTTTAGCAAGGCTTTTCATGATGTCATCATGTCACTGTCACCCCAGCAGCTCAGGATGTGTTTTGGATGGCAGACCTGCATCTCCCCACTGCACTTTGTCTTGCTGGCCTCAGCTGCAGGGACCTGAGACAGAGATGTGCCCCTGATTTGGATGACTGCAAAAGACCCCACTCCTTTGCTCTGGAGTGAGAAAATCAATGGTGGAAATTGCTAGAAATAACACCAAAGGGACAAAAACCCCCACAGGTAATAGTAATATTATTATATTAGAAATATTATTATTATATTTTCTAAATATTTTATAACATTATTATAGTATATTATATAGTAATATAATTTACTATTAAGTAATATTATGATATTATTATAGTATTATTATATATTGTATGTAGTATAGTGTATATAATATATATATTATAGAATAGTAATTAATGTTAATAGTAAACAATTACAACAACAACAACAATAATAATCCTCTTCACAACTTTTCTTTTGCTTGTTCCCATGCTGTAATTCCTCTATCTGGAAAAAAGTTGGCTCTAAAATTTTACATTAAGCTCCCTTTAGTCTGCCTCTGGGAAGCCACAAGTGCACCACATTTGCATTTTCGTGCCTGAAGGCTGGAGGCTGGACCTTTAACCCTGCATTACCAGAGCCAGGGGGTACAGCCACAGCCCAGGTCTCCTCTCCACTGGGCTCTGAGTTGTAAAAATCATTAAGTAGAGCAAGCCTGTGGTTTTTTTTCAATTATTTTTGCCATAACTGTAACCAATTCCAGTTCTCTTTGCCTTTTCAGGTACTGTACCCATCCTTGTGTGTGCAAATTTGAAAGATATTTCCTGCTGCCTTGCCCCACTCTTCCCAGTTTCCTTGGAATTTGGATGTGACTGCAATGGGAAGACAAGCACCCAGAGCATGGCCAGGAAGTGACTCCCACCACTGAAATCAGGAGCAAATCCTGAAGTGTTTCTTTTGTCCTCATTAACTCTGCCAGGGGTTGTCAGAGCAGAGACAAAATCAAACCCAAGCAAAACAGCAAATATGATCTGCAGAGCAGGCTCATCCCAGGGTAGAGATTGCAAAGAGGATTCCTGCTCAATAAAAGCATGAATGCACCTATATATAAAGAAACTCTGAAGCTTTTGTCTGTGGGAAGATGAGAGGTGAGTAGGGATCAAAATAACAAGATGGCAATGTAGCTTTCTAATAAAATTCTTCAGAGTAACTGGTCCCAGGTTTATTTAATCAGGAAAATAGCTGTGAGTTTAAATAACTTACAATATAAAGCCTGCACAAAGGAGAGAGTGAGCAGGCTGGGTTGGATGGGTCTGTATCTTGCAGGAGGATGTGAATTTGAAAGAAGCAGTGACACTTGGAAACTGCCTACAATGGCACCAGCTGGATTGAGGGGAGAGATAGAAATGGTATTAAAAAATATTATTTCCAGCAGCAGTTGCAGGCCTACAGGGCAGAAAGGGAAGGGAGAGCAGGGATCATGGATAGAGATAAGAGGGCAGGTGAAGACACCACACTGGGAATGGCAATTGCTGGGGCTGTAACAGGAGCAGGAGCTCAGAGGATGCAGTCAGGGACAGAGCTGCCTCCCCCAGGTCTGCAGAGTGACAGCCAGGCTCCCTGCAGGCATCCCTCACTGCCCCTTCCGTCCCACTCATGGCCTTCTGGAAAATTCCTTTTTTCCAGACACAATTCCTCACATCTGGCTTCAGAGCAAATAAACACACCTTCAGTTTAAGGCTTGAGGAGACAACTGCGATTTCTTTGGGAATGGCTTTGCACAGAGGGGGAGAAATCCACAGTTCTAGGGAAGATTTAAGATGGCCTTTTCAGAATCTCTGGCTGAAGCATGAACAGGCTCTGCAGGGAGGAGCTTCCAGTCAAGGCTCCTGTTGGCTGCAAATTAAGTTGTAATTAAAAAAAAATGAAATGACAGCACTATCCATGAAAAGCTCTTGTACATTTTCACTGGAGCAACGTTACGGCACTATGTCAAGGGCTTCTGCATGATCCATGTACCTTGCACTGATAAGTACTAGCAAGTAAAAGCAGTGCTTTTGTACTGATATTTCACTGTGAAATCCTACATTTGCAACGTCTTTTGGCAGTAGGTGGTACACTCAGCTCCAAAATTAATATATTAGCTCAAACTGTAGTAAAAAAAGTAGTATAAATTAAAGCATGGCTTTGTTCACAGCCAAGCTTCAGCATGGCTTTGGAGAGCAGCTTTGTGCATTGGCAGGTGGTGATGAAGCAAGGGGGAATGGCTTTAAACTAAAAGAGGGCAGGCTTAAATTGGATGTTAGGAAGAAATTATTTTCTGTGAAGGTGGGCAGGCCCTGGCACAGGGTGCCCAGAGCAGCTGTGCCTACCCCTGGATCCCTGGCAAAAAGCCAGGTTGGACAGGGCTTGGAGCAACCTGGGATAGTGGAAGGTGTCCCTGCCTATGGCAGGGAGTGGAATGAGATGGGCTTCAAGGTCCCTTCTAACTCAAACCATTCTGTGATTCTCTGGCCGTAGCAGACCCTGGTGGGCTGCAGACCCCTCTCACTTTGCACCTGCAATGGCAGATCCCAGGGCCTAACTGCACGTGACAGCGGTTGGTCATAACATCTGGCATTAAAAAAAAAAAAAAAAAGGTGAAATGATAGTTAATAGCAGCGTGCAGAACTGTCAGTCTGTTTCTGTGGTCCTGCCTGCAGTTTGTTTGGTTGCTGTGAGTGGCACAGGGCCATTAGAGCTCACTCTGCTGGGTGTGCTTGCTGAGAGTTAAGGGCTGCAGAGGCCAAGGTCACGGCAGAGCAGCCCCCCCAGCCAGCCATGCTGCTTGCTGGATCTCCTGATCTTTATTTTTCTTATTCCTCCACCTCTGACCCATTGTGAGGCCCAGGAGAGACAAAAACAGCAGGAGCTGAGCTTCAGCTCCCATCTGTGCCCCAAGGGGAGGCCTGGGGCCACACAGTTCCCCTGAGAACATCCAGGGCTGCTGAGCCCTCTTCCCACACAGGCGCTCCTAAAGCTCACTGGCCCTCTCTTTCCACACAGATTCTCATCAGGAACCTGTGGGAACATCCCACCATTGCCATTAAGAGGACAGAAGGGGGAAAAGCTTCTGGATTGTAAGGAAAAAAAGAAGAAAAAAAGGGAAAGAAGAAGAGGGAAAGGTAAGTGACTGGTCTGGAGGTGCTGGGTGCAAAGCCCCATTTTGAGGATGCTGTCCTCTGTCCCAGGAAGCAGAAAGAAGGAAATGTGTAACATTTTAGAAAGAAACATGGAGCATTTTAGATCTAAAGGTTGCCATGGTGATGTAATGCCCAAAGTGGTGCACGGGCTGTGCACAACAGAGACACCAGGGGTGCCACCCCTGAGCTGGCACTGCCAGCTGCCATCTAGCCAGGACCCCACAGGCTGAGGGGAATGAATTTTGTCTAAAGGACACTCTTCACCAGGTCAGGGTAGTTCACATGTGGGGTTTTGGCATGAGTGGTGGCTTACAGACATCTCAAGTGTTCCTAACACAACTTCACACAAAGATTTTGATTGTGAGGGTTGTAAGCAGCTACTGCTGCCATTGGAGGGGAGTGAGTGTGCCTAAACCCTTTCCAAAGCTTAACAGAAGTTCCCACAGGAAGAGATATGAAGGGCATGAAAATGTTACACTTCAAGCAGAGAGATTTAGGAGGCATGTGAGCCACGCCAAGGAGTTCCAAGCGGAATATTCAAATTATGCTGTGACGGCAGGCACTGCTCCCCCTGCATTGCCCTGTCAGAGCAGGGCACAGGCAGGCAGCAGAGCCATGTGCTCAGGGGGATGATGCCTTTCCAAACACAGCTTAGAAGAAAGCCCTTCTAATTTTGGTTGATTGCTTTTCAAGTGTGGCTCGTTCAGATCTTCTTTGTCACACCAGCTCTTGAGGGAACAGCCAGAGGAGGAGGAAAGGGGAAATTAGTAACGTGGAGAAGGTGCCAGTGGGAAGTGGATATTGCAGAAATAGCACAAATATAGGAAAGACAGCGATCTTTTGAGCCAGGAATGTTTGTTTTGGGAAAAACAACTATTGCTGTTACAAGTGAAAATGAATTAAAACATGAGCAGGTGTTAAGAGCTGCATGACTTCTGTCTCACTTCATGCTTTTATCATTCCTGGGGCTGAAGCTCCACTGAGTCAGCCTGGTACCAGGGGCAGCCCCTTATGACAGTCTCTGAAAAACAATGCCCAACTTGTTATTTTTAATTTCTAGGTTGTTGGGTATTTCCATCAGTTCTGTTCTCATATCACAACATCTTCAAAAGAGAAAATAATTATTCCTATATATGGGCAAAATGCAGTAAGAATTGGGGTTTTTTTCATAATGAATGATTATTGTTTCCTAAAATGTGTAGAAAACCTGAATCAGCAGCAAAAGTGGCACAAATAAAAAGCCATCTCCTCTTGCCTGGCATAAATCTGCTTCCCCATAACATCAGGTCTTTGCTGAGTCCTTCATGCTTCTCCAGCACAGAAAAAGGGTTTCTGGGCAGAGATTGCAGTCCCCAGGAAAAAACGAGCTGCACTCAGGGCTAGCAAGAAGCTGGAGGTTTTATGTCTAGATGATTTCCATCAGCATCTCCTTCTACCAGCTCCTCCTGGTGTGGAGCACCTGTTGGTGAAGGTGTGACCATGCTCAACCCCTCCAAACCCAGGCACAGTAATGAAATCCCTTTACTAATGTTTTTTTTTTCAAATTGAATTTCTTTCTGAGATCAATTCAATTAAGAATTTCAGTTTCAAATTGCTAATTGAAATGCTCTAATATTTTGGAGTTTTTTTTCAGTCTGGGAATAGAGCACTGATTTGTTTCACTAATTGCAAGCCAGGAATTTGAAGTGCTTCATAATGAGGTATTTCACAAACAATTTTTGGTTCAATTAACTTCAGGAGCGGGAAAAGCAAAATTATTTTAACTAAGGCACATGTTTGTAAAAATTTATTCCTCAGATATACTGGGGAGGATAAAAAGGCACATTTGTTGAACAAATCATTTCTCAGCAGACAAATTCAGGTTTTGCTTCTTGTAGCTTCTTTGTGTATTATGACAACAAAAAGTGAAATACAGCTAGGTATTATTATTTTTGCTCATTTCCCCCCTATTTTTGTTTTACTATCATCTGTTTAAAAAGCATTTATATAATGTCCTCTACAAGATGCTTTAACTTACAGCCAGCCCTGAAGTGATCAGGCAGTTGGATTAGATCATCACTGTAGGGTCCTTCCAAATGAAATCTCCTCTCTCCTCTCCTCTCCTCTCCTCTCCTCTCCTCTCCTCTCCTCTCCTCTCCTCTCCTCTCCTCTCCTCTCCTCTCCTCTCCTCTCCTCTCCTCTCCTCTCCTCTCCTCTCCTCTCCTCTCCTCTCCTCTCCTCTCCTCTCCTCTCCTCTCCTCTCCTCTCCTCTCCTCTCCTCTCCTCTCCTCTCCTCTCCTCTCCTCTCCTCTCCTCTCCTCTCCTCTCCTCTCCTCTCCTCTCCTCTCCTCTCCTCTCCTCTCCTCTCCCAGCCTGCACCCGTGGCCATGTATGTGTGCATGCAAAGCTTTGGAAATTTCCATTTTAATAAAAGTAACCTTGGAGGAGCATGAGCAATAACCTGTCTGTTCTTTGGCACTGACAGTTCAGTTGTCCTGACAAATGAGATTTCGCGGGGCCGGCGTGGCGCTGCCGTTATCAGCCCAGCTCACATCAGCCTGTGCTTTATTGGGACACAGCAGAAATTATTCCTCAGACATTAAACAGCGTCCTGCTCCTGCTTTTATCAGGATCATTCCCCAGAGAAGGGTCACTGCAGCCACTTATGTGAGGGATGGTCTGTTCTGGCATTCCCATCCCTTCTGAGGTAAAATCAACATTGCACAGCCTTCATCTCCTCTCTTCGTGTAAGCAGCAGCCAGTCCCAGTCCCCTGCTTGTACCCTGGTTTTTGCCAACTTAGATGGGTGTCGCCCTGGTTTTCTAGGATTTTCTAAGCCTTCTGATGTTGACATTCTTGTAGTGAACTTTCCCACACACTTTTTCTGTAAACAACTCATTGTTTTTCATTCCTTTTGGAGGAGGAGAGATTTGATGGACCGTCAGTTTGACCTGTGGCATTGCAGAGGTGTCACTGTCACCTTCCAATCCACTGTCACCCTTGTAAAACTATAAATAGTGGAGTCAGAGAATAAAACTTCCCTTTTTCCTTTCACCTGAAAGCGGTGTGTGCCTGTGTCCTTTCGTGTCGGTCAGCGACAGATGGGACTTTCATCTCTGAAGGCATCAACAGATTCCCCAGCTAGCCCAGCTCTTCTAAACCATCAGTGGATAATTATTTTCTGCTATTTCCACTTCTGCCATGGGACTGATGAGATCCACACAGCCTATGGGAAATCCTGTGCTGCTGGTGGGCACCCTGGGAGCCTGGAGCAGGGCACGATCCCCTCCCCCTTTCCGCCACCCAGGGCTGTCTGCCAGCATCACTTGGAGCATCCCTGGAGGAAAAGGTTTCAGTGATTCATTTGGACCCTTAACTCCTTTCCCCTTCTTCCCAGAGTATAAATTTCCAGCCCAAACCCACACAGCTGTACTCTAGAGAAGGAAATAATCTGCAGGTGTTGGCTGTTCCCAGCTCTTGACTCACCTAAGGAGCCAGTGACAGCTACTTGTGTCCTTGCCAGCTTCCCAGGGGGACTTGTCTTACTCTCAACTTTGTATTTCAGTATTATTCTACCTCACAGTTGTCCAGGTATCTACAGAGCTGTGAATTGTCCCTTGAGCTGTCATGATAGAGAAATGTTTAATATATTATTTCCAACAAGCCCTTAGGACTTGTAGGATTTCCTCTCAACAACTCAGCCTCCTGCTATCTAGGACAGTGCTGTGTATAGGAGGCCACAGGGTAGAACGGGACAGGAAGGTGATTTTTCATAAATAAATATTAAGAATCTGTGGCTGCCCCTTCCCTGGAAGGGCTCAAGGCCAGGTTGGATCTGACTTGGAGTAAGGTTGCATGGCAGGGTTTGGAATGAAATGATCTTTAAAGTCCCTTCTAACATAACTGTTCTATGATTCTGTGATGGTTCTATGATGTCAAATAGTGTACAACCACCTTAATGAACAAACCCATAGATCTGCCAGGTCTGTGTGTGGCCAGCTCCTCTGCAGGGTGTCATTTACAGAATGATGCTCCATCCTGGCCCTGGTCCTTCTCTGCTGAGCCACTGGCTCAGCACAGCCCTGCCCTGGGCACTGGGCTAGGCAGTGGTGCAGCATCCCCAAATCCACAGTGTCCCTGCTCCAGGCAGCACTGAGCACACATCACACTGAAATGGCTGGTGGATTTTGCTTAAAGCTTACAATGAGTCCCCAGGGGAAATTAAAGAAGCAAATTAACAGCAGCATCTTTTATTTTCATAATGCACTTAAAATCACCTGATGCATATAATTTTTATTTTTGGCTCTCTAAACTTAGGCTTTCATATTAAATGGCAACAGGGACTTGGAAAACCCATACTTAATGTTCTACAGAGGAGAAAAAGTGTGGGCCAGATGCACTGAGTTTATTTTCTTTAGACCAGCTTGCACAGCTTTGGTGATACCAATTAATACAGATTTCTAGAACTGCACAGAAAACCAAACACCAGTGATGTTGCTGCCCAGCTATGTTTGGACAGCAGTGCTTATCACCAGCACAGAGCCAGGACAGGGTTCTCTGGGTGGGAGCTGTGCCTGCAGAAGGGACATTTGCTGGGACACTGGAGGCCAGCAGAAGCTGGCTTGATTTGTGGCTGATGGGGTACTTAGAGTTTCACTTCCCTCAAAACACCCCTTGAAAATAAAATCATAGAATTAGAGAACCACAGAAAAGGGGTTCAAAAGGACCTGAAAGGCCACCTAGTCCTAAGCTCCCCTGCCATGGGCAAGCAAGTCATGATTGTTGATTTCAAAGGGCAAAACTGTTGCTGGTCTCCCCATTCTGCCTATGTGGATTTGGCATCACTCTTTGAAGCACAGAATCATAAAATATGGTAGGTACTAAACACTGTGGCATTGCTGCTCCTGGTGAGGTCTTTGATAAAGGGCTTTGTATCTCATTCCCTCAAACTGGAGAGGAAAGGGTGCTGCGAACAGAGAGAGGAAAAATTGCAGTGGGTGTTGCCTTCACACACAGTCATCGTTCTGGCTGAACAATTTTAACTGTTGATATGAAATCTTCATTTGAGTAAACTCTCAGCTAAATGTCAAACTGCAGCCATTCTCCCTGTAACTGTGCATTTGAAAGCGTTGTTATTAATATTACTGGTATTATTTTGTGTGACTTTTATCATGTGAACAGCTCATTTCTCCTTGAACAGTTCATTTCTTTATCTAACTCCAGAAGGAAAACTTCTTCGTTTAACTTAAAAAAAAATCCTTAACATGGAGAAACAAAGGCAAAAAATGGGGCAAATGTGCGGTGCCCTGAATACCAAATCACAATGTGATAGCAGACATGGGTCAGTGGTTTTATCCATACTTATGTTACTTGGGATAAAACTGCTCCTGGCAGGGCTGCAGAGGGTGCACACAACTTGGAAAATGCTTAAGCTCTGCAAAGTAAGGGATAAGAAGAATATCTGCTGACAAGAAAACCAGCTAAAAAAGCAAAGTTTTCTCTAGTGGAAGGGTTCTATAGGCAAGCTGCAAATGATGCTGCCCATCACCCCATGCCACACACTGAGACAATTATTTCCAATTTGTCAGGAGCTGCATTTTCTATTTTCCACTGGCAGGGCTTCATTTGCCACCCCTGCTGTAATTAACACAGGGGTAGAGCTCTGTGTCTGGATGCTCCCACATCAGGGTGGCCGTGCCAGGTGTGTCCTGGGGGAGAACTGGTGGCGAACACATCGAGAGTGGGCATGGATGTGGCAGGGCTGGAGCTGCCCCCTGCCTCTGCTGGCAGCTGGAGGGTCTAACTCTGCCTGCTCCATCCTCAGCAGCTGCTGCCATAAGAGGGTCTGTCTGCTCTTCCTGTGAGGTTCTAACTCTGCCTGCTCCATCCCCAGCAGCTGCTGCCATAGGAGGTTCTAACTCTGCTCCATCCTCAGCAGCTGCTGCCATATGAGGTTCTAACTCTGCTCCATCCTCAGCAGCTGCTGCCATATGAGGTTCTAACTCTGCTCCATCCCCAGCAGCAGCTGCCATAGGAGGTTCTAACTCTGCTCCATCCTCAGCAGCGGCTGCCATAGGAGGTTCCAGCTCCTTCAGCAGCAGAGCCTCTCCCGTGACGCGGCTGTGGGGGTGGGACGGCAGGGATGGGATGGGATGGGATGGGATGGGATGGGATGGGATGGGATGGGATGGGATGGGATGGGATGGGATGGGATGGGATGGGATGGGATGGGATGGGATGGGGCGGGGATGGGATGGGATGGGGCGGGGATGGGATGGGATGGGATGGGATGGGATGGGATGGGATGGGATGGGGATGGGATGGGATGGGATGGGATGGGATGGGATGGGATGGGATGGGATGGGGCGGGATGGGATGGGATGGGATGGGATGGGATGGGATGGGATGGGATGGGATGGGATGGGGTGGGATGGGATGGGATGGGATGGGATGGGATGGGATGGGATGGGATGGGATGGGATGGGATGGGATGGGATGGGATGGGATGGGAGGCGCCTGGATGGGAAGGTGGCTGGGTGAAAGGTGGCTGGATTGGGAGGGGCCGGCTGGGAGCAGAGCCCGGGAGCTCAGCAGCGTCCCTCGCCCAGCCCGAGGGGCACAGGGCACCCCAGGTAGGTGCGGGAGCCAGCGATGGAGCGGGCTCGCTCCGGGCGGGATGCCGCTCTCTGTCGCTGGCACACGGGCTCCTGTGCTGGAAAACCCACCCTGCCACCATCACTTGGTTTGCTGCCTTCACGGGGAGGGTTTAAAGGGTTTTATGGCGAGTTTAAAGCAGGTTTCACTCTGCTGGCACTAAGCAGGGTCGGATCAAGTAACTGCAGCATAAACAGTGTCCGCTTTCAAAACCCCTGCAGTCTTCCTAGGATAAGTTTCGATTATCACTGAAGAGAACAAGCCCGAGTGAATATTATTATTATTAACCTTACAAGTTTCTATCAGCCTGATTCAGAAAACAGTCCTGTTTTCTGAATTAAAAAAGTTAAAGAGAAGTTAAAAAGAGAAGTCCTTTCCTTCCTTCTGTTTACGCATTTTTAAAGTTAACTGGCTTCAATTCAAACAGCAGAAAACACAGAAAGAAATAAATGGGGCAAATTCCAACAGCCTAAAGTGTAATGAAAGAAATGAGACAAATTCCTTGAACTGCACCCAACATGAGAATGAATCTCGGCTGCTCATTAGAGACCGCTGAGCAGGGGATGTTGGCAAATTAAATCATGGGAAGTAGAGGGAGGAACAGAAAAAAGGGTCAATTATCTAAATCTCCTCTTATAAACTGCAAAACTTTGTTTTTTCAATATTGAAGGTAGTAAAAATATATTAGTGGCAAACAGCAAAGCTTCCTTATGCACTTAAAATAAAAAACAAGGAGTCAGGCATAGCAAAGGAATGGGTGAACACAGAATACACAATTGTGTTTTCAGGGTGGGTTAGCAGTGAGTAATTCTCATCCAAGGTACATCCAGGAGTTTCTTTCTTTACTATCTCTGGAAAAATTTGCACTTGGATTCCCCAGGGTAATTCAGATGTTGTTGGGTGTTTGAGTGCTGCTCATCTGGGTCAGAGGCTGACAAAGTTTTTAAAGCTCTCCCGTCTACTTTTTACTAGTGTTGTGCCAGCTTGTTTTTCATTAGTGCTTTTTAAAATGCTCAGATTTGCTATTTTTTTGCTTGAAAGTATCCTTGCTGTCTGAGAAGGTGGGGAGCAGGGAGTGTACCAAAGCCAGTCTGCCTTGGAGGCACTATGGGTGGAAAATCAACCTTGGGACCTGCTCCAGAGGTCACCACTCCTCTTTGGGACTGCCACAATGAGAGCAATTATCAGGCATTGCTAATTGATTATGAATTCTCAGCCGTTGCCAATGGCTCTGGTAGCAGCACTCACTGGGGGAGGTGGATTGTCACCAAGCTTCACCATGCCCCTTCCTGCAGGAGCGTTTGGGATCTGAGGAGATTTGGCCCATGGGCTGCAAAACCAAAATGTGTCACAACTTGGATGTTTGTCACAGGCAGGGAAGGAAAATGGGCAAAGCCAGGCAGCTGATGCTGTCATTGGAAAGGGGCAGGAGAGGGATGTGGGCAGCTGCTCAGCATGATGGCTGTCCCTAGAAATAGTTCCTAGAAATCATCCTCCCTGCAGCAGAAAGAGAATAAGGTGATGGTCAGGCAATGTGGATCTATCAGGGATCCAATCAGAAATTGTTCCAGGCCCATCTTTCTGCTGGTGTTCAGGGGAGAAGGAGATGGCACCATTGTGTATGAGATTCTCATAAACAAGTGAGGAAGATGTGGCCTTGATGAGACAGGTATTGGGTGAGTGGAAAACTGGTTGCACAGTCAGAAAATTTGTCAGAAGTTCACTGCCAGAAAGGGAGGCAATGGCAAATATGGACCTGAGCCTGTTGCTTTTGTTTCTGTTTATGGTGTGAAGGAGAGATGAAATTATTTGTGTTATTTGATGTGCAGCTGGGAGGGACTTGAGCACAGCAGAGGCCAGATTTATAACTCAAAGGGACCAGAGGAGCAGTCTGGGAAGAGCCCCTGGTTTGAATTCCAGTCATGCTGGTGAGTGAAGGCAGCGGGTGCAGGGTCTCAGTGGAGCCAGGGAAATCGTCCTGGCTGTGCTGGGAGCCAGGAAAAGCAATGGCTGGGAGGGTTTTGTGCTGCACTTCAGCACCAATGGGGTTTGGCTGGAGACAGTCCAAAGGGAACTGTAAAAATAGCAAGGGGTGGCTGGGATTTAACCTCTGCAGGAAAGGCAGAGGGAATGGTGAGAGACACCGAGGAAATGCAGTGCGTCCTTCAGCATGGGGCCCCTGAGGAGGGAGAGGGTTCCCCCTTCTTCTTGCCAGGTAGGACAAGATATGAGGAACTTAAATTGCAGTTTAAGAGAGGATAAAGACATCTTTGTGCACTTTTCAAGGTACAGTCTGACACTTCCCCACTTGCCTTCCCCACTCCTGATTGCCTGTAAGCCTGGCTTAGCACAACATCTATTCCAGCAACTCACGTGGCTTTGGTGAATTAGCTACTTAACCCATGGGAATTGTACCATTATCTTCAGAAGAACTAGAAAAATAAAGTGCATTTATGAGGTTTTTATTGTTTTCACCCCACCATCAGCATTCCATTTAAGAACATCAAAAGATTAAAAAAACAGATAGAGACATCTGCCAGCATCTCTGGAGATGAGTGTTGCACTTTCTCCTAATCCAGAGCCATGCCTTCACAAAACAGAGGAATTTTTTTTTTTTTTTGTATTTAAGAACCATCTAAAGACCCTTTTACTGTGTTTAAACAGAGTCCTGCGTCAGCAGAGTTAAAAAATGCTGGCACTTGCTCTGCACAGATTAAAGATGATAAATTACCCTTTGCTGCTTGGACCCCATTTGCAGTTTGTATTGCAAGGTTGTGCAACACTCCGAGGCAGTGGCAGGGCTGGGGACGTGGAACAGAGTCCAGGTGCAGGCTGGATTTTCCCCTCCAGCACTTTTCATTCCTTCTCTAGCCCGGAGAGAAGAGCTGCAGGGAGCAGCCTGTCCCCTCCTGCAGCCTCCCAGCATGGCTTCACCCATGAGGAATTTGCTGACAGACCTTGACAGATACGTCCAGTCCTTCCGCGTCTTCCTGGAGAGATCCACGGAGCACCAGAGCATGCAGGGGTTCGTGGAGAGGCACCTGCCAGATGTCATAGCCAGGTAACCCCAGCCTGGCCTCAGGGACAGCCAGGGCCACGGTCCCAGGGCGTGCTGGCCTTGGGATTGCTGTTCCCTGCCCTGTCTGCTGGCCTGGGATAGATTCCATTTGCACACACGGCTCTGGATGGTGGCTCTCGGGATGGAGGCTGTCACAGATATGTTTTCTGAAAAATCCTTTTCTTAGGATTTTTTCTCCTGAGAATCTGAGAGGCCTCAAGAACAAAACGTAAACAATGATTATCTGCTGCTGTGGAATGCAACAGGTGCATCTGTGATTGGTCTCATGTGGTTGTTTCTAATTAATGGCCAATCACAGCCCAGCTGGCTCAGACTCTCTGTTCGAGACAGAAGCTTTTGTTACTCATTCCTTCCTTTTCTATTTTAGCCAGCCTTCTGATGAAATATTTTCTTCTATTCTTTTAGTATAGCTTTAATATAATATATATCATCAAATAATAAATCAGCCTTCTGAAACATAGAGTCAGATCCTCATCTCTTCCCTCATCCTGGGACCCCTGTGAACACTGTCACAGGAGGCTGCCTAGCCAGGAGGAGATAAGGCTGCATTGTTTCCTTGCACGCAAAAACGGCTGGCCCTGAATCAGCTCTGAAATGCTCTAACAGATACTATATTCTAGCATCAAACTTGATGGAAAGCAGCTTTTTAAAAGCAAGCTTTTCAGGTAATATTTAGGGTTTCTCTAGGATGGCTGGATTGTGCTCGTGCTTTGCCTGCCAGTGTGTGTCCTTTGCTGGCTGGCTTGGGAGCAGGCAGCCAGCATCAAATCCTGACTCTGGGGATGCTCTGCTCAGGGCTTCATGGCTCTGCCAAAGCCTCACTCAGGGATTTTTGGAGCATTGCACTCTCCCCTCTCCCTCCCCATTTTGCATAATGCAAAAGTTCTACAAATAATTTTTAAGCTGCTGGTCCAGACCCCGAGGGCTCTGTTCCTCAGAGCACAGACACAGAGAAGGTGTGCACTTGCTTCTGCTTGTATTCCCTCATAATAAAAGGAAAATGCCACCTCTACAAATTGCCAAATAATCCAAAATAACAGTTTGGAGATCATGAATGTTCAAAGGGGAAGAGTTCTGAATCTGATCCCTCCTGCCCACTTGCAGGCATGCCTGTGTACACACACATTACATTTGGGTTTTGCCCTGCAAATTTTACTCTTAATGGGATCTCCAGTGTCTCACATCATGCATGGAACCCTCTCTACTGGGCAGCTCTCCTAAAAGGTATAAATAATGTTTTTCAGTATTGGAAATGGGAAGTCTACAATCAATGTTCTAAGTGTTGGTGGTGGAGCAGGTACGTATGGACTTAAATATTGGTATGTCTTTTCCTTTATTTCTTTCCTTAAAAATAGGGGACTAAAAGTTGCAAAAGGAGCAGAATGGGAAATAAGTCTTTCCTTGATAAGTCAGCACCAGGGGACAGCTGGTGTTAGTTGATGTGTGACCACATCATCTGAAAACAGCTTGTGCCTCCCCACTCTGATTCCTCTGTGTCCTCCATAAAAACCTCTCCTTCTACAGCATCCCTCCTCAAAGGCAGAGAGAAACTTTAACTGCTCCACAGGATTTCTATACAAAACCAAAACAAGACAAAACAAAACAAAAGCAGCAAAAACCCCACCCAAACCCCAAACAAAATAATGTTTGAGATTCCTCAGAAAATTTTATTTTTTACCTGCATTACAATATTCCCCCTGTACCTTTATTGAGGTGATAGCTCCCATCACTGCTATGTAAGAGCCATGGCTGAGCTCTGCTTTGCTGTGTTTGCTGACCACCATCAGTGTACAAGTTTCTGCTGGAGCTACTGCCCTCCAAAACACTGGGGCTGAGCGTGAGCTCCAGAAGAAATACAAATAAGAAGTCTTTTGTCTGACATTCACTGAGTGGAAAAACAATACCGGTAAGATCAAGTAGCTTTTCATTAAGTTCTTGCTTAAGTGGCCCCATAATTAAAACCTATGTTTCTTTCTCTGCCCATTAAGTCACCACACTTAAATTTTATATGAACAGTTAAATCTAGTTTAACTGCTGTAGTCATACCATCGCCAAAGACTAACCTCAGTTTTGTTAGTGTCTCCTCCATAAAGTAATTGTATGTAAATGGAAAGTAATTGTATGTAAATGGTTGGCATTAGCCATAAAACAGACAGTGTGACAGAGCAGGAACATTGCTCTCCAAAGGAAAGCATTCCTCTGGAAAAAAGAGAGAAAAGAGAGAAAAAGAGAGAGAGATAAAGAGAGAGAGAGAGAAAAAAAAAGAGAGAGGGAGGAAAAGAGAGAGAGAGAAAGAGAGAGAACACAGCGTGGTTCTTCATCCTGGCCAGAGACAGTCCAGCTTGCCATCAATCAATAATGGGTAGGCAAAGCTCACTTTGTGATCTAAAAATCCCCCGATCACCCAACCCCATCTGCTCACAGGTTTGTTCTCAGCACAGCTGTTGTGAGGCCAGGAGGGAGCCGACCCCCAGATCCCCCTTACAGCCGATCCTGGCTGCAGTGGAGGGCAGTGATGGAGCTGCTGCCCCAACCCCACCTGCCCCTGCTCTTCTTAGGAAGGAGGCACAGAAATAAAGCTTTTCCTCTCAGTTTTTCCACCTCGGGAGACAAGAACCCATTAATGCAGCATCCCATCCCATTAGATCCCATCCCATTAGATCCCATCCCATTCCAGCTGCCCAAACACGGCTGCCTTATTAAGTTCACACTCCAGCGCGCCGCTCTCTGTACCTTTAAAAACCATCAAAGGCATCAGCGCTGCTGTAAAGGAGCAACTGGGCTATAAACCATCCCGTTACGTAAAATGTTTAATTAGAAACTTAATGGCGAACATAGTGGTAGCCTTTAAAAGGTAATTGTGTTGGAGAGTTTAAATAATTCGGATAGCCTAATTGCCAAATTGTTGATAATGCAAGCTGCCACCGATCTGAGTGTAAAATGCCTCGGGACACTTGTTTGCATATAAAAGAGCTAAAAGTGAAGTCATTTAAGGCTGTGGATTAATTTATGAATCAAAGGGGTGGGTTTTTTGGTTAAAAGCAGTACAAGGGTGATTTGGCCACACAAGAGCAGAAGGGAATATTTTAACCTATCTGCATATGGAAATACAAAATTCAGTTTATTTATTTTTTAATCAGGACCTGCACAGCCTTTTCAAAGGACTAATCATTTTATGGGAAGTTGGTAAAGCAACCAAAAATCAAACTATTGCAGCAGTTAATTTCAAATTCTGTGTTCCCAGATTTTACCATGGCAGACTACAGAGTACAGGACTTGCAGCAATAGCAAAGCTGCAGCTCTTTCTGCTGCCTCAGAAATTCAATTTCCCTCCCTCAAAGAACATGCTTCCAGAGATGCCATGTGAGGGTTGGTGTTGCTGGTTGCTTTAAGAAGGACACATAAGTCTGAGAAAATGCAACTCTTCCTCGCTTTGGTGTGTTATGTACCCTGGGCACTAATGAGCAATTTAGTGCCCAGTGTTTTCCTTTTGCTCCTCAAATATTCCGCAGGATGGAACCAATGCTGAAGTGGTGGGAGTCCATGGCTCTGAAAATGATGAGGGTGGGCAGAGGCTGTGCAGCTCCTCCTTCCACAGCCCCTCAGCAAGGGCCTGGCCATCAGGGTGGTCTCCATTTGTTCATTTGTAGGGAATTCTATAACATGGAGTTTTGTGCAAGCACAAGTAAATCTTCCAGGACAAAGCTAGATATTTACTTGTAACATGACCTCTGGACCTATTATTCAATATATTTACCCTCTGTTTCACTCTTTCTTACCTTAATTTATTCTGCTGTTGCTTTTTCCACCTAAAATCTATCCAAGCACAATAAGCAGAGGTTGGAGAAAGTCGAGCAAGCCAGCTGGATATTGTCCCTGGACTCATGCCTCAGTCAGAAATATCATCCCCCTGAGTTTCCTCCACTGCAGATGGGGTGAGATGGCTGAGAATGATGGAGCTATTTTTAAATTCTGAAATCTTGGATATACCGGTACATCCATCAATAGAACAATTACAGCTGGCCTGAGCAGTGTTTAGAGAGAACTCTTCCTCAACAGAAACATGAAACACAGGAATCTCTGGGGTATTCTGTAAACAAGGGTTAGCTAAACACAAATGGTATGTGCTCCATTCATCATTCTTTTGGGAAAAGTCACAGGACACTGAAGACAAACAGATATGAGTATTGTCTCTGATCCCAGTGTAAACACATATTCCCTTTCCCTCTTCCACATGACCTTGTAGCCAGTGAGGTGCCTGGCTAGAAATGCTCCTACTGACTCCTAAGCAACCCTGCCAAGTTTGCTGGAGCCCTCAGAACTGGCACTGTGAGAGCCCTGTAGGATCTCCTCCTCGAGGTTAGACCATGTCCAGAAAAAGAGAGGTCAAGCATGACTGTGTCAGGTTTTCCCTTGGCCCTGGTGGTGCCAGTAAGAGAGGAGAAATGAAGAGATTTGGGACTGATGTTTACATTTTTCTCAAGTCCTAGAGCTCAATCTTCACTTGCAACCTACTGAGAATGCAAAGCAGCTGCTTGGCCCTGTGTGGTGCACCCATACATAAATGGCAGAAATCAGTCAGCCAAGCTGGGGGTGTGATGGTGGTGGAGATTTCCTTTGCCTGAGCTTTGTTTTCATTCTCTGTTTTGTGTCTCCTGCTTCTTTAGGTGAGATGGACTTGCAGATCCTCTCAAAAATACGAGCCAGGTATCCTGGGGCCACCATCAACAATGATGTGATAGAGCCAAGTGCTGACCAAATCTCCAAGTACAAAGGTATTTTTACACTAAATAAATTAAATTTACATTAATTATTTTACATGCATTTAAAAGTGCTGAAAAGTGGATGACCCTATGTTCAAATGCCTTCTTGTCAGAACTGTCTATTAAAAGTTTAAAAATTCAAAATTTCATGTTTTTTTTGCAATCATTGCTTCTCAGCAATGTTCACTCTCATTGAAATCTTAGTCTCTCACACTGCAGAGATCTCTGAATGGCAAATGCTTGCCTAGGTAGACTTTAAAAGCTAAACAAGGTGGGAAGTGATGGGTGATTTTATGGGAATGGAGTGAAATCCCGGCATTTCAGAAAGTTTTTCCATTTCAACCCGTGTTGAATCAGGATCCTTCCTCAGCATCAAAGGGAAAATTTTAGTGTCTCATGGTGATTCTCTCACATCTTAAGTATCGTTTCCAACAAATACCTAAAGCTCACAGTGGGGCACTAAATTAGTAACCAGGCTTTGAATTAGAAAACACGGGAAGGGAAGCAGGAGTGATAGGAAAGGCTTTTACCGTGTGCTCTGGGGCTCAGAGCTTCTTCCCTTCCCCAGCCCAAAGGTCTAAGCAGCATCCATGGAGGAAAATGGAACATTTTCCGAGGAGGATTGAGTGTTAACGAGGGTACTTTGATCAAATTGCCCTACAAAGTGAGCATTAAACAGCAACGCAGGGTTTGATTATCACTGTATTAGAGCCCACCAGGATTCACCTCCAGGTGGTGCTGAGGGAGGTGGCACCAGCCCTGAGCAGAGCTCACCTGGCCAGAGAGCCATCCTGGATGGATGTGAGAGCAAGGAATGAACCTCAGCAGCTGAGTCTCTTGCTGGAAATCCTCCAAGCCATGGTAAACACCAGGCTGTGAAACCACACTGTAAATCTCCAGTCTTGCTCTTGCTTGAATCCTTAAAAATGAAGCATTCCCAGTGTGAATCAGCTTGTGGAAGTCAAAGGAAAAAAAAAAAAGCAGCAATCCCTTTCTCCCTGCAGTGAGGTAGCTCAGAATCACTGGAAGCAACAAAGGCTCCCAGGACAAACCTAATTTTTTAAGATCTTTCTCAATTTAACACAGACCTGATCTTTTAAAATATGTCTTGTGCAAAATCCCCAGTGCTCTTATATTCCTGCAGGCTGAAATGGTGAAGGGTGGGCAACACAGCATCTTCTCTGTTTGTAAGACAGTTTGAGCAAGGAATTTCTGTCCTGTCTGCACTTGAGCAGGGAATTTTTGTACTTGAGCAAGGAATTTCTGTCCTGTCTGGGCTACACTGGACTGGATTTGCTCTGAATCTTCCCAGTGGTCCCACCAGCCACCACCAATTAACTGGCAGTCCCATCCTACTGCAGAGAGTTCCTTTCCAGAAGAAAGTTAAAGAAAATATAAAGCGTTGTCCTTATTTTAAGTTTTATGCTAAACTAGAAATGAAATATTCATCTGAATTTCTTTCTTTAAACTCTCTTATTTGGTAATTTATCATGTCCCCAGTAGCTACCGTTAATTAGGTTTCTGAGGCCTAAGATTTTCTGTAGAGAGTTAGAAACATCATCTGCACCTCTGAGGGTTCAGTAGTTGTGTTTTCTGCTTCACCAAATGCTTTCTCCATGGGAAGGAGAAGCCAAGCTCACGAGAGAAACTCCTTGGGATGTGCAGAGGTGACAAACTCAGGTTTCTCTTAGGCTGTGGCATGGGACGGAGGCTTTCCTCAAAGCTTCATGGGCAGGCTGTGCCTTTCCCTCGCTCCTGGTGGATTCCCTTGGTGGCCATGGTTGGAGTGTTGGTGGCCCCACATCTGAGCTCCATCACCAGCACAGCTGCCAGTTCCGATGGCACCCATCAGGTACACAACAGCTCCTGGCTGGGAAAAGAATCTGGGGTGAGCCCGGGGGAAGAGGAAGGAAAACTTTTCATCAGGGATTCAGATGAATATTTAGGCAGAAATTCACCACAATCCCATAATGAATTTCCATTTCCTAGTGTTTGGACTTTGAAGGCCCAGCCTGGAAAGCAATTCAGTTTTCTTCCCAGCTCCCCCTTGCAGACAGACCCACAATTAAACTGAACCAGACTGCCCTGGATTATTGGTGAGGGGATAAGAGCTGCTCCTGAGCTTAGAGCAGCAAATCAAATCTGGACTGCCAGTGCTGGGGCCAGTGGCTGATAAATGGAAGCTAACAGAGTAACAGTGGCAGCATCTGAAAGGGGTGGCCCATTTCCAGGCTCAGAAGAGAGGAGATAAGCACTGATGGAGCATTTCTCATCTGCCTGACGGGGACGTGTCCAAATCAGAGCCCAGAGGGAGGAACATTGTCATTAGTGCTGTAAAGGCTCTGGTCTTAGCAAACTGTGCTGTTCTGAACATGTGTTCTGTAGCTAAGGCTCAGCCTGCCTTTGGGCCATGTAAGTTTTAAATTGATGCTAACTCCAGTGAAGCACAGGAACTGAATCAGGGGCTGCTTTGGCCTGGAGCAGTGCTGAGCAGCAGCACAGTGAGAGGAGCTCCATATGCCAGCAGATGGACATTAGTATTCCCTACATTATGAAATTACCTCTTACTTTTGCTCCCATAAAAACAAAGAGAATGTAGCAATGAGCCAGGCCCTCAGTGTAACTTATTGTTTGAATCCACTTCTCCAAAATTCCGTTTTCCTCTGCTGCTGATGTGCATTGTATTGAGGTCTGAGGACACTCCATGTGTCACTCCTTAAAGCTCTTTGCTTTAAAATACTGTCATCCCTTTTGCCTGAAGCAGCTGGTCAGAACTGTGGGCTCCTGAAAAATTGTTTCTACAGAAGCCACTGAATGTCAAGAGAAGGCTCCTTGCTCCTTCCCCCTCCTGCCATCCCAGTTACACAAATTTAGAAGAATACATTTGCTTTTTCTGCCCTTCTCAACCTTTAAATTGTGCTTCTCTTCTAAAGAAACTCTTGCTTTGATCCATCCTTGGGCACCTGTTTTAATTTGGGGAAAATCCTCCACCATGGCCTGACTCCTGCTCAGCCATGTGGGTTTTGTTTGGCTCCCGCATAAGTGCTGGGGCTATCAGTTCTTCTATTCCTCATGAAATGTGCTGCTTGTGGCCTCATAACAATGAATCCCAATCAACATCTTTTAATTCAGCTTGAGCCAGTCATGGGGAAGAAATTACTTCTATTTTTTTTTTAGCTCAGGTAAACACCAGCAGAGCCCAAATAAGGGAGCAAAGGGAAAAGCAACAGACTCTCTTAAGATTTTGTCCTGTAAATCCCTCTACATATGTGAGGAGAAGGCTCATATGTGAGCCTTCTCCTCACATATGGGCTAAAACTTTAAGATATTCCACTGTTGTGTTAAACTGGTACCTAAACTCTCTACCTAAATAGGGCTTTTGGATGTATTAAAGCTCTGAGTGGAAATCAGCCCCCTATTTGCAATTGAGATAACTCTGTCCTGCCTTCTCCTCTGTTTCAGAGCATGTGGCTCAGGCATCAGACCTCGAGAACATAAAGTTTGCCTGGCACAAGGAGACAGCTGATGAATATGAAAGTCGAATGAATGCAGAAAAGAAGACTGAAAAATGGGACTTCATTCACATGATCCAGGTAAGAGTCTCTGCAAAGAAAATGCTGCCAAAGACTCAGCTGTTAAAAGTATGCATGAAGTATGTGACCTCATTATCCACTTGTAGGGGAAGAAAGGTGAGTTTACTTCCCAGTAATTTGAAGTGCTTTAGCATAAATGAACTGCAAAAATGAAAAGCAGCTTTGAGCACAGTAGTCCTATTAGCCAGGCTGTGGGTGGCAGTCAACTAAGAATACATTTTAGCTGGTGTCTTCAAAAGCTCCTTGTCCTTTTCATGAAATTGCCTTTGTGTTCCCAAAGCCTTCACTGAAGAAAGGCAAATCTCTTCCTCTCAGGTTGATGAATAACATGAGCTCAGAGCTGGCAGTGCCAGAGAGCAGGCAGGGCATGTCAGCCCTGAGCCTGCAGTGGGAGCCCACTGCCCACACCTTCCTGAGGTGCCTCATTGTCCCTGCTTTTCTGCAGGAGTGCCCCCATTTGGATCCTTTTAACAGTGTTACAATAGTCACCAGGATGGCACTGCATGTCTCTAAGCATCTCTGCTTTTTCCAGATGCTCTACTATGTGAAAGACATCCCAGCAACCGTCCGGTACTTCCACAGCCTCCTGGACTCACAGGCAAAGCTCCTCATCATCCTGGTGTCAGGTGAGAGCTGCTCCCCAAGCACTGCTCAGTCAGGAGAGGGCTCTCTGGGGCTCCTGTGTGTGGCACAGGCCACAGAGGTGAGCAGACATCCCCTGAAACCTGCCCACTGCCTGTGTCTGAGTGGATTTATGAGCCAAAACCCCACACCATGGGCACAAAACATCCCTCACTGCCTTCCCCACCTTACAGCCTGCCCAGTGATGGATGGCAGCAGCGGCCCTGCAGCAGGAGAGGCTCCATCCTGCAGCTCTCACTCACAGGAGCCCCTTCAGGCTCTGCTGGAAAAGGTTTCCAGGCTGGGCACTGCATTTTCTCTCTCCCAGAGACTCTGGCATTAAGCAAACGGCGGCGGGGGGCTCGGAAGTGCCATACAGCAGGTGTTGGAGCACATATGGTTCATTTTCTTTTCAAACTGCCCATTTCCTTAATATCATCATTTTGGGTACCAAACAGCGTTCTCAGGCAGTTTCAGATCTTGCAGAGATGCTCTGTGGTCAATCCAGCAGCAAAGTGTTGCAGCAGAGTAAACGACAACCTTTTAATGCTGCGGGCAAGGTATGCCAGAGACAGTGCAGTGGTGGAGTCTAATTTGACTCTAGAAAGCCTTTAATTTGCCTCAAAAGCTATGGAAATTTCAGCTGTGTAAACCGTCACATCTAGCAACTCTGAAAGCCATGTTAAGCATTATTTGTTCAGAGGTTTAAGCTTAATTTCTCATTGAATTTGGCCACCTCTGCAAATGTGATTGAAGTTCCTTTTATTTTGTTCATGAAGGATCCAGTAGAAAGTGACACATCTGACCTAAATTTATTCAACTACTTTTTTTTCCCCCAAATGATTTTGGTTTGAAGTGTTTTCAAGCACTTTACAACAAGAAATCTGTGTTTGAAATTATTTTAAAAAACCTGTTCATGTTCTTTGGCTGAACAAGAATAGATCACAATATCAGAGTATTGCTGATTACCTGAATATAGTTAATTAAAACTCTTCCAGTTGCTTATCCTGTCCCTTTGGATATTCATAAAATGTGAATACAGGAAAGAATGTGTGCCTATGCAAAATTAAAGTTATTAAAGTTCTGAGTTCATGAAAAATATTTGAAGTCCTCTCTGGGCCAGATGAGGCTGTGTTTTCTGATGGAGCAGAAATGGCTGGGAGCAACAAAAAAGTGAGGTAGAGGAGCAGGGCTCAGAACAGCAGAGGGGAAAAGAAGGGGAAAACCTTGAGAAAAACAAGAGAATATAGAAGGGAAGGAAGAAGTGCGATTAAAATGAGTGCTGAAGCAAAAGGAGTTACTGAAAGATCATCAGAACAAAGCTAATTTCACACAAAAGTAATGCCATCCCCAACTCAAACTCATCAGGTAATTAAAGCCAGCCTGGGAGCAGGGCTGGCAGGAGAGGTGGAGGTGGCAGTGCCGATGTGCAGGGGCTGTGGCTCTGCTGCAGAACAAAAGCAGAGCCATGTGCTGAGCCTTCCCAGAGCCATCCTGGAATGCTGCCTTCAGGTAGGGGATAATTGCTGGGCTCCGAGTCACACCGCACTGACACCGGCACATTCCCTGCAATTAGTGCTCACCTTCAGGTTCCACCGGGTGAAAGAAAATATTGTCGCCTCCCTTCTAAACACAAACTGTTTATTTGACTGTAAATAACTGTTTGCACATAAAGCAACAAGTAACTGGTTTTAGTACCTAGGGAGAATTATTGTTGTAACTTTCAAGAGCTGCTCATTAGGCTCAAAGTTATTTTCACCCTGTCCAGTCATTCTGAGTAATCCTTCTAAAAATGACCATCCACTCAGCCACTGCAGAAACCTAAAGAATTATTCCTTAGGAACAGTTATTCCTAAGGAATAATCCAGAGCTACATGTGCATCCACCATATTCATTTGAAAACTCTCTGGAGACTAAACAAGCAAATTGCACTAGAAATACCAAATCAGAGATCCAGGCTGGGGGGGAAATAAAGATGTGAAGATGTATGTGGGGACTTTCCAACTTACCCAGCTGGTTTGCTTTATAAAATGTCTCTTGAGAAGAGAAGCACAAGTGTGAGCTGCTCTGGCCTCATCTGGGGGCTCAAGGAGGGTGCTGGAGCTCCAGGGTAGGTGCCCACCCACTCCTGCAGCCCCCAAACCCGAGGAACAGAAGCAGGGGGCAGCCAACTCCACTGTGCCCCAGAACATGTCCCAGCTCTGGGAAGATCCCACTTGCATTGATGACAACTGCTAAAAAACCCAGAAAATCAAAACTGCTTTGAAATCACGTTTTCCCTTAACTCTGAGTGTTTTTCTGGTGGTTTATCTCTCAGGGAAGAGTGGCTGGGAAACGCTGTGGAAGAAGTATGGTTCCTCCTTCCCTCTGGAGGGTCTTTGCTCCTACGTTTCCTCTGGTGATTTGCCCAGGATGCTGGATTCAGCTGGGCTCAAGTACCAGCTCTACGAGCTGCCATCCCACTTGGACATAACCAGCTGCTTTACTGAAGGGGACAAAGATGGGGAGCTCTTGCTGGATTTCCTGACAGAAACAATTGACTTTGCTAAAACTGCCCCTCCTGAGCTAAAGCGTCAGGTGATGGAGGAGCTGAGAAAGCCTGGCTGCAGTGAAATCAGAGATGGGAAGGTGTTTTTCAATAACAGCCAGGGTGTAATAGTGGTTGAGCCATGAGTTAACCTCTTCTTGATTCAAAGCAAAGAGATACAAACTGTTGACAGCTGAAATGTATTTTTTCATCTTTTATAAATGGCTTCATTTACTTCAGCACTGGCAATGATTTTTGGAGCTTGTTAAGAAATCAGTATTGACATCTGTTTTTATAAATGAGATTTAATACTTGATTAATTCTGCACTAATCTATGACTGTGCAACTGACTAGGCAGTAAATTGTGCTTTATCATACAGATGCTGTGAAATCAGCTATAGCTCAGACCTTCCACTCAGGCACTGCAGAAACTGAAGGAATTATTCCTTAGGAATAGTTGTTCCTAAAGAATAGTCCAGAGCTGCATGTGGTTCCACCATCTTCATTTAAAAACTCTCTGCACACTAAACAAGCAAATTGCAGTTTGTTGGTGCAGCTGGCAGGAATGCAGGCTCAGAATGACCAACCATTGGGTGGATCTTTGATGGGATTTCTTGAGCTTGTGGCTTCCAGATCTCTCACCTGCAGCTGCTGGAGGTGCATTCACACCTGCATGTTCAGTGTCTGCCTCTGCAGGCATCTCCATTCAATGGCACTGCTCCCCCTTTCTGTTTTTACTTTATGGTGGATCTGCAGAACAAGTTGTGTGGCACTACAGAGGGAAGCAAGGGAAGAGGGGTGAGGCACAGGGTTGGTGACAAATGTCCTGGAGAGGAGGATTGCAGTGCTGAGCCCTGATGCAGTGTCTTTGTTGGTAATGAGCTGCTGCAGCTGCACAGAGCTTTTTTTGTGTTTTTAATTAACCACACAATGCTTCTGGTCCCAGCCTTCCCCTGGCCTGTGAGCTTTGTAA
Organism: Melospiza melodia melodia; assembly: GCF_035770615.1. Lineage (NCBI taxonomy): Eukaryota > Metazoa > Chordata > Aves > Passeriformes > Passerellidae > Melospiza > Melospiza melodia. The sequence goes on along the minus strand of NC_086201.1, from coordinate 5,771,794 downwards.
TAAGGAAAATGTAAAAATAAACTCTGATGCCAAAATGCCTGGTTCTAGTAGCATTTTTTAATTTCATTTTCAATGGCATTGTGTCAGGTACATCTATTCACTCTACAAGGTATTCAGCAAGAAGGGGGTTTCACCTCCTCAGCTTCTTCTCCATGTGAGGCTGTTGTGGTTGATGCATTTGTTTTGCTAAATGATTTTATAGTTTTCAGAAGTGTTTTCTCTCTGCAAGGCACAATACATAGTGGGATACAATAGAGATGCTTGAATGGATTTAACAGCCTGAATACTCGATTTATCCCCTGAGACAGGTGTGATTTCTGCCATTGCAATAATTTGATTCAGTGTTGAAATGGTTTACTTTAGGTAATACTTTAGCTGCAAGGAATTGTGTTTTATTTTTGCACACACATTTCTGATACAATATAGATTATTAATCATTTGAAGTGATTTCAAGAGATCATATTGGGCGTAATAGCTGTTTATATTTATTTTAGGGCAAGTTATTTGAAACACAGACATCTCCTGGTGCTCAAATGTTAATTCAGGTGGAGTTTAGAACATTTCCATGATAATCCTCTGTTGGACAGGACAAAATTTATCACCACTTTACCCAGTTCTGTGCACAGGCTCCTGCATTAGGAGACCTCAGTGTATCTGTGAGCTGCTGTGGTCACATGCCAGAGCAGGAATGAAAGAAAATCTCCCATTAGAACAGATTGCTGCACACATTTCTAATGGCAAACAAATTAAATTTACATTTATTTTCGTGGCTCTTTTGGACTGTCAGTGACCTTTTCTAAATGGTGCTTGCAAAGCAGGTGACTGCTGAATATTGCCACATCAACCCTGTCAGGGGTGAGGTATCTCAGGGAGCCACAGAAATGCCAGAACAAAACCAAAAAAACACTAATCCAGCAACAAAACCCAGCAATAAGATGCCCTTGAAGATCCTGCTGTTTCATTGTTTGTCAGACTTAAAAAAAAAAAAAAAAAGAAAAAACAACAAAATGCGAAAAAGGGGTTTGGTCTGAAAATGTGGAAGAGAGCTGGAAAGATGAGAAGCAGCAGAGCTGATCTGGAGAGAACAGAGGATGATTTGACCACACACACACACACACACACAAATATTCAGTGTGGATGCACGGAGAGCTTCTTCCCCTGTTTTGCTTCTGAGGAGAATTTCATTAAAATTGGGAGGGGGAAAATACATTAAGCTCCATTTTATATCTTGCAACTGCTTGTGTTAAGGGGCTGGGGGAAAACTGAATCAGCAGAGCACCCTTAAGGGGCAAATCAGTTTTAATTTTAAATTTGTAACACACACATTTTCAGGAAGCAAGTACTTTAAGTATTTTTAGAAGGAAATGAATGTGGGGAAGCACAGTTTTATGCTCATTTTACCATAAAAACCGAAGGACATTTTGTAAATCTCTCAAACATCTTCCTAACAGAGTGGAGAGCCACATTTTCATGTGAGAATCACCCTAAATTGTACAGTGAGACTCTGCTATTCCACAGCAGGGTTGGGAAGTACAGTTTGTCCATGGACTGGGATTTGCACAGCAGTCTGTGCCAGGGCCTCATCATTTCCCCAGTTCCATGTTTCACTGGCTTGTACCCCTAAAAAAATAATTTTCTGGGCTTTCTACAGTGGTTCATTGAGAGTAATGATATTAAACCAGCACAATACTGATTGGATCAAGTTTGGCTTCAGAATACCTGTATTAAAAATAGACCAGAAATGATCCTGAAAGCTCTTCATGCATTGGTGTCCCTTTTTGGCTAAATATATGTTTGAGATATGAAATGTGGCCCTGGGTAAATGCAATCCTTAATATTGCATCTCCATGTTTTTCTCAAAGATGGCTCTGAGCAGTGCTTGTTTTTAAACTGGGAGACTTTCCTTTTCATTTCATGAGCACATAAACCTGGAATAAACATTCTAATGCAGGTAGAGGAATAAAAAAAAGCTGGAAGGAGGGAGGGAGGGAGGGAGAGGAAGAGGAGGGAGTCCTTTGGAACAGCAGCAAACAGCTGGGCCTGTGTCCCTGTGATAAGTGAAGGAGAGCTTGTGGCTCTGGCGCTGTGTGTGGCGATTGTTCCCCAGGGAATTCCCGGGGCAGGGAAGGAGCAGCCCCGTGTCCAGGAGTGGGGCACAGCTTTGGGGCGATGCCTCGAGGCTGGGGGAGCCGCAGTGGGGCTGACCCCTCCAAAGGGCCCAGGCTCTGTGCACGTGTCCCTCCACATCGAACACATCTGCCCAGGCAGCTCCAGGGCTGCTCCTTTAAATCGTGCACAGGAAAATATTCTCACTGCTCCGTTAATTACTCCAGCAAATTGAACAAACGCGCTCACAGCTCGGCTGCTGTCGCCACTCCTGCATTGGGGTAATTCATGCTTGCAGCCCATGATAGGATTTTTAATGTCATTACACAGTAGGGCAAAGTCTTCATTTTTAATAAAAATACAAATGCTGAAATGAAACGGATTAATATCTAATTTTACATCTTCATTTACATGATGTGCAAAATTATCTTAAATATTTGTTATGGATGGAGTGGCTTTCCACCAATTTAGGCTTCTTTTTTTTTTTTTTTTCATACTGGAGAATGTTAACAGAAATTGTAGCATAAATCATTGCCTTGTAGAGTACCAGAAGGTGCATATAAAAACCCATATCTTTACTGCACATATTTCCCATTAACCATAATCTATTAGTAATTGAAGTTCATTACAAATTCTTGTAGACTTTATTGCTATCATGCTGCATGACATAGTGAACCTGGCTTGCATAACAAGAAGTCCTTGCTGGGAAATATCCTATTAACAATGACAGTGCATTTGTCATTGTGATAATAAATCCAAAGCTGCCTGTAGATTATAAATTATTGCGGCGTCATTTCCACTGTTGTAGTTTAAAAGTTTTGTCAGCACTTCCATTTTTCCCCCCCTTTATGGGCAGTTATAACTTGACCATAAGGATCTGCAGCGAGCTGAATCCCATCTCACAAGGTCTCACTCTTAGAGATTGTTTCTTCCCCCAGTGAGATTCATATTTCACCCACATGAAAACCTTGGAGGCAGAAGCTGTGTTTGTGACAGATTTTTAGGTTCTGCATTTGCACAGATTTTAATTGGAATGCCCAGGCCATTTGACAAGTAATTTGTCCATGATATTTCTAAAGATTGTGGTGAAATTAAAAAAATTCAGCGAGACAAAAAGACGAGAGCTCGGCTGAGCTGAATGCTCAGCACCTGAAAGAGCTTCTGTCCTTATCTCCAGGTGCCAGAGACTTTGGGGAGCCATTGGGCAAACCCTGCTTCTCTTCAGAGGAGAAACTGCAGAGAAATGATTCTCCCCATAGGCCTCACAAAGGTGTTTTGGGGATTAATTACTAACGCAGAAATCCAGGCATGCACTCGAGCCATCCTTCACCACGTCTGCGCAATTCTTACAGCCCTGTGTAGGTTTTAAGTGTTATTAAAAGAAAATTGCTATAGAGTTGAACTTTAAGTGTTAATTATGACTCGAGATATAAATGACATCAGGTCAAATCTTTCACAATTTAACTCCCTAATTGACTTCAGCTCTCTGCACCAAGGGATATCTCTCTAGCTGAATGCATCTGTCTATCACATTTCTCAAGTGCCTGTAGCAATGCATCAAATTAGCTGGACGTAGCCATTATGCCTCAACAACTCCTAAATAGTGCAGGATGAAGCCTTCATCTCCCTGAAATAATCAAGGAAATTTTACCTCTCACCAGGCCAGGTTTTCACATCATCCTGCAGTACATGCTCTGTTTTTAAGTACTGTTTGCAGGTGTGGATAACGGATTCTGAAGTAAATATGATAATTTTCGTTTCACATCAATAATGCCCTTCATCTCGCAGTGCCCCAAATTTCTTTAAAATCCTGATGTGCAAAATCACTTTGCTGCACCTCAGTGGTAAGAGGTCTCCTGTGTGAAATTCAGCAGCTGTTGGATCATCCACGGCACCGTTTCCCAGCGATTCCTGGCAGGATGAGGAGGAGGAAGTTGGCAGTGGAATGCTGAGGAGCAGAAAGCAATTTCCTGGGCTGGTACTGAGCAGGGGCACGGGCACTCCAGCCAAAAGTGTAATCAGCTTCCCCTTTCCTTGGCAGGAGAGTGATGGGACATTGATTGGGCTGTGGGGTTGGCTCGGGGTGAAGCTCACAGTGGTGGTGGGACAGAGTCTGCCATGGGTGGGCTTGGCAGCAGCTTGGTGTGGGAGTGCCCTGGGGCTGCCCAGCAGAGCTCATGTGGAAGGCAGGGATGGATCTGATGGGTGTAAGGGGAAATAAGGTGTCTCCCCTTTTGGCTTTGATGGGAAGCAAATTGCTCTTTGAACTCGCAGATGGATGTGAATGGTACCCAACACAGTATGCAGTGAGAGTGTGGTACTGGTGTGAATCAGGATGGGGCTTTGTTCAAGAGTGGTGAATAGCTCTAAAACAATTACCAGAAAAAAAAGTTGTTACAATGCATTGCAAATTTCTTACTCGATGTTTTGTGTTCTGTTTGTATCATCTGGCGAAGAACACCAAAACCCAATGAAAAGAGAATTAAACAAATTAAACACTCTTTGAAATCCCTAAACCTAAACCATGTCATCATTTTCCATTTTGAAATCCCTCAGTCTAAGACATATCATAGTTTTCCACTCAAGCAGAATAGAGAGACCTAATATCTTAATGCTATAAATACATTTTGATACTTTTATAACCACGATTTTACAGAGGTCACAGTGAGGCATCATTTATTTTGGTGGGGGTAAGTAGGCTATTGGCCAGCAGATATAATCTCTTTGTTTTCTCCAAAGAAAATGAAATGACAGCGTTTGGAGGCTGTTTCAAGGATCCCGTGTGCTGCAGTGGATCCTGGTGGAGATGAATTAGTGGCCAGGGTATAGGTGATCTTGCCAAAAATGAATAGCAATGCAATTTATCATACCCTTCTGTAATTTATCTCACCACCTTGTATTAGATTAGATAAAGACAGAAAGACATGTGAATTGGATGGACTGGACTAATACTGAAAACTTACACCTGCTTTTATTGAGGCTGACAGGAAGATTTCTGTTGCCTGCATTGCAATCAGGATTTGGCTTCACATTTTTAATTTGCTTTGAAGTATGATCTTGTCCAGCAGCGAGAAAAAAAGCTAACTCAACATTAAAGTTTGTTGATTGTGTCTGCTATTTCTTTTTCAATACAAATTTGTTCCATCATATATTTCACATTCAATCAATTAGAAAGTGTAAAGCTAAACAAAAACCCCTCAACACTCAGAAGCTTAAAAAGAAGAGCAATAAGCAGCTGTGAAACTGCTGCAAACACTCATTACATGCTACACCGTTTTCAAGGTAACGAACCAATAGTTTATTTTGTCCCCTTCCAACAAAATCCATACCTCAAAATCCACTTTTCTTACCAAATCGGTCTGTCTGTAAGACAAAGGGTGTGCAGCTGGGAGTGTTTACCTAGAACAGCAGAAAGATGTGCTACACTGCCCTCAATTCAGGAGCAGCAGCAGCAGGTACCTTCTCCAGGCTCGTTGGGAGCAGTGATTGATATCTGTTCCTTTGCATTGCTTTCCTCTCATATCTCTTTGTCTCGCTGCTATAATCGATCACAGATTTTTCCATCAGGCTTCATGTCAGATTAGGATAGTGAACATGACTGGCTTAGAACAAACTGCTTCCAAGTGCACCCAGGCAAGCCTGGGATCCAACTGCTCTCAAAGCCGTTGTTGTGGGCACAGCCACAAAGACAGTGCAGCCAGAAATGTGCTTTTCTGGCAGGGGATTGGGATGGCTGCTCTCTGTGGAACCTGTGGTGATCACATTTCCACTGTGGGATGGGTGTTTAAGTGAGGGGCAATGCCTGGCTCATCATTTTCCTGATTCAGGCAGAAATTTCTTCTTAGAACTCCATGGATGTGCCTGGCAGGACCTGCGCACATTTTCTACCTGGGGCTGGAGCTGCACAGTCACACACAGCTGTTGTGTTTAGTGCTTTTGTGTTTATCAAGAACTGCAAGGAGGGAAAGCCCAACAACTTTCCCTGAGTAGAAATAGATTTTAAACATTCATTGAGACCAGTCTTCCAGGAGAACTAAAATGTCAGTGCCTTAGACAGTTCTTTGGGGGATTAGTGCTTGTTTCTATAGTGCCTAGCACAACTGAGTCTCCGTCTTGGTGGGTGTTTTTTTGGTGCATCAGTTGTATAAATATTAATTTTTATTTAATGTGAAGAACAGAGCAGAGGGCTGTAAGGATTTGATCCAAATTTGGATCAGTGATCATGGATGAGCTTGCTGACAGCAGATGCTGTTGCTCAGATCTACAAATCCTGGAAGAGGAGTTGACCCATGGCAGTTGGGTGACCTCTGGGACTCCTCCTAGAAGAGGAACAGATATTAAACTTTACCTGGCTTGAAAAAAGATAAGAATGTAGTGAATGAGAAATGTTTTGAGGAGGATCACCCAGTGTTCTGTGCAGGACATCCCTGACCTGAAATAGGTGCAAAATCACTGAGGCAAATGATCCCAAGTGCTTGCCCTGTACATATAAGATGCATAGGAGAGTCACTGCTGGGTATCTGTGACCACAGCTGGAGAAATACTAAATAAATGATCATGATAGTCCAGCCATTTAGAGCTTGTTGTAATCCCTGTAACATGTGAAACACATTGTGACACAGAGATCTAGTTTCCCATTTGACACAATAAACTCCTTTTCCTAACAGTGACTGGCATCTAAGCCCAGGACCAGCATCAGGAGCAGGAGCTCTGACATCCTGCATTTTATCCAGGGAAGACACAGGCAGTGGTGCCTTAGTGCAATGTTCCTAAACAAATTCTGAATAAAAGGTTTTTTGCTCTAAATGTGTAAAAAACAGGCACTCCTGGATTTTGCCATGTGAGATGGGTGCTAAGAAGCCTGAAATTTCAGATTTCTGGGGGAAAAAAAAGCCTGGAAAATCTTGAGAGTCAGCAGACACAGAATATTTCCATCAGGAGCTGGGACAGGGATCTTTCCAGAAAGATGTGAAGTGCTGCTGAGATGGATGTGCTGCCAGGGCAGAGGGCAAACTGTGAGATAAACACTCAGGTGCCCATGGGCTGCTGTAATGGTGCACCAGGTAACGGTCTGGGGGGGTACAAAGAGAGGATTGAAAAAAGCACAACTAAAATCTTGCACTCTGCCAGAGTCAGGGTTTTCAGCACAGACTTTGAGGTGTTTCTGTGTCCTGCAGGTCCTGGCTACCCTTCCTCTTGCCTTGCAGAGGTTCTGAGGCTGTGCCTGCAGACAGCACTTGCCCTGAGGAAGGAACAGGGGTCTGCTGGAAGGCAAAGGATGATGGCCAGAGAAATCTGGAGTTTGGTACCTTGCAGGTGAACCCCAGGCTGAGCAGCTAACCCACCCAGCAGGAAAGGCTAACCCAGATCACTGAGGGAAGCCTCATTGTGGGATGATTTATGGAGAGGGCACAACTGCCCTGTGTGCAAGCAGGGCCACAGATGCCAGGTTTAGTGTTCAAATGGCTCATCCCAGTGCAGGGTCATCCATCACACATTGCTCTGCACTCCCAGGCCAACACACATAAAAGTCTGTCTCACAACAGGCACAGCCTTTTCAGCTCCCATCTGCCCACAGCAGCCCTTCCAACGTTGCTAATTACATCCCTGCCCTTGATTATATCAGCTACAGCTCTCCCAGAGCCACAGCCACACCGGTGTGCCCCAGGGGAAATTGGGCTAATGAACAAAAACAAGAACAGGGTCTCTGTTGAAGAGCCCATTTCAAAGCCCAAAAGTTGGAAGCTGAACCTCTGGACAACCACATTCCCATTGGTGTTCCAAGACTGCTTTATTTGTTTCCATTTTCTTGCTGTAATTCAGTTCCTCCTGGATAAGTGGCAGGATGCTCCCACTAACAGTGCATGGAGGGGGTCAGTGCCTTTTGCAGAGAAAAAGGAGGAAAAAAAAAGGGAAAAGGGAGGAAAGGAAAGGAAAGGAAAGGAAAGGAAAGGAAAGGAAAGGAAAGGAAAGGAAAGGAAAGGAAAGGAAAGGAAAGGAAAGGAAAGGAAAGGAAAGGAAAGGAAAGGAAAGGAAAAGGAAAGGAAAGGAAAGGAAAGGAAAGGAAAGGAAAGGAAAGGAAAGGAAAGGAAAGGAAAGGAAAGGAAAGGAAAGGAAAGGAAAGGAAAGGAAGAAGGGAAGGAAGGAAGGAAGGAAGGAAGGAAGGAAGGAAGGAAGGAAGGAAGGAAGGAAGGAAGGAAGGAAGGAAGGAAGGAAGGAAGGAAGGAAGGAAGGAAGGAAGGAAGGAAGGAAGGAAGGAAGGAAGGAAGGAAGGAAGGAAGGAAGGAAGGAAGGAAGGAAGGAAGGATAAAAAAATCAGATTGCACCAACAGCATGAACATAAAAGGAGCAGGGAATAGGAACTTGTGTAATGGAGTTCTAATTATAATTCCTTTTGTTTTCCTAAAGAACATTAAAAAGCCATGATGTGACCAATGACTCAAGCCCAAAAAAATACTTCCAATTTTATTTTTATGCTCATTGGGGCCCCTTGTTAATTTACAGCTAGTGAAATAATAAACAAAGCTGATCTCCTCATTTGCATCTGACACTATAGAAATGGTAATTTTTAAAAGGTTACCCAGAATCTGTGTGAAGCTTTGATTTCTGTCATTAGCATATTTAAGTCTAGCTTAAGAAGGGCTTCTTCCCTGAAACACACATTTTGTTAAAAGCTGTTTAATGCTCATAATCATTCTGCTGGTCTCAAAATATGATGCCCTAGCAGGCCAGAGCCAACCTGTGCACATGAAATAAGTTTAGTTTAATGCTGTGTCGAAAGAATTTGGTCTCTGGAGCAGTCACTCTGCTCAATAACATGTAATCATATGCCTCCTATTTAGTTTCCATTTAACTTGCCCCATACAAGCAATGAATCCAGTTTAATTAAATGTTCTTTCAAACAACAAAAAATGACGCTGGTTTGTATTTTAAAAAATCTACACGCCACGGGGCACCCTCAAGACACAAAATCCTAATAAAGAGGCTGTAAGACTCACAGCTAATAACTGAGAGCCAGTTTGACATTTGCAGGGTAATTTAGTGAACCAAGTGCTTCCTTACAGGCTTCGTGGGGCTGCAGTGCCATTTAATGGAAGATGAAGAGCCGTGTTTATAATAATGCTAATAAACAGCTAATCTGGAAGTTGGGCTGGCATGTGGCATGTGGCTGTTGTGCATGTGTAATAAATGCTGGCTGAAGGCTCTCAGCTGATGCTGGAGTCCTGCTGCAGCATTAATCAGCAGCCTGGGGTGGCCAGGCAGGGCTCAGCCTCCTGCACCCCAGGCTGCACACGAGGTGGCAGAAATGCACAGTAACCATAAGGGATGATAATAAGGCCAGGAGAGGGGCACTGCAGATGTTCCTTGCAGAGCTTAAACCAGCTCTGAAGCCCTGACATTCAGAGGATGGCTCTGAGTTCAACAAGTGCTCAGTTCCCATCCCCATAAGGGGTGAGCAGAGGCATCAAAGCCCTTGAGACCAGGCTGGATGGGACCCTGAGCAACCTGGTCTGGTGGAAGGTGTCCCAGCCCATGGCAGGGACCTGGAATGAGATGATCTTTATGTTCCTTCCAACCCAAACCACTCCATGACTGACCAAGCATCCCCTCTCCGCTTTATTTTTCTGTGATAGTGTAAATCTGTCCTAACCCTGGCCAGTAAGTAATTTAAATCCTCTTTTATTGAGGGCATCATAAGGTAGAAGAGGTAAATGAGGTAGAAAGGAGTGGTAAATGCTTGTTTTTCTCCTTTGGAAGAATCAAGATCTTTAATAAAGTAAGTATTAGGGCAATGAAGAAATAAACACTGAAAGCATCTTGCTCATTACTAAAATGAAAATGCTTGCTAATATATGCAGTGCACCTGGAAGTGCCCATTCAAGTAATTACAAAAGGGAAAAACACCAGGGAAACAGGCAAGCATGAAGACAATAGCCATTAGAAACAATATTAAATTAAGCACGCCTTTTGAGATCTACAAATTCACTGATTAAATTGTGCATTACCAACCCTGCCTTGACTTCACTCAGCTGGAGTCCTGGGGCCAACCTGCAACACACGGAAACAGCCTCTTGTTCTGCATTGAGATTAAAATTCAGGGCTGTTCCTAACTCTGCTTAGTCCTGGGGTTTTTTAAAGACACAAAAATAACCTTTTTTCCCCCCTAACCCCACAGATTCCAGCCAGCAGAAGGCATCACACTCCCTCAGTCTGAGCAAAACAAGGGAAGAAAAGCTGCCATGCAGCATTAAGCTTGGCAAATGGCATAAAGCCCATCAAAAATCAGCAGGATTTGACTTAAAGGCCCTTGAGTGTGGACACCTGTGAGTGTTTGGGTGAGTTTGGATCCATCCAGGACAGGGAGCTCCACGTTTCCCCATGGAGCCCCTTCCCACTCATCTGTGGGGCAGAGCAGCTTCTCACACAGCTTTGGCAAAACTCACAGTGGGGCAGAACAAGAGGGGAATGAAGATATTCCCCTCAGACATTCCTGCACCTGGGACAGCTCAGGGGGCAGCAAATGGGAGCTGTGGCTCTCTCAAGGCACCCACAACCACAGGGATGTTTGTTTGTGCAAAGAAAGGATGGAATTGAGACCAAAACGTGACCTTCCTGGTGACAAAACTGTATCCTCTCACAGAGACATGAGAAATGAGTGAGGACAAGTTTATTAATACGTTTATTGGAGTGCAGGGTTGTTTATCACCATTTTCCTATTGCTGATGAGATTTCCAGGGCTAATGGAAACTCTCCCACTTTCTCCCGTTCTCTGAGAGATCTCCTGAAATTGATTGTGGAAGCCAGCAACCACTTCCAATTGATTTTGTGTCATTAAACATTAAAAACTGTGTGCAGCTTTCATAGAGTTCTTTCTGCTGGAGAGTGGGCTATTGTCTACCAGCAATCCCAGCTTGCTGCTAACAATGGATTGTCTGGGAGGGGAGTAAAATTATATAGAAAGCTCTTTTAAGGTGATACTTTCTTGTAACAACACATACATACATAACCTGTGCTCCTTCCTCTTCCAAAACCCCATAGAGAGGCAGTTGTTAATTTTTTTCCCAGCTTTTGATTTTATTTAGTGGGAAGACAAGAGCCAAATCATTTGTGCTTCTATCCACCCAGCTCCTCCTTGTTTTTCCCTAGGCAATGAGGTGCTTCTGTTTCGTTTGTTTTTAGGGAATCTCCTAATACACTCCCTCCCCTTTTTCCCCTCAAAAATTTCCATTAAGCCAGAAGGAAATAGAACTTTTGAGAAGCCTTTGGTCCCAGGATAGCAGAAATTGGGTGCTCCTCCCCTGTTCCTCAGGTCAGTCCCTCCCTCCAGAGGCAATCTGCAGGTGCAGACAGAAATTCCCATTGTGGCTGCTGATGGGCAGGGGAAGCAGCGAGCTCCTGTGCAGGCTGTGGGGCTCATACCTGGTGCTCATCACACTGAGGCATCTCCAGGGACATATTTTGGCAATCTGTGTAGGCAAATTCACCATATCTTGGTAAATCTGTGTAGGCTGGGTTTCCAAAACCCAGCCTGTGAGAAGTGAATTCAGGATGAATTCAGGATGACTCCGTCCCTTTCATGCCTAAATAAGAGAACTCTGTGGCCTGAAGCTGACAGAAGGCCAGGAGAAAACTGGAGTCCCACAGACCCTTTTCCCTACAGAAGCCCATCCAGGGCTCTCCCACACCTTTTCTGCTCACATTTCCATTAGCTGTACCCAAACCCCATGGCACTGATGGGCTGCTGAGGGGACAAAGGGGAGGGAGATGACAAACCAGCCACCTGGAATGCTGCTGAGGGGACAGGGGACAATGGGGAGGTGACAAAAGAAGGATCAGCCACCTGGAATTGAGGGAACAATGGGGAGGTGACAAACAGCAGGAGCAGCCACCTGGAATGCTGCTTTGCTCAGATGTCCTGGTCACAAATGGAGAACACTCTGAGCGAGGGATGGAGCCTCCCTGAAGCAGGGAGCACATTCAACAGGACAGCTTTTGTGCACCACATTTCTGGCTTGGTAATTAAGGCTGGAATTACCCATAAAGTGACAGCTAACATATTAAACACCTTCTGTGTCTAGGAAGCACAAAGTAGGTGTCACAAATGGAGGCTCATATGGCCCAGCTGCCTCAGGCCATATGGTCACCCTGCTCCTCGCTGTGACACAGCTGGGTGACAGTCAGGGGGCTGGCCTGGGCCAGGGGTGGTGGCACATGTGAGGGTGACAGCCACGGTGGTCACAGAGAGCCCTGCTCCACGTGCTTTCTCTGTTAGGGTTTGTGGACTTGGTTCAGCTACTCAATTTGTGGTATGTGGAGCAGCCAAAATAATTCCATGCGAAATAAAGAGCTGAGAGCAGATGCAAATAGAGCTAATAATACAGTCATTAGGAAGGGAGCCAAGGCACAAATTGCAGAATTGACTGTGAAAGGAGAAGTCAGGGGAGGGAGAGGACTGTGCAGAGCCTGTGCTGCTCAGGGGACACAGATATGCCCCCAAAGAGCAGCTGTCTGTAGCAAAGGGACAGCAAGAGACTGTGTGGGCAGACCTGCTGACTTGGCACAGGACACAACCCCAGCAGGATGGTGCTCAGGTGCAGGTTGTTCATGGCCCTGCCTTCTGGGCTAGAACCCGTCAAAGAACAGCAGCAGGCAGGGCAGGGACATGCCACACCACACGTTTGTGTCACCTGTGGGGATGGGACAAACACCCTGCTCTGACAGAAGTGCAGGACACACCTGTGAGGGGACATTTGCTGGCACCAACATGGGTCACCATTGAGCTGCAGCCAGGTGTTTCAAAATAGCAAAATGACAGCCCAGGAGAGTCAGGGTGGTGATGAAAAATAATCCCCAGTCCTTGGATGGACATGGATAACTGCAGTGTGGGAGGTGGGACTGGTTTGTCCTGTCTTGGGGAGGTGGCAGCCCCACAAACAGAGCTTAGCCCTGCTGTGCTTTGTAAGGCAGGCACAACAGCACAAGTGGTTAACAGCAGCAGAGCAGCCAGGGATGTTTTACTGCCATCTGCTTGATAGCCAGTGTGTCTGATCCATCTAAGGTCAGCAGTGTATTTTGGTTTGCCCTCAGGTGAGAGCTGATGATAATGCAGCCTCTCCACTGGCCCTCCACTGCACCTATTTAAAGCTGCTCAAAGAGCCTGAGCAACTGCATGTCCTTAAGCAGAAAACTTCAAGTGCCTTTCTGTGCCAAGTGCTCTTCAGATTAGACCAATCTTCAACTCGAAATGGGAGGAAAGTCCTTCCAAAGAGTACCAAGAGGGCGATTAAATATACACTTCATAGATTCATACAATGGTTTGGGTTCAAAGGGACCATAAAGATCACTCAGTTCCAGCTCCTCTGCCATGGGCAGGGATGCCTTCCACTAGGACAGGCTGAAAAAATCCCTGTCCAGCCTGGCCTTGGACACTTCCAGGGATGGGGCATCCACAGCTTCTCTGGGCAGCCTGTGCCATGGCCTCACCAGCCTCACAGGGAAGAATTTCTTCATAACATCTAATTTAACCCTGCACTCTGTCAGTTTTAAGCCATTGCCCCTTGTCCTGTCACTCCATGCCCTTGCTCTACATCCCTCTCCAGCTCTCTTGGAGCCCTGCTAAGTACTGGAAAGGGCTCTGAAGTCTCCTTGGAGCTGTTCCTCCAGGCTAAACAACCCCAAGTCTCTCAGTGTGTCCCCAGAGCAGAGGGGCTCCAGCTCCCAGAGCCTCCTCCTGGCTCTTCCCCAACAGGTCCATCTCCTTCTGGTGTTGTGGGCCCCAGAACTGGATGCAGAGCTCCAGATGGGGTCTCAAGAGAGCACAACAGAGGGGCAGAATCTCCTTGCTCTGTTGTCTTCCTGGGAAGTGCCCATTGCTGAGTCACACTGAGCTTCTCATCAGCCAATATTTGTCTATAACATCTTTCTGCCCAAGGTGATCCTCAATTCTCCTTTAGACGAGCATTTCTGCTGTAATAAAAATGCTGTGGAGCAAACACAATGCAAGTCCACACTTCTGAAGTATTGACTGGAATTATTTCCCTCCACTCTTCTTGCCATCAGCTTTCTCTGGTGGCTCCCATCCAGTCTATTGCATTCTTAAAATGAGTAAAAAAAATTCCCAATTTCTTAATCACATGTAGTGATTTCCCTCAATATCTCTCTGTGCCTCTAGGGAAATATAGTCTAGGCCAATTTCTGGCATCTCTCTTTCCTAATCCCCTATGTATGCCAAGGCAGAAGGTTTATTTAGTGGTGTGGAAATGTCCATGACTTCAATAATTTTTGCCTGCTGTGTTGTCTCATTGCTGGAGGAAAAATTTTAAAGGATTTTTGGTTTTCTGTTTTCCTTTTTTTTTTAATTACACTATGAACCTAAAAAATTCAACTTTTTGCTAGAAAGTTTTTTGTTTACAAGTAACACCTAAAGTTGCAGTAGCAGAATGGAATATGAGACATATTCACACTCATTTGATTGTTCCCTTGAAGGATTTCAATGTACATAATGAATTATCCTGTTTCGCTGGAGCACTTGTGGCCTCTGCTAAAAGTTTCTTATCTTCTCAAAATTTTAGGCCAGAGAAATAATTTTCTCTCCATAATACAGGTGGGGGACCAAGATGCAAAGAACTTGAACCAGATTTCTAAAATTATTATCTCTAAACATGAGAGCAAAAACCAAATGGCAGCTCAGGAGCTCACACTGTGTGAAACCAAGAGGAGTTAGCAAGTATTTTTATATTTTTCAGTACCTGAGTGAGGTGAGGACTGAGTTCACATCCAGTGATGATGCAGACACAGCCAAACATAGAGCAACACATGCAGTAAGTGTCACATTCACATTCTCTGAAAAATCCCTTCCCCCAGGATTTTTCTCCTGTGAAGCTGAGAGGCCTCAGAGAAAAAGGAAAACAATTCTTATCTCATTTGCTTCTCCTGTGTTGTGCTCATGTGGAACGTGTTTGGAGATTGTTTACCCACAGGTGATTGTTCCATTGGATTCTGGTGTGAGTTGTTTTCACTCTTTGGCCAATCAGTGCCAAGCTGTGTCAGGACTCTGGAGAGAGCCATGAGATTTCATTATTATCTTTTTAGCATCCTGTAAGTATCCTCTCTGTATTCTTTAGTATAGTTTCGTTTAGTATTCTTTAATGTAATATAGTATCATAAAAAAATAAATTAGCCTTCTGAGAACATGGAGTCAGATTCATCATTCCTTCCTTCGTTGGGCCATCCCTACAAATACAATAGGGAAGCACAGAGAGTGCTGAGGGTAATTAAACAGATGTGAGGATGCTGTCTGTGTCATTGTGTTTGTCCAGGCAGGCATGGTCAATCTTTGCCAGGGTGGCAAAAATGGTTCTTCTAAATAAATGTTCCAGATGAGCTGAATCAGACAGGAAGGTTTCCCTCTTTCCTCTTCATTCCTTTTACTATGCAAAGCAGAATATACCTATGCCAAAGCATTTCATTTCTTCCAGTTTATTGCCAGCCTTCAGGCTGCCTCATTCTGGACCTGCTGCAATCCAATCTGCTCTTGCTAATACTTCAAATATAATATTTATAACGGCCCAGGTTGAACCAAAGGCTACTTGCACTGACAGATGTCACAAGCTATAGCTCTCCTTTCCATTTTATTGTTTGGTAGCTTCTGGCAAAGAGGGAGAGGATCTGGTAATGAAATGTTCCTTCTCTGCTTCAAACTCACAGGAACATTTTGCTGTGCTGCCTTTTATTCATGGGGAGTAATCAAGGGGTAGCTGGTTGGTTATCAATGTGTTATGCAGGGGAAGTTTATGTGATGGCAGAGGATAAGATATATTTCTGATTTAATTATCAAGCTGCAAGCTTGATATGAAGTTTTATACTTGTGGTTTTGGGGATGTGGGCAAACTTGCAATGCTGTGGACAGAAGGACCCTGTTCTGTAACAGGGGAGTGAAATCATTTCTCTGTAACTAAAGATAATGAGTTCTGCAGGACTATAAAGAGGCGTGGGGCTGTTTTGCAGATAAAGCATCTCTGTGGTACTTTGCTACAGCAGAGCAATGGGGAAAATTCTGCAGGGAACAATCTTCTCCTGGCAGATGGCTGGACCAGGAGACCTACTCAATATTTTCCATGTCTAGTTTTCATGATTTATGCAGCATCATCCCTTGGAAAAGCAATTCTGAGAGGACATTATGATTCCATGATAATTCACTGTACTTGAGAGAAAAGAAAAAAGCCTGTGTAAATATGTGTATCCCCTATGGTTGGAGCTAAGAGACTTCTTCAAGTCCTGTTCCAGTTTCTTAACTTTCTTGGCTTGAACCATATGGAGTTTTGTGCTAGCTGGCTGATTAAGCAAATTTCCATGGGAATAACAGTGATTTTGGGGGGAGAGTTCAGAGAATGGTCAGAGGGGAAGAAGAGGGGATGAGGACAATCAGGACCCGCTCTGTGCAAGAGCTAAGCTCAGTCTCCGGGAATTCCAGGCTGAAGACTCAGTGCCTCCTGCCCTGGACTTGTGCCACAGCCACTGGAGCACTTGTGAGCTCTCTCTGGGGAAGAGGGACCTGTTCTCACATAGTCAGAGAGAAAGAAAGGTGATGGAACAGTGAAAAAATCTGTTGGAAGGAAAATAGCTTCCCTCAATCTCTATTCAAGTGCCTCAAGGAGGACAGTCCTTCTGGTTTTCATTGGAAAGAGAAGTGTGAATCAAGGGAGAAAGTAAGATCCAAGGGGAGCAAAAGGCTTCAGGGCAAATTTTTTGCCCTGTAAAACTCAGTTTAATGTTGCTGGCACTGGGAGAGTTTTGCATTGCTCTGTTATGAGCTGTCACTCCACATTGCAGAGCAATGGGACACAGCTGCTGTCCAAGAGCAGCATTTTCCAGAAGTGAAGATGGAAATTGCCATGTTCATTAGGACTTCAAAGACCAGAAATAAAAACATTTCAGATCAAGGAAATGTTGTCATGCCAAACTGGGATGATACAAAAATGTACAGACCAAAGAGCCCATGATGGCAAATGGCTGGAGACAGATGATTTTGAAATTAACAATTAGCTTTAAATCAAACTAGCAAGTCACTTAGAACCAGACTAAGCAGAGGACAATTAAGTCAATAAATACTCAAACAGAACTTTGCTTATGTTTACAGCTTCACTCTATCCCCCACCCTCGATCTTCCTGTCCAAGCACAGTGTGGAAACAAGGCTCAGAGCTTTCCAAAGGCCACACACAAGCAGAGTGCAGAAATCTGACTATTTTCTGGGTTTAATCTCTCTTGATGTGCATCCATGGCTACAGCATAGCATCCACTGACAACTCCTACTTCATACTTTTGCTCTTTCCTGCAAAGGAGCTGTGCTCCTCTAAATGCACAATTTTTTGCAAGGCAAACCACCCTGAAAGATGGATGCCCTTATCTTGTGCAGATTTAATCTTAAATCCACAAAAACATTTAAAAAGGTATTCTGAATGCAAAGCAAACAGCAATTACCCTGACAGCTCCCCTATTTCAGCAATGGACTACAGCTGTATTTGCTCTTGGGCAGGGAATGGTTTTCACTTAAGCCATGGTGAGAGGAGGACACAAATCCCAGAATTTCGTGGCCTGGAGGAATCCCCACAGCACAGACATTTGGGTGGGAATGGAGTCCTCTGCTGGAAAGGAGCCTGAACTTGTTCCTGCTGCTCTTGGACACAGCTGGCCTGGACAATTTACATTGCCTGGAAACCAGGAAAAAGAGCTTATGTCCAACTGGTTTTGCTCAACTACTGTTTTCTAAAAAGCCCCAGCCTCAGCAGTCCTCAAGAGGTCTCTCCCACTCCTTTAATTTCTTAATACATGTAAAACCAAACAGAAGAAAAACAGAGCAGAAGGTTCACTCAGTTAAGCTCTAGATTGACTTCATCCAACTTAATGCTTTTTAATCACTCTTTGAACAAAAGATTTAGTCCTCATAATCCTCCTTTTGCTCAATTTGCTGCTCCTTACTTTATGAAATCTACTATTTGTTTGGTTCCTCTGATTTCCACCCCCTATATGAGTCTGTGGGAGAAAAAAAGGGGCTAATATCACAGGGAATATTACTTGCAGGAATAAAATAGACCATAAATAATAGTGGCAGCTTTTCTTGTATGGCCCTTCATTGGAAAGGTGCATTGTAAAGGTCACAGAGCCCTTTCCACAGGGTAACCTCCTGAGCTGCTCACCAAAACTTCTCATCAATCTCCAGGAGCATGGCTGCAATCAGACCTGCTGATTTCCAAGCTAATGCAACCCTTTCTTGGGATGAATGGGATTTGTTTTGACATTTAGAGACATTTGCAAAGAGATTCCTGTTGTAGGCTCTGCTTGCTGGCAGTGTCCAGCAACGTGGCCACCACTCTCCCAAACATTTGAACCTGGTTTTGCCTACATGTATTCTGACTGGGCTGGGATGGAAATTGCCAGACCTAACCAGTGTGGTGGCTGGGCTGGGCTGTCCCAATTTTGGAGCCTCTCAAAAGCCCTGAGAGTGCTGGGGGTGTCTGGCTTTCACCAGCTCCTGCCCTGCAGCAAAGAATAACCGTGCCCTGACAAATAAGTCAGTCTTTCCTTTCCAAACGTTTATCTCTGATTCATTGGGCCTTCAGGTCTGCTTAGGAGAAAGTAATTCAACCTCAGGATTTCAGCTGTGAAGAAATGCACTTATGTGGGCAGGAGGAGAGCCAGACCCACAAATCACTGTCTCCCATCACCCAAATCCTGTTTTACCCTGGATTTCAGCTGGTGTCTTTTGAGCAAAATCCTCACAAACTGTTTGCAAAGCCCAGAGCTATCTGTGCTCACACCTTTCCTAATTTTCACAATATCTATCCCAGGCTACAGACTTTCCTATGTGAGAACATTTGCAAAATAAAAATTAAATGCATGTTATCCTTCTTAGAGTACATAAAGCTAAAAATATATCTCATCTTCCATTAATTCCTCATTTAAAATAAATCAAATATCACTTTTAAGACATCATGAACTATTATATACTTGAAACATATATTCTTCAAGTTGATCACAAATAAGTGCAAATTAGTCTAAAGTACTGAATTTTATCTTTCAATTAGACAATTTCAGTGGAAGTCCTTAAGAAAACTTATTGCTGTGTTTCCTACCATTCCATAAGGTTGGACAGATGTGATCAAATACACCCAACACATGAGATATCTTCAAAATTCTCCTGCCATCATTTTCTCTTTATGAGAAACGAAGAATATGCCCTTAAACCAGGTGAAGGAGAATGGACCACTCCTTGACTTGAACTGTGTCTGGATTGTTTTGGAAAACTGGAACATGATTTCCTCTGAATAACAGACAGAGCCCCAGGCACTTTATATGTTCAAAAATTAAACTTACAACTGGCATACATCTGGCAGTGGTCCTGTACACGAAATCCATTTGGTTGGCCAGATGGCCTGAGACTTGCAGCTTTTTAATCTCACGCACAAAGCACTTTAGGCTGGAAAAAAACAATAAATACAACATAATACAGCATTATGACAAAAAGCCCCTTTTATTGGTTTTCCAGCTATAGGTATGGAAAACTATGAGCAAAGTAAGTCGTACTTTCACACTTTAACTTCCTAAAATGTTCTATATCTGTGACTGCATTCTTTTCTCCTCTATTTCTTACATCTAACTGATCCTCAGTGAAGGGTGAGTGATTCCTTAGGTACAAGGTTGCATGCTGGAGGCAGAGGATGGCTTGATCTTCCACAACTCTTCTTTGATGAGCAAGAGCAGGACTGCAGGATCCTAATATCTCTTTTACTTGTGCATTCTTTGGGATAAAAATCCTGCATTGCCCTTCTGCACTAAAACTGAGACAGCTTTAAAAAGTGCATTTCTCTACTGTCAGTATCTTCAAGCAGCCAGGGGCCAGAAAAAACAAACACTCAATTTCCTTTGCTGTGAATGCACATTTCTTTTTCTCAAATACCCCTCTGTATGTTTTTGGGGGAAACCTTTTCTCTCATTGACCTCTGCAGGAGTTGCAGTCCTTCCCCTGTATTCAAGTGATCAGATCCTGTGCTTTTATCTGCTTTTTATGCCACATTCTATCAAAATCAGTGTGAAACTCCCACTGAATTCATGGCTCTGTGAACAGCCATCCACTAAGGCACCGTGATTTGACCACAGCCTTTCACCTGACCCACTCCACCACTAAATGAGTGGCACCAGGGTGGGAGCACCTTGCTGTGAGTTTGTGTTCAGTGCTTTGGTGTTCCCTGCAGCACAGCAAAAATGTTTGCACAACTGCGAGTGAAGCAGAAGCTCAGCCTCCTGGTGTCCCACCCGTTCTTGCACTAAAGCTGCACGTTACCTGTCACCATGGTATATTCTGAAAAATCCTCTTTGCCCAGGATTCTTCTCCTGGGAAGCTGAGAAGCCTCAGAGAGAAATGAAAACAATAATTATCTGACTGCTTCTCCTGTGTTTGCTGCTCTGGAATGTGGTCTGGAGATTGTTTATCCAAACATGTGAATTGTTTTAACTTGATGGCCAATCATGGCCGGCTGTGTCAAGGCTCTGAGGAGTCAGTCATGAGTTTTTATTATTCATTCTTGTTAAACCTTCTGTCTGTATCCCTCTCATAATATAATATAATATAATATAATATAATATAATATAATATAATATAATATAATATAATATAATATAATATAATATAATATAATATAATATAATATAATATAATATAATATAATATAATATAATATAATATAGCCTTCTGAGAGCATGGAGTCAGATTCTCACCTCTCACCTCATCCTGGGGACCTCACAAACTCAACAGTTCCCCTCACTCATCCTTTCCCAGAGCTATCCCTTCTTCTCCCTCTCTTTGGAAAGGGTCATGGACCACCTTTGGCTCAGATTTCTATTATTCACCATGCAACTAATTCACCCAGAATAGCAGGGTTTGGGACACACAGATTACTTCACTCACTGGCTCGTTTCATCTTCCCAGTGATGCCTTCCTTGCTGGCAGCTTCAAAGGCATCTTAGTGGATAAACTGCCTGACCTACTAAAAGAAGTACAAAGAGTATCCCCTTCTCAATTAATTCTTGCGCTCCAAATTCATACTCAGATTTGTTTCTGAGCAGCTTTCATTCCTGTTAATCAGCTGTGACAGTTTTAGCTCCCTTGAGTTGCTGCTTGGCTGCAGAGCTCCTCCTGAACTGTAAATTTCCCAATTGTTTTAGGAAACGCTGCTGCTGCTGAAATGGCACAGGCCTGGGCCTCAGCTGAACTGAATCAATATCTGCTCCACAGGAAATTATTTCAAATTCATTAAAGTTAAAGGAAGCAGATTTATGTCACCTGAGGCTTCTGTCCCTGAATGTTACAGAGATAGCACATATGTACTTATTGCCTAAAGACCTGATCCAAATGCTGCTTCACACTCTTCAATTCCATGGACACAGCTAGCTGAGGGGAGATTGCTCTACACACCAAAGATCCCACTGCAAATCTGTGCTTCAAGGCAAGCAGGTGAATATAACAAGGGATGTTCTCAGCACACATGGGAAATCAGCCCTGCTGTCCTACAGACAAGAAAGGGGAAGCTTGGGAAAGGTTTATCCAAGGCCATATGTGTGGAGTGCCCAGAGTGGGGCTGGAGAAGAGGTCGGTGACAGCCAGCTCTGTGCTCTCTGCCCTGAGCACTGGGCTGTGCTGCTGTTCTCAAGGGGTGAGAGGAAAATGTGTGTTCAGAGTCAAGATCTGAGGATTTGTAACAAAAACAAAAGGAAAAAAAAATAAGACAAAACTATAGCAGTTTAGCTACTGTCTGGGGTGGTTACCTACAGCATCTCTGGAGCTTGTAGACAAAGATTAGAGGTGAGAAGCAAAGCCATTACTAAAGCCTTTTCCTCATCCCCAGTATTCCCCTTGCTGAAACCTCTTCAGCTGGACAGACAGACAGACACACAGCCCAGCTGGGAGCAGAGGGCTGTAATTCAGACTCCTCACTGCTAATTTATGAACCCAACTCCAGCCAGGCAAGTTTGTCAGCTCTGGCCCCTGCCTTTAGTGCTATCAGTATTCTGGAGGGTCTATTGACGATTTCATGCCAAATCAATTTTGGCACATTAAAGTGATTTGTCAGAAATCCAGCAAAAGATCTTTCTTAATAATTCAGCTCTCAGACTCTGCAATGCTGGTGGGAAGGCACTACGTGCCTGCATAGGTGTCCTCAATTAGCTCTAAAAATTTCAGAAAGATTTTTCTGGAATTTAAAGCATTTCAACACGTTTATTTTAAACCTGTGCTTTTAATTTTAACACTGAGTTGTAGTTTGCTTCAAGGTAATTTTAAAAGAAAATAAATAAATATTTTCTCTAAGGAAAAGTATTTGCATTTGCAAAAATGAATATTAGATTGTGAAAATGTACACTAGCAAAGTAGCCCTACACTAGTCAGGCAACACAGCTGTCTTTCTGCCAGAACAACAATGGTGCACAAATAATCAAATTTATCAGTGTCCTTTGTGGGGCATGTATCAGCTCCTTCCAAAATATTCAAACTGTTCACCCCATATGTGGATTCATCCAAATGTGACAACCCCTCAGTTTCAGGTTTGTAAATTATACATGTCTGAGATGAAAGATCCCATTAGCTGACTTTATGGGGAAAGGTTATTTACACCACACTTCAAGCTATGAAAAGAAGCATGAAATGCAAAGTTGCTCTTACGTTTGTGCTTGGGGTGAGGCAGGTTCAGAGGTTCAGTCAATGCTGACTGCTGGGAATGCCAAAGAACATGGAAGTTCAGCTGCTCTCTGGGTTGGATGTGCATTAGCAGTCACTGGTTTGGGGGTTTTTGGTTGAATTATATCAGTTACCAAAGAAGCAGCCAAGGGTGCTAAATAGTTTGAAATGGGAAACCACCATCCCCTGCCCTGCCAGCTCATTTAATGAGTGTTGGAGTGAATGTGCTGCAGCACAGAGACAGAACTGTCTGGGGCCCATCCAAGAAGCAGTTCCACCCAAATTCATGACAGCTAACCATAGAAAATAAACATTTCTGCCTTCCCAGTATGGAATTTACCATCTCTCCCTGTTTATGGGGCTTGGATAGGGCCCCAGCACCAGCTGAGGGCTTTGGGTGCAGCTGTCCAAGAGCTCTGGCTCTGGATGTCACATACAGGAAAAGTCAGTGTCTTTCCCTGACTTTCCACCATGCAGGATGGTCAAGGAGACCTTCACAAGGGGACTAAAGACAACGTCCCAAAAAACAAAGAGCTTATTTTGCTCTAGGTAAATGTACTGCTATGCATGGGTGGCTTTTCCAGTTCTGGCACATTGCTTCAATCTTTTCTTTCCCACCATGTGAACAAATGTTTGCTTGCTTCAAGTTCAAAACAGGCTTTCCAAAGCAAAATCCATCCAGATGGTCACCAGACTAAGGGGGGAGCCTCAGATTGCTCTAAACAAGTTTTTAAACCAAAGAAATTGTTTTCTACAGTGTTCCTCACTGATGATGCCTTTTCTGCTGTAGCTCACGACACTGATAGAATAAGCTGCTTTTGTTGATTAAAGCTCCACAATCCCATAGGCAGCCTAAATCCTATCAAAAGGTTCATCTTCTCAGATGTTCTTTTAAAGTTGTTTAACTATGGTTTCTGAATTCTCCCTCCTATTTCAATCCTCATAGCTAAGCCCTTCATGCTATCTTTATGTAGCTCCTAGGGATGACATGAGCACTGCATGCAGTGCACATTCAGCTCAAAATACCATCTATGTTATTTTTGTAAGGTGTCCCACAAAAAATTGCACTCCTCATGTACTGCATGCTAGTGGCAGAGTCAGATTTGGCTGTGATTAGCCCAAGGCAGGAGGGTCCTCATCCCATCCCAGCCCTCCACATCCTGAGCTGTTGTGCAAAATCCCCTTTCCAACAGGGAATTCCATAACCAACTCCAGAGTGCTGCAGGGCACTGTGTGGGCTGGGGGATGCTGGAGGAGCACAGGGATGCTGTGCTGCAGCTGAGGAGGGACCTGGTCACCATAAGGCAACCAAAAAACTTGAGATACCCAGCTTCAATCCCTGCTCCATCGCTGTGTGTGACCTTGGGAAGCACAAAAATCTCTGCCTGGGTGAAATGGGGGGAAATGTGTTTGCTCACCTCCTGCCAGCAGGCTCAATTCCTGGGAGCTGCTCAGGGCCTGTGAACACAGTGTAGGTACAATGGATTGAGAGTCCTTCCATTAACTTTGGATGAGACCTTATAGGCACTGTGCATTTCTCTCAGAGCTCAAAGTAAGCAATTATCCTTATTTCCATCTGTTCTTTCTCTGCCTGTGTCCTTTAAAAGCTGTGGCAAAGGCTGACGAGGTTGAAAGTGCCTCAGAAATAAGGAAAGTGAAACAAAATCCCTCATCAAAGTATGTCTGCAAAATATATATCTATACACAGGATCAAGTCTGAAATTTTTGCAAAATATTTTTGTGAACTATCATGAAGATTGTCTTTGAGGCTTGGGTAAGTGACACCTCCTCATCAGCCTGTTCAGGTGAATTTAAATAAGTAATTTCTGGGGTTTAAATAAATAATTTCTGAGCATTGACATGTTTTAGTTACAAAACACTTTCATTTTACAATCTTTGTAAAAGTGGCTCAGAAATGGACAGCGTCATTGACTTATTTGAGAAGAAAAACACAAAGAACTTACTACAGCTAGAGAAATCCAGTTCAACAGAAGGATCACTTCTGCCCAGTGAAGTCATGCTCACCCACAGCAATTGCATTTTTTACCAGATGATAAGATAGCCATCAAATCACCTGAAACAAGACAGCTAAGTATTGGCTCTGTATAAACCCAGCTGCAGGAAAAATGGGAGCAACCTCTCTGTGAGAAGGGGAAAGGCAGGGTGGGGATGTGGTGCCAGCACAACCTCTGGAGCGAGAAAAAAGAGTGTGACATTCTTAAAATTGTGGTCCTAAACCTCTCATGTACATGGGCTGTCTCTTGAACTCTGTTTAAGTGGCAAATATCCTCCTAAAACCTCTCTATAAATCTAAATTGCCAGATCCTGGGGAAAGTGCAGGCTCTTACCTGTGCTAGAGTTTCTCTATTACTCTGCCTGCATGAAGGGCTGGGAAATGATGTTGCAGCCCCCTTTAAACACTGCTCTGTTGGTAACAACACATTCAGAGACTTGGAAACATGATGAATAGTTAGGAATAAATTCAGTTTCATTGCATTTGAGCCTTGATAGCATGCTTGATTTTTTTTTTTTTTTATAATGCCTTCTCAGCAAGCTTTAGCATCTTTCAAATATCGAAGAAAAACCTGAGCTCTGGGGAAGCTGCACTTGCCTCAGCTCTTCTGCAGCAGGTTCAAAGGATGTGGTGAAAGAATGGCCAGGGAGTTATTGCTCTTTCTCACAGGTGTCACAGGTCCTCAGGGGAGCAGAGTTCTGTGTTTCCAGCTCTACAGAGTAGAAAATCAGTGTTGGTGTAAAGTCAGACAAGAGCAAGGGTCAAGAAAGCTTTGAAAAACTTCTTGCTGGACACTTTTAAAAGTGAACAAAGTGGGTGAGAGCAGGGAAAATGGTTAATTTCCCTTCCAAGATGATTTCCATGCAAACTCAATGGGATCATGAGATGGTCCTTCCTCTTCCTAAATGGGATGGTGTGAGGGATAAAGGTCAGACGCTGCACACTTCCAAAGGACTCCATTCTGGCATGCTTTGGCTTTCAAAACATTTTTAGAGTTGCTCAGCCCCTGCTCAGAAAAGGACAGCATCACTGACTTCCTTGATAACCATCAACAGAGGAATAAACAGAAATTGACTCCTGACACTGAGGTTGCTCCTAAATTCATACTGCTCCCTTTACCTATCAGTGAGCATAAGACACCTCAGTGCTTATGGAAGTCTGGATTTCTGCCAAAGGTTTTTGGGGGCAACTTCTCCTTCTGTTAAAGAGGCTCAGCTTTAGTTATCCAAACAAATCAGTTGGCAACAAAGGTGTTAAATTCCTCTATTCACTACCAGCAAACACGGGTAGGAGTGAAATGTCCATTTGAAAATGTATTTCCATCCGCGTGTGGATAGGCCTTGGTGTCTGGAAGTGTTATCACGGTTAATTAGAAAAATTATCTCATCAGAACAGGAGAGAATCAGGTGAGTGGGATCTGTGTGCCTGAGCCACGCTAATCTCCCCCTGCTCGGCTCCGGGTGCAGCTGTGATCCATCAAAGTCACTTGGCTGTGCAGTCCCTGGAGGACACCACGAGTTCAGCCCACTGTGGCAATTCCTGCATTGCACCCTCAGTGTTAATGAACATGGGTGCTGCCACTGCTTCCTGCTAAACACAATCCAAAAAATAAATTAAAAAAGCAAAGCTGATGTGTCCATGCCATTAAATACTGTTGCTCTTTGAAAAGACACATGTTGTTTCTCTCAGTGGTTTGGGAACACTTTCCCTCAGTTAAAAAGAAATCATGGCCTTTCTCTGTCTTCATTGTCATTTGATTGTTCTTATTCAACATTTACTTACATGGTCTTTAAATTATTTTGTTTTCTTGTAATAAAATATGATGCCTGGCCAGGCAGGGCAGTGAATAGGAGGTGTAAAGACACTGGAAGAGTGTCTTTCAAAAGAAAAGTTAATGGTATCACTGAGTCTGTACTTGCTCAGGTTCCACCCCACTACATTGTTCCTTTTTTCAAGTGGGCAGCCACCACCACTCATACCTTGCTGGTTGCTCAGGCCATTGATTTTGAAATGTTCATTGTCTCCTTCAGTAAGATCTTTATGGATCAAAAAGTCTCACACAGCATGATTCAGTGCTCACCTATCATGCAAATTGGGTACTAGTTGGAAAAGATTGCAAGAGAAGCCAGGTATTTCTGTTGTCAGCTACAATGACATTTCTCACACTCTCCTTTGGGAGGATTTTGCTGTGTCTCTAGGTCCCAGCCTTCTCTCTCATCATTCACAGGATTCATTCCTTTGACTTCAGTTTCAGGAGTGCAAGATTTAGCCCGCCACGTCTCCTCCAAGATAAATAAACTGCTCACTCTTTTGTTTTCTCTTTTGTGAGTCACCCACCCATAGGATGCAGGCCTTTGCCTGATACCTCTGCTTGGGCACTGCTCCTCACACAGGGTGGGTGACAGAGCTTCAAAGTGCCAGCCTGGGATCAAGAAGGGACACAATTGCCCCAAAATTGTCAACATCAAGATCTGTTTTTACATTTCGCTGCACAGCGTCGCCATAAATAAAATGGAAAATCACCGTTCGCTTTCTCCCTTTATCAGTCGTTGTCCTCTCTGCCGTGGCAACACAAAACAAGCAAGAGAGAAAACAAATTAAATTACTCTCTGGTGCATGAAAAAATAAAATAAAAAGCCATTTAGTCCAGAATTCCCACTGGAACTGTCAGGCTGCAACAGGGAGAAAAATCTCGTAATATCGCTGCTGCGATGTGTGGGAGCATTAAGGGCTTGTTGATCTCCTGGCAAGCACCGTGCACAGGAAGGCACCAGCCCCTCTGCAAGGGATGCAGGGAGCCATGGGACTGTGCTGCAAACTCTCCTGGGTGTTAGGACGTTCCCACAGCCACCAATTCATTGATCCCAGCTGTCCTCACAACATCACCCCCGCAGTTCCAAAGCCGGAGCAGCATTTCCAGCGCAGCTCGGGCTGCCCCAGACACTCCCCAGCAGCAGATCAGAAAGTTTCCAGCCTCCAGTTTACCTGAGGTGTAACACAAGTGGACTCCTGAAATGCATTTTTAAAACTCATTTTGATGCCAGTAGAACTCACAATTAGAGACCTTCTTCTGTTGTGAAGCGTTTGTTTTGTTCCGTGCTGATTTGCAGCGTCCCTGGTGAGTAGTTAACAGGATGTCAATTAATCATGCAAATGGGAAGAAATAGGTATAATCTTACCTGCAGCTAAGATTTGGGACTTCATATAGTTACTTTTCTCTTATTTGATTTGGTTTTGCTAGTAATTTGCATGACTTTCTACTTTTGCTGCTAAAGATAAAGAGATGCTCAATCCTTCCACTGTGTCTTTGTCTTACTGGTCCTGAAAAGACAGGACCAGTAAGAGTGAGAGTAGTTTGCTATAAATGGTGGAGATCCAGGAGATCCCTCCTGGCCCTGCATCACCAGTGAAGGTGAATCTCCTCCAGCATGGGCAGAAATGCCAGGCTGAAGGTGAGCAGGGCCCTAGAGGGACTGAGCAGGGCTTGGGGACAGGACTGGTGGCCACACAGCTCCTGCAAAGCCACGTCCTGTGCCACTGCCCTGGGATTCTGCATTCCTCACATGCCTTTTCCTCTTCCATCCATTGGGAGTTTCCCCTCATTAATTTGATTTTGCTGTTGGATGTTTTCCTGAGCATATGCACTGATTTTTCCTTCTTTTTTCTCTTTTTTTTTTTTTTTTTTTCCTGGCAAAACTTATCCAGTGATTATTTGAAAGGCAGCAAAGGCATCTGGGGAGTTCCTCTTGTGCTGTTATGATTTAGGCTTGAAATTGCTTAATTGCTGTTTCCTATACTCCTCATTTTCAGTTCCCTAATGACTGTATCAATTTGTTACCTATTATTCCCAATGACAGGGCAGTGTTTTCTGTGAGTGTTTCCACAAACCATTTTAAAAACTCTTGCCTATGAGCTGCAGAAGGATCCAGCCTTTTGTCCTGGTTTGCCCCCTTGTTCCTGGGGCCAGGAGGAATTCCCACTTAAGGCACTGAGGGTTGCAGGCAAGATTACATGTGGTTAAAATTTCTGAATTCCACTAAGCATGCTCAAAACATTTCCTGAGTTTTCCTATCACATATTGCTTTTAATTTAAATTATTAAATACTGATGGGGTTCTATTGATTTTTTTTTTTGTGAGGAACTGCAGTAGTTATACAGTTATAAAAATCTTGAGTTAAAATATACACAGCAAAACAAGAACAACAGATGCAGAAAGACAGGAAAGCAAAATCAGTGATGTGAACAAGTGAGAGTAGTGGAAAATAAAAGAGGCATATATTAAATCACACTTATACTGAGTTAAAATAGAAATTAGTCCACAAAACTCACTGCTACAATATTTGTGAGGCAAATTATCCAATCCAGGATGTATTTTTAGTATTGTAGCAGTTCTCAATCCTGGGACAAACACCCTGCATTTGATGCAGACCCCCAGGGTCAAGCAGGGACCCTTTTCAGGTCAAATTTGTGTAACAGACTTGTGACTGTTTGTTAGTGCAACAAGAATATAGCCCATAAATCACCTTATATATAACAAAATAATTTTTCTTTTGGAGATAAACTCACTTGTTTTCTCTACTCATATTCTGTTGCATTTGCTTTTGAATGTCCAGTTCTGTATTTCAGCATTGAAAGGAATAAAGACATGTTTCAGATCTCTCTTTGCCATCTTGTGTTTTTAAATGTTAATCTTCTAGTTTGTTTGATTTTTGGAGAGACTCAGAGTTGTCTCTGCTTTCTGCACAACCTCAGGTATTGGTTAAAAAAAATCCTCATTTTTATTCATTCTTTTATGTTGATGGGCACTTTACCATGAGTCAGACTCAAATTAAACTTTACCAATTCTATCAGTGATTAGCTAAAATCTAAACCAAAATAGTTTTATGCTATGCTGTAATGCCACACCCCCTTAACATTTCCCTTTAATCAGAGAACTGTTAACATCCTATCTCCATTGTCCTAACAATGTACTAAAACTAATGTGCTGAATAAATAACTCATGTCACTGGTTCAGATCTGCCCCATCTCGTTCAATTGTAAATACCAGCCAGCAACATCTGTTACAAATGTATTTGCAAACAGAAATAGTGCTAACAAACTTATTTTTGATTATCATGCTGATCATTGGGAGCAATAACAATTAAACATGGGTTATGATTAAAAGAAAGCAAGCTCATGAATGGTGTCCAGGGCAGTAGCAGCCCTCTGGAACCATATGGGGGATGACAGGTGGGAGCCAGTGTTGAGAAGGAGACTCCACTCAGTTCCAAGTGCTAGGGGAGGATATTCAGCATACGCCCCTCCAAGAAATCTGTGTGAAGTTGGAAAAGGAAATGCTAATGATGCCCTCATGAATTATCTTCCTTCCTGGCTCTAATGGAGTAATTTCAAGCTTCTGACACGTCAGATTATTACCTGACCACAGAACCTCACAGGAGCTGCTGACACTAATGGTCACTGATATTTCTTGACCAGGATTTAATATCTGCAGTGTGTGACAAGCACAGCTTCAGCCAGGAGGTGAGGCTTCCTCCAGGGCTCCGACCTCTTGTTGGTTTTCATTCAGGCTGAGAGAGTTGGTGTTGCCATTATATCGCAAAGGTGTCATATTGTTGTCACCTTATTGCAAGAGTTTCATTCCTCCTTGATCTTTCTCATAGTCAGCTCCTCTAAACACTGACTCTTCCTTCTTCTCGTGGTAGCAAACTGACTCCAGTTCACTCTCAACCAGCCACTCCACTCTTTTGTAGCACTCTTCTTCTCATTGCTTACAGCTGTGGCCCATTAAAGTCAGACCTGCTCCTAATCTTTGATAATTGGCCCAGATGCAACTCCTTAGGGGTAAGATTACTTTCTACACTACCTTTATTTTCTTACATTCTGTTTCCCTACAAGTTGGGGCTGCTAAGCCTGGAAGTGCCCAAGGCCAGGTTGGACAGGGCTTGGAGCATCCTGGGATAGTGGAAGGGGTCCCTGCCCATGGCAGGAGGTGGAACAAGATGAGTTTGGAGGTCACTTCCAACCCAAACCTTTCTGTGATTCTGTGATCCTAACATTCTGCTTTTATTAAGCACCTCATTTACTAAATTTATAGTTTTGCCTAATTCCATTTTACCTCACCTTCAACAACCATTGGCATGGTTCCAATTTTCACGATTTAATGTCTGGACCCACAAGGCAAAGTCCAAGAGAGCTGGACCCACAGGGCTCTGATTTCCTCCACATCAAGTCCCTAATTTCAAAGGTGCCATCCCATATTGGCAATATTGTTAGCCTGCAAGTTATCTGGAAAGGTCAGATCTCAGCTCCATGACTCACACCTGAGCTCACTGTTCAGGGTATATTTCATTTTTCAGCACAGCTCTCTCTGGAGCTCCTGAATAACTTACGGGTTGCACTGTCATTTCATGTAAATTCACATACAGAGAAAGTTTTAAACTCAAAGAACTGCCAGCCAGAAACACAGCTGGACAAATGCCAATTTTTGTCCAATTTTATTCAAAGCATTTACAGCTTACTTGGTTACTTTGATGTAGTGCATTGGGTCAAAATACCCACCAAGCACTTTTTTTTGTGATTGAGGCATGTATTTAGAATTAGCTTAGACAAGGTGCATTACCCTTGAATTATCTGTGTGAGCTAAAGCAAAGCAGATGCAGGAAGAATGTGATTATCTTGGTAATGTTTGTGAAGCAGATGCAAGTGCTAGCAGTGGAATAAAGCACCCTTCTCTGTTACTAATGTTGTTGCCACCAGGTTAATAATCCACTGCACATCCACCACCTCTTTACTCAGTCTACTGGCCAGACATGTGAAAAAAATATGACTAGGAAAAGGTCATATCAGAAATATCTACTTAAAATTAGGTTTACCCATGGAAACATTGAACAGACACTCTGGCTCCTACAGCATCAAATCCCACAGCTCAGTAAAAACAAGAATCATCTTTCTGTGCCCTTCACTTTCTTTTTCAATTTATCTCCCCTCAAAAGAGGATACTATAAAAGCACAAGTACATGATGAGACCTTGCACAATGCAGGTTCCCCTCTGCAATAATTTTTTACCATAGGTTTGGTGATTGCTGAGTCCAGAGGAGAGAAGAAAAGGTGTGTGGCTACACGTTCTCCTAGGCAGCACCCTGGGCCCAGCTCAGCCCAGTTTTGGGGGTGTCAGGGAAGGGTGGGAGCAGCCAAACCATCTCTGGGTTGGCAGCCAAGGCTGGCCTCAGTTTGTATTGCCTGAGAGTGATGAGGTGACAGGCAGGTGCTTTTCAAAGCTGACTGCACTCCATGTGTTTTTTTTCTGTAAAGCACAGGAATGTGCCTCCTTGTTGAAGGAGTGACCAAATTATTCTTTGTCTGCTTAAAAAGGCAAAAAGCCAAGAAGTTTCTCTCCTTAATTTGGTAAAAAGACACCTCATAGGACCTTTAGGACTTCACTTCAAACCTGGGGCTACCCAACTGGACAGAGATCAGAAGGTCCTGCCTAGGTAATTCACTTAAAAAAGAAGAGAACAAAGGAAATAATCACTTTTGTGGAGTGTTTAAGCAGGAGAAAGAACCTCTGCCCTAGCTTGGTTTTTCTCTGAAAAAGCTTTTTTATTTTGCCTTTTCTTAAACTTTTCCTGTTTCCAGCACTGCCTCAGAAGCCATCCTGCTAATTTCCTGCCATTCCAGGTAGCAGGGCTATCTCAGGTGTGACAGGTTCCCTGAGAGCTCATAAGACCTGGCTCGAGGAGAAACCTGTCAGTAGAGGACCTGGGAGAGGCTGGAAGATGCTCTGGTGTGATCACATCCACCTTGCCTTCCTTTTGTCCTGAGCTGTGTAACCCAGGGCAGAAAATCTGCAAATACCCAGTCTTGCCTCCCTGGAGAGGGCTTGGAGCAACCTGGGCTAGTGGAAGGTGCCCCTGCCCATGGCAGGAGGTGGAACAAGATGAGTTTGAGGTCCCTTCCAACCTAAACCTTTCTGTGATCCTGTGATCCTAACATTCTGCTTTGATTAAGTACCTCATTAACTAAATTAAGGGACTGGTTTCACTGCTGTGCCATGGGCTGGGGCCATGGCCTCCCTCTCTCACTGCTTTCATCCTGCCTGCAGGTGCATCCTGCCTGATCCACACACAGGTGAAGCAGAAGATAAAGGTCCTTCATCCCTCTCTGTCACTGGAAACAAACAGGAAAGGTGGGGAACCTAGTCCTGTGCAAGGCACTAAGTCATACCTGACACAAAGTTATAATGTGAGATGAACCAGAAATGTAAGGGCTTTAACACTCAGCTCACAGCAGGCTGGAATGTGTGGAAATTTTTCTAGGCATGAGTCCTTCACAGATTTCAATCCTTGGTTAAAAAATAAAAAGAATCCGTAAAGACATCACGCGTTTGCCTACTAAAGGAAATTGACAAAGAGAAGATAAAAAACTTATATATTTCTATCACCAGCCTCCTAGGGAATAAGTACAGAGCTCTATCTTACTCCTCAGCACCGCATAAGATACAGAATGCAAAATTTCCTCCTTGAAATATTTTGGCATAAACAACTATTCTGCGCTATTTGTTTAGAAATCCAGTGGGGCTTCACTGAATAAAAGCTAGCATCTTCATACTGGTAGTTGAAATCAGAATTAATTTCATGCACAATTGGCAGCACAGAAGGAACCTCCTTGATATCCAAAGAGCAAAAGATTTTATGAGGCTGCATATGTATTTATGATTATTTAAGGTTCTTGTTATAATTGAAGAACCTTTAAGGAGAGGAGTTTTGTATTTTAATTTGCATAAAGACAATAAAAACTCTTTGAGAAGCAATTTCTTTCCATATAAAAAGTGAGAACATAGCACCTTAGTGGCACAGACATCTGTTACTTAAGCAGCTGCCACCGTGTAAACTCCATCGAGCAGCAAAACCCACCAATCAGAAACCACCCAAAATACATCTGCAGCCAAAATTCAGTGGGTGGCTGGGAGCCTCTAAAAGAGGTTGAGAAAGGATGGGCTTTTATTCCGAGTGCTCATTGCACTGAGGGGTCCAGTGGCCCTCGTTTGTCCCTGGTCACCCAACGCCGCTGCAGCGCGCGGCTCCGGAGCAAAGTTGATCCCCCTGATCTACAATCTGCAATTCCTGCCCGCAAGATTCATACCCACAGAGCCCAGATAAATCACCCCTTCTTTGTTTCTCATTATGGCTGTGCCTCAGCATCCTCACTCGGGAGCTGATGTATCAATATCTCTGCCAGAGGTTAAATATTGCCTGCTTAAGTGCGGCGTGCAGAGATACAAACTCGCAGGGCCAAATTCAGCAGCCCAGCAGCAGCACGGGAGAAATCTGGGGCTGATAAGCCCTTTCTGAAGTCAGCTTACACTTTAAATCAGGAGTTCATGAAAGGCATTAAGAAAAACTATTATATTACTAGAATGGATGGCAGTGCAGTTTATATGTTACACCTTGAAGTAAGCAGCAGGATTTTCAATCACTTGATAACCTTGAAACTGCTAAGGTATCAAATTGCTATCATGAATATTGTACAGGAGCAGAAATAACTCAGAAAGCTTCCTTTGTGAATAATAATGTGGGAAAGAGCAATGTTCTTCTGGGCTAGGCTCACAATAGCACCGACAAGCAAAGAGACACGGAGGCAAGGCATGTACTTAAACAAGCATATTTGCATTTGACTATATATCAATCAGTTATCAGGGCAGCTGCATCTTACCTGGCCCACAGAGAAAATAAAGAGCCTGCTAGATAACTTTGCCATGCAGGAAAAAGAAATTGCAAGGGACTCATGTTTATATATCCACCTGAAACTATTAGGATAAATGCCCTCTGCTTTGATGGGCACTATGTATTGAACAAGAATTTTAACAGAACCACGGTACAGATCCATCCATGCAGGAATTTAATTTAAAGCCCCAGTCAGCGTGTCTTCCTGGTTTGCATGCAAGAGCTGTCAACATATCTTGAGCCCTGGTTCTGGTTTCATTCACTCTGGGTGAGAATGCTGAGGTTTTCCTGCATGACAGAAAGCTGAGCCAGCCCTCCAGGCTCCCATGTTTATGCCCTGAATCAGTGGAGTTTATACCAAACTCTGGTTTTGTTCTGAAGTACAGCATGGGTTCAGTCTTGTGGCATTTTCAGGTGACACAGCCTACTGAGATCATCTGACAGCCATGTGAAAACTCAATGTCTGGAGTGATTCATCATTGTGTCAGATTGTCCTGCACTTTGTCACAATGACTGACAATAGGGGAAACTTGGAAATAATACAAAGATTCAATGCTGGCTGATAATGCCTGCATTGTGATTAGAGCAGGCGCTGAGCACGTGAGGAGAATGATAATTTTGTCCCCCACCCCCAACTTCATACTGCTTGTGCTTTCAACAGCTGGGTGTCTGCACTTGCTTTCTTAATCTTCACTCCTGTGGCATTTTTAAGTGCAGAGACTTTTTTTCCAGCATGTTAAAGAGCCATATTATTACAAATGTAAAAATAAGTAATATAGTAGAAAAAGGTAAATTCTGCCAGTACTGCCAGGCACAGCTTGGGCAGGAGCATCTCTGGTGGATGTACCCATCCCTTCCAAACCCTAACCTTATCATGGAACCTCACCAGCATCTTAAATAATGGTAAAAACATGTGGAGAAATGCTATAAAACCCAGCAAGCATAGGTGAATTTGCATGTGGAGTGGGATCTTGCAGTAGGGTCTTATAAAAAAAATAATCATAGAAAAATATTCCCTTTATTTTGCATTGACTCGCAGTAAAGATTTAAGGAAATTGCTGGCTCAATAGGGTATTCACACTTGAACAGCCAGAAGAGGTGGTTGCAGCAAGTTACGTGTTCCAAAGCTCTTCAAGTTTTATCAGTGTTCACAGCAACAACATCAGAGACCATGGACTTGCTGTGTAATTAATTGGGAGGAAAAGAAAGGCCCTTCCTCTGTGCTCCAGCTGCCCAGGTTATTCTGTTAGGTAAAGAACAAGGGGGTGAAAAACAAACAGTAGCAAGGACCAACAAAACAGCCATTGCTGTGCCTACCACAGTAATGCAGGCAGCAGAATTTCTCCCATTTCTGAAAATATAAGAGGAGCAAGTGGCTCTGTCCCCTGTGCAGGGAGGGGACAGTGGCCTGGCTCCAGGGTGTGAAGGATGGGACAATCTGCCTCAGTGGATTTTCCCTGCAGAGACTGGTGTGGCATGAGCTGCATCACCAGACAGGTGATTTTCAGAAACAGAAGAGTGCAAATTTCTCTGAAGAAACTTACTTGCTTACAAACTCAGAGTATATTTATAATTTCAGAGCTCATTCTCACAAGCAACCCACTTAATTAGACGTGTGCTATTGTGCTTTAGAAGCTGGGCCCTTGGAAGTAAAAGAAAAATAAGTTTCTGTCAGAAGAAGAATGATCCAGTTATTTAAATGGCACTAAGAGTCTATTTTTCTTTAAGCAAATTCCAAGTTTAAGAGTAGTCAGAATTAAAAATGGGCAAACCTCCTGCAGCTTTGGTTCGGTGCTGTGAGCGACCAACTCTTTGTGTGAAGAGCTGCATGATGCCAAAAGTGGTCCAACACTTCAGGGTCTGACTCTGGCCTTGCTTTTGCTGATTTAAAGCTGAAAAACCCACAGGCCAAGGTGGACTCACTCTGAACTGGTGCACCTGAAAGAAAATGAGATCAAATTAAAACAACCAGAGGTTACCTAATTTCCAGTGACCACAGATTTTTCATGGGTTAGGTTTGAGTGAGCTGGGAGCTGAGGTGATTGAGGTTGGTTATATTGGAGCCCAAAATGCATTTTATTGTGATCACTGAGCATTTTGTCCCTAGCAAATATGGGCATACAGCTTGAAAGTGTTTAATGAATTGGTACATTAATT
This sequence comes from Melospiza melodia melodia, assembly GCF_035770615.1. Taxonomy (NCBI): domain Eukaryota; kingdom Metazoa; phylum Chordata; class Aves; order Passeriformes; family Passerellidae; genus Melospiza; species Melospiza melodia. The sequence continues at coordinate 5,735,066 of NC_086201.1, read as the reverse complement.
TAGGCTCAATGACACACTTCCATCCTAACTGTGAAACTGCTCTGTGAACACAGCTCTGAGCTTTATCTCATTTCAGAGGTGCTGGATGAGGATACAAGAACAGGGTAGGTGCTAAAATACATCTACACAATAAATGATCCATAGATTACAGAGACGTCAGAAGCTTTCTGTTAAATAGAGACAAACATTGTAAGCTGAGGGAAAGAATGACTTTATGGATGTTGAAAAATCTCATCATTGACTTTATTTTCTTTAAAATGAGCAGTAAAAAGCCAGACATATTTTTTCACTCTGTTGCTTTGGCAAGATGAGTTTGAACCATCAGCTGAAGGTCTCTGGACCTTTAACTTGTGACAACTGTGATGGAAGATGCAGGTTTCCCAAAATGTTTCAACAACCAGAACAGTATCTGTCCATGTAGATATTAAAGATATAGTCAGTGAAAGCAATACAAACCCACCATGAGATTGCAATCTAAACATCTGGGAAACAATTGATATGTTCAATCATTCAGGTGAAATCAGGGCTGGCCTTTGGACTTCCCATCATATTTTTTCCCCAGTTGTTTCCTTCTTATAATTAACACCTAGTATGGAGTACAAGAATTTATTTTTATTTTACAAAAAACACTCTTCCATGTGGATTGCAATAATCTTTGCAATATTTTAAAATTGAGAAAACAGCAAAAAATGAAGAGCAGCTTCAGTTTTAATACTCTGGTTTAATTAAAAAATTGTTCAAGTAATTTAAAAATGTAGGCATTAAAATACCAATTAAGCTTAAGGCAATGTTTCCTATTAATTTTGATGACATCAGTACAGGGGTGTCACATAAAGGTGACCCCTTAGAGATAGGTTATTTTGAATTTAACATTTGACTGTACTAGTGCTGAGAGAAAATTAATTAATTTATGGAGAAACTACACCTATTTGGTTAATCCCAACAGGCTGAGCTTTGAAAACCACGTCACATTTCTCTCAACCAGTAATTTAGCAAATGTAACCTCCTTTAGAGGTTTTAATGACAAAATTTTATTTCTCAGATGTTCTTTTTGGGTGGCCACCTCATCGAAAAGTTGAAATATTTAAGTATAGTTTTAACTGTGCAGTATGAACAGAACTGGAATTTATAGTTTGAGATAAAGGCTATACTAAAGTGCAATAATTATTTCTAAAACTGTTTATTGTTCTAATTCTGTGTTGGTGGTTAAATGATAACATGATAAAATTCATTTATTACCTGAACTCTAATGCTGTAAGGAGTAGAGCAAGTTTTGATGGGGGCAGTAACACTAAAGAAAGCAGAGATTTCTATATCTAATTTGAGTATTTGCAATTAAAGTTTTGTGCGCAGCTGGACGCCCTAAAAAGCTCAGAATGAACGACCTTGCAGAAACACTTGCTGGGAGTATCCTTATGCACCCAGAGAAACTAATTCTTCAAGCCAGCCTGGTTATGATGGATTTAAGTTAAATTGATCTCATTTCATTTGAGATCCTAAATTGGTTAATGAGGCTGAAATATGCTTTATTTCAGGGAAGTCGTACTGATCTGGACGAGGAGCAGAATTTATGCTGACGTTCGAGTCAAGTGCAAATACCACCATCACTTCTTCATTACCATGTTAACTGGTGTGATCTGTTCTGCTCAGCAGAACTTGAACAAAATGTCAGGCTCCTAAATGAAGAAGCTCCTGGCTCTCTGTGAGAAACTGGCTGATTGGTTAAAAGTACTTCAACCTTTATTTAATTCATGCCTTATAAGTGCTCTTTGGCAGGAGCTCTTGGGATCTGATCTTATGTCACACTTACTGAAACTCATTTAATTATTGCAGCTGAGGAGGGCAGGGAGATGGTTATCTCACCAGGAAAATCTAATCCTCTTCTTTATCAGCTTAAACCCCAGCCCGGGGAAGCTGGTTTGGATTCCTGTTCTTCCCTCAGCCCCACCCGCTGGTAACTGTTTGTCAGTACACGACCCTTCCTTTTGGTGTTTTTTTATTAAAGGAGGTGATTTCTACCAGAGATTTAAAAGGGTTTTGCAGGCAGATGTCCACGGACTCCCTGAACACAGACCCTGTCCTGGAAATCTCTGAGCTGCTGCTCCCAGCCATGCTAAGGTCATTAAGGGTGGGATTGCAGATATCCCCAGTGTGCCAAATGAAATGAATGGGATAATTTGGATATTCTGCAACCGCAGGCAGCCACTGCCAAGCCAGGGTCTGACTGTGCCTTCGTGCTGCCACGGTGCTGCCAAGGGGCTGCAGCCCCAGTGCCTCTGCAGCACAGGTTAAAATTGAATTTTAATAAACACCAAACTCTGCCATAGATTTACAACTCCGTTTTATGGGTCCTTGTTAAAAAACTTTTGTGCTTTGTTCTAAAGAGAGGGAAAAGGAAAAACCACACACACTGTGCCCTTATGAGCAAAACATGAAATGGTTTTGATGGAAAGCACGTGCAGAATAAGGGATTCAGCCTGAGGCTAAAGACAGAGAATCAGTGGCTTTTATTGCTTTGAAAATTGGCCTTATGACCATTATTAAAGTATCTCTCCTCATGGGGGACTTTCATTTCATCAGGGGCTGAGCATCTCTTAGCACAATTAGTCACCCCCAAATGCTGCCATCGTAAAACTTAGCATTTTGAATTGTAGCTTAAGAAAACTGGAAAAAACCAAACCATTTTGAGTGAGAATGTTCAGTAGTGGCGAGTCTTGGACCAGGATGATTACATTGATGAAAAATTCTTATCTCTGTGATTCTCTTGGTACAAATTCCAACCTGAGCAACATACAAAACAAAGGGTATAAATGTTTCCTTTGAAAACTTTTGTGTATTTCATGATTACACAGCTTATGAAGTTTAGGAGCCTTGGGCAAGCCAGTGAATGTGTAAGAGGAAGGCTTAAGAATTGTTTGTATGCTTGATTTGTTTTACAGTGCATTTGGTCTTTAGTTTTGATTGGATTGTCTTACTGAAACATGAAGGGCATTTAGAAAGTAAGGAAGTGAATAGGATACATTTGCAACTATATGCCCAAAAGCAAGATCTTAATGTCAGAAGTAAATTATAACAACTTAGGTTACTGATGACATACATTATAATTCAAAGCTTGGCAAACCACATCAAGGTTGCTCATACCATGATCTGACAAAAGATCTTGTGTTTTTCAGGATTTATTTATGCTAGGAACTTCATAAATAAAAAGCAAATATTACCAAAGGTAAACCTATTCTTTCTAAATGTGTCTGAATCTTTCTCAAAATTAAAACATTGTCAGAGTAGGATGGTTCCAGGGGGTAAGACAGGTTTGGTGGTTTGGGACGACCTTGAAGTGTTTTCTAGGCATGGATCTATCAAGGACTTAGGTCTAAACTTCGTGAGGGTATCCCAGAGCTGTAAACCCTTCTGCAGGTGGGATGGGATGTACAAATATGGGAAATTTTCCTTGTGAGCAGCAGAGAAGTACATGAGACTCCATGTTTGCCTGGCACATGGTGGCTCTCTGTGTAACCTGGAGGATTTTCCCAGCACCCCAGGTCCCTTATCCAGCTGCAGGGCTGAGACCAAGGGTGTCAGCATGGGTGTCCCCCTGGCAGCAGCCCTGGCACTGGCAGGAGCAAGGTAGGAGCATCCATCCCGTCCCTGAATATGACAGCAGCCCCCACTAACCCACAGCTCCTGCACTTGCTGTGCAAAGGACAAGTTCTCCATGTTCCCTACTCCTTAACAGATCTCTCTTCCACTCAGTTGTCAGGTCTTCCCCAAACTCTCTTAAACCTTCAACATCCACAGCCTCCTCTGGGATGGAGCTCCAAATTTAAATCACAGGTTTGGTAGAGGGAAAAAATAAATGTCCTTTTGTTTGTTTTAAATCTCCTCTTGTTTTGGAAGGGGGACTGGAAAGTCCCTGCTCACTTTCTCACTGCCAGTGGTGATTTTACAGATTTTTGCCATATCCCCATCACACACTCTGCAAGCTGAATGGTTACAGTCTGCCTGCTCTGTGAAGGAAAGCCTTTCCAGCAGCTTAACTCATTCGTATCACAGGTACCTGCTTCAATGCCTGATCTCTCCAGTGGGATTAAACCACAAATCTCCCATTTCATGGTGACTCAACACCAAGTTTGTCTCCTGGGTGAAGTGAAACTCTCACCCCGGCTCAGGTTTTATATAAACAGAAGAGAGAGAAAGCAGGGAGTGAGAGCAGCCACTTTCTGCAGGGGTTCTTAGGGGAATCATGGACTTGTGTTTCAGTCCCTGTTCTGCTGAACACTTCACTGTGTTGTGCTGATTGCTCAGAGCTCAGGCACCTTTTGCTGCAGTGAGTGAAAGCCTGGTTTAGCTGCACGGTGAGTGATGACGAGGAGCAAGGTGATTGCTCCCAATTTACTCCGGTGGAAATGGCTACCACTTTAGAATCAGGCCCACTGAAAACCCAAAAATAAAAATATTCACAACCCTTACATATAATAAGCCTGATTTGTCTTCATTTCAGCTGCAATCAGCCAGAGACACCCGTGCTGGAGTAAGCCTGAATGAAACATGAGATGGCATATTTAGGTTAACAGCGCCTGAATTACTCTGGGCTTGGATTCTGGTGCAGGGCTTTAGTAGGAAAGGATCCATGTCATCACTGTGTCCACACACTGGAAATGCCATCTCCTGGCACCAGGGCCACCACATAGTCACACCAGCCCCCAGCAGAGAGGGGCTGTGCTGGGGCTGGACAGAGCTCCAGGCTGAATCTGTGTGGTTCTGAGCATTCCACAGCTGCTGAAGCTTTCACCTAGCCCAGATTCACACCTGGTTTTGGAGTTCACAAAACTCCATGGGGTTTTTGTTTATTCTGGGAGTGTACACATACTGAACTAGGTCTGTTCTCTCAGCAGAGCACAAGAAATTTTTGTTTTAGAATGCACACAGTATTGCCATTTGTATTCTGGAAATCCTAAATCTCCCTGAGGAAAGTTCACCAAAAGTAAATAAAACATAGTAAATTAAAAATCCCTGAAACCTATACTATTTAGCTTTAAAGATATTGTAATTTTTGTTTGCTATTGCTTGCTAATGGTGTTGTCTGTAGTGTTCTGCCTCCACTCTGGTCTGTACAAAAGAATTGTGTGTGTTTGTAGCTTGTTCACAGCTTATGCACAATAACTGCACTGTGCTCTGCTGGTCTGAATGAGAAATTAAAAGGGAGTTGTCATACAGAAAATTAAAAATTGGTAAGAGCTACAAAAATCTATTTAATTCATGCTCCTTGTAGCCTCCTGAAAAGAAACTAATTACAGTGCCTGAAAAATCTTACAACAGCCCTGAGCACGCACCAGGCCAGCACGATTTGCATTGTTATTTGTATGTGCCTCAACTTCTCGAAGCAAAGCCTGAGCATGATATTTCAGGGCACTAAACCCTTAGTGACTAATGCACAATGCCATTATCAGGCACTAAATGCTTCTTCTTCTGCTTCTGTTGGTTTGGTTTTATTTCTACTTTTGTACAGCTTCCTGTGTTAAGATAGTGGCAATGAGTCAGTCCTGTGCTCCTTGGGCCAGGATCTGGTGCAGTTTTGACTCTCAGGATACCAAGATGAAGCACACCCAGTGCTGGCATTTTCCTAAGAACCCTACACATCTCTGACATCATCACACGAGCAAGAAACATTCAGTTCCCAAACTGCTTTACAAGAACACTTAATTCTTAGGATGGAATGTCTAAGCAATGCCAGTTTACAAGAAAGAAACCACAGAAGCCAGGGGGTTTGAAAGCGAATGAAATTGGTGGAAGATTAGAGTTTGGCCAGTTGGGATCAACAAGAACACCTGACCGTTCAAGAGAGAATTCCAGTTCAGCCTGGATTGGAGTCTGAGAACCCCCTGGAGCCTCATTACTTTTATTTCTGCAAAGGTTTCCCATCAATAAATCAGCAGTACAGGTATCACAGAATCCAAGGTGGTTTGGGTTGGGAGGGACCTTAAAATCAACTCATTCCAAACCCCCTGTCATGGGCAGGGAACCTCCCTCTAGACCACCTTGTTCAGTGCCACATCCAAGCTGGCCTTGAACACTTCCATTTTTAGTAAGTGTGTTAAAAATCAAGTCAAAACAAAGCCACCTGCTCTGCCTGTTCTCCCAATGCACTTTGAGCACAGGAAAATGGGAAGCCAGGAAGTTTAGATGGATTTAAACAAAATCCAGACTCACAATTCTGCTTCAGAGGATCAACCCCCACAAGTTAAACTCTTCAAGAGCCCAGACATGTAAGAAGCACTGAGCTCACTAAACCAGACCTGCCAGTCACTTACTATGTTTGATATTGATTAAATTATGAGCCTCAGGGATCATTGATCCAGTGCTAGACAGACAGAGTAGCTTTCCCTTGCATGGTCACTCCATGGAACAGAATTCTGGAAGGGAAGGAGGATGCCAGGTGGAAATGTCTCAGCCAGCCCTGCAGAACTTGGGCCACCCCAAGCTTTGACCCAAGGTGATCTAGGCTGGATGCCTGCCTCACCTGTCACAGCTTCCACACCCTGGCTTGGAATTCCAAGCATCCTCCACAGCACACACTGAAAACGTGCAACCCAAACAGCAAGGATTCTAGAGAAAGCTGTAGTTTTCCCACTCAACATCTGTTGGTATTTGAGGAAATTTTGAGTTATTTGCCCCTTCCAAATGCTCAAAAATACTGCAGTGTTTCTGAAAGGCCAGGGGTGGGATCAAGGGCAACTCCAGGTATGTAAATACCACCCCTGTGTCCATTACACAGCTGACAGCACATATGATCATTGGCTAATTGGGAAAAAGTAAAATGCAGTCTTATGGCTGCTCTAAAGCAGCAGTGTTTTGATCTTTATTCTCTTTTTTTTTTTTAAGAAATGAAATATATTTCCACATTATGTTAATTCTAAAGTAAATTTCTACTTGCTCTGTGAAAATTGGAAGTCAAATGAAAGGGAACTAATCTGGGGATCTCACTGTGGGAGAACCTGCAGCGTGAACTCAACCAAGCTATTAGACACTGGAGAAACCACATGGGAGGGAGCTGCTGGAAACAAAGCTTCATAAGTTCCACTGGCCACAGAATGACTCATTTCTTTCTTAGTTTAGGATTAGCCCTTATAGGAGCAAATTGAAAAGCTGTGAGAGACTCCAGCAGGTAACTAATTACACAATGCAAAATCAAATGCATTCCATCAGATATGTTCTTTACTCAGAGTATGAAAGGGTGCCAAAAAAAAAAAAAAAAAAAAGACAAAAATTTCAAGGAATTTCCATAGATTTTCTGAAATTATGCCTTTTAAAATAATTCAGCAAGAACTGATGTTTTTATGAAAATATTAGTTCTTTCACTGAACTGCAAATGCCACTTGCACAGGGACGAAGGGAAGCATGAGCCAGATGCAGAAAATCGCTCCATTTGCTGGCAGTGTAGCTATTTATATGTTGACAAACAGTTGTGCCAAGAGCAGATGGATATTTCCTAGGACTGAAGAACTGCTAATTGTTTGCTGCTGCTCCTCTCAAGTTCACAGGGGAAAGCCATCGGTGCTCTGCAGAGCCAGGCACGAAGGAACCAGCTCAGGGCACGCGTTTGGCAGAGCGGCCCAGCACTTCCTCTGCCGGCGTGGGGGATGCCCTGCAGCAAGAGGATGCTCTGCCAGATGTCAGCTCAACAGCTCCCAGCAAAGCACAGCCACAGGAGCAGCCCTCCCCAAACCTTCTGTGAGTCCCTCACCGAGCTGTACAAAGAGGGCAGAGCTTTCCAGCTCAGCCTGCTGAGCATCCTGAGCCTGTGAAGGGTTTGCGGCGTCCCGCGCGCATTCGAATCTTGTGGAAATAGGAAAGTTCTTACAGCACCACAATGCTGGATGATATCTATTTAATCTGACAGGGAAAAGGCATCTTTCCATAAATCTGTGTATGAGTTACCTCAGCTCTGCTTGTTCCTATCTGAGGCATGCACTGCCCGCTTACTGACATATCGGATCCTGCTAGAGCCAAGTGAGAAAAAGTGAAGGCAGATGAAGAGCAGGAAATGTTTTGTGTTTATTTATTTTTTTTTAAACTAAACTGCTCTTAGCCCACTTTGGTAAAAAAAGTCACCATCATGTGTCTTGATATTCTTATATATATCAGCACCAAAGCACAATTTAGTTAGCTTAAAAAAGTCTCAGATCTGATTTATCTATGAGACACACTTCACAACACAAACCAATTTTGCTGTAGTAATACCATGTCAATATTTCTTGACAGAAGACAAATGTTGTTATTATTTTGCCATTTCTTACCTTTGTAAAAGTTTAGAATTTTATAAAATGACTCTTCTTTACATGTCAAAATGGTAAGTTGTTGGAAAGAAAAAGAATTGAAGCCATTCTTATATCTATCAACAGTGATGGATTCTGCAGTTAGGTTAAAAATGATTCTGGCTCAATATTGATGTTCAAAAAATAAAAAGTAGGTGATATTTTTAATGGATATGTACATTTTCCTATCCAAACTGAAGAAAATAAAGCAGGAGAAAACCCACAAGAGCTATTTTTCATTGTGTTTTTTGGTATTAAAAAGTATTTATCTGTATGCTGTCTGCTGGACCCAACTGTGCAATATGTGTAGACATAATTTCCTCTCCAAAGTGGTGATCTCCAGAAAAAGCAGCCTCTCTTACCTTTGCATTCATCCTCTCCTTGCCCCTTCACTACGTGGAGAGTGACAAATATAAAATATCAACCCTGATTTAAATTGAGTTTAAGAGATTACTTTAAAAAATTACTAAAACTCTTGAAAGCAAAATATTTCAAGATTTTTCTCTGCCATTTTTTAGAAGTTTCTGCAATGCTTAATAAATACAACTCTGAGGAGCCATGACTTGCACTTCCATATGGATCTCCCTCTTGTGCTGGTCTATTCGTGTTTCCACAATTAGATCTTGTGCTACCACAAAAGCTTTACAAGACATGCAAGAACCACTTATCTCTGCGTTAAACTGAGATAAAAACTTCCAGGGTTTACCCTGGGGCTTGCCTGGGTGTGACTGCCATGGAGGGGAGCAGATTTGCCCAGCTGACTCCAGATGTGCAGCACCTTGTCCAGCAGAAAGCAAGTGAGCTTGCACACCTTGTTTGGATCTAAACTGGTGCCAGGGCCCTAAAGTTAAGGAGAACACAGAGATGAGGCCTCAGATTTTGTTCTGCAGCACCTCTGCCTGCTGCTGCTCACCAGAAAATGTCACATGGAACACAATTTACATTTTCATCCCCAGGCAAGCCAGGATTTAAGGACAGGGTAAGGAAACTGTGTGATCACAACAGAGCACTTGGACAGGGAAACCCAAACGACTTTATCCACCAAGTTATCCACCAGAGAATGAGGGCATTACTCTGTAATAAAACAAAGTTCTGACCTTTGCAGAGCATGCATGAATCAATTCTGTTACTTGTTAGCCCAGCCAGGATCCAGAGCTGCTCCTTCCCAAACCAAGGGTGAGCAGTTCACAGGTTCCTCGTGAGAAGCCTGACCCTGAGGTTTGATATTTAAACTGTGCTCAGCCAGTGAGCTGTATGCAGAAATACATCTTCAAATATGGGTGTTGAAGCACAAATATAAATATGCAGCTATAGGATATCTGTATTCAAATGAATTATGCAGGCCAGCTTCTAGAAGCTCTGAGTTTGTGGAACAGAAAGACCTCAAAAGCTATTATGATCAAATTTAACCAAAGTTACAGTATTTATATAAATATTCACACACTTTTTTTTTCTTTAGCACCATCCTGATTCATTTGTAACAAATCAAAGCCAAGAAAAACTCTGCACATTTCATTTCAAACTAAGGGTTGCAGAATGAAAGCCTAAACATTTTCACTTATCTAAGGACCAGATGCACTGAAATCACTGAAATTACTGCTGTGTTTTTATTTATATTGCAACAGCTATATTGGCCTAAAAATGACACAAAGGGAGAATTAGGCCATATATTTAGGTTCAGCACAATCTATGGCTCACTTTCATGCTGATTATTTTGCTATGTTTCCCAACTCCATGCTGTGTAAGTAGTTGTGGATGATTATTTTACATTGCAGCAGCTATAGGAAAGGTTTATCAATTCTTGCATAAAAGTAAACATACCCTGTATTCTGAACTTTAGGAAAAGCCTTCATTTTTTGCCTTAATCCTATGCATTATATAAGCAGAACATTAAAAAAATTACCTTAAAAATAAATTACCTGGACTTTAATCTGAAAATTGCACAATAACCCAATTACCGTATTTCAGAGATTTTAGGATTATTTTTGTTTGCTTGTTTCCTTTCTTTATTTCCTTCCTAGCACTGGCTCAATGTGCCACAGAGCACATTGCATACATTCCCAGGTATAAGCTGGGGATACAGCAGGGTCAGTGAAAAGCAGAGCATATTTCAGTGCATATTCCTGTAAAATTACCATGCTTCTCTCCTTCTTTATCTTCCACCAGAGACACTAAGCAGATGATTTTGCAAAGACTTATGGATTCATTAAGTTTGAACCATGCCACATGTTCCTCCAACTTCAACAGAATTGCTCACACACTGAATTTAAGCACATACTTAACTGTTTTCTTTATTAACTCTCTGAATTCTGCATGGAATTCATGAGCAGTTTTCCCCGTGTTCATGTAGGTTTCAAAAATAAGCAGAGAAACAAACCACTCAAAATAAAATAAAATAAAATAAAATAAAATAAAATAAAATAAAATAAAATAAAATAAAATAAAATAAAATCTGTCAAGGAGGCTAATATGCTGCTTTACTACACAAAACATTTCACTTGTTTAATTTTGGAGAAAGGCAATGACAGAATGTATTGAACCCCTAATTCTTTATCTTTACAAAGATAAAGAGACTTATTTACTGAAGCTAGCTTATTTACCAAAGCACATAGAGACACACTAGAAGGGAATTTTTCTCAGTATCTTTGGACTTTTAAAGAGTGTCTGATATCTATTTTCCAAAACCTCTTTATGAACCTACACATGAAAATGCTGCTTTTTCTATGAACATAACATGTTATTTGGAATCAATGCTATGTGTTGCCTTGTTAGAACTGTAAAAAATTATACAGATAAACAAATTTGTACTGCAGCTTCTGATTGAAGGTAAAGATTTGTGCCTAGCAAACTATACAGAAATTAATCACATGCATTTACCTGATGCCTAATGATTTTAAGTCATTTTTGAGATAAGTGTATGCCACATATGATAATTTTGCTATTGTTATGATTTCTATCAATTTCTACTCATAAAATCGTGACTTTCTATTTCCCAGTCACATCTATTTGCAAAATGCTTTTGTAAAAGCTAAGAAAAAAGGTAATTAAATTTACATCCTCAGAACAGAAATGTGGTTGTGCCCCTGATTTGTTTCACCAGCAATCAGGAACTGCAGTTACAAAATATAATTTCATTCCTCACCACAAAAATCACCTACAATACAGACCTTCCCTTCTAATTTTAGTAAACGAATGTATTTCTAAATCCCCCAAGTTCCTGTTCTTCACTCCCCACCAATCTCAGCCTATTGCTGTGTAGGAACCTGACACAGGGAGCAATTAATCCACACTGCCAAACACAAGAGGAATGTAATGCTTTTTCAAATATCAAATCAGTCCAATTTCATTTAGACTTAAATGATTTTTCTGGTCCCTCTTCATGTAGATACCTCTGCAGTCAATTAGCATTGTCACTTTTAATCTGTAATACTCAGATACTGGTCATTTCCCATTAGAGGCTTATTAAATAGATTCTTATGGTAGATAGAACCTTCTGCAGTGTAATATGTGAGAGAGAAAACTGACAGCCATTATGCAGCTGGCATTTACTGAAAGGTTAGATACTGCAGATAACCTTAATCACAAATTACACTGCATGCCAGTGAGCTGCCTCACCACTTCACAATTCCACCTGAACACCTCCCACCCAAACGCTCTCAGCTGTCTGCTCAACTAAGCTTAACCATCTAGATGTTTCCTCATTAAAATATTCCTGTGCTTTAGAGCATCAGGCTTTCATGTTAGATGGAAAAACCTTTCCAAGAGCTTTGTAGCTCCAGAGGATTCTGCTGCCTGTAAAGCCACATTCCTCTCCCTGAGCTGTGGGCACGTGTTCTGTGCTGGGTCCCACTGTGCTGCCCCTCTGGCTTGAGGAGAACCTGTCATTTCTGAGGCTGCCCCTGCTGAATGATTCATTTGGAGGAGTCCCACGAGCAGCTCAGCCAGGAGGCTGAGGGGGGACAACTTCTGGCACCAAGGGCCATCACAAGCAGCTGGGCAGTGGCTTCAGATGTGCTGCTCTGGCACGGCATGGAGCTCAAACAGAATCAGAGATTGTGAGAGTGATCCTTCCTGTACACAAAGATGACAGCACAGGAGCCCAGCTTAGCAGGATTTTACCAGAAAGAGCCCTCTCTGTCTTGTAAAAAGGTATTCAACACACTCTAGCCCAAGTGGAAGACAAGGATTGGAGGTTTTTAAAATAAATTTCTGATATTTAATGATTTTTTTTTTTTTTGTGACAGATGATTTATTTTAAAAAAATATTTTAAAACAGCCAAGAACTCCTTGAACATGAACCCAAAGGGAGTGATGGGTTGGCTGGGATGTAGGTAGATACAGAAATCAATATATCCATCATGTGACCTTAAATAGTGACAGTTAAGTGCAGCAAAACCAGGTGATGAACTGTCTCATTTGTTTATTTACTGCCCTTCAGACTCAATAGAATCCCACTGACTTAATGAACAGCAGAGCAGATCTGTGTGACCAAAGTGCTTGAATCACTACTGGCTCACTGCGATGAGATCATGGCAGAGATTTCTGCACAGCAATGCAGGCTTCATCAGCAATGCTTGAACTATCAGCAGTGCTGAGGGCACAAGCAAATCTCTGCTCTCTGTTTTGTTGTGGTGCTCATGGTTGATATGGCAAATACAGGCAGGATGGCAGCAGGGACAGGCAGACTGTAGTTGGGTTGTGGTTTGTGCAGTGCCTTTGAAGCCTTCTTGCTGCATGGACACCACATCTAAACCTGTGGCAAAATGAGGAACTGACCATGAATCTTCATGTTCTGGTTCTTAGACCTTCCTCCCAGTGCAAATCTAGGAAATACATCATTTATGTAAAAACTAACTCACTATTACTTAGTTACTGCCAGTCATTATATTCACACACTAGATATTTTCAATATGCAACTTTATCAAAATATCTCTTTCATCCTGAGCACTGCATGTGCATTTTTTTTTTCCCCTCCTCAGATTTATTTAAGTGATTGCCTCCCTGATCAGTGCTCCTGATTGTTTATCTCTGGTGGCACAACAGCACGCACGGAGCTGTGCTGCAAACTGACAGGCAGCCTCTCACTGCACGGAATAATTCAATGCCTCATTAAAAACGAGAATTAGACGTGGCTTTGGAGATTAGTGCCAAGAGAGTTTTGCCATTTTGCATTCCTGTTGATGCACACTGGAGGGATGTGGAGCGTGGATCAGCAGGGCTTCAATCAGAAGACTCCACAGAGGTCACTGTGAGCAATCCTGTGTGGGCTTTCTCCCGAGTCACAGGGATATGTGTGGGTTTGTTTATTGCTGAAATCCCTTCCAAAGCACCCCTGTTTGCACAGCGTTAGGGTGACCCAGGAGAGAAAAAAATGGAATAAAAGCCAAAAGCTCAGCATTAATGCTGCTCCTCGTGCTTACGCATCAGAATAATTCCTGTCAAACCCTGAGACACAATAACACCTATAACACAGTCTAACTTCTCTATGCTTTACAGATAAGTGTAACATACTTGCATTCTGGCTTGATTTTATGTTTGTGTGAGATCTACAAAATAAATTAAGGCAAAAAATTAAGCAACCTCCAGTCATCTTCCTCTCTGTCATATGCTTTTCCTATAAGGGATGAAGAATAGCAGCTCATGGGCACAATGAAAACGATTCGCATGTTCACATTTTGAAGCTATCAGGGAAAATTTGGTAATGAAATAGTTCCCTTTCATCCTTTTAAAGTTTTTTCTTGAACCTTGAATTGGAAGCTAGAAAAATAACCTACCAGCTTCCCTTGCTGGACAGACAAGGGGTTACACTGAGGGTGGGGTTATATGAAGGATTATCCTAAAGCAGCCTGACTTTTCTGGCCGTGGGGACTGACACAAGTCTCTGGGAGGAACCTCCCCCTATTAATCTCTCTGCAAACACAGGACTCGAGGTCAGAGAAGGACTGAGAAGCCCCAGTCTGTCCTTGCAGAGCCTGTGGACAGCAGCCAGTCACAAAGTGATCAGCACTGCTCACCAGGAGCGCTCCTGCAGCACAAACCAGGATTGCTGCTCTGCTGCTGCACAGGAAAAGGACAATCTGCACAACTCCCTGCAGCCCACACGCTCATGATAACCAGAAAGAGTCTCTTTGTGCACAAGTAATACAAATATTGCACAGCTGACTACAGGGAATGAGAATGAGGGACTAAGATCTAATATTCATTAACAAATAACCACTGTTTCATTAAGCTGAGCGGTGAGGACTGTGCAGAACAGAAAACCACAGTGATTTAAATATAGATTTCTAGTTGGAACATTATGATACCTGTAGAATACTTTAGTAAATTACTGATGTCAGTAGTATTTCTCTTTGAGACTAGGGAAATAGGTTATTGGCACAATAAAACATCTAGAGGCATTTAAAATGTCAGTCTAATAGCAAGAACCAGTAAGGCTTTTAATTACCTTCTGTGCCATTTTTTTAATTGCTTCAGTGGCTGCAGTGCTTAGTGAATTCCTGACAGAGCAGCTGCAACTGACTTAATTTAAAATGTTTTTTAAGCTCTTGGAGGAAATATTAAGAAATACAACAGAAATCCAGGCAGCTACGTGGGATATTTTATGTGGTGCATGTGAGGGAATATTTGGCTGCAGCATGGGCCAGAATGTTTTGAAGAGCAGGAATGGATGCTCACATCAGCACTTCCCTGCTCTGAGTGGAAGATCATGTTGGCTGGCTTTTGTAGGAGCTGTGTTTTGGCAATTCAGTTCATAGAATGCAAAACCTGCCCCTCGTGGTCCTGGCAGCTGCAGAGGAAACACCAGAGGCTCAAGAGAAAGGCTGAGTGCCAGAAAATGCCCCAGGACCTGGATAGTTCAAACAGAACTTATCCTTATCTTGCAGATGCATTTGCAGCTCTTGAGAGCAAACTCTGATTTTTTCCTTCAGGAGAGAAAGCTATTCTATTAACTGGGGAAAAAAGCATGTGAACATTTTCTCCTAATTTGCAGATAACTGCTGCACTCCACCCAAGGATAATCCACCGTGAACTCAGAGGTGGACCTGAAGATTACCAAATATCCAAGAGAGCTCCCATTTTTCCCAGCAGAGAGGAAACAGCCGCCTGCAAAGGCTCAGGCCCCCCAAACCCATGTGCACCTCCAGTGAAGCTCTCCTGAGCCCACCCTTGCCTTGGATAAGCAGCTTGGGCTCAGGCCCCCTGTCCCAAACACCTCCCTGCCACCAGGCTCTCACAGGACAGGTTCAGATGTTGGCCCAGGGCTGCTGGAGTTTCCTGGCAGAGGGAGGCTGGGACTGGGAAAATCACAGCAGAGTTCCAACCTATGGCTCTCTGGCAGGGCAAACCCATATGCTTTCAGGTTTATTTCATACTACACTGCACTCTGTTAATAAAATGGACTTTTAATCCATTTGAAAAACCGCACGGGGCACAGATCCATCTTGCAAACCTCTCTCTCCCTCCTGGGGTTTATCTCGATTAGGCTGTAAAAAGACATCATTGAAGAGGATTAGCTTAACACCTCCTAGCATTGTTTCAAAGGGTGTTTCTACCCTGCAAAAGCACAGCAGTGTCACATTCTGGCTGGAGCGTGGTTAAAGGAAACTTTTTTGCTAATAACACTGCAGAGGAGATATTGTACTGCAGCACATGCAGGAGGGTGAGGATTTCAGCCACGCAAGTTGTGCACAAACTAACAGTGCCTTATGTACTTCAGTAAATGTAGGCAGGGCAATCTTAGAGACATGAGGACACATCATAGAAACAGGAAAGAATGAACTATTCTTACTCCAACCTACTGATACTGGTGGATATTTAATGTCATAAAACAAAACTATTAATCAAAAAAATACTGGATTTTTTGTTGTCAATTCCAAATGGAAAAGACATGCCTTTCCTAACTATTAATTTTGTCTTACATTGAAATTGGGAGAGAAACATAGACATGAGGTAGAAATGTACTGGCAACCTTTCTAAACTGAGGCTTTAGTTAAATATACAGAGTAGTCCTTAGAGTGAATATTTAATAGCAATTTTGAAGGTCAGCTAGAGTCAGTAAACAATTTACAAATTACCCTGAAAAATTCTTTTGATGAGTCTTTGCAATAAATCCTTTTTGTGTAAACTACAACTTATTCTACTGGGCCCTTTCTAATTTCATTCATACTCACATAAATCAACAGAAAATCCATGGAAGTCAATGGAGTTGCACTGAATACAGTGAAAATTTTTCATTTGATTTTTCTAGGAAGTGTAAATTCATTGCATCAGCTTTTCAGGATTAGTATAGTTCTAGAACATGTGTTGGTGACAAAATCCACCAGAAGATTTTATGGGCTCCAGTAGTCTAAAAATTCATGCTTAAGAAACACTTGTCATAATTTAAAATAGGAGGGGTGTGTGTGTCAGATTTTACAGGAGATGGGGGAACTGGACCAGCATCTTTAATTTTAAGTGAGATGGTTTGATTTAAAGGGATTTTTGCCATTTTAACTCAGAACATGTAAAAGAGGTTTCAGTTACAGGGCAGATTTTATTCTCCTTAGCACACCATGATGTCTTGTTTGCTTGAATATAAAGAGATTGCATCTTTTTAGATGTGCACAGATGCAAAGGAAAAGCCAATAAGTCTCTGTGCACAAAATGCATCATTTTGATAAGAAATAAGAAAGCCTGGCGATGTGTGCATTTTTATTTTGGATTTACTCCAAAAGTCTTCTTGTAACTGGGACAGATATATGATCCAGTACAAACATTTCAGTGCCTTACAGTCAAATCCCCTTTCAGAGTGAGTGGATCTCCTTTCTTTTCTGACCCACTTATGTTCACAAATGAGCACTCGCTGATTTCTTTGTCAGCTTTGGTTGGACAATGTGTTCAAAAGCTGAAAGTCAGCAGTTGTGCACTGGAACAGTGGGACTGCACTAGGCTTTGTTTGTCCAGAGGATTAAACCAAAATATCATTGAATAACTGCAGACAGATGGACACCTGAGAAACCCCCTGGATGCAAGGAAACACCTTCCAGCACAGTGACACCCAAGCCTGACACCCCAGAGTTCACAACAAGGATTCCCTCAAACATTAAAGCAAATCAGGTGCCAGTTTTACTTGTTTTAAACCACAAACATTCTGGTTTCTTGGCTGCAGTTCCAATTTCATGAAAATTTGATGCAGCATAGGCAGGCAAAACAGTCTGGCAAATCACCTCCTAGAATTAAATACTCCTGTTAACACCTATTGATTTCACGTGGAATTGAAATATCTGAGGAGAACACACAGCAAAATCAAGTCAGCAAGGTACATGAGAAGAAGTCAAAGAGGACAGGAATATCTTTAACAACACCTTAACATTATACTAACATTTAATATGATAATTTCAGATATGTTGTGTTGTAAAAGGATCCCTGGAATCTTTAATAAATGAGGGGAAACATTCCCATACTTCTCCCAGATGTAAGGTGTGTTGTTTTACTCAGGGGTTTTTCCTCATGTCAGAAAAAAATTGTATAAAACAATCTAATATTTAAGTACTGTTCTATAAATTTATATGGTAAGAGTTCCAGTGGACCCTTAAAAATTAGACAGGTTAGAATAATTTTTCATACCTAAATTTTGAAACTCATTCAGACACCATAAGCAGTGTACTGGAAGGCTACATTTTCTATCAGTTATCACTATCTTCATTCATCTATCAACCTTTATTCATTGCTAGGTTCATATTATAGAATTTTATTGGATCATTGACTAATGCTTTCTATTTTTCTGCTTCTGATTAATGTGTTTATTGATGTAAAACCAAACAGATATTACTTTGGGGAATAAACAGCAATACACTGAATTGAGCTTTAATGTTGGTTTCTTTACCAAAGTGTCTAAAAATAAAGAATTAAAATATCTGCTTCCATTCATCATTTCACCTACACAAGTTCCAGTATTCTATTACATGAAAGAGGTTTTGCACTTGAGACAAAAGTTTAATTATCAGGCCGCTGCTAGAATTGTGATGTATTCTGAGGTAGCTATATTACCTGTGATCTCCTAGCAGCATTTCAGTGTTTTAATTTTAACCAATGAGACACTTCATTTTACATCTCCAGAACCTTGTTAAATACACTGAACAACAACAAATTTTTTATTGATCTTAATGGAGGTGCTCAATGTTAACTTCATTTCACTCTGACATCCATTTAAATTCCTTTTATTCCTTGCAGTCTTTAGTTTGGCATAGGACAATACAATTCATCGAGGCTCTAATATGTTTAATTATGCTCCGTGGAAACATGTTTAAAATTCATTCCAGTTCTAACAGATGCATATAAGCCAAATGCTTCCATAAAAAGGAAACTGGAGACTTCACAGATTCCATTCCATGCAGCAGGAAGGGAGGGTAATCCCTTTCCCATCTGCATATTTTGAGCTGTTTTGGTCTGTGAGTTCCTAAATCTGAGTTTTTAGCTTGGGAAAGGCAAACTCAGCAGTCCTGAGCGAGCTGGAACCAGCAGGCTGCACCAGCCCTGCCTCCCCAGGCACAGGCTGAGCCAGGCAGGAGCCCAGATGGATGCCTGGAGCCTGTTTGCACAAAGAGGCCACCTGCCAGTTTAAAGGCAGCGAGGTGAAGGGGCTGGGACGTGCTCTGCACTGCTCCAGAGAGAGCATCCCTGGAATTATAAACACGGGAGCTGCAGCAGACCCAGCTCAGCCACCACAACTCAGCCACCTCCAGCTTCCAGGGCGGTGCCAACACATGGTGTGAAGTTGGGTGCTGCCATGAAGAAACCCAAGAGGCAGAAGCAGAATTTTATAGACAAAATCAGCATTAATTTCACAAATCAGCCTGTTCTAATTGCACTTATTCATAACTCCTGCAGTATCACTGCTGGTCACTGAGATCTGATACCCTCTAACAACATTGGTGTTGGAGTTTACACTATATCCATCCCTAGCACCCAGCTCCCTGGTTCACCCAAAAAAATCCTCCTCTTTGACAGGATTTGGGCATGCATGAGTGCTCCAGGTAGTACTACTGCCATTAACTCACCTCTTACTGGAACAACACATAATTAAATGTGCATTTTGTTTGGATGCTGAATTTTGCCTAACTATCCACCCAGTTTCCCATTCTCCTCTATTATCAGTCACAAATTTCCTTCACTGATGAGAAGATCCTAGAATTAATTTGATTCTTTTTTTTTTTTCTTTTCCCTTTGGCTGTTGTGAACTTTAATGTCAATCTGTTTTTCTCTGTTAATGATAAGGTTAACAGTTTCCTTTTTCTGGGTTGTTTTGGATCCACCTTCTCCAACAATTTTAACTTTCCTGCTTTGATGTGAGCAGTGTTACAAACAGTACTCTAGACAATGTCCAACTCTACCATATGGAGCCATAAAAGTTCTTGGATTTCCTTATGATTTATAGCACACAGGATGGGTAATTCAATTCACTCCACAGCTTGATTTGTTTTTCATTGCCAGTACACATTGGGATGAATACTTCAGGGATTATTTCAATGCAGAAACACCCACATTGCTTTATTTGTCTAGATATCAGCATATTTTCCAGTTTATGAATGGCTTTTGGTCTCATTGTTTATTCATTTACCTGGGCTGAATTTCATTTGTCATTGGTGGGTCCCAGCATGTCGAGTTTTTCCCAGATGAGCTGTGGGATTTTTTTCTTTGCATACTCAGTTACTTTTAGTCGGTTCTATTACTTGGACATTCAGTATAGAATTAAGGGGATATTCTGCCCCTGCCAGCCCAGCCTCCCTCTGCACAGGACTATCATTTCCATCTGTCTGACACTAATTCAACATTTGTGTTTCGGCACAAGGCCACAACATTCCTGCTAAAGTCTGAGTTTGTGACACACAGCCACTAGAATTATTCCAGCTATATTTAGTTTTCACTTTTGACTTTAAAATCCCTTCTGGACTACTACAAAAAGTCTTCCAAGAATCTAAATGTGATTACCTCTAAGTCTTCCTTAAGGACCAGGAGAGCAACAGTTTATTTTACTTATTAAATGGTTAGAGCTGCTTTTAGCCCTCCCCAGGAACTTTTCCCTGAGGGAGACATGACTATTTCATGGACATGGGCATGCTTTAAATTGCATCTAGCTATCAGCAAGCCTATAAAAGTCACTCAAATGCTGCAAAACATTTAAAATGGAATATTTTTTAAAATACTTTTTCCAGTCAGAAGTCTGTCTGTGCAATACAGTAAGCTCAAACAGCAAACCAATTTATTTACAATGATCTAAGAATGCTTATCACACCTGCTGGAAATCCTGGTTTCTCAGACAAAAGAGATATGGTCTGCAAAGACCATACTTAAGTTTTAGTGCTTCCCTGAATCACTAAATATGAGAATTTTCCTTGATTCAGGTGCACCATATTTTAAATCCCTCTTATCTTCCAGAAGTGTTTAAGAGATGACTCCTGCCATCAAAGTCAAGCCCAACATACCTATAAGATAAGAAATTCTGTCACCTTCTAAAGTAAAACTTGAGGAAATTACTAAAAAAGTAAAAAAAGAATATAAAAAGGGAGGACAGATGTAATGTCACACATGAACACTAAAATCTAGTACCACATTATTCAAAGTTGGAAATTCCCTCCAGCAAGTGCAATTGGATACTTCTTTCTCTCTATTAATATTTCTGTTTGCCTCCAGACACTACAGAAGATAAATTTGGGTTAAAGTATTTTTTTTCTCCACAGACTTTTCAACAGAACTTTAAAAAACCATTTTGCTTTACAGAGGTTTGATATTACACTTCCCTAATTTTATATGGAACATCTGAACGTATTAGAAAATTGTAAGGGTTTAGAGGAGATAACAACCCCCAAATTTCAGAGGTAATCCTCTACTATCTATGGATTTCTCTACTGTTGGAAGACAACAACAGTTTTTACTGCTTGTGTTGTGTCCTTTAACGCCTTTGTCTCTGGATTGCTGAATCATTTCACACAAGAGATGGTTATTTTCACTTAGCAATGCATCTGCCAGTGTTCTGAGCAGCAATGTTTGCAAAGGGAGCTGTGTCCACACGGGAAAAAAAGCAGTTCCCATTTCCCTTGAAATGCTAGAGTGAGTAAATGACACTTTTCTGATGGAATAATGTGATATAGGATGGGATGCTTGAAGGAGGCTATATGGCTGTATTAAAAAAAAATATTAAATAATGCAAGCAAGCCAATTCATGCAGATAATTCCACAGACCTGAAGCAAGACATGTCCACCTCAAGCTTTCAGTTTCTTGAGTTTCATACCACAAGGAGAATCAAAGCACAAGATACAACAGAGGAGTTTGTTTTGCCACCAGTTTACTAAGAGAAGATTCAGCATGAGAATGGCCATGATGTACTATACAAAAAGTTAAATAAAACACAAATTAAAAATAATAAACAATGAGCTGTGTTGCTTAATTTTTGCACTTTAAATTTCACAAATCATACAAGCCTAGAATGGTTTGTGTTGGAGGGACCTCAGCGATCACCCCGTTCCAAGCCCCTGCCATGGGACTCCTTCCTCTAGACAAGGTTTCTCAAAGCCCCATTAAATCAGGCCTATAAATTTTAAGAAGTCCCTCTCCTTTACATATTCACTACCCCCTGTACATTTTTATTCTAATTTTTATTATTATTTCCATCATGACTTGCAACTTGCAGGAGCTGAGCTTGGAGCAGCGAGCCAGGATGTGTCTGCGGCAGAACAAACTGCACCGAAATCAGCGCTGTATTATCTCTACAAACATGGACTGGTCCTTCCTCATTTTGCAGCTCTCAATCTAATGGATGTCAGGGTATTTAACATGGCCCATTCCTCATGGAGAATAGTCATCCCATTTGCTGCTGTGAGATTGATAGTGCCGAGTGCTATCAATCCCCAAAGCTCTGATGCAGGCCATGGACCTCAACCAAGAGATTCCTTTCTGTGCTATCAATCTCACAGCTCTGTGCTCTCTCCAAGTCTTAAATCAGTCTGCTTGATATCTTTCCAGTTCCTGTATTCCTGCATCAGCAGTCTGGCTAAACGTGGCCATCATTCACTACCTCTGTTTCAGCAGTGGTTACAAACACAATATCACTTTTATTATTGTCATTACTATTTATTTTTATTACAATAACAACACTGGGGTGATCAGTGCTTTTCAAACCAAGGAAAAAACCACAGATGCCATCCCCCAATACAGGGAGATTTTTACCAGAGTGGGACTTTCAAACCTAGACAGCACAGATAAATACAAACTTCAACAGCTTTGTGTTGAATAACAGGAAAGTGCAACATGTGGTCCATTATGGATGTTTCCACCTTTAACTCACTGAGCTCTGAGGGACCACAGAAAGCTCCTTCTGTTGGAGTGCAAAGGGACAAGTGGCCCTGCTCTGAGCCCTGCTGGTTACTCTGCCTAATGGCCATTAAGTGACATCCCTAAATACTTCAAAAGGCCTTCCATGTTTTGTGGTGCTGGAAAATATTTTGTGTATTTGTGAACATTAAAATAAATATTAAATTTGCTATCCCATATTTTTTTTTTTTTAATTTAAATGGGTTTTTAGGCTTAGTTTATCCAGAAGGAGTAGTATTTACAAACAGACACTCCATAAAAATACCAGCAAAATCTAAGTCTAGGAAGGTAAGAGAAATCTTCAGTTAAAAGCCTATGGCTCACACAGAGAACAGCTGAAATGTCTCTCATATTCAAGTCTTAATATAAGCTGATAATTAAACCCTTTACCATTGTTGTTGAATGTGGATTTTAAATCCTTAAAATATGGGAATGTCAAGTCACCTTTCCCACTGAGACAATTTAACAATTGGAATTTATGAACCATATCCTTCATTACGACTTCCATTATGTAAGGGGATCTTAATTTTAAGCCCATTCAAATTTTCAGTGGAAGGATGATGAAATAGTAAGAACCATAGCTTTTACGCAGCTGCTTCCATACAAAAATGATTCTGCACAAGTATCTGGGTCTACACAGTGATCTTTTATTTTTCACTTTTGTTCATCCTTCCCCAATTAATATGCACAATAAATATTTCTGCACAAGCACCCTGCTTGGAGTGCCAAGATGAGACATGGGAATTGAAAATCAATAATTTAGTGGAGACTCTATTTACTGTTTATTTTTGTTGGCCACAAAGAGAGAGGCTCAACCATGCTACACACTGGGCAAAACAACTCCATCCGAAATGTCAGAGTCTACAAGTACAGCTGACCATAGACAAACAAGGAAAGGGAAAATAATAAACATAACCAGCTCAGAAAAACGGGAAGTGATCAGAGTTAGACAAAACAGAGGTGGGGAGACAAGAAAATAAGGCTTGCCAGATGATGGAGATGGGGAAAAGGAGTTCTGGACTCATCTTGAGTTCATCTTGAGTCCTGCAAAGGGACCCCAGTGTGAAACTTGCTTGCCTTTGCTGGTGGAAGAGACATAGGTTCAACCATAAAGGAAGATGAAATTAAATAGAACCCCCCTCCAACATGCAAGGCTCAAATGGGAAGTTCAGCTAACGTTCTCCACCAGAAAAAAATAGTGATCAGTGAAAACACAGGGAAATGTTCTTTTTATGTGATCAAGTTTTGAAATTATTTAATATAAAAATGAGAATTTCATATAAAAACACACAGAGATGAAATTAAAATGTAGTATCTCCACTGGCCCAAAGAGCTGGATTAAGTAGGTGGAAATAGAGATGTTTTAATTACTAAGGAAAGGTCTTTTATTAGTCTCCAACTTATGTATTGATTTTCTCTGATTAATTTATAAATGTGGTCTGTGGAGTACTTAGAATGCAAGTTTTTGTAGGCACTGCTGTAAATACCTGATTCCTCTCTCATCTCTCAAGGCCAGATTTCTTTATTTTAAACTAAATTTTTTTTTTTTTTCTACAAAAGACCTCATCTAGTCACAACTTCAGTCTGCAATGAATGCATCTAGTGAACTAATTTATGCCTTTTTTTGAATTATAATTACTCATTTTTTATAGAAGCTGTGATTCCTACAAGAAGAGCTGATTGAACTTTCACTGCTTACAGCGTGAGCCTATAAAGATGCTTGTATGAATCTTACAGTAATATCTTTACAGAAGACAGAAATGAGGATATAAAAACCTGAAATACAGTTCACTTAGATTGCAGTTTAGTGGAAGTACATGACACTTTATCAGTTGTATAAGTCCTCCTAACTAAATTATGTTACAATGATGATGCCATTAATCATGCCTGCAGTATTTTCCCCATCGTAAGAGATATCTCCAATCCACTCAGGCTCTCCTAAAGAAAAATACCACACACTCATTTATCCTCTATTAAAGAAAAATAATGGCAGCAAGGTAATTACTAGCAACAGTGATGTAAAAACCAAAACATGAGCATATGCCAAAAACAATTGGGAAAAAATGGACAGTAAATTCTATCAGTAAAACTGTCCTGTTTTTCAGCAATAGAGCAAACTATAAAACAACTCCATAAAGCTGTTAATGCAATGTAAATCAAGGCCTCCAGAACCAAGGTCATGCAAAAACTGAACTTTCTAAAGTCAGGAGAGGAAAGTGAGGGGGGAAAAAATCATATTCTATGGTGTATACACTATCCCATCTGTTAAATAATGGGGGTGAAGATGAAGTGAGAAAGGGTGTAAAGCAGCATACAGGGTAGGAATGGGACAGAGCAGTCATCAGTATGCAAAAACCATCTGTTTAAGGGAAGAATAATTTAAAGGTTATTTCAACAAAAGCAAATTAACTGCAGAGTTCAATATCTGCTTTGTCATTACAATCCACCCTAAACATTAATGCAAATAGCCAGTAATTCTCTCACCTCATGTGATGCTGGATCACAGACAGTTTGGAAGAACCATTTAAAATGAGTTACTAAGCCCACTATGAAAAAAAAAAATATTGTTCCTTACTGGCTTTCTTTTGGAGGGAGGCTAGTTCTGCTGCATTGCAAAGAACAACCTGTGATGTGATATTTTACATCTGAGTCCTCATAGCAATCAAAAAAACCCCTCATTTATCATAAAACTCTGATTATAACTGCAGTGGTTCAGATGCCTCTGCACAAAAAATTGGAATTGCCATGGCAGTGGTCCCAGAAGCCAGGATAAGTGGGAAGATGGGCAGGCACAGCAAGGGAACTCCAGCCACCCCTCCACAGCACAGGCATCACATATTTATTATACGTTAACATATTTATTTATTACATGTTCACATTTCATACATCCAATACACTTGGTGCAGCTGGCACTGCTCTAGCAGGCAGCTCAGCAGAAGACAAATGAAAGTTTTATCAGCCCAGTTTATAACAGTTTCTATTCCTTCAGTGTTTCCTTAAAATCATCTCTGAGCTGAACTCCTTTTTTTTTCATTGATTTAAACTGTTTGAGTAGAAGTGTTTTTCAGGTGCCTATGCTTCTCTCAATGCAAATCAGTGTTTTTAAACATTGCTGCAGAGAACAGCTAAAATTACCACAGTAAAGAAAACTATTTAATTTTCCTATATATCACTCTTACATTAGGCTGAAAGCTCAAACTGTTTTGCAAAGGAATGGAAATGCCAAGAATGACACGCAGAGGCTTCATCTTCCACACCTGCAGTTGGTTGTTAAAGGAAACACAATTTTCTGGGTTTTGCACAATTAATCCTGTTGCATTTACTTACATTTCAATGCCTGCAAAGTGTTTCTGTGCAAGTGCTGAAAGATGTGCATGCAAAAGCTAAATATGTGCAGGCAGAAATGCGTCATTAGCCTCTGCATGCACAGCAGAGAAAATCGGAACAAAAACACCCTGAGGAAAAGATCCCATGAATTTACAGTTGAAATGGTCAAAAACCAATGGCTAAAAAGCAGCATTTAATCATCCAGCAATACATTGTGCTCGTTGTTTGTTTTGGGCTTTTTGTTACATGGACTCCAGCATATGTGTGGGTGTGTACGCATCTTCTGGGCAGAATGTGAATTAGATCAGATAAAATACATATCAGCTCAACAGGGTGCCCCAAAACACTCACCAACCAACCCATCCATTGCTGCATTTGCCATCTTAAGCAAATTCAATTTCTTTCTTTGTGATAAAATAAGCCAGTTCAAAGCAGATAACATCTCACAGTAATGAGTCCCAAAGCTGCAATTTAGCACAAACCTAGCAATTCTATTATACAACACATCCAGTTCATTAAAAACAACAACAAGCCAGTTTGTATATGATCTGTATCACCACAAATCAAACATCAGCAAACCAAGCTGCTGGGAAATGCATGGTCCAGTTGAAAGAAAAAAAATATCAAGCCATGTAATCACCTCAAACAACGGCAAATTTAGATTTATTGTTTAAATGAATTTATGTTCATGAGCCATTAATTGTGAGATAAAAGCTGTTCTCATCCAGTAAACTTTAAAAGATCATAACTCTCCCCTATATGAACTATAGTATATTCACAGCAAATATAGTCACATTTATTGTATTATTCCACATATCTGAGTTTATTCAAATATATGGCTTACAGTATCAGAGGTCTGGTTAATCATTATTAGCTTATTTATTGGAAATCTGTGGGAAGGACAACAGAAATCCATTTAAATAGTATCACTGAAATAATTTGGACTCAGTCCTTCATTTCATGAGCTGCTGGACACCTGGCAACTCTCATTATCTTTAATGAGAAGCTTCCAAACCTTTTCAAAATATGAACTGGGCACAATGGGCCCCCAGCTGAAGCATCTTATATATTTTAGCATTCACACCACTATAATGCCACCAGCTATGTTGCATTATACTTGCTTCACCTTGCTTAATGGAAAGGATCTATCAGATTTAATGCTAATGAAATATTTTAAAATTCCTCCAGGCTCAATAAAAGGCAAGAGACGTGGCCCACACATAGTGTTCAAGCGGTCAATTCTAGTTTTAAAGCAACAATATACAACTCTTTCTTACAGGTTTGCCATTTTAATTGCTCTCTCTAATCCAATTCTACACCTAATAGGCCATTCAGGATGCTTTGAAAGAAGTGTACATGTTACTGCAGCAATTTGCTTACTGCCTCACCATCCATCTCCTGAATTACTCTCAGTGTGTTTGCTGTCACAACGTCTGAATACTCCCAGGACAAGGTTGGGAAGAGCAAAACGAGGCAGGGAATGCCCCCTTGACCCCAACCAGGCTCTGTGCCTGCACACATGCACAGGGGACATTCCTGGCATTCAGGATGTGCAGCTCCTATGGCCATCCTCCCTTCTCCCACAGAGGAAAAGCAGGAGCTGGGTTATTCTGCTTCTCCCTCACAGGAAACAGAGGTTCCAATTCATTTCTCTAAATGCTACAGGCTGTGTCTTTCCATCACAAACAGTGGGATCCACGACAAGTACAAATCACAGCCAGTGACAGAAAAGGCCAAATCTTCCCAGTGATGATTCTTGTTCTTAGCTGCAGCAGAAGGCAAAAGGACATTTCTTGCAATAATCAAGGCTACATTACACCAGCTTAACAGGGAAGTGAAGGGCACAATATTAAAATCACCACAACAAACTGCTGATGTGCCAAAGAGAGCGTAGCTGTGCTTATTACAAACAGCTCATCCCTAGAAAAAAATCTACTTTAAAATGCCTTATGCTTCTGTACTGGCTGCAGAGGGAGCAGTGCTGCTGCAGGGCTGACACAGAGATCAGGGGCCCTGGAACAATCTGGGTACCTGTGGGATTTTGCTGTTGTGTGCCTCGATGTTTTGGGAGCAAACAGTCCAGAGTTGGGTGCCTTGCTCACTGCAGTGGTTACTGAGAAGCTGAATGCTGCTTTCAGGGCTTTTGGGGTCGTTAACTTGGGGTCTAAATATTACAGAACAGATTTAGGAGGGTGCTCACAGGGTCTGGTGTGGGCATTTGTGTACTGTGGATGATTGGACATAATGTTCATTTCTATACAGGTAATGGCAACAGGAGCAGAAAGGCAGTGCATTAATTAAAATCCAAGTGATCTGGAGAAAATATGGTGCTGCAACTTTGGCAAAACCTGAGAAATTACTCTGCCCTCACACTGCCTCCAGAGACCCCCTGGCCTCAGGAGGAAGAAGCAGCAAATCACTTTGCATGAGGAAGGGAGTGAAGAGTGAGAAGCACCAGTACACAAGAAACTAAAACTCAGAAATTTCATCTTGCAACCATCAAAACCTCACATTCCTTCAGTGTTTCCAAATGTTTTCAAAACCTCTTAAATTCTCTGAAAGAACAGCACAGTCAGACACTCTGCACCAGAAATGTGAGGCTTCCCAAAATACCCCAGGGTCAAGAAATGTCAATCCTGGGTCAGTCCCCAGTAAGAGAAATTTGCCTGACAAGATCCAACAATGCCAAGAAGCCATGAAACCTGAAAACTGTGAAACTTCCACTTCTTGGAAGTGAAGGGAGGATGGATAGGGGAAAAAAAAATCTTTGTTACATTTTCAGCTGGGATGTTCTAATTTTATGGCAAGTGAATTTTCTCCTGAAAAAAGTGACTGTGATGGCAATTCCCCAGCCCTCAGTCCTGCTCTTATCTGCAATGCTTGCCTGAACTGGATGGACAGTGAGCAAAATCCTGAAGGCTTGGATCACTTAGGCAGATAAGGACATATTCTGCAGAAAGAGATGTGCTTCCATGGGCTGGAAAACATCACAAAATACACTGAAATGTGTCAGCTAAAAGGCACCAAAAAGCCATGGACGCCTTCCCCTTTAGGAGAGTGCAGAGTGCCAGGATTCAAAGATATGAGCAGTGTTTAACAGGCACCAGCTGCTGCCTCCTGTGCTGGGTGCACAAGGCTGCACATCACATCACGCCTTGCAGGCTGGATTCTGAGATGTTCAGCTTTGGGGATTAATACCTTATTATCACAAAGACACATATAACTCAGCAGTTTGCTTAGTTTTGAGCAGGGTCCCAAGCCTGGCACTTTGCACAAAATCTGTCTTAAGCCAAAACAATTACAGATTTCCAAACAAGCTTCCAGTTGCTGGAGGGGGGGAAGAGAAGGGCAATGAAAACCTGTTCTAAATAAAATGGACTTCTAGTGCCAGTGAGCTGTACTATCTGGGCTTTGTATCTCAGCCAGGTTTTCAACTGTCAGAGATGGGATCTGAAAATTGAATTCAATAACAGGATTTTTAATCTTTAGAGACACTGCTTGTCTCTGAACAGTGGTTGAGAGGAGCTAAACAGAGGAGCTGATCAATGTGTCACAAACACAGGGTGTACAAACATATATACAGATACTGTTTGGCCAGAAATGTTTTGCAGCAACATTCCCAATTCACAAAGGGCTTTTGGTTAGCAGATCTCCAGGTCAGCCAAAGTTTCATCACCACTGCATATTTCAGCTGCTCTAACAAACCCAGAGCAATGGTAATCTTTTTAACCTCTTATTTCACAAGTTTAAGTGTAAGTTTTACTCCTTAATTGTAAAGCAGTGAATTCCTACTATAAGTCTTTCCAACTTGACACAGTCTATAACTTGAGCAGCACCACTTTATGATACAGACAAATGTTACATGGTGCCAATACCATATAACATATCAGCTACTGTCACCTACAGCAATTGGTAGTTTTAAGTTTGTTGCCAAAGAGCCAAAGTGAGAGTATACTTGCAGACATTAATTTCAGCGTTCTGTTTCAGTGACTTAAAAGCCTCCAAACCTATAGAATTGCATTGATAGCAGCTACACACTGCCCTGTTCTTACTTTTTTTTTCTTTTTTTTTCTTTTTTTTCCAGGAAAACAGTAAGTCATTGCTACTTTGGCAAAGCTACAAAATGAAGTGACCAAGAACTACAGAGTTGGCTCAGAAACGTGATCTGTGTTTGCCTTGCTTGAGAGAGGGCACAGAAGCAAGGCAAGACTTCAGATATAAAACATACCACATACCAGTCTCAGCAGAAGCTGTCAGCGCTATTTCTCCAGCGTAGTAAATTA
Source organism: Melospiza melodia melodia (assembly GCF_035770615.1). Taxonomy (NCBI): domain Eukaryota; kingdom Metazoa; phylum Chordata; class Aves; order Passeriformes; family Passerellidae; genus Melospiza; species Melospiza melodia. Next base: position 5,704,794 of record NC_086201.1, on the reverse strand, counting down.
TGCTGGAAATTAAATGAGAAATTACTAGTTTTCCAGATTCTATACATTAAGAAGTGATACACAGTATGAAATATTGCTTCTCAGACAAAGCAGCAGCCCTCGTCTCCAACTCTATACCCCAACAGTCACCAATGAAATATAATTGCTGGCAAGAGAGAGGTAAAAAATGAATCAGTGGCTTAAGCATGAAACTGCCAGTAAGCAGGCAGACAGGGAACCAAAAGGAAGCAATCTTCTCACATGGATTAGCTTGTTTCTCTCTGCTAACTCACCACAATTAATACTACATACACCAACAACTTGAAATACAAAATAAAGAGAGGATAAATCATTTTAGTAAGCTACTGCTATTGCCTTTAACTGGAGCAAGACATGTAGCATCAATATCAAGCTCATTGAAGGAGACATTAGGTTCCTTATTTTTGTTGTGCTTTTAATACTTTATTTTTTGTAACTTATCTTTTTGAATAGGGTGGAAGCAATAGAATTCAAGACTGTTATTTTACATTGTTTCCATGAACTCCTGCCATATGCTTAGCCCTGTTTCCTCAGTAACCTCTTTGTGTTTTCTCATTTCCAAGCCACAAAGAACTCAGAAATTCTGGTGGATGCCTGTGCCTGGAGGCAGGTGATGCTGCTGTGACCCAAGGCACAGCTCCTGCCCGTGTGGAGCTGCAGCCTGGCCAGGGCAGGAGGTGTGAGAGGGGCAGCAGAGCACCCAGGCTGGCTTTTGCCCTCACTGGGATGCAGTTTCCACTCCCAGCACGCAGCACCTGAGGCCAGCAGTGGATTAAAATGGTGAAGGTGAATGGTGCCTGCCTTGCAGCCCCCTGCAGCAGCCCACCCCATGAATGGTGCACATCCAGATCCTCATCACCTTATTTGGGCCTCCAAGGGTTTCCCATGCTCTGTCCCACATTTTCTCAGCCATAAAATGCTCCAAGGAGAGTATAGGAAAAGCATTTTCATACTGAAGAACTTCCTTTGTTTTCCTTTCATTTTTTTCTATATGTGCTGCTTTCAGAGCTGGCTCTCCAGCTTCTACATGATCTTTGCTGTGACTTGTTTCACCATGCAGCTGGAAAGCAAAACTAAATTTCTGGCCATCCCTACACTTGCAGCTGGCTTTATCCCTGCCTCTGTGACCTTGGGAGCCCCAGGCAGGAGCTGACATTACTCCTATGCTCCATACAAACCTCTATATATTCTGAACTCACAGACATAAAAAACCTCATTTTTAAAAGCAATTTTTAGATCCTGTTTTTGAAAGCTAAATTCCAGCTGAAAACCTGGCCAAGATACAGACTAGAGAGCAGTGTCCATCTCAAACCACTTCTCTGAGCATCTCAAACTGCCCTGTACAATTATCAATTCAGTTAATTGCACCTTGTAGGTGGTCTGCATATGGGTTGGGACAGGCCTGATCAGAAGGCAGCAGTTTGCAATTTCTTAATTTTAAATTCGGAAATAATTTTAGCTCATCTTTTACCTGCAAGCTTACATATTAAACCCAATTAAAAATGCACTTTGTTCTTTAAAAATGAAACTCAATATCAGTCACTCTCCTTTTATCTCTTCAGTGCAGTGGTACTGCTGGAGAGAGAAGTAATTAATGAAGAGAATCAAAAAGTTTCCAAAGTGTTTCCTCTTCACAATATAATCATGATTATATTAATGTAGTGTTTTTATTAAATGAAAATCAAGCCAACCTAGGCCTGTGAGTGTTGCTTCACAGGCAAAGAAACCTTTATTAGCATTCCCTAGCTGCTGCTGCAATTCTTTCAGGGAAGTTTTATTGCTGCAATATATATTCTCAGGTCTGCTACTAGATTTTTGTCTTGTTTATGGAATTTAAATGGTGTATTAGACTAAATTCTTCACTCTGCCTCTTTCCAGAAATGGAGATCCTAGACAGATGAGTTGATGGGAAGAAAACCAAATAGAAATAAACCCCCTAACACTTTTGTATTGGAATTCAGTAAGCAGCCACATTTGTATCAGATATCAAATTCTCTGCTGACCTCTGCTGAGGTTGTTGTGGGAACAGGAGCAGGGGAAACGTGGCCAGGCAGCTGCAAGAGCCTTGTGCTGCCCTGACCCCAAGCCCAGAGCCTTCAGGCTGTGAGGGTGCAGCACCAGAACTGCAGCTCTGAAAGCTTCAGAGCAGAGTCCTGGAAGTGTTAATGCTGGAAAAGCCCTTTAAGCTCATCCAGCCCAGCTGCCAAACCCAGCTCCACCACCATGGTCACCAATAAACCATGTCCTCAAGAGCCAAAACCACACATTTTTAACACTTCCAGGGATGGTGACCCCACCCTGAGCAGCCTGGTCCAATGCTTTACAGCCCATTCCATGGAATAAAACTGATCTAAACCTCAGCTGCTGCCATTTCCTCTCATCCTGTCATTGTTTCCCTGGGAGAAGATACTGGCATCCACCTCACTACATCCCTCCTGTCAGGGAGTTGTAGAGTGAGAAGGTCCCTCCTGAGCCTCCTTTTGTCCCAGCAGTTCCCTCAGCTGCTCCTCATGAGCCTTGTGCTCCAGATCCTCTCCCAGATCCATTGCCCTTCTCTGGGCTCGCTCCAGCCCCTCAACATCTTCCTTGGAGAGAGGAGCCCAAAACTGAGCATGGAGCTTTCTCCTCCCTGCCTGTCCTGCTGGCTCCTGGGACACCCCCAGAGGACCTGTCCCATTCCAGGCCAGCTCTCCCACTCCATGCCCTGACCAAGCTGGGATCTCACGTGGTTTCAGTGCATGGAGCAGCCACAGGGGTGGACCTTGCTCTGCTTCTGCTCTTCCCATCAAGGAGTGCTAAAGCAGAAGGGCCCTCAGCACTGGCCCAGCAGTGCACAGACTCTGTGAGTCACTGGGGTTATGTCCTCCAGGCTGAGATGTCCTTCCCCTCTTAGTTTATTTCCACTAAGCAAACCATCCTAAAATCCATACAGTGAGTGCCAAGGTGCCCAAGGAAGAAATTAGGTGGATGCTTTTCTCAAATGGAGCTTTCTCCCCTGTCCTACATTTCAGAAGGGATGGGGCAGGGAGTGCCTGCCTTTCCCCAGGGTTTCTCTCCATCTGGCAGGCAGTTTATGGAAATGAAGTCATGCTGTGGCCCTCCCCTTGTTCAAATGGGAGCAGACAGCTTCTTTCCCTGCAGCATTTTGGGCCCCAGGGTTTAGGTTTAAAGCCAGAATAACTCTACTGAGTTCAGGGGAGTTACACGAACATTAAAATGGAGGAGTCTGAATCTTTGCATCCTTAGTACTCCAGTCTTGCTGGCATTATTTTATTTATTCAGCTCATCTTTCCAGAAAACATCCAATTTAGATAATAGCTAGTGGGAGAAGCAATCCCCTTTAGGGATCAGCAGTGGTTGTTATATGATTTCTTAACAATTTTCTCAGTGGCAAACAAGTCTGCTACTGAAATAGTACTTCTGTAGCATGTGAGAGAGTACAGCTTCCAGAATTACTTAAGTCTATTAGAGCTGAGGGAAAAAACCCCACAGATTCATAAATGCAAGACTGAATCATTCACAACAATTTCAGAGTTTACTTGGCCTCCTTTTCTCTTGGTTATGTTGTGGTTTTTTGGCCTCAAAAGGCCAAGAGAGTGCACAGATGTACCCCCAGTCCAAAAGGGGGCTGAGGAAAGCTTTTTTAATAATTTACTGCTGGCTGTGTTGGACTGCTTGGCATGTTGAGGCTGTAGCATTGTTGATGAGTAACGTGGCTGCTGGCACATGTAGAAGATAAAATGCGCAAATATATTAGGGCTGCTGGAAATGGTTAACAACACCAATCAGTGCAATTAAATTATTGGATTTTTAAGCCGGTTATTACTTGTGCACCCATGGATGAGAAAGACAAAAGGTCAGAGTGGGATCTTCTGCCTTTCCATTTCTTGGTGGTGACAAACTGCCCTGCCTAAAGCTCTGCTGTGGTGGGGGCTGCGTGAGGGTTATTTCTCCACACAGAGTTAATGATTCAGCAGGTGGATCTCTGCTAAAAATTCCACTGGTGATATGCAAAAAGCACAGTGAATTTAAGCAGTCTTCTTTGATTATATGAATTTTCTGATAAAAATCAGAAAATAAATCAAACTAAACCTCTCTGCTAACATTTATTAGAAAGTCTGGCATTTCTCATTAGCTGCTTTGTCATTAATTCACTTTATTTTGGTGGGCTTAAATTGAAGCTTACTTTTTGACAGCAGACAGGAAAGCTAAGAAATGTGCAAAGAACACATTTGTATCCAGTTTTGAGGGTCTGACTGAGTCTCCTGCTCATATAGACCCAACACTTCTCCAAACTTCATCTGATGCCCACATTTCAGGCTACAACCCATAACTTTGGGATGGAATGAAAAATTCTGACAACAATGAGTTGATTTCATCTGGAGAATTAGCAAAGTACGAAGGAAACAGATAAATTAATAACAATAGATGCATTAAAAGATGCTTGTAAAATCTACAAGAAAAATTCAGAGCATACACAACAGCACCACCATTCAGGAATAAGACAAGCCAGATGAATATGACAAAGGGAACATTATAAAATTTAATAAAGAGAAGCACAAATAATCCCCAAACACAATATTGGCTCTGGGGGTCTTGATCAGCAGTTGTACCAAGCCCTGAGCAGACTGATCTGACCCCAGAGCTGATCCCACTTTGAGCAGGAGTTTGGAGATTTCCTGCGGTCCTTTCCAACCTGAATTACTTGTATAAAACACTCAGAAAAGGTGTCTAGCATCTTGTTAGCTATTTAGACATCCCCCTTGGCCTAGCGCAACACCATCCTACCAATAATCTCTGAAAGATATGAACTTGGGGAATGCTTCAGATACACTCAGAGTATCTTATACCTTCAAGTTTTTATGTCTTATACCTTATACATCAGCTTATGCATCTCACATCCACATCCACACTGTGATGAGAGTAACAACAATTTTACAAAGACCTTTGGAATCACAGGCATGCCATTAACAATCTTATCAAAATCCTTGGCGCTAACACAGCCCAACTTTGCCAACAGTTAGCTTTCCTGCTAGCAGCAAACCCTTCTAAGGCAGACTTGTATTAGTCCTTGTGCCCTCTTTGAAAAGCTTTGGAAAGAACTACAGCAACTGTATGCAGGCTATGAAGTTTTCAAATCATTGGAGTTGCTGGTTTGGAGCAATGGCAAACACAGGGGGTCAATGTTATTGTCAGGGACTTAGGGATAAAATTGTCTTCAGGAAACAGTTGCTAATTTCCACTGACTTGCACTTTGGGGGCATGCACAGCCTCATAGGAAATATATACAAAGAACAAGATTCTCTGTTCCACCACTGTGTTTGCGGAGGAAGTGGTTATTACTGTAGATATTATCCCACTTTTCTGAGTGGGAAAGGTTGAGATCATTTAAAGAGAGGGCAGGTTTGCTGATATTCAACAGGCAGAGTTTTTTCCCTTGAATCTGTGCAATACTCCTCGCAATCACATTTTCAGTAAGAAATGCCTGTACGATCACAGAAGCCATCATTAAACACCAGGCAACCACTCCTTGTTCAATTGTAGCATCAGATACACACAAATATCAAATACTATTTGCATGATATCCTTCATTAGCAAAGGTTAGTTACACCTCTTGCACTTGTAAGGCTCTTAGCTCTTATCTCTAATTACGCTCTGGCTTGCCCAGCTGCACAGGGAAATTGCATTGATACAATCTTTAGAACTCACTTAGACCTGCAAGAGCAAGTTTGATTTAAATTACACAGATATCACTGACTCTACCTCAGGAACCCTGAGATCAGACTTTGCTGTCTATTATTAATAATAAAAGGATTCAGAATGGATTTGTCATGGAATGTGAAGCAGGGCAGGCTGTGCCTCCTGGGACGTGACCTCTGAGAAACAAATTTACTCCAGCATATTATCCGAATAAAGGCCTGGTGTGAAACCCGGGCATGTCAATGCAAGGTGCTCAGGGGACCAGCCTGGCAGATCCAGAGGGAGAGCTCCACATACTGCACCAGCTCCCTGACAGCTCTGCCTGTCCTGGGCACAGCCACAGAGGCAGAGTTTGCAGAGGTGAGGAAATGGATCAAATGAGTGAGATCCTGAGGCTTTGGAAGAAACCTGAGGGCTGGAGAGATGGAGATCTCACGCAACAGACTCAGGGATCCTAAAAATGAGTAATAATGAGGCTCTTATGTTATAGCCGGTTGTCCATACAGCAGCCATGAATAGTTTCTTACTGAAAATGTGATTGCGAGGAGTATTGCACAGATTCAAGGGAAAAAAAGACTCTGCCTGTTGAATAACAGCAAACCTGCCCTCTCTTTAAATGATCTCAACCTTTCCCACTCAGAAAAGTGGGATAATATCTACAGCTAGCTGTAGCTGGCTGCAGTGAGGAAGCTGATGGGTTGAATGAGCTGAGATGGTACTTTGAGCAGGCAGGATGGATGGGTCAGGATGACAGGGACACCCCTTGGTGAGAATTCCTCTGGAGATGGGATGGTGTAGAGGGCAAGGATCATGCTCTTCTCCACCTTTACTGGTCAAAGCTCTGGGGAAGGAACTGGGGCACCCGGGAAGAAAATCAAAATGCTTCTCCAGGTTCTGTGCCCAGCACCTGCCATGCCATCTGCTGCCACTGCCAGTGCCACCTGGGCAAATCACTGCTTGGATGGAGCACCAGGGACTGCAGCCATGGGAAGGGCAGAGATGACATCCCACAGGCTTGGAGCCACAGTGGCCCCTAGAAACCACAGGCAGAGCTGCTCCCACTGTGACCAGGTGCAGCACAGCCATCACAGACACTGCAAGAGGTGGCTGAGTGGCATTTGACAGCTCTGACCTATGTTATACCTCTGTGCATAATTGTATTTTTCATAAGCCAGCTGAGATTAAATGAGTTCAGATATTGACTTTGATTCTCTGGCTATTAAAAACATCCACATTTGCATGTATTTCATATAACTTGAGAATATTTTAATTCACCAAGAAATAGTGCAGATGAAAGTTCTCTGAGTTGGTTCGCTTATCTACACTCTGTTCATTTACATCAAAGACCTCACAAATTTCAGTGCTAAGTCTGATATATTTGAGCCACAAACAACTATTAAATACCTGCATTTTCAAATAAACAGATTATATTTCATAATTGCAGTAATGAATATACTGTCCAATATTGTCTGACATGCAGAGAATCAACTTAAATGTTCTCAAAGGGAAATTGATCAACCCCGACTTTGATCTGGAGATGGTTTGTTTGAGTTTGCAGAGGCCCAGAGTGGAATTATAGCACTTTCTAACTTCCTAACATGGTTTTTGAGGCTATAAAATAACTGTTTGCTTTGCAGAAGAAAAAGCCAGACCTTAGATTTAGTAGATATAGGTATGGCTAAATGTTTGTGCTGTTTGTATGGGTAGAGCAGGGGAGACAGATAGGAAGTTTGACCACGAAATTGCTTTTTACCCCTTTTGAGACACCACTCCAAGATCCTGCTTTGATTCACACAACACACAGCCTGAACAAATAGCAATTGTGCAGCTTGGTTACCGTGTGTGTTGTCAAGCTGCAGTGAAGGACCTCACCCTTGTGCAGGGGGGGAAGAATCTCTGCTGTGGCTCTTTAAAGCTCAGGGAACTCAAGTTCAGGAGAGATATCCCCCATGGCCCAAGTGTGTCTTGTTTCCAGATGATTCACCTGGAGTGATGAGCTCCCTGCTGTATTACATTTTATGGGCTACTAGAGGAAGAAAGATTTTGGTTCCAAGCTTGACAAGGGATCTGATTTGTGAACAGGAACCATAAAGAGTAAGCTGCTGCAAAAGATAAAATAGAAATGGTCTAAATGTCATAAGCAGTTCCGGTGAAGGGTCAAATTTTTGGATTAAGAAACATTTCAGACACTAACCTCAGAAAGAGCCACACTCCTCTCGACAATATCAAAATTCTCTTGATAAAAAGGAGCAATTTACTGCTACACAAGAGTTACTGTGCCTTTTTTAACCCAGGCTGTGTTATAATCCCTCCCTGACAAACAGCCAAAGCCTCTTGGTGTCCTACAGGCCCAGCACTTGTAGGCTTGCCAGGTTACCACATGGGAAACCAGTTCATGAAACCCTAAACTGCAAAGGAACCAAGCCAAATGCCAGATGGACAAACTGCCAGTTCAAATGCTCTAGCGAGTCTTGGTGTTCCTTTGAAAGTATGGGTTGAGTGAATTCTTCCTCCTGCTCAAATACTGTGTCAGACATCTACAAGGTCAAGCCTTGGGAGCACTCCTGGACTTAATGCATTTATATTTTAACAGCGAGTTCACTGATTAGCAGACTTACATCAGAAACACTCAGCTATTAAGTGTCCCTAACACAGCTGCCTCAGGGGAAGTGAGGAAAAGGTAAATAACATAGAGATGGGATGAAATGAAACAGAGTCATACACAGGAACAGAAGCATGGTAATTTCCACAGCTTGATACCAGGAGGTGCTGCTGGGCATCCTTCCAAGAGGCAATATTAATTAGCAAGTAAACCCAGGCCCTGATTTCACAGTCCTCCAGTAACACTCAGTCTCGCAAGAGATTGCAGCAATCTTGGCAGCTCTTACGTAAGACTCACGTTTTGCAGAGGAAGCTGTCCACTCTGCTTCCCGGCTGAAAGCTGCAAGAACTTTCTTTCCCTGTCTCATTTCATTAGCTCTGACTTGCAGTGATCACCCCCACAAGACTCCAGCCCACGCTGAGCAATGGCTGCTGGAGTCTCCAGCCAGTTCTGAGTGACACATCCCTGGCAGAGAGTCCAGGTCCAAAGGCATCACATGTATCACAACTGCTGCATTAACAGTAATTTAATAATAAGCTATTAGTAATTTAATTTAAGTGACAATTTTTGCCCTTTTCTATCTTATTAAACAGATCAAGTTGTGTATATATTGAAAATGCTCTGTTCCATTGTGGTTGCTTTATAAATATGTTCCTATTTCAGTGAGGTTACAGAGCACATAAAATTTTCATATAACTGAAATGAGCTGTGTAGGGTAAAAGTAAATGCCAGCAGGCATCTAAATATTGTAGCATCTGTTATATTTTACACTCTGTGATCACAAATCTTATAAAGCTTCACTGCATTTTAGCAGCATTCTTCACAAACTATTGAAGATTGATGGCTAGTGTAATTGCCATATCTGATATGCTATCATTTTTAATATACTGAGCTACTGCAACTGCCCCTTTCTTTGTGCTATCAACCTATGTCTATTTTATGTTTCCACAAAGGGCATATTGTACCAGCAGCCAGTTGTATTACTACCAACTAATATTTTACACACTGCAGTGTTATCTTAATTTTCACTGCAATACATTGTTATATGTAAGTACAGACAATACAGGATGGTATGCAACAAGATAAAAACATGAGCCTTCCTTTCATAAACAGTTACATATTTCAAAGGTATTATATTTTTATTCCTTTTCTTGTAGGTTATTATCTGTACTTTCAAGATAAGACTGGTTCACAATGTATTAGGCTGATGAAAATGGACTTCTAAATTTCATACACATTTGCAGATTATATTATCCAGAAAGAACAGTGCATATGCAAATTTCTAACCAAATTGAAAGTTGCTTAAGTAAAAAACACAGCCTGGAGTTAGAAGGAGATCTAGAATCCTAACAAAATGGTTACATGCTTAATGAATATCTATTTAGAAGCACAAACAACTACCTCACTGCCTTTCCATCCATCCTGCTGACTAATGATGTGCACAATTTGAAGAAAAAAATTAGTTTTAAGGAGCAGCACTAGCACCTTGTTGATCAATTCAACAGGAAGCTCGTGACAAAGAAGCAGATAAAGTGCATTTCCTTGGCTAATCAGATAGAGCTCTCATTTGTCATCCCCAGCCAGGGCCATTACTCCAAACCGCATTTGAAATACATACAACTGCCTTTGCTTTAACTTCTGAATAAATACAGCATTTCTGCTGCAATGAGAGCACCGTGTCAGGCAGAGCTAGCTGCTAATTTCCCCTCCAAGAGAACTCTTTTCATTTACAGACAGCATCCAGTTGCCATTCTGTTAGCTCTGACTCCAGAATATCAGAGGTTTAAGCCAACAAACATAACCTGCCCTTGCATTAGCTGTCTGCAGACACAGGACATGCTCACTTTGGTGAACATCTATAATGATTCAAGCTAAAATCTGGCAGCAGGAGCCCATGTTTGAACCCTTCTTCACACAAAAAGCACAGCTGGCTACAGCTGAATCCCCCATGGGGCTAATAATTTCTTGGTTTGCATGAAAATGCTCTCAGGGCTCTCTTGAGAGCAGAAATTTCTGCAGATTGTTTAACTTGCTCATCTTACTCTCACAGGACTTGTAAATGTGCATTAACACCTAGGGGTGTAATAAATTCAGAGGAAAGGTGTCACTCTTTGAGTAACAAACCTCACTCTTTTGAACCTTGTTTCCATGAACAATATACAATGTCAAACATTTCTCATTAGCTGGAAAAGAATGAGAATGCTTCAGAACAGCAAAAGTAATAAAAACCACTGAACATCTGCAGAGATATGGTTTAATGAACAAAGACTATTGAAGGCACTCACTGTCCTAATTTCCACTAAGTTGACAGACAATGCCCCAAAACTGCCTTTCATATCCAACATTAACTAATAAGCTAATCAGAGCAGAACAAGCCATTTGTGTAGGACTTTAAAATAAAGAATGGCAACTATAGCTCTGTAACATATGTAGCATTTTGTTTTTGTTTTTAAACAAGAGAATGACTTGTTTTGCTAAAAGATGCACACACTTATGCTGAATAGTCTGTTCAGTATAAAAATGCCCAGATTTGTTTAAAATTGCTGTACATTTTATCTGAACTGCAATAAACTCCACAGTTGTGAACTCTGGCCAAAACTCCTTGCAAAGCCTGTAAGATGCAGCTTGCCATAGTTCTGCCATTTGGCACTGAGCTGATTTTCTGTGGTGACCCTCTGTGCACCCATCAGTTTAGCTTCAATAGGTGCTTGGCAAAAATGTCCTTTTCAGATGCTCCACAGGACCATTCAGTGCATTTTGCTGCAGACACTGAGCTTTACTCAATAGAAAAGCTCTGGTTAAAACTCCTATTCCATGACTCAGTAGAAATGTTTTATTAGAATTAGAAGCCATAATAGAGATGTAAAAGAAAGGAGGTTTACTCTGAATTTATTTTTTCCCCAGAACTGAATTTGCAGCTGTGACATTCATGTCCCTTGTGGCTCCAGACTTGGAAACTGATCTGAAAATGTGTTTGGGGAGATATTTTGAAGTCTTGTCTTCTGTGGTCATTTGCTTGAATCTTGTATCCTTCCCATTTTCTCTAAAATGTCAGCTTTTTGGAGCAAAGGCTTCCATCTTCTGATTGTTGTATGGATCCCAAGACTAATGCTGGGACTAGTCAGTGTGGTTTGGGACTTCAGTGATGGTGTGATTTAGTATAAATCACACACTGTGTAAGTAGAAACTATTCGAAATTATAATCATTACTGTAGACATTAATTTTTACTAGGATGAATCCATGAATGTACAAGCAGGCATTTAAAATTTAGCATATTCAACATGAATTTATCTAGTCAGTGAAACTATAGAAGGCTAAAGATAATGAACTCAAAATTAGATTGATAGCTACTGAAACATATCCAAATACATAAAAATAGAGGTTATTGAGGGAAAAAAAAAAAGTTTCAGGACAGTTTTTTAAGCACAGAGCTCAATCATTTACCTCATTTCATTTCTGAACTACTCCCAGGTAAGGGCACATTAGGCCTTTCAAACTTGAGATACCACATTGCCCTTCTCCTCAGTGACCTGGGCTGCCCAGATAACTCTGGGAACATGAAAGGTGATCATTTAACTCACACAAAAACTTCTTATCATAAGAAACAGTTCAAACAGGGAGCTCTGCTCACACAGGATAAACCCACCATTAAACACTGAATTAAATTACAATGGATCTCTGAATCTGATGTGCAGAAATCTTAGCAGGGGGTTTTGTTTGTGGGGTTTTTGAGTTTGTTTAGTTTTGTTTTTCTATAACAATTCCCCATTCCAATGCTCAGTGGAGCTGCAAAAACAACCATGCTGAACCAGGGAAGGGCTGTATTTTCTAGCATCAGCACTGGTCTATGGCAGCTTAAGATCCCTGTGAAACTACTGATCCACACTAAAACCCAAAATTTGTAGCAGAAAAAAAAAAGACACTGAAGTGAAAGCTTTACCTCTGAGATTAATTTAAACAAAGGTGTCCAGGTGCAAACTGGTAGTTGAGAAGCCCAGAGGCACAAACATGGTGTTTTATCTTATCAAACTGTGGCATTTATGGAGAAATGGAAAGTTTGTATTTGCATTGCTGACTCAGTTACAAGGTATACAAAAACGCTGACCTTTGTGATGTTTGTTTTATGCAGAGGGTATAGAAATACACCAATGCTCCAGTTACAAATGAATCAGTTGTGCAGATAAAAAGTTTATATTGTATAGCTTATGGCCTGCCTTTTGTTGTTTGAAATGACAAAACTGTGTCTCCTGATCTTTGAAAATGGAGATGGAAGATGTCCCTCTGGCTGCTGAGGGATACCTTCTCACCCTGGAGGAAGGGAGCACAAGGAGCTGAATTTGAACCTGTATTCCTGGGACAGTGTGGGTACAAATACCATTAAACATGAAGGTCACATCTCAGTGTGCCAGAGGACTGAACCCAAGGGCTGCACCCAGGAAAGGTCTCAACTCAAAGATTTAAATTCTCTCTGGTCTCTATCTCCACTTCCTCTCCTATATCATAGCATGAACAATTTTATTAAGCTTCTTCAGAGTCATGAGCAATGAACAGAATTGATGCTTGCAGTGTGTTTAAACAAGAGGAAATGTGTGAGTGATAAGTGCTCTTGCAGTTATTGATAACACTGAAAAGTCTGCCCACGTGGAGGAGTTGGTGCCTCAAGAGCTGGGACTGCTTTTAAAAAGACCTAGATCCTGTTAGAATATATTGGGCAAACAAGGCAGAGTGAATAAAGGTCTTATGTGCAGTGCCAAGTCAACAAGGCTTTATTTACACAATCCCATCATTCTGCTGACAGATTCAGCTGCTGCAATATCTAATGCAAGGCTAATATGATTCCTCTTGTGTCTGTCAGCACTGACACTCCATGACCTTGGTGGGAACCAGAGAAGGAAGAGCACTGAGAAATCCTGTTAACAGAAGAAAAAACATGGAGAAAAAAGTGGAGCCAGTGGTTGTTACAAGACCCCAGGAGCAGCACTGTGTTAATAGTCCCACTGGGAATGCAGTGTGTCTGACCACTTGATGTCAGACTTGACCCACATTTCACTCAGCCTCCAGGGCAACAGAAGCTTCAGATTAATTTGATATAAACATTACTACACTTGAAAGATGTATTTGGAAAGGCATTTCTTTGTAACACGAGTTGTGGAAGGTCAAATGTATGAAATAACATGAAAAGCAGTATTTGAATCTTGACCTACTCAAAGCAGCTAATAAAGCTCCTCACAGCAAGAAACTCACATGTATGAAATAACATGAAAAGCAGTATTTGAATCCTGACCTACTCAAAGCAGCTAATAAAGCTCCTCACAGCAAGAAACTCACATGGTGCTTAAATCTTAATTACATTGAAAACCTCAGACCCAAACATGTATTTGAACATAGGGAAGCTTGCTAAGGCTTCATTTCAGGCACAGTTCTCCAGAAACCAACCAGACAGAAATCTGGCATCCAGCACTCAAGTCTCTTGGAAATACAAAACACAGATTTCCTTTCAGTCTCCAAGCACTGACATTGATCAGCCAGTATCAAAGCATTTATTACTCTTTGCAAGGCAGAAAACTCTGAAATTGTGACCTTACATCTCCTTCCAGGCACAGCTGTGCTGATCCCAGCCTGCACCATCACCTCCCTGTCCAAGGTCATCACCTTCTGAGCTTCTTGCCAGGACAGGCACGAGGTGCTCAAGGAATAACAACTTTTTCTCTTGCAGAAATATAATTTAACAACATGGAAGAAAACTAATCATTATCTTCTAATTTGGGCAAGATAAGCCAATTCCCCATTGCAAATAGTTCCATTTAAACACTTGAAAAAGCTTTTCTGTCTTCCTTTCTATCAAAGCAAGCGAATTAGCCAACATTTAAACTGCTTAACAAAGTCAGGAGCCTTGGACTTAAACTAGATAGAGAAATGCCCCCAGCTGCTCCTCTGATGGATGAGTGGTGGTAAGCAGAGCAGAGGAAGGAGTGTGCCACAGGGCTCCAGAAATGGTAAGTGACAGAAGCTGCTCCCAGGAGATCTTTATCCACCACCTAAATCCCCAGCTCAGCAAAGCATTAACCAACACTGCTCAGCTTAACTGTGTGCCTAAAGTCGCACTGTCTTCAATGGGATGGAAGCATTTAATAAAAATTACACTGGAGCTTAAATGACTTCTGAAAGAATGAACTTAAAACTGCCCTGAAATACTTCCTGAATGATGTTTAGGCCTTCACAGAGACTTGGATATCAAGAAAATTAGACTGGGTCATATGAAGAACTAAAATATTAGCACAGAGAGTGCAAGGCAGTGAGAAGGAAATGGACAATTGAGTGTAAATTTAAGCATCTCCCAATTTATTCACAAAGTCACCAATCCAAGACATTAGTGCAGTGAAGTTTGGCATGAACTTAGATTTCAGTGGCTCTAATGGGGTTTAAGCACTTTATTTTGCAGCTGTCAAGGTTTTAGGGATCTAAACCAATATGGCCCTTAAGTACAGGATTCTCTGTATTTTTCTCAACTAAATTAAATAGAAATAAAAAAACCCAGAAAAACATTGGCTGCCTCCTTCATGCCAGTGTGGAATACATGATGATTTGTGCAACCTGCAGCAGTGATGTTATCTTTATCAGAGCACTCAAACACCAACATTCATTTCCACAGCCTCAGCGACTGAAATCACTGGTTTGAAACATGCAGTGCCATTTTCTGCTCTGTACACAGATTTTCAGCAATCATAAAAGACAGACCTTTCTAGTACCCAGTGAAGAAATAAAATAATCTATATTCCCTGTGCAGAAGTAGAAAAAAACCCCACAACTGAAACAATATAGTATTGGCAGAGTGTAACACAACAAGCATTAAAAATAAAGCAGGGTGTGAATGATTGTTAGGTAACTAATAATAATCACAGGAGTACTACCATCTAAGCAATTAGATTTCAAATAAAGTATATTAAAAACAAACATAGAAAGAGGTGGCTGAGCATTTTAAAATCCATTTTATTTAGTTATTGCTATCTGCAATTTATGATTTGTTCTCTTTTTTCAGAGTTGAGTTTTATTTTACTAGCAGTAACAGAAGAAGGTAAATATATAATTTACCTTCTTCCCCACCAAAGGCAGAAAGCATAATGATTTCATATCTCCTAAAAAGGAGCCATCTCATTTCTCTGAATTTAGATGATCACAGCAGAGAAATTGCCCATGCTACTGGAACAGAGAATTTATTCTTGCATCTCTTGGTCCTGCTGCTGGCTAGAATTCTTTTACATTCTAAGGGAAGATGTAAAACTATCATACACGTACTAGTGTCCTGTTAAACAATGAGTGGAAGCAAAAGAAGGGTGGATTTGGGTTTTTTTTCCTTTCTATCTCCTCTAATAATCCAGGTTTTGCTCTGAAGCCTGAAGATGTGAAGGACACTCACTGGAGCTGCATTCCTCTGAAGGTGTTTGGCCTGGCAAGTAACAGCCTTTGGAAAATTTTGATAGAAACCACCTAGTGGTAACAGAGGTATACACAAGACATGCAGATTGTTCTGATTCCCTCACAAGTTTTTTCCTTGTGTTTCCACTGCTGCATTAAAGTTCAGCACAATTATAGATTCTGACAGAGGTTTCTTAGGAATCTGCACCAACACCATAAAAACATCATTTACAGCTCTAGAGCCATCTGCAACCTCCTATTCCAGGCAACAGGAAAATGAGAAGATTTCCCAAATGGTATTCCAGGCAAACCCTACAGAGAATTGGAGCATGGGTGGCCCAGACTGGAAAATCCTAATATTTCACATTAGGATTTTTATGCTGGACACTATAAGCTTCTCCCTTGAATGCCCGATGTGTAGATGTCAGATGGTACATTTTGGCTATGAAAAGAAAAAATTTTCTTGATCTGAGCTGCTGTCAGAGAGGCTTGGGAGAGTTTTCTGTGGTAGAGAGAGAAAAGTCTCACAGTGTGTAAGGACAGTGAGCTGAAGTGCTTGTACCATCTGGATCAGTGCATTTATTTCCTTAGCAAGGCTCTAATATTTTGAGCCTTTGATCAGTTTATGACTTTTTAGTGCATGAGGCACTACCATTGCATTCCATAATTCCTCTAGTTTTCCAATTTGTCCCTGTGCCTAAGTTGAAAAGTTATGCAGCAGGGAGAGATCAGGTCATAACTTGTTTTGCTTAGATTTGTTCCTCAGAATTTCTGACAATAAATGAAGTGCAGGCTTGCATGAAGGTGGCCTGGGGTCAGTGGGATGGGGAGGGAGGAGATTCTTTCAAGAATGCTAATAAATGTTTCTGCCTGGGACAATGAATCATGTGGGCTCTATAAGGGTGAATTTGTAGGTCTTTTATCCAGGTGGCTGAACAGATTGGAAGTAAACTAACACATGCCTTGGAAAGGTCAGAATGGCCACAAAATTCAGTCCCTTCACAGCAAAACACGAAGCCACTGTTTCAGCCAAGCCCTCCTATACTAAAAGTAGGAAAAGTAGTTCTGTAGATGAGATTAATTCAGTCTTGAGAGTTTTCAAATTTCAAATTCTCAACATTTTCAGAGTTTTGCATGTGCCTAAATTAATTTGTGTATTAAAGCATCTTTGCAGTCAGTGTGATTTTGTGGCTTGACACCAAAAACACTTTAGCATTGATGCTGTTATGTCTAACCTCTTTTCTTGGGAAAATAAATGGCAAGGTACAAGCAAATAGAAGATTTCAGATATATAATTTGGGAAGGACAAGATTCTGTGCTGAAAATCAGAGATCTTGAGGATGATGTAACATTTTTTGGGTCTAGAAATAAACTGCTCTCAACATTTTTCTGCACTATGTTCACATGCACCAATGAAGAGCAGATGCAAAAAGTATAAAACCTGGTTGTTTTTTTCCAAATAAAATAAGTTAAAGCAACTATATTTTAGCCAAAAAATCTTTTATGCAAAAGATCCTTTAGATCTAGAACACAAATGGAATATCAGCTATTTTTAGTAGCATGAAATTTTTTCTAACCTTTGACTCAGAACATCCTACTGAAAGCCTCCTTTGAAAAGCATGAAATATCTGTCTAAATGTCTATATCATTTAAACCAGCAATTAGAACCAGATGTTACTGCATTTTATATTTAGACACCAAATTTCAATATCTTCAACAGAAAGAACTCTCTTGAAGGACAGAAGGAATAATTTTCAAATGTAATTACAGCATATTGTTGTGATTCTCTCTCATTAATTTACCTGATTGCAAAGTAAAATTAAGTGAAGTTATATTTAAATTTAAAATTGGACCTGTGAGTAATGTAACATCTTATTATCTTACTGCATGGGAAAAAAGTAGTTTTAGTGTATATTTCACATTTCATTAAACTGTCTATGTCCTTCATAAAGCTGTTTAAAGACCTGGAGAATATAAAAATGCCACATTTATGAGTACACAGCATGTTGCAGCAGTTTTGTAGCGAATCTCCCCAAAATGGCAAAGTGTTTTTTTTTTTTATATAAATCTCTAAATGTACTTTAGAAAAAGCATGTGATGTAAGTAATTGTGACTAAGAGCATTTGATTAATAAGCACACTGAGAAGGGCACTCCACCTGCCCAGTGTCACACGGACTTTGTACCAGTGCTGAGAGCAGAGTATCCCTGTCAAGAACCCGATCCCAAGGGAAAAACGAACCCAGCAGCCAAGCCCTGAGCCCCAGGCACCAGAGGCAGCTCCTGAGTCACCAGCAATCCCTTGGGATCACACACCAGGGTGTGTGCCTCGCTCTTTGGAGCCAGGTCCAGGCAATGCTCCTGCCAAGGAGGCAGTAAGGGATCCTCACTCCACTTGGCTGCTCCTGGCTGGGAAGTGCAGCCGCTCCAAGCAAACAAAAGATCAGTGTCACTGCTGGCAGCACCAACAAAGAGGAGAAGATTGTGAGGCGGTTATTCGGGGGCTGGGGAGAAGCCAAGTGCTGAAATGTTGTGTTTCACTGGCAAGTAGGCATCTGCAGCTACCAACAGTAGTACAAAGGGCTTATGGGTTTTAAAGAATTAAATTAAAAATTTACGGTGGTACTTCAAGCTACAAAAATATTTAGAGAGCTGTAGCTTCATTTAAAGCCCAACTTTTGTGGATGTGATTGGAGAATCCCCTCATATTTGATCTGATGTTGTCCTGCAGACATTACAGTCGAAATCCAGACAACCAGACAAAAATCCAGACATAGGGCTGCTAACAGCTACCCAACGTTTTTCTTCCAGAGAGATTCCCAGTTTGCTTTTCTTAACAATAAATCTTAATATAATTTTTAATCTTTAGCAACCAATCTTGTTCTCAGAAAAGCTATCTGCCACATTAGCAATAAAATAAATGGCAACAGGTTCCAAGCCCATGAGACTGCTGTGAAGACTTGTGCACAGGCATTCCAAGTATTCCCAAACAAGTTTGCTGTCACCACAACTATCTCTGGAAAACGCTGGCACAGTCCCATGCTGCAGTGTCTAGGGGTTGATGAGCAAACACAATTTCACCATAATTCTAACACAAGCACTAAAATATATTTCTTCTGCTGCATCTTAACCCACAGACTAAATAAGGCAGACAGTGACTCAAAAAAAAAATTACCAACTTGAGATGGAAACCTTGAGAGCATTGAAGGCATTCAGTCAGGGTAATTCCTACAGACCTTTCTTCATGAGGCTCCCACTGAAGTGAATGGGATGTAACACATAGGAGGACTTCACAGGGTTAGTGTCTTCTCCCTGGTGGATTCACTTCAGAGTAATACTTCTGATTTTCTTACATTCACCCTAAATTCACTTCAATGGATGCAAACCATCCATGTGTAGACCTTTGATTCCAGCTCATTAAAGTAAAATCTAGAATATATTCTCCTGCCAAAAACTGTCCTTTAAAAATCTATTCAATCTCTGTTGCACATTTTACGCAAATTTGTACCATTTCCCCTAACATTTATTCTCACCACTGGCTTTTCTCTCCTCACCCATGGTAGGATCTGCCACTCGCTGGTTTGTTGCTGTGTTTATCTGGCAGTACCTCTGGCCAGAAGGAAGGAGAGCCAGCCATCCCACTGCTGAGGGAATATAGGGAAGTGTGGTTAAGCACATTTACAGGTGGTGCACACCACCTCCAACACTCTCCTGCATCTTTTCACAAAACTTTCATCTTTCAGTTTCTCTGTCCCTCACTGAATTTACTCATTAGAAAAAAAGCCCAGGGCTGGGCCAGGGTATGGCAGAGGTATGGATGGAACTGAATTCCTCAGCTGGGGAAAGGTGTCCATCCATACAATCTGCTGCCCTTTTGTGTTGCCAGAGGATGTTCAGGTCCAATGTAAATCAATAAAGAAGGTAATCTGAGCAAAGTGCAGGTCTGGAAACAAATGAAATCTAATTCATCTGGTCAGCTGAAGATATTTGTACAAGCCTACCAGCAAGTACTATCTGAGGGAATAAACTAAAGAAATGACAGGTCAGAAGTGTCATGTATATTTAAATGTATTCAAGTCTTCAGGTTCTGTATTCTGGACAATTTTCTCTATTACAACTCAAAAGAAAAGTTCCTACCTGATGAATTTTCAGAAGAGGAATCCATACAAAGAAATCCAGGTGCTTATACTGGAACACATATAGCTGTAACAAATTTCGAACACGATATTTTGTTGTAGATTTTTATATTCTTGTCTCCTTTGAGAGACAGGCCAACTTGTTTTATTTTTTTTTTGGTTGCTGAGAGCAAAACTGTTCCTGTAAAATTGCTGTCTTAAGTGCTCAGCTGACAGATCCCTTTGTCTGACTCTATTGCATGGGGGTTTCTTCATCAGTATGTAACAAATACAAGAACTAATGCTTGGCTCAGGATTTATTCTTTTTAAAAAAAGAGGAAGAATTTTAATAATCCTTTCTACACATTTATAGTCCTTTCCTCAAATACTTTTTATGTGACCTGAGATAAAGTTATTTTCTTTCTCACCATTTCCATAAAGCTCTGTCTTCTGTTTGAAAATCTGCTTTTATTTTCCTCTCTAACATTAATCAAAGATCTCTAATTTAAAGTTTGTGTGTGGCCCCTGTATTTAGCATCCACTCTCATTAATTCAGAATCTTGCATGCTTGCATGGGAATTTTCCTTTGCCTTAGGTACAGAGGAGAAATAAGTCAAAACTTTCTTTATAAATCATGCTTTAGTTACTAAATCACCACAGATTGCCCCTGCAGCACTTTCTCAGTATCTCCCTGTAACCAAGTGGCTGGAGCTGAGCACTGTTTCCTAATGGGACCAGCAGCAAGGCCAGAATAATTCCTGCAGCTTTACACACCACACTGCCAGAGAATATTTCAAAATCTTGCTTGCTCCTCTTCATTTCTGTTATTGTTACCAGGAAGGAGTGCTAATGGTTTACTCTATTATCTGCAGTCCATTCTGGGTTCTTTTCTTACAATGAATTCCTTGTTGTGTCCCTATTTAGACTGCAATCTTCGTGCTTATTCTTTTAGTAATTGGCTACATTACTGCGCATCATGCTGCACTGAATTTTATGAACCACTTATCCACCCAAAGCCCAACATGCTTGTGTTATAAATATTACATTTCTGCTCATTCCAGGCAATGCTGCTATCACCTGTGTTTAAATCCCTAATCTATTCCACTCTCAAAATACCTCAGAGAGGGGCGAGCAGCTGCAGTTAAATGGACTAACTGCTATGCAGTCACTCATAAAAAGGGAAAATGCCATGGAGGATTAAAAAACCAACAAAAACCAACCCACACCATCTGTGAAAGCCAGGTTCTCCCTGGAGTCATTCAAGCATCAAGGGAATTCCCTGACTTTTTAGCCAATCACAACAAAAGTTAACATGTTTCATGAAATCTTGCCCAGTAACCAACATCCCTCACTGCCTTCTGCTCGCTCAGGGTATTCTTCAAAGGGTCTGCTTCTTGAGACTCAAATTTTCAAAGGGTTGCCCAACACCCAAGGTCCCTTTTTCTTTCTCTTTGGGTACTTAGAACTGTGAGCAAGACTCAAATGATGCCTTTGCATGGACTGCCATCCATGTAGCACAGCTATCCACCTCTCCAGCTTGTGCTTGTCTCCAACCACCCAAATCAGCATCTTGGCCTTTCTCCCTGGCATCTCCTTGCAAATATTTAGCTGTTATGTCACAATAAGGATGACTAAAATATTGCTGCTAGCCCCCTTACTCCACTCCACGTGACCCTGCTACTCCTTTCCCTGCCTCTTGTGATGTATTTTGCCTGTCACTCAAACACTGAGAAGGGAGCCTGAGATGTGCCAAAGCCTTGATCCTTTCTACACAAGAACTGTGAAACTGCCTTTTCTTTCTAAAAAGATGCTAAAAATCATGCAGACTTACAGTTTTCAGCAATTTATTTTTTGTATTGCAAGAGCAACTTTTGCCTCATTTTCACCTACACAAAAATTCTTCAAGCTTTTCACTGTGACTCTGGTACACTTCCCTTTTTTTCCCCTTCACAGGTCTCACTTCTTGGTAAAGTGCTTGTTCTCACTCTCATGCCCTTCTCAGCCTACCCCTCACTGGAAACAACTCCTGCCCCCACTGGATGTTAGCAGGGATTCCAGGCTAACTATTCCCTACTGCCATCTCCACTTGGGATGTGGTTTTTTTTAACCAAGCATCCACAGAGCTATGCCATTATCCTTCAGAACCACTCTTATCCCATCCCTTGGCTTGACATCTCTAATGGACAAATGTTAGGCAGCTGGTGTGCTGATACTGTTTGCCTTCATGCTTATCAACTGTTTAGGAGTTGCTTTGCACTTCACCATCTGTCCATCTCCATCTGGTGTCTCCTGTCTTATAGTTTGGATTTAAGCTCTGGTAGTGGGGACTGTCTTCTAATTTATTTTTTTTTCCTTCTGCTAACAGTGCAGCAAGCACAGGGGGTTCTGGTCCATGACCACCATTTGCTAGGTACTGTGTAAAGCTAATTATTCAGTCAGCATGCCAGTGGACTATTTGCTCTGCATGGGACAAATATGGAACAGAGGGTGCTCATGGACTTCACATTCCTTTTGAATCTGTGACTAGCAGTAATTTCCTTCTCCTGTTGCTTCCCATTTCTCTGTTAATAGACAAGAAGATGAAGAGAGAGAAGGTAAACAGAGTCAATTAATATTTAGTTGCCTTCCTGCTTTCTTTCCCTTTTGTTCCACAAATCTCTATGAAAACAAACTGAAAAATTATTTCTCTAGTTCCTCCTGAAATAAATGGGGGGGAGATTCAATGAACCAGAGAGACAACAATGGCCTTGAAGGTCATGCCTGGTATTGATGGAGGATGAGGGAGTTCTGGAGGAAACTGAGTGGTTGGAGTTAGCACAATGACCAGAGCACCATGCCAAGAGATATCCAGAGATAAAAAGGACAGGGAGGAAGTGTGGTGCTCAGGATGCACCAGGCCATGACCTGCACAGAACAGAACACTGTGTTCCCTCAGGGGACAAAAGAGGCAGAAGACCACACGCTAAGAACAAGTATGCCAGGAACATCAAGGGAGGACTATGAGTAATGACAGCATGAAAAGAAATATTCTCCTTCCTCTGGAAGAACCTCTGGAATTCCTCCAGATCACCACTACTTTTTAATAGGAAAAATTATCCATATTTTCTTTACCTCTAACTCATGTCACAAATAAAAACAACCCTGCTTGTGGTGGTGAACACAGCAATTGTTCTGCTCATGTGGTGTAGAGATCTGGGGAAACACCAAGTATCTATTCTGAGGTACCTGGAAATCTTTAATGTCTCTGAAATGGGCCAGAAGTTTACTTAGCAGGTCTGAAAAAGTGCTCAGTTCACTGTAGGATAGACCGTCCATTCCCCTCTTTAAAACTGAGAGGTAGGGAAAAAAACCCAAATAACACCAGATGGGATTCTAGCAACTGAGTTTTCACCCTCAAATAACTTCAGGCACTTCCCATGGTGCATTTTTGGTTGTTTGTTCAAGATTATTAAAATTACTATTATTATTATTTTCAGATGCAGATATTATATGAATAATGAAATGACAAATGGTAACACAATACCTTTTTAATGAAGTGTTTATCTATGTCTTTTCCAACAATTTTTTTTGCAACTATTTTTTTGCAACTTAGGACACTGTAAGAAAAGTTAGAGAAGATCCAGGATGAGTCTATTTTAAGTAAATGAGAAAATGAAGCTGAGTGGTGTTTAGGAGATATTTATGACATACCACATATATTAACCAGCGCTGACAATTTAGATGCAATCTATCTGTGGGTTTTGTATTTCAGAAGACAGATCAAACACAGCTATTTGAAACAGCTGCTGCTGGAAGTCTTGGGAGCAGTCCTCAGCCTGTACAAGTCAGCACAGTTCTGGCAATTTCAGTGGCTGTACAGTGATCACACTGCAGCAAACCTAGCATTCCACTTTTGCAAAAGCTATTAAAATGCAAGCAGTAGATCGACTGTGGCTTAATGCTGCTAATCCAGCTGCCCTTGGTCTCTCTATTTTCTCTGCTTAGACTTCAGAGACATTTACTGTGTAGGTAAGCAGCATTAAATTAAGAATTCTTCAAAGAACTGGACAGTATTGATTGGCAGAGGTTTTAAAGCCATTCCTGTAAGCACTGTGCTCTGGGAGCAAACGTTTCAGCCTAATGCATCCAAGCCCCAGGTCCTGGAGCTCTCCTGGCAACTGAAGGGTGACTTCTGTAGGGTAGGACCCACTTGTCAGGATTCAGGGCTCAGTTTCTCATGAGATACTTCACCAGAGGAAGGGTGACAATGAAAGCTTCAAGAATGGCTTTGCTCTGTGGGATTCATTGTGAATGTAGATGTCAGATCTTGTTCATAACTCAGTACCAAAATTCTTCCCTGCATACAACAAAGGACTGACAGGCCCAGGCTATATTAAAAGCAGAACCCAATGTTCTTTATCTCCCTTTCTTGCTCCAATATTTCCCTTTTGTTACCTTTTTATATGAAAAGAAAACAGTTTTACACAGTAGGCCGGCTGGGCCAGGGACTGCTGCCTTCTCTACAATCACAGAGCACAATGGGATTTCCTCCAAGCAATATAGCTTTTAATATATTTTCAGTCAGAGACCTTGGTGGAGAGAATTCAGAAGTATCTCCCCATATGATAACTTGTGGCTTTTATATCTGAGACCAAATCTCCTGAGAGAAGGATCAAAAGAACGTGAGCCTGCGCAAACACACACAAAACAAACTTTTTCTTTTTTTCTGTAGGGACTATCCTTGTCCCTGCTAATATCTCCTGAGAAGTCAGTATGAAAAGAGACCTGAGGGGTGAGGAAAAGGTTGTATAGCCTCATTTCCTAAAGAATGTCCCAAGAAGGTCTCTTTTCACCATGAGGAGATGATCTACTGAGGATCAATGTACACACGTAAAAAATGTGTACTTGGAGACATGAGGGATTGATCCCAGCATCCCACCGCTGACTTATCTTCCAGGTTCTGGAAAAGCTCCAGTTTTCTTCTAGAGAAAAACAAACTACTGCTTAAAAATATTAGAGCTTGATATTTGTCTTAGCTCTTGATTAGGAAATTAGTGCTGCCCCCTCCCTTCTTCTTCCCAAATTACAGCAATTGTACCTGCGAACAGGTGCTGTCAGAAACTAGCATCCATTAGTGTATTTTCTGGTTTCATGATTAGCTGATACAAAACTGAAGTGTAATCATGTAAGGATTCATTCATTTGATTAACCATTGAAATTATTCTGTGCCTAATCAGATGCCTGGCTAGTTTGTCAGCCTCCTTTATGGAGTCTTCATCTCTGATGGATGGTCCAAATGCACTCACAAAGTGGATCTGATTTAAGTACAGTTAGGGTCCTCTGACTCATCTTGGAGAGTCAAAACAGAAAGATAAAAGAACACCTCTAATGTGAACTTGTTTAATTTCTCACCTACAATAATAAAAAAAGAGCAGTTTTGAACTGCAAAGCCTTATGTACAACAGAACAGGACTAAAGATGTTACCAGAGAGAATGATCCACTGCAACAAGTTCAGTGTGAGCTTAGCAATCAAAACAGATCTGCAACAAAACAGACCCAGGCTTAAAATCTCTGCCCTGATTCACGGTGGGGCTTCTCACTCGTGGATACCAAGGGTATCAAAGGACACCAAAGATCTTATCTTTGGTGAATTTTCTGTATCCTGTCAGGGAGGGGTTTCCTTAAGACTGGACAACTGTAAAGAATGGGCATTTCTTTGAGGTTCTTACCAGAACCTGTGATCTGACAGGTGACTAAAGGGGTAGCAGGTGCGGGTTTTTTGGGAAAATGTTGCTCTCACTCTGGCTGCAGTTGCACAGCCTTTTCCCTCCTCCTGAACACATTATAGCAGCATTAGTGCTGCTGCTGATGGGCCCACCCTGGAGCCAGCAGCATCAGCTCCCTCGGACATGGGAGAAGTTTCTGGCAGCTTCTCACAGCAGCCAGAACCCTTGTAACCCCCAGCCCCAAACCCTGCCAGACAAACCCTACACATGAACTCCTTCCACCACTGTTGAGCCAATCCCAGCCAGGCCCACAGCAAAATTCATTTCTGCAGCTCAAAGCTGTGATTTTCTTCCTGCCTACATCTGTCCATGGCCAGACTTGCTCAAATCAATAGTAATTTTTCTACCTAGCTAATTATTTGAGTTATTCTACAACCATGCCGAGAAATTAATTTCTTGCTTATCTTGCTCCCTCCTCATTTACTCTTGGGTTGTTACACTGCAATACATGCAAGAAAACTGTTTCAGTTGCAAGGTTACAGAAGAGTTTTTGAATCTATTTAACACATAGGTCAAAAACTTGCCAAACAGGAGCATGAAACTGGTTGTATTTTAGCATTCCTAAAGACTAAAAAGTCTTTTAAATGCTAAATATCCTAAAGTAGTTTTACCTCATTTCCACAGGAGTTATTAAAGCACAGAGATAATCCTGTTTGCTTCAGTATATTTTCCCAACTATTAAAAAAATTAACTGGATAAAATTACCATATACTTTATTTTCTGTTATTTCTATTTTAAAAAGTCTCAATCACAAGTGATAGTGCTCAAATATCAGATAGAATATGAATGATGCGGGTACATGGCAAAATAATTTTTGCTTTTCTGATTTCAGATGTTTTCTCATCAGCTGTTCCTATTTAAAAACCAAAAAAAAGGCAAAACACTATTACAGCATCTCAAATAATTTCAGAAGTTAGAAGAAATAGAACTATTTGGGATTTTAAGTTCAGAAATTGATAAATACTATAAATACAGCAAATATAATGTATAGCTATTAGAAAGCGCTTTACTGGGGAAGCCTGATTGCAAGAATTCAATTGCGATTTTCCGCCTTTTAAACACAAACTCAATTTAAAAATGTTTCGATGTTGTTTACACTGAAGTCCAAGCCCTGACTGGAGTGAACTCCACAGTCTTAGCCTGCTGTAGGAATTCAAGTTCAGGTGCCAAAGGCAGTGTATCAACTATTTCAGCAGCCCCTCTTTGTAAAGAGAAGTGGTTTTCCAGCCCCTGGGAATTAACACCTGAGTTCTACACCGGATGTCGAGCTGGTATTGTGATTTCAGGGTGGAATGAAAGAAAACAAGAGTGCTCTCAGGGTAAGTGGTACAGGAAATTGATAGCTAGACTTGCTTCTAAAGTGGGATCTACTCAGCTCCACTTGCTTCACTCAAACAATTTATACCCAGAATGAGTCTTCAGATAAGCAACTCTCTTTTCCCTCACCCACCAACAAAATCCAGCTGTCTTGAGTGGTATTTTAGAAAGGTTTAATACAGCTTGCAGTTTAAATTAAGTAGGATTCAAAGTTAAGATATTTCTCAAAAAAGGATCCATTATCCAGGATGGAAAGGATAAAAGTCAGAGTTTGTGTATTGACTCTTTTTCTATTTTCAGTACAAGGATCAGTTTAGCTTTGTATTAGCATTGCAAGAACTTCTCACTCTCAGAATCCTTTCTTCCCCCCCCTCACCCACTGCTGAAGGATTCTGCCCTTCATGGTTAGAACAGCCCCGTGCAAAGAGCAGGTGACAGGACCTTCTAAAACAGATCTGAAAAAGAGAAACCTGCCAGAACAGATCAGCTGATGGAGTTTCCCACCTCATCACTTAACCCTTCCCCTTCCAGCTGTGTCAGATCATACAGCCATCTCAAACTGAGGAGAATTTGGATTACAGTTGAGTGCTATTATTTTTTCTCTGTTATCAATTACTAATAGAAGTTAAGACAAAGGATCCTAGTTAGAACTCTAATTGACACTTTGTAATCATGTATTTTATGGCTGATTTAGCATTTGCCCCTTTGCAGGTTTAATACCTGAAAATTGATTTAGTACTTCTGAAATGAATGAACAGTCTATTATTGACATCAGTAGTCTCATTCATGACTTTTAAAACTGACTAAATGTTAGTGATGACTTATTTAGTGGTAACCATCAACAAATACCATTTCAGGAGTTCTTGTATTGTGCCTGATACCTGGTGGAGGAGGAGGCCTTCGGATCTTTTCTGAAAGGGGTTCTAACTCCCTCTGCTGCTCCATGAATTTTTTAGGCTGCCTCTAATCTATTTCTGCTGCAGTGAAACACAGGATAAAAAATTTGGTGTAACTATGAATGAAGTTGCACTATCATGGTATGCACTCTGCAGAGAAAGGTGAGACATGAACATAGTACCTGCTTTGGGAATTATTTGCTGTGATTCATCCAAACAGGGCTGCAGAAGTGCCAAGGACTTTCCCTGTAGGGACCCCTCTGTCCTCCTTTAAGGTGTCTCAGTGTCCCTGGAGAGAAAGGCTTACATGCAATCAGGCAAAGCTGAGCTTTCCTCACCTCAAAGTCTTCCAGCTGACACTCGGGTTCTGAGGACAGTGAGGATTATCCAACTGCCCACTTCCTGCTGGATGGTTACAGTGGTGCCCCTGCCTCACCTGGGAGGAGTGCAGAGACTTCATCCTCCTGCTTCATGCAGACCCTGACCCAGCCTCCCTCAAGCCAGCGGGAGTTGAAGCAATGATCAGAGTCACCCATAAGCCACTGATCACATCCAAAGTCATCCAGCCCCCTCAGTCATTTCTTTAACAGTCTATCTCTGACTACACCAAATCACAGCACAGGAATTCTCTATCTGGAAGGAGGGAGGGGAGCACAGCCCTTCAATTTTTTATGTGCAAAACTGTAAGTTATACTGAAATAGTAAAAGAACCAAGAGGCACTTACAAAGAGAAAGCTCGCTGTCAAGATAGTAGGAAAAAAACCTCTACAAACCTGAAATGGAGTCAGTGACATTTAAAAAGAAAACTAAGAATCTACTGAGCTTGGCTTTGCAGTCCAGCAGCTTGGAAATGATGGCTCGTGAGATGTTCTGTAACAAACAAATGTACCCTCAGGGCACAATACATATTATTGATCCTCAGGCAAAAAGAGAGGAGATTGAAAAACACAGATTAGAAAAAAGCTGTAAGAAAACCTCAATTTCAACTTCTCTTTCAAGTTTTAAAATAAATGCAATTGCAGATGTATACTTGGGGAAAGTGCTTCATATTTTCTGACACAGCAGCTTCATATCTGCCGCAGTTACACCTCAACACAAAATTGTGTTTTCTGAAAAAAAAAAAATTAAAAACACCCCTACAGTATGATGTCAACTCCTCAAAAACCTCACTGTCCTGCAAGGAAGCTCAGGGGAGGTCTTGTACAGTGTTAAACAGAACTGAATGGCTTGAGTCCTGAAACAAAACTATTTAAACAGCAGAGTCACCAACCCTCCCGGTGGCTTCTCAGTTAAGAGTTTATGGAAACCAATTCTGAAATTATTAGCACTAGATTTGGCCAAATTTCATTATTCTGTATCTAACAAACTTAATGTATTTAATAGCAACTCCTCCCAGATAGCCTGAGAATGTGTTTAGACAAATCTTTTGTGTAAATAACGAAAGAAATTCTCCCCACAAAGTAACCCACAGCTTTGGATGGTTTGTTTCTAGCTAAGTGCTGCCCTCAGAAGGACACTTCTTAAATGTTGGATGAGAAAAGGGGAAACATTTCAGTGCAGGCATGTAAATGTCTGTAATAATTAATAGTTCATTTCTTTAATATTCCTATATAACTGAGGAAGTTTATATCTTAAAAATCAAAATGTATACATTGCAATTAAGTATTAAAGTTTTCTATTCAATTGTTGCCTCAACTGGACATGACCTGCCCCTTTAAAAATATCTCTGCCTGTAGATAGCTGCAGCTCAGATCTAGGACTCATTCTCAAAACCAAGATTTTTAAGAACAAGTCTTCTGTGATCAGGGGGAACAGAGACTAAAAATAGTCTCCTACTCACAATTAATAGCATTCATGACTTTTCATTGACTTTCTATTCATGATTTCAGAGGTATTCCAAGCGGAGTTACATTTAAATTAAAAATTAAAAGCACTTACCATACATGATGTAAATTCATTAAGATTCTTAGTTACAGAAATGTTTATGTGAGAACATTTTTTGCAGTATTGTTAAAATAGGCTATCAAGTTGCAAATGCTAAACCTATGAATAATTATTGTCAAACTGCACAATGAATTACAAGTTATTACACATCTTACACCATAAAGTTGTTGTGCAGTTTATTTGGCTCTGGAAAAAAAAACTGCCAGAGTTGGTGCTAACCACAAAATTGATGGGATTTCGGACAACAGAGTAATAAACAAGATAACAAACCAGACATTTTAAGTAATTGCATGGATAAAGTCCCACTTTTCCAACACAAATATATCTAAAATTAGAGTTTATGTTCATATTCCAGCTAACTAGAAAACAGCTGATCTGAAAAGGTACCAAAAACGTCCTGGTCTAGTGGGAGCTGATATTTTGCAGTATCATCCAGCCCTGGCCTGCTCTGTTTAGGAGCTTATCATTAGCATTTCACATTGCAAAGTCTGAAAACCTGCCGACAGGTTCTTGTGCAGCATCTCTTGCTCAGCTCCACTGCCTTTTTATGGAACACGATAATGCTTGCTTTTTTGTTTTTCAAAGCTTCTTTCCTTTATAGTCCTTAGACTGAAGGCATTTCCTGCTTCAAAAAATTTCCTTTTTGTGTTTTCTACACTGACAGCACCCTGTTAAGTCCCCAGAAATCAGCTGTGTTATTAAATGATTATTTATGTATGAGGTCACAGTAATTACCATTCCTAATGCCTTGCATACCCTAATACCTCCAGGCTGGTAATCTTTAGCATGTCTTCTTCCAGCAAGTGTTAAGAGGCTTATGCCTGAGAATTTCAAACAACTTGGAGAACAAGACAGAGTCCTGTTGCATTTCCAGCCTCCCTTTTAAGTGACATGCCTTTCCAGCTTCAGCTCTCACGTGTGTTACCATTCTTTCATCATCCAGTCTTTACAGCAAGTCCACAGGGCTCCATCAATTCTCAGACAGTCCTCCCAGACTGAGTAACACACCTGTTTAAATTCACAGAGGATAACTTCCTGGCCCTATTTGTTTATTCTTCTTAGCAAGATCACCTGAAAAGCACAAATATCCTCTTCTGAAGCTGGAGACACTTTCCTGCAGCTTGTAAGAGCTGTAAGAGTACCCAGGAGGCATATTGATACAGATTTCTGCTCCCCTGCTTGAGCAACAAGAATATTGCTATGATTTCACTCACCTTTCCTAATTTAATATACATTGGATTAGTCTACACTAACTTACTGGCATTGTGCTTAGTGCTATTTCATATACCTTCCATACATGTGACTCCAACTCACATTTCACATATTTACCACGTGCTCTTTTTATTTTAACATCTTTTTAATGGCTTCTTATTTTCCCACAACAGCTCTTTTTAGCTTATTATAAATATCTACTGGTTCCAGTATGTCTGCTTCAGCACAAAACCAAGCCTGGACGACTCTTTGCAGGTTGCCAAATCACGCCAGTAACCTCCCATTTTAACCATGGTGAGAAAATCAGTTTGGGTTCAAGGAAATAGCCAAAAGCCCCGTGGATTGTCTCATCCAATTGCTGTTGTCTCAGAGGTATCAGCAGTGCTTAGAGGAAATGTTTGCTCATCACGTACTTGCATGCTAATGAGGGAGCATCTCCATCACACCTTCAGCTCCTTTTGTTTTTTTTTTTGCCACAGGAAACTTTAGATGAATCAGCTTCCTGTGCATCACTGGTGATGAAAGAGGTAAGGAATATATGGGTGGGAGGCCATGGCCCAGAGCTGATGTGGATGTTCACCCTTGCCCTTTCTTAATAGCAAAGCCAGTTTAAAAAGTTCCTACTCTTCTCAACCCATGCTTTCCTACACCTTTCTCATGTTCTTCCAACTCTGATTTCTGTGCTCAGAAAGGATGCTAGAAAAGACAGGCATTCTATGAATATTTCTATGAGACTTTGGAGGAGATATCCCCTTGTGCATCTGGAACAAATCAAGAATGCCTGCTTCTTAATGTTACATTGGTGTTAAGGAGCTTTTTTATATTTACCAAATTTTTGGTAACAGTCCAATGCCTTTTTCCCAAGGTAACACGGATGTATTGGCTGTATAGTTAATAGTTTATCTTCTCCAGGCCCAAAATACTGATGCAAACCAATCATTCAATAGCTACAACAACCTGCTGCCAGAAAAGCTAAGGATGACCCTGAGAGCTTTAGACATCTCCACCTGCTGGATTTGGGTCACCATCTCCTTGCTGGAGGTGACAGTGGTGTCATGTTGTGGAACCAGTAATCAAACAGGTTAATTTGGCAGCTTGCCTGCAGGTGGGCAGGTACCCTCCCCTCTCCCTCTGCTTCTCACTGTGCCCTCAAGCCCCTGAGCCCACGCTGCTCTGGCCAAACCAATGTTAATTTTCTTTCTGGTTAATGCTTGATCTGTTCACAAAGCCTGGTGGAAGGGAAAGGATGAAGCCAAGCAGGGTTTCCCCTTGGAGACCAGCAGGATCTGAGAAATGCAGCATCATTCAATAGTCCATGTTCATGCTCATGGGCTGCTTCAGTGCCAAGTCTTAAAGTTAAAACTGTGAACAAAAACCAACCCAGAAAAAAACCTCATCGGCCTCTGGGCACTGAGACTGGATTTTTTTACTGCCAGCGAGAAATGCAACATCCAGCAGATGGGCAGAGTAAACAGCTGGAGGAAAAATGTAGCAACATATTTTGAAAGATCATGAGAAGATGAGTTAGAGCTCATCTCATCATGCTGTCATGACACTCCGAGCATTTTGCTGCTCTTACTTGATTAAAAGCTGAACAAATTGCACAACTGAATCCACCAGCTGAAACCAACCACATCAATCAAATCTGCATAAAACCACCCAAGAAATCAAAAGAACACATTGCTCTGGGGCCAGCCCCGGGAGCTTTGGCCATTTCAGTGTGTCAGCACTGCAGTGTGCTGTCTGTGCTGTGAGCACAGGGGCTCTGGGGGCACGGAGGGCTGAGATGGCCCCAGCAGCCTGGGGCTCTCTGCTCCCACTGCAGAAGTGTGCAGTCTGCAGCCTCCCTGCCTCATGGCAACACAGGATGGGTGACAAATCTCTTTTAAAGCACTGGGCTAAACACCACCTAAGCTGCACTCTCTTCACAAGGTCTCCCTGCCAAGCTGCCCCTGCACAGGGCAGGAACTCAGCTGTCCCAGTGATGCTGTAATTCCACACATGGTTTAGGGCAGTGTAGGCTGGTGTTGCGTCCATATCCTCCACATTTTTAGCTTTCCTTTTCTGGTTTGTACGTCTTCCTTGTACAGCACATGCACTTGTATAGTCACAAAGTGAGGCAGGCGAGGGACTGAAATAAACTTTTATGTTTTACTCCACCAAATCTGTTCTTTTAGACACAGATCTGCAGAAATGCTTGTGCTGCCACTAGGTCTTCTCTGGAAACACTTCATGTTATGAGTCAGTGAGTACTCCTGGTCATGTTACTTGCAGCCTGAGTTTAGTTCCTGTATTATGTACAGCTCATACACAAGGAGTTTACCAAGTTCCTTCAGAAACTGATCCATGATTTACAAACAAGAAGCTTAGTTTCAGTTGAAAGAAAATGAGGCAAATTTTATCTGGCTTGGCAATCCTTTTCAAGGGTGTCTTCTCTGCCGAGCAGCTCAAACCAGAAAATAAGAAAAAAATGCAACTATCTCCCATTCAAAGTCACAGTCAAAGTTATTTTTAGTCTAAATAGTCACACTTTTAAATAGTCAGATGACAAACTGTCTCTCAATGTTCAAAATGGCTAAATATTAATTCCTTTTAAATAAAAGGGCATTATAGGTATTTATAATCCCTATTGGTATTTATAATCCTTGACATTAACACATAACCCTGCACAATATGTAATTTTGCAATTCTACTTTCATATTTATGTAAATGAGCTCTTCAGTGTAGTGCAGCTGTTTCCTCAGCCACATAAAGTGTTTGCTTGTTGCAGGAAAACATACGTAATTACGTTAGGTTGGCTGCCAAGAAATAATAGTCCTAGAAGTGAAACCTATGGATCAGGCAACTGCTACATCAGCCTGTATGTCACAGCACAGCTGCTGCTGCTGCTGGGAGCTGTGGGATCAGTCCTTTGAAACTTTCCAGCTTTTCACAGGTTCATGCCATGCTGCCTTCCCTCCATCCAGCCTGATCTCTTAATGCTGTAAAAGCAGCACCCTTCATTTCTCCTGATAATGGCTTTTCAAAAGGCAAATCTTACAACTACCTCTCTTACAGACACTTTTCTTTCAGGTATATAGCACATTACACATGCACTTTCCAGCATCAATTGGGTTTTCTGTGGAGACAGTTATGAGGCAGAGCCTGACTGTTCAATTTGGGATTCTGGAATCCACTACAGAAATTTAATGGTGGGGACAGAGAGGTTTTGGACATTAAAAGTTTGGCTGCTCCTCTGGGCACAGAAGCTGTTCCAACTTCTCTCTGCAAGGCCTCCAAAAATCTGAGGGACCAGCTGTCCAGCAGGATATGTCACAGAGCAGCAGCCACACTAACAGTTCTACCTACTTGTTGCTGGAAACCACACAGAATGGTGGCAGCTGATGAATAATTTAAATGGGATTCCTTAAACTGTGAGGGGTGGTCAACTGGAAGCTTTAGTGGGTTGTTTGAATCTCCTGTAATGCCAACTGGTTAAAACAAAGCACAGCTTGCACTGTCCACTCTGCTCCACCCTGGGGTGCAGTAAAAGCAAACTGAGACTCAGGCTGGTGTTTTCCACAGGGGCAGGCAGAGGCTGCAAGTCAATGACAAGGAGGAGGAGAAGGCAACAACACATTATCCATTACAGCTCTAGGTGATCTGGGAAGCTCTGAGATATGATTCCAGAGGTTTCACATCAACAGAGCTCTTTTCTCTCCCACAAAATGTCCAGGCAAGTTTGTAAGGATCACCTGAATCAGAGAAGAAAAAATGATTACTGCCACATCCAGCCATGCCTGTTCTTGTGCATAGGTTTAAGACTGATCCACACTGGAGTCTCCAACTTAATCTTTTATACACATCAAATATTTTATCTGCTGTACCATTTTATGGTCTCCAAATTAAGGAAAATAAAATGCTTACAGCAACAAACAACTCAGCTGTAAACTGCTTGCCTTTACTTGCAATACCATAAGATCTTGAACCTTCTGTTGGTTCCTGCTTTGGTGTGGCCATGAAGGCTGAGGGTGTAAACACCTTTACTCAGTATCCCAGTACAATTGTCACACTGTAATAAAACACTTTAAAGAGTTAGTGCATAAACATATATGTGTTTCTCTAATTCCTAACTGCCTCTGTGACATTTAGACTTTAACAATTACTTTAGAAAATCTTTATTTTCTTTATTTATCTTTAAATAAAATCTTTATCTTTATTATCCTGTTGATTTTCAAGATGAAAGACAACCACAAAATATGCATTTTTTTAAAGCACTAGCTCTTGACTCTGTGGCTATATGTGGCAAAGTTGTAGCAGCTGCAAAGATCTGATCTCATGTTGAATTTGGTTTGTTACAGATTGAAATTTATTTTTTCAGATGAAATAAGAAAGCTTGGTCAACAATAGCATATATTTAGTAAAACCACCACCCATATATAAGCCACTTTGCAAATCCCATCTCTCAGTTTCTTCTTAAGTGAAAGCTCACAAATGGAGAACAGTTAAGATCCACATTTTGTCACAGCAAACTGTTTTTTCCTTTTGTCTTCTATTACCACATCTCAAAATCTGTCCTCTCTGACACTTTCCAAAAATGAAGATTCCTCCTTTCCTTCTGACAGCCTTGGACTTCCCCTTTGCACATAACCCCCAGAACTCTCACAGTGAATCAGCAATCTGGTCACGGGGAGCCTGATGTGCCTGGCTCTGGAGAGCAGCTGAGATGCAGTGAAATGAGGCACGTTTGCTCCAGCTGAGGATGCTGCTGCCTTATCAGCCCTCACAGCCCCTGCCAGGGGCTGACCCTGCTGATTGATTCCTGTACAGCTGAGCTCTGTCCCCACACTGCATTTTCTCCCTGGCCTCTGCTGACAAAGGGGCTGCTGGTGCTGGATGTCCAGGGGTGCAGAACCCATGGAAAATCTGTGGGCCGGCAGGTGCTGCCTGAGTGCAGGGAGAGCCTCAACAAACCCCCATCTGCAAACTCTGCTGAGACACCCACAGGCACAACCAGGTGAAATGCAACAAGCTGAGGTGTGTGGATGTTGAGGAAAAAGGGTGCCCTGACCTGCTGCCCATCCCATTTCAGAGCTGGGGAAGTTGTGCTGTCGGTGGTGCTGGCAAAGCCTGCCTGTCACATCAGCAGATCTCACTCACCTCTAATTAAATTCAATTTCCTGCTTCTAGAGCTAAGAAGAAACCACAGCCTCCCAGGAATTGCCATTCCTGCTAAAAAGCAAGTAAAAAAATCACAAGAAAATGTAGCTTAGAGTATGAAACAAAGACAACTGTTCAGACACTTTTTTTCTTTTAGAGAGAAGCCAATACAGAAGTTTAAAGCAAACACCGGATTTGTGACAAAAATTTTCATGAGGAGGACCAACTGCACTGATGCCAAGGATTTCACAATCCCAGGGAGGCATTCCACCAGCACACTATAAATGAACTCCCACTCACCCATTGTAGAGGAGGCAATAAAACACTCATTTACAACACTGCACAGCATCTGCAGGTAAAACCAGTCTCTGTGAGGGCTCTGAACCAGGAACAGACGAGTTCCAGAAGCTCTTGTGAAAGGACAAGAGTGTTTCTGTTGAAGCCACCCAGTGCAGCTGAGGCCCGAGGCAATGACAGTAACATAAGAAAAAGTGGTAACTCAAACCAGTCCATCAGAAATTGCAATCGTCAGTGGCCAGTGCCTATTTCAGAGGAAATAGATTGAGAAGCTGATAACTAATAGTCACAAACTAATCGTGACAAATCGTGACTACAGCAATTGCTGCTGTCTGAGTAAAGCTATAGATCTACTAATCTGCCACTTACACAACAATACATTCCTGTGTTAGAGCCTGGGCTGGATGAGTCCTGTCGGGCTTAGTGGAAGACTGCATCACCACTCTAATGGGGAGATCCATTTGCTTTAGAGTAATCACAATTAACCATTACTGTGTGCTGAGAACTGATTTCTCACACATCTGCATTGGGAAACAGTGAGCCTTCAGCTGCTTCTAGAATCAGAAGGCTAAAACACAGGCAAGCCTGGGATCTGTACCTGGAACAAAAGCTCAAGCAGGGCAAAATAATTAGAGCAAAGGGAAGTGTGTCATATTCATCAGCTTTACCCTAAAGATCCTCTTGTTTTCTCTTAAGGCCTATTCCAGTTCCTAACTTGAGAATTTCATTGACTTCACTTGGGCTGTGTGTCAATTTTTTTCACTTTTACTGCATGACCCAGATTTTAGACACTATGCTCATTAATCTATTCCAAATACAAGTTAAGCATATGACAAACTATTTCCTCATGTGTATTCTGTTCTAAAATCGGCCTCAAAACAGCTTAGCAATTTGCATTGTCAGTATGCTTTTAAAATTTCTCACTTTTTGTCTTCAGACATTTTTTCCTACTATTAGAATTGTCCCTCGAATAAATACATTTATTTAACCAGAAGAGAGAAGATCACTAATACAGAAAGAAGTTTTAATCCTACACATATCCACATAACGAAGGAAAAGGAAGTATCAGTCCAAATATATCAATTTTACTTTGAAGGACTTACTAAAAATCATAGACTAAAGAAGCTTATTTTCTTGGAGATGATTTTTTTGGTACAGCAATATCTGACATCAGTGTAAGGCCAGCAAAACTTCCTTAGTATGCAGTGAGGTGCCTGGAGCACTGCAGTAATTACACATTTGGCAGGACATAAACTCCTCTGCATTTGTGAGCAGCCTGCTAGTCAGAGTGCAGAATGGAAGGGGCACAGATGAAAAACCAGGCTCAAACACCACATGGAAAAACAAAGTTAGGAAGGAACACACACAACTATAGCATCAATGGTCAACTGATCTGATCCCTCTGCATGTGGCAGAATAAAATCTGCTGAAGCCAAATCCCTTCCCTAAAATATCATCATTCTGGGAGCGATGAATTAGCTAGTGTTAATGTAGATGTTGTCAGGCACTCAAACATTATTTCAAAAAGCACCATTTCTCTCAGAAGCACTTTCCCCAGGTCTCCCAGCACACCTAGAAAATTGGGAGATTTAGTGTCTTCAAAAAATGGTCTGTGAGGAAATGAGCTGCACGGCAAAGAACCAAAACAGGCCAAAACTAAGCTCACAGATGTTGCAAAAGCAGGGAAAAAAAGTCAAGGAGGAAGATACAACTGGGAGGGGAAGATATGAGGAACATGGCATGGATACTTAAAAAAAAAAAAAAAAGAAAAAAAATCTTTCCCAAAATCAAAGCCATCAAAATGCAGGCAGGCCATACGCCATCAAGTGCAGGGACATGCAGCAAAGCTTGCCAAAATTGATTCCCACTGAAGGCCAAAACAGAAAAGGAGGACTTAAAAACACTCTGGAATGGAGATACCATCAAAGGAATTGCAATTGGAGGAGAAAAAAAAGAAATTTGGGAAATTTAGTGACTACAAGAAAATGGACCGGGATTATATCAGGTGCAGTGCAAAGGACCAAAACAGGCCAAAATGAAGCTCACAGATGTTGCAAAAGCAGGGGAAAAAGGCAAGGAGGAAGATACAACTTGGAGGGGAAGATACGAGGGACATGGCATTGATACTTAAAAAAAAAAAAAAAAAGAAAAAATCTTCCCCAAAGTCAAAGCCATCAAAAGGCATGGCATGCCATCAAGGGCAAGGACAAGCACCAAAGATTCCTCTATTGGTCCCCATTGAAATTGCAAGATTCCCTTTCCCGTCCCGAAAGGAAATTTCATTTCCTTTCGGGAAGGGAAACGGAATCTTGCAAGCCCAAAAAGAAAGGCTTACAAACACTCTGGAAAAGAGATAGAATGAAATTAAATGCAATTGAAAAAAACCCCAAAAACTCCAGAAAATCAGGAGATTTAGGGCCTTCAAAAAATGGTCTGTGAGGAAATGTGCTGCATTGCAAAGCACCAAAACATGACAAAACTAAGCTCACAGATGTTGCAAAAGCAGGGGAAAAAGGCAAGGAGGAAGATACAACTTGGAGGGGAAGATATGAGGGACATGGCATGGATACTTTAAAAAAAAAAAAAAAAAAGAAAAAATCTTCCCCAAAGTCAAAGCCATCAAAAGGCATGGCATGCCATCAAGGGCAGGCACATGCACCAAAGCTCTGCACTGTCTGTCTGTCATTAGGCTGCACACTCCTTGGGCCACCAAGTGTCATTTTTGCTGCCTCTTACAGCACTAAGCACATTATTGAAGCTTAGCATCCATAACTATGAAAAGCAAAGCAAAATCCCACAAGTTAACTTTGATGTGGTAGCAGATCCCAGTCCTGGTCTGACATCAGGAAATTGGACTCAAAGGATTTGGGAAGGCTGTTAGAAAACATGGTGGGGATATTTAGAGCTCACCTACCGAGGGAAAAATGGGAAACTTGACATGGTTTACTGCCGTTTGTTTAACTTCATGAAACCTCTCCATGGGCACGTATAATCAGTGACTTTAACTTGCTTAGGGAGGGTTTCTCCACATAAAGAAGCTTTACACAAACCTGGGCTATGAATTTCTGAGTCTCTGATGGCTCTACATTCACTTGCAGGTAATGATAATTACCTGAGTCCACTTTTACATATATATGAATGTATAAAAATACATATATATATACACATGGCATGCCCACACAGGGATTTAGCATAGGAGAAATAAACAGCATGTCATCGATTCACACTCTGCTGAGCAGCACTCTGAAGTGTCAGATGGCAATGATAACAGTCAGATCTTCAGGGTATGTGTGCCTTTGTCATCAAACTTTAATCCAGTCATTCTCTGCCACCTCTGAGCCCTCAGTTATTTCAGATAGCTTTTCTTCCATGTAGCATGGGAAATGTGCAGGCTGGCACAGAGTTTTTCACTTCTAGTTTTCTATGGGGTGACAGCACTGTACCATCTAAGAGAATTAAAATGCCATCATGCTGGGTGCATGCATAATGCCACAGTGAGAGATTCTGTCTCATCTCCTACCACTGAATATTTATACAGAACAAGTGACTGGATTCCCCAGTGAAGTTTGGGGTTCTGTTGTGTTTGTGATTTTTTGCGTGTCCATAACAAGTCAATCACAGTCCTAAAATATTTATCTCATTTGGAGATGACAAAATCCCAGGGAACATCTCCCTCTCATGATCCAAAACCCACATGACAGCACATTTCTGCAATGCTGGATACTTCTCTTATAAACAGGTTTTAAGGGAAGCTAGGGTTCTTGTTTCAAATTTAACTTTTCCTACAGTATCCAAGGCATACTCCTTCTTGCCTGTATCTATTTTCAGTGCAGTGGGGAATGTTTTTACTACAGTAAAAGCTAGGAATTAAAGAACAGCAACCCATACTCTGCAATGTACTGATAGTTGTGGGTAACTAGTGGTAAGAACTCTGGAATGGATCATTGGATCAGGACTTCATCCTGACCTTTCTGAACAGGACAGGATGAGTTAAGTCCACACAGATTTTGTCACCACTTTCAAACCAGAAACCACAAAACCACACAGTATCAAATGCATTCTCAATTACTTCATTCCCTTGGTGCAAGGAAACACCACTGATCTTTTCCTCAGGAGTTACATACACAGTCCTCCTATTAAAAAGCAGAGAGACCAAACACTTGTACCATGTAATATTACATAACCATTCTGTTAGAAGGAGAAGTTTTAGATGTACTCTGCCAATTCAACCCAATTCTCAAGCAATACTGTCCTTCCATGCTATTAAGCATCTCATCCTCCCAAGTTTATAATAATTGGAATCCTCTGTATTTTACCACAGCATTTCCCACTGATTTAATCAGTCTATTCATATTTCTTGCTGACCTGATTTTTCTCCCCTTTCACTTCTGAATCCTCTATTGACTTGCATTAATCTTGCCGAGTACAAGTGGGAACTCATTGAGCTTTGCATACAATGCCTAGTGAAAGAGGTAGCCAGGTGCCATTGAGAAAAACCACAGCCCAACACACACAAGTAGAGAACCAAAGTGATGGTTAAAGCAAATCTGTTCCTGAGAAACAGATTCAATTCAAGTCAAAACTCATTTGGGTGAAAGAGTACAACTTTGTATAGGAAAATTAATGACAAAATTGTTACTGAAATTAAGGTCCAGACAAGTTTCATCTGTATCATACTTAGGTCCTGCAATAAACTCTCTTCATGCTGTGCCACAGGCAAAATACAGACAATGCTCTGCAAATATCAAAATTTGTAACCAGCTACATTTAAATAACATGAAGCCATTTAACAGGACCTGATCACAGTTTGGTACTTTTGACTCCATCTTAAAATTGGAGAATATTTACACAACAGCTGCCTGCTTGTACAAACAGGGACACTTCAGTATGATATAAACTCATGCTGTGCACCTAATACAACCTCCCTAAATTAAAACTTATTAGTTAAGAGATTGTGAACAGAGGACAATTCAAGCTGCTGCAGTTTCATGACAAACACACTTTATTGCCTCAGTTTAATTGCCCCTTCTTAGCTGCACTAAACTGAGGAGACAAAGAGGCTGCAATTTCATGACACAGGCTGAAACTTTGTAAGATAATAAATAAGCACACCAGGAACATAAATGCAAAAACTGGTTTGTAATAGTCAGATGCAAACCCATGTATACTAGGAAAGAACCATTTTTATGCTATGGAAAGTGTGGAAACAAATATCCACTGGTGCCTAGAAAAATATGCAATAGCTCATCACCTTTTTTCCTCAGTTTTAGTCTCACTCACGGTGTGGAGTAAAACAGTTCTTCCAAGTACAGTGGCTGTACTTGACATTTCTACTGCTATTTTATAGATGAGAAAATTCTCTCAAACTGGGAACAAGAAACAGCATGATACTACAGTACTGAACAACACAACACAGCTGTGATAGAAAGCCCCACCACAGTTTGCCTTTCATGCGGTTCTTTGGTTTTGGGTAATTGCTCCTGAAGTGTGGTCTGTGGATCACTGCTAGCCAGCTAAGTCATGCCAGGGGATCTGTAGAGCTGCACACAGTATCTGCAGCAAAGAATTTGATAGAAGGGAATGTTTCCCTGAGAAATTAGAAGCCTAATGTGTACCCATAATTACACACTCAACCCCTCCTCTCAGTTATAGGGGAATATTATCAGAAAGCAGCATTGTCCCTGTAAAGAACAAGGACTCAGGTTTCAGCTGGAAATAGAAAGGTTATAAATGGCCACAAGCTAAACTTTCAACCAGGGGAAGGTACCCTTACCCACTTACAAGAAAACTTCTAGTCCCTTCCTGAGATTAAATCATTTGCCTACACTATTAATACTAGCACAGCAGTATTTTTTATCTAGAGAGGCAAAAGCCAGAACATGCAAAAAAGAGCAGCCCTTTGGCAAGGGAAACAGTGTAAGTTTAAAGGCACAGAAGGCATCACTTAATAACAGAAGTGTAATTAACAGGTTTTTATCCCACTTTTTTGCTAATTTTTTCTCGTATTTGCATTGTATTCCTGGTTTGTTGTGGTTTTAGGGTTCTTTTTAATGGATTACTAAGAGTTTTGTGAGCTTCTGCCACGAAAAATACAACGTAACTATTTTGCTAAGACAGAAACAAATGGAAACACTTTTTTCCTTAAGTGCTTAAGGCATAAGGGGTAAGGAAAAGGAGAAAACCATTTCAGCTGGATTTATTATTGCATTTAGCAAGTGTGCATGCAAAGATACTTATGAACACAAATTTCATATTACAACAAAAGGTTCAGAACCTTTTGCTTATGTTGACAATTCTCCTCATCACTATACTATTACAATAGCTATTGACAGCACTCTTATGAAAGTAACAATTATAGAAACTGGCACATTACATCTCATTTTTTTTCTTTATTCTAGTGCTTTGACCTTTGAAAGTTAGTATAGATTCTCAGAGTAATTATGTAACTGTAAGTTTATGTCCAGTACCTACTGAAAGTATTTGCAAATTTAAAATAAATAATTTCCACCTTTAATTGCAATAGCAGAACTATTGCCTTATTACTATTCTTACTCACTTTGCAAGTGCCAAAGCTGCTGCAGGCAAATTGCCCTTCTATAAAAAAAGCTGCACATGAAGTTGCTGAAATAATCATGCAGCACAGTATGGGCATTTAAAAATGAAGTAAAAACATTATTTGCAGATTCAGAGGGGCAATGAAAAAAAAAATGAACTCTATCCCAGCCAAAACCAGAACAAGTAATAATGAGCACTTATTGGTTTTAAAGTTTTAATTCACCAAATACTGCTTATTGGTATTTGATGAATTAAGCCACACTATCTCATTACTTTAAATGTCCTTGAAAGTTCCCTGCCATTTGCTATCTGAGAAAAGGCAATGCTCTTTTCCATCAATATGGGCATGAAATCCATATCAGATTTTCCTTTGAAAAGCTTATGTCTGTCAATAGAGTTTCTGCATACCACTGTTTTCCATACTGTAACAAATTAAAATTAAATGTCTGGTGAAGAGGACAACACACGTGCATGCTTTTTGACAAAGAACTGTCTTCACCAATCACAGGCGCCAAGAGCAGAGGAGTAAGAGGAGGAGAAGGAATTTTAAATCCTTTTTTAAAAGGATTGGAAAAGGCCTAAAAGCTCTTTGACACCCATAACACAGCTTCCACCTCACTGGCAGAACACCCCTTACAGTCCAAACAAGCATTTTCCACATCCAAGGAGTGTTCTCCTGGAGTTTGAAGAAGCCAACTACTTTCCACAAGCCTGAGCAAGCCACAGGTGGCCCAGGACATGTCACAGGTGGGATGGCCACAATACACAGAATATCACTGTACAGTTTCAGAAGGCTTTAAGCATTCCCAAACAGAATAACACCATACCTCATCAGAAAGCTTCAAACAACTTCAGAAGGCTTCAGGCATCTGCCCATACTGAGTAACACCATACCACCTCAGAAGGCTGCAAGCAGCTGCTTTTTCTTGCCCTTTATCCCAACCTTTTATACCCCTTGTCTTCATGCACTGCACCTGTGTGCCTCTGTTCCCTTTGGTGGTTGGTCAGTGCACCTGGGCACTCCATGGCTCATTGAAGTTGCTGAAATAATCATGCAGTACAGTATGGGCATTGAAAAATGAAGTAAAAACATTATTCACAGAATCAGAGGGTAAGCAATGAAAAAAATGAACTCGATCCCAGCCAAAACTAGAACAAGCAATGATGAGCACTTATTGGTTTTAAAGGTATTTGGTGAATTAACCCACACATTTTTTTTTTACAAAATTGTTTTTTACAACTGTCAATGCTGTTCTCCTGCTTCTCACAGCTGTACCCATTGGGGATGAGGCTGGGTCACAGCTCCACTCCCAATCACCACAAAATGTGTCCCTACACACAGGTCCTCTGGAAATGCTCCCTCCAGCAGCACCTCTGCATGGCCACAGCCTCCCTAAGTGTTCCAGCAATGCAAACACTGCTGACATTCCAACATGACAGGTCCAGCTCCTGGCTGCCTGCTCTGCTTTGCCCTTGAGACAAAGACCACAGTCAGGACCATTAGTCACTCTGTTGATCAGAGGAAAAGCCTGGCTGAATCAATGCAGTGTTAGGATCTAATCCTGCCAGAAGAGTGAAGAGAAATTTCTGGTCAAGCAGATTAGCCACACTGCATGTCTGTGATTAATTTCAAATTAGGCTGATGTAGTCTAAATAGAAGTGACAGCTAGAAAAAGCTGGAAACTGAACCTAAAAGTGAGGGGATGAACCACTGCTTGAACAGTGATCTTCCCACTGTATTAAAGTAATTAATTTAATATTTTCATTGAATGACTGCAATTACAGTTAACTGAAGGGGAGGATTCCTGT
Organism: Melospiza melodia melodia; assembly: GCF_035770615.1. NCBI lineage: Eukaryota > Metazoa > Chordata > Aves > Passeriformes > Passerellidae > Melospiza > Melospiza melodia. Next base: position 5,660,009 of record NC_086201.1, on the reverse strand, counting down.
TTTCTGAAGATCCAAGATATAAATTATATCCTTCATCCTCCTATCTATTTATTACCTGAATTTTCAAGAACTCTTGGCTCAATAAAAGAGATACCATTCCTCCAATTTCTGGTTTTATTTCAAATGTCTTCATATCACTTCATGATATGAAGTCTGGATCTATTTGGTCCATATCATTCTCAGTGAAAACAGCTTGAAAAGGGTTAGAGATAATAAATTTATGCTAAGCCTTCAGGTGTTAATTCTTATTAATCAATTTGGCCTGTATGAAAAAGCCTGAGACCACGGAGATCCCAGGTCTCAGCTTTTTAATCATGATCACAATTTAATGCAGACTATATACACAGTACCAGGTAAAAATCAGATAGTTTAGCCCACCTAAAAGGAGTACGGAAATACATACTCCAGGATGCAGTTTCAGTATTACATTTGAGGTACTACAGCTGAACTATAACTTATTTGCAATTCCAAATTACTAAAATCACTTAGGGGACAGTTTGGTACAACATTCAGAGCCTGATCACTGCAGAGATAGCACAAAAAGGAACACTTGCTGCTGTAATGATTATCTCTGGAGACCATGCCTTTTGGAACTGTACAGATCCCATTCAGAACATTTTGCTTGTGTTTCAAAGTGAAAATGGAGCTGCTGGAACACTGAAAAGAAGTCAGAAAAGAACCTTGGCTATTTCTCAGTTTTAGATCCCCATAAGCATTCAGATATAATTCACTTTCATATGTTAAATCTGAAAGGGGAAGATTTGAAGTTTCAAAGGCCTATTTATCTTCCTCTTAATCTGCCCTGCTTGCTCCTGTGCAGTGAAACTCTTCCTGTTATCTGCTCCTGTCTATTATCACATTCTCCAACTCCCCTCTGGTGTTTCTGACCTTCACCTGCATGTGCTGCTCCTCTCATCCCAAGTTCCTCTGGGGGATGCCAGCTCTGCTCTGAAACATGTGGCTACTTATTTGTAAACTCTTTTTTCCTTAAAATCCACATCCACTGTGACACGTGGAAACAATGACATGACTAATGACAGGTCTGCCAAAGGGAATCTGGGAAATGTATGATAGTGGAAAGAGCTACAGCAAAATTTGTTCTTCATTGATGAGTTGTTTTAGGGCATTTCTGCACTGTAAAATACTTCAGGACACAGGATGTCTGAGCTGCTACTGGATGGGACAGCTCTCAAGGACAGAGCTGATCAGCCTGAGCCCAGTGCTGTGCCAGGAGGGTTAGAGAAGGAACTTAGTGTGTCTTCATCAGAGCATCCATTAGAGTGTAGAATTTCATTAGCAACTGAGAAAATGCAATTCCATTCAAGTTAGCAAAACTCACATGATGCCTTATTTGTAGAGAATTTTTTTCTTAAGGTCTTAGGTGCAGGCAAACAAATGCTCCTTCTGGTAAAAACCTATCAATTTTGAACTTCTGTTGTAAAAGAGGGAAAGGAATTCCTTGACATTTCTTGAAACAACTACAATGCATCAATTATTCTCTTTTTATGGTCTTTTGACAATACAGAAATTTGAATAACCATAAATTTAATTTTGAGAGGTCTCCCATCAGTGGAAGAGAAAGCCTCCCAAGCAGAGCTGCTCTGTTGCTCACAGCTATTCCAGTGAGCTCTGAAATGCCATTCCCCACCTGGGGAGGCAGAGCAGAGAGCTCTCCATGCACCTCCATGGGGAGTGACAGGCAGGGAACAAAGCAGCTTCAGGGACAATGGCCGGGTGTGCCAGCCCTGTCCCAGGGGTCACTCCCCCACGCTCCTGTGTGTGGTCAGCTCTGCAGCATCACAGCTATTTTTGAAAATGTAGAACTCCTACACTAATGGGATTACTTGTAATGCTGTGTAGTGAAACCAAAACATGAATTTTGATTAAGTGCATGTCCTGAATTTTTTAGCTAGCCAGTGCCATAAACTGCATTTTTATGACATCTTCATCCTTGACATTTTGACTTCTATTTTTTCCAGGTGGGTTGCTTAATGACCAATTTCCAGCATGCTCCCAGTGACTCAGGCATCATTTCTGCACCAGTCTGATCACCCTGACACAAGTTCTCGCTCACACCCACCTTCCATCTCAGACTGGGGGCCATATCTTATTGGCTGAACAGCAGGAAAGCATTAGCAGTAATTACAGAAATGTTTTTCCTCTGCTCTAATTACAGTGACATCAGCATTCTATTAACCTTTAAATTACTGGTATTTTTCCAGAGAGAGCTGTAATGAAAAGCAGTTAAGAAAAAGAGTTTCAGAGCAGAGAAGAGAAAGCAGAGGTGCTTTATGCTGGTGCCAGTGTAGAACCCTCCTGACAGTGCCCTGGTACAGATGGACACCACTGCCTCTCACAGGCCAGAGACTCAGCCTGTGTGTTTTGGAACAGCTTCACTGATCCTGCAGCCTGGGATCTACAGAACAGTTTTTATTTCCCAGTACTCAGATATCTTGGGAAAAGCCACCTGGAGCTCAAAGTGCTATTGCAGGTACCTTGCAGCTGAAAACAGTGAGAAGTTACCATCTTGCATGTGCTCCTGAACAGATAGAAAAATAATTTTTCTGGATTTACCTCAATAACAATAGACATTAAGGGCTGAAGAACATGAAAAAAAATTAATTTTCTTTCTTTTGTGATAGTCCAGTTTCATCTGTTATAAAGCTGATTTTATTCCCTTGATGAGATTCCTTAATTTCTTTTGCAACTGGTCTCAAAATGGAAATATCTTTTCAAGAGAAGCTATGGAAAGATGAGGCTGGCAGAAAACCAATTTTTTTTTGAGCAAGTCAAATGAAGTAACAGATATTTTTGTGTATTCTGAAAATTATGTTTAACATTTTAGGGACGCTTAGTTAGAGGAAATGATATTTTCTTTGTCCCTTTAGGCTTTCCAAACACTTCTTTCCTTTAAAGGAAGTGGGTGGAAATACTTGCCATGAGAATATGGGGACTATTTATGGTGATAGATATTTTTTACTCAATTGTTTCTGGCAGAGATGCCTGTTCCCCAAATACACCTCAGCATCCAGATACACAGTGGCAAGCACTTCTACAGTGATACAACACAAATTTGTGCTCACAGCATACACAGAGCTTGGCACAGGAAAAGCAGAGGAAAACCAGCAATGGAGTAAAATAACCTTACTATCTCATGCACAGCTAGAAGGAGACCAATGCAGATGATTCCTCATAGTAACAAAATTGTTCTCTTCTTTCAGTGACAAGAATTACTTTTGTAGATGCAGTTCTAGCTTCAGAGTAGACCTCTGCTGTGTATCCTTTGTAAATGTGCCTAGGGTTAGCACATTTATGTGAAATCTCTGGTTATCACATTGATTTGTGGCTAACGTATTTATGCACATGTATTGTGAACTTCACACAATCCACTCCTGAAGAATGAGACCTGGATAAAAGAGTTCTGACTCAGATATTTTTTTTTTATTTATTAGAAGGCAATCCTTATTTCCTTTTTCTCAGTATCTTTCCAAAGAACCGTTCTAGTGCATGTAAATATTTAAAAATAATTGGACAAGGTGAAGTGGGTGCTATGACAAAAGATCTCAGCTGAGACTCAAATCCTTGATCTGAGCCAGGCAGAGAAGGGACTTGAGCCAGCTTTCTTCTCTTGCTGTGTGACAGAGCCACCATGCCATAGATAATGCTGGATTGATTATCTCCCTTTGTGTTTGAAATTTCAGGCAGAATTTCAGAATCCTTCACTGGCCAAGAATCACTGAAACTGCCCTTCTCAAAGGAGAAATTTCAGCCTTTCCACAAAACAGTTCTGTCAACTGAACAAAATATCATGACCAGTGGACTTGTACCATTTCCTAAAACAGCCAAGAGGCTCCAGGACCATGATATTAATTTTCAGAACTTTATACTCTTAGAAACCTTAATCTTACTTCATTTCCTTGAGGGTGAGAACAGTCAGCGTGAATTTACCACAGGTCAGATGAAGATCACAGCAAGCCAAAGGCAGAGAGGAGCATGCAACCTCAGCCCAACCCTGATGGCTTTAGGAACGTGGTGTTTTCTGAGCCTTGGCAGGGCTGACTGACTCCAATACAGGAGCTCTTAAATCAGCACACATTACATTTATTGGAAATACATCTGCAAAGAATTTCCTCCTAATGAAGCAAGTAAAAAGAACTGAAATTGCTTAGTATATACCTTTAGAAAATTACTCATCTTAATGTTAAACCTTACCATATTGGCACTGCTACAATTAATAGCCTGTTTGAATTTCCCTTACACTTTCTATTACAGGAGGCTCATAATTCAGGCACAAGAACCTTACTCTAGGCTGAAGCTTGTTATTATTTAGTGTCTGAACCCATTTCATGCAGCTTTTCTGCACAACCCAGCTCACCTCCCACTCCCTGAGAGTAACAGATGTGGGGTTCCCCAACATAACCAGCTGGTAAGGGGCCAGCCAGCTCAGGTGTAAAATTTGCAAGAGTGTATTTTTAAAAGAAACAGCTGAGTCTGTTCAAGAGCAGGTGGGGTAAGAGCTCAGGAAGTGGTTCTTCTATCTAAATCTTTAAACACAATCAGAGAATGACCCTGCTCAGGGACAGGTCAAAGAAATTAGCCAGAGAATGGAAACAGAATCATGTCTGGAGAGATTTTCACCACAGCAAAAGAAGTGATGACTTTGGGATTCCTTCCAGATTGGTCATTACTGCTCATTCTGGCTCAGGTTGTGACTGCAAACATCAAAACCAGATCTGGGCAGGATCAAACCACTCTGCCATGTAAATCTGTTCCACCAGCCACAGATGCACACTGCACTCCTGTCGAATTGTCCAGAACAATGATGATGCTGAGAAAGGTTTTCTACCATGACATGAAAACAGAGCATCTTAACCGGCAAATTAAATTTATGTGAGATGATGGTTTGCAGGTGGAACACAAGATTTTTCTGGTTGGGCAGCTGGAGTTCAAAATCCTAATTTACTGCACCCTCAAATCCACTACACATTTCCTTTTCCTTGAGGCATTACAGGCTTTCTACACTCTCATTTTTACAACAATTTCTTTGAATGTTTTTGATAATTTCCTAAAATTTACAAGTCCATTCCTTGAACTCTCTTCTAATTTTTGAAAGTTTTAAAGAGTCAGAATTAAGATCTGCTTTTTAAAAAAAAAAAAAATAAACACTGCCAGTTTTACCTTTTACCTTTTATTTTGCATTAAAATTGCAAAATATTGGTAAAGGTGACTTAATACATCACTTGTCATACTATCTGCAAAGCCACAAGAATCATGAGTTTAAAAAAGCAAATTATGGAAAAATAAGTAGTAGGGAATGGTTGCCATCCAGTAGAGTGGATCTGGCAGGAAAGATCTCCAGTTTCCATTCCTAGCCTTGCCTCTCACAGTATCACCATGAAAGTCACTTTCCTTCTCTGTTCCTCACCTTCCCCATTTGTAAAACATGAATATCGTGTCTGACTTCACAGAAAGCCTTCATGATTCACTTAATCCAAATGCTTAACTGAAAAGTTTGTATGAACCTTCATTGAGGAAAAGAAAATAAAACCAGCAGTTGATGTAGTTGCCAACAAGAAAAATCCCAAGAAGAAAATGAACTGTAAATTATGATTTTTGAGAACTTTACCAAACTGTAAAGGTTATGCCCTCCCCCCCCCATGGCATCATGCTAAAACAGAGTTCATATGAAAATACAACTCTACAGATGATCATTGATGAGCACTGAACAGGCAGCCACCAAGGAAGCTGTGTTTATAGGAATCACTTGATCACAAAACACAGTGTTCTTTTCAATTTTATGTGCATCATGTCAGAGCATGATGAGATTCCACCTATTCCTGTACACTGATGCAGATTTCTCATAAAAACGAAAATCTCCCAGGTTACATCCACATATTTTAAGTCAGAGATTGGCTGAGTTTTTCATTAGCCTTAAAATTAAACCTGTTTTTTAGGGTTTTAAAAAAATCTCTTTTCTTGCATGAGAGACAGTAACTCCTCATTTACACTGTTTTGTGTTTTCAGTGAGATCACTGAGCATGGATTCCAGCTTCCTACAGTATGGATGATTATCTTTGGCCTGGAGTTCCCATTAAAACACTTCCTCATTTTGCTCTACATTGATATTTAAATTTTGAAGACAGAACTACCATGAAAAATATACAAAAAAAATCAACACTTAGTTTGGATTGTTACAGTTGTTTTGGTAGTTTGTTTCTGGATAAGAGTTGGAAGGTGTATTTCTGCTAATCAAAGGGAGAGAAAAAACCCAACTGAACTAGAAAGGTTTATAAATTCTCAGATGAAATGATATATTTTTAATTCTCAGGCATCTCTCTACAGCTCAGAAGCTTTCCTCTACTGTGACAGATTGGAAAACTCCAGTACAATTTGTCTTTTCAAGCTGTCCCTGAAAGAAGATTCTGGGGGAAGCTTTTCAAGTGCAGAAACATGTGCTGTGTTCTTTGCTTTTAGCTTATGTCCAAGCCACTGAACTGAGAACATTTTATGTTCTGTCAGTTTTAATGTTTGCTAGTCTACATCTGTAATTGTGGCACTTGTGAGATTCTGTTAGAACAAAGACTGGGGTTTGTGAAAATGTGAGGTGTGAACACAACACAGGAATTCACAGAGTTTTGTCTTCACAAAATTCCCAAACAGAGGATGTGCAAACTCTCTGGTGCTCCTGGAAAGATTTGTCAACTCAGGCTTTGTCCTGTCTCTCATGTGGGAAGTGGAACCAGTTCTTTATTCCAGAGCAGCGAGTTCTGCCTGCTACTCAATATCAAGGCACCATTTTTTATTTTTGTGGCACAAGTTCCTTGATTCCCTTGGCCAAATACTATTTTTTTTTTTTTTTGGTTTGCCAAAATACTGAAGAGAACCCAAATTATTTGTGATTTTGAGTTATATTTTGTCTGGGTAAGTGTCAAAAATGGAAGGTGATGGGAGAGGTCAACGCATTTTAGAAGAAATATTCTGTCTAGGTTATACAATTATTTCATTTTGGTTTTTCATTAGGAAACATTTTAGAAGTCACTTTAATGCAAAAGAAAAAAGTAGAAAAAATTTTACTCAATTTGATTTTAGAAAAAAAATGAAACATTTCTATGGAAGATAAATTAATAATTCATCTGAGATTTACTCAGCTGTTTTGGGAAGCAGTTTTCTTGGAAGATAGGGTATTTCTGTACCAGTTGTTTAAAAATTCAGGCAACAATCATGATCTTGTGATGAATGTTTTGACAGCCAGTCCACTGATCCTGCAATGCTGAAGTTCTCTCTCATGGACATGTACCAGTTGCTTATCAGTGTTGCTGGAGTGAGATTGCAGCTCTGCTGGTCAGCCAGAACTCAGCTTTTTACTGGGCTAAATAACATCCAGGATTTAATTTTCTGTGAAAATGAAAAGTGTCCTTTCTTATGTCCACACAGAAGGTGTGCCCTTTTGAGAATCTTGTCACACAACTTGTGTTTCTGGGTAGCCTCTGTGGGTGCTTGCACGTGCTTCAGTTTCCATTTCCTTTAGGGAACAAACACTGGGATATTTCCTCTGCCCAAAAAACCTCAGTAATATTTTGGGCTAAGTGTTTTAGTTCCTGGTTTTTGTGCATTTTCTCTGCCTTAAGAGGCAATGTGTGCTCTCTCAGACAGTGCCTGCCTGCTCTACTTCCCTGTTCCCTTACCTTGAACTTTTGTAATTGTTGTGCATTAATGGCTATTAAGGTTTTTTCACTCTAAAGCCTCTTTCTGTCCCAGGTCACAGTTCTCACCAGACACTAAACACTTATTCCAGTGTTTCAGGCATTATGCCTAGTAACAGTGTCAATCATTTTATGTCCTTGCTTCACAATGGGAAAGTACAGGAAAAAAAGAATAAGAAAAATGAAAAATAAAACCCATTTTACCGTCATTTTTAATTCGTCACCATCTTCTGTAGGTGTTGCAGTGTTGCCTTGTTAATTGCATTTCCTGCCTTGTTGTGGATGCCATAAATCTGCTCAGTGACATCAAATTCATCTTGGGAATGCTGAACAGTAACAGCTCGAGCTTTACAATCAAATTGTTCTTTATCTGCTGCTTACAGAAATCCCAGAACTGTGGCAAACGCCCGAGCCATGCATTTAGATTTGTACTGTCTGGCCTGCACTCTTCTGTCTTTCAACTTGCACTCCTCATCTAAGTGCCATCCAATTTATTACTTGCATGAAAGACTCCTTACAGCACAGGAATTGAAAAGCCTTCAAATGCTGCAGGTTTTCAGCCAGAATTGCTGCTCAACTTCAGCCTTATCTTCGTGGATAGCCCTAACACCATGGTAATTTCTTTCTTTCAGGTGAGGCACCACGGTCAGCAATAGTTACAAACAGGGCCTGCACTTGTAAAGTTGTTTGAGACTCAAAAGAGCTAATTAAGGCTTTTTAAACCAGCACGCCATACTCTATAAATGGCAACTCTGCTATGAATAAAATGTTGTAAGGTCAGGAGCACAAGTTTTTTCTTTTTCAGCATTGTCTCTAAGTGCTCCCAGGACCCATTCTGCCAGTTCTGTACTATGAAACCCTGGGCTCAAGTCCTCAGAGGTTTCTCTTATCTGTAAAAATGAGTTTGCATGAATTCCCTCTCTTCTTGCATTGTTCTGAAAGCCCTTCTGTGTATCTGCACTCTATTATCCAGTGAGCAGAGAGAAGAACAAGTAATATTGACCATTCAATAACTAATTCTCTGATAAAGAGCCCAGCTGAATGGAAAACAGCTTTCCATTTATTTCAAAGAAAAATATTGATAGACTTATCTTTTTAAATAAAACAGAAACACAATACCACCATCCATGTTTCTCCTAAGTAAATATGTTTGTCACTGATGAGAAACTCTCATAAACCAGTTTTTTAAGCTCCTCTTGTGATTGTTCATTTAGGTAGAAAAGAGCCAAATTCCCAAGCTTTGGTAACGCATTTGAGACAAGGTGCACACAGTTAAGAGATAAGAGCTATCCACCTCCTTGCACATGAGCAGCCAAGGAACTAGAAGCAAGTAGAAGTGATATTAACTGAGATCAACAGTTGGAAATTTCCCTCTCTGTTTTGGGTTCTGAGCTAGCCTGTAACTCCAAGGAATTAGTATTTGTGAAAAGTCTTCCTTCCATAAAATTTTTTAAATGAAAACTAAAAAACCAAACTCAGTAATGGTTGATGAAGCTTTGTCAACAAAGACTGATCAAAGCACTGAAAGTAAATCATTTTCCATCCAGATATTATGGAATTCAGACTCCTTCCCAAAGTATTGGATGAAAAATCAGAACTGATTTCTAGAACAGAATGCCAAAGCTGCAAATCAAAAGTATTTCAAAGGCACTTTGATTAACTGCACTACAGCCATGTGTTGTGCCAATTGATCTCTGTTTGTTTCTTGGCAAGTACTGTTTCTTGTCTCCAGAATAAATTGTCCATCTTCAAGAGTGACCTTAAAATTGCCATCAGGGAGAGATGACTCAGAGAAAAGCCTCAAGGTATTCCATTATATCACAGCTTCCTGTGAATCTCTTCATTTTGAGATGACGCTGTCATCTTCTCTGATGTTAAAACTTGCAGGGCCAAACAGGTGGTTCAGATGACAAATCTGATCCTTGTGTGTGGAAGGGGCTAGCAGCGGGCCTGTTAGCTAAAGGAGCGAGAAGTAAGAAGAAGAAGAAGCTGATAAGGAGCTTTCTCCAAGGCCGTAACCAAGGAGATCGAGAGAAGGAAGATAAGAACATTCTTCAGCTGGATGAAGCATTTTTAGAAAGTTAGGTGGAGTCAGAGTAACTTTTCACCAATGGCATGGTATTGAATTATTGTGGCCAATAGCTAAGGTAGAGGAAGGGTAAACAACTGGAAAGTGTATAAAAGATCAGCCATTTTCATTAATAAACTGTTGCCAAGTGTTACTAACTGAGACTGCTTGTGGTCTCTGCTTTGTGTCGTGACCGCCTCGACTGCGACATTTTGGTGACCCCGACGTGATAAGAACAAAGTCGGTGGGGGCCCATACGGGGTCCTAGTAATTGGCAACCGTGACCCACTGGGACGTAGTGGGGGAGGCGGCGTTGGTGCAGCTGAGAGTGGCAGGTGGAAGCCACAGGGAGGTCCGGACCTGATTCTCTTCAATCAAGACACCTGGAAGTAGGTGAGCCACCAACTAGTAATAATGGGACAAAATTTATCTAAAGAGGAAGAAAGTGTTCTGTCTACATGGAAAGTTTTGTTAAGAAATAAGGGAATTAATACGTCAGACTATGAGCTTCGTAATATATTGCTGTGGGCTAAATCACAGAATTTTGGCACTGATCCCAAAACAGCATTTAGTGTTAAGGCATGGAAGAAAGTCGGGGACAGACTTTGGCAAGTTATTCGAGTGGGAGATAAAACAGCTGTTGATTTAGCAGTAACCTGGAACTCGCTCTTTGAAGCTTTAAAGGAATGGAGAATAGAGAGAGAAACGGAGCAAGATGCGGACGAAGAGTCGGGGCTGATATCTGACGGGGGGGCTGAGGTAGAAGGGGGCTCTGATGGGGAACTTGGTGAAGAAAGTTCAGATGCCATGGGAGTTACCCGGCATGCTGCCAGAGCTTCTGGGAAAGCTGCCAAAGCTTCCGGGAAGGCTGCCAGAGCTTCTGGGCTGGGTGCCAAAGCTTCTGGGAAAGCTGCCAAGGCTTCTGGGAAAGCTGCCAAAACTTCTGGGCAACCTGCCCTAGCCTCTTCTTATCAGACTCCTAAGCCTCCTTATCTCACACCTGCGCAGCAGCTCAAGATGGTGCCTGTATATACTACACCGCTACGCCAGGTAGCTGAAATGTCTTTAGCAGAGAGAAAGGTCCAGCCATCTGCCCCCCCGCTTCCCTCCTCTCTGGTCCAGCCGTCTGCCCCCCCGCTCCCCTCTGAGATGCTTGAACAACCTGCAAGGCCATATCCTCCTTTACCTGACAGTGACAATAACAGTGAGTCAAGTGATGAGTCGCCCGCAGTAACACCTGAGTTGGGGCATGGAGCTCTGGTTTCTTCATCTCCTAAGAGCTCTAGTCTTACTGCCCCATGGACTTTGCCTCCATGCCAAGTCACTGTGCTTCCTCGACACCCTCAGGAGTTTTGGGAATTTGTTAGGAGGAAAGCAGTTGAAGAAAAGAACTGGGACATCATAGAAAGGTTAGGTGCTCCAAGAGTACCTCAGGAGAACAGTGCCATTGCAAATGTTGCTTGTGATAACCCTATGGCTTTTCCAGTTTTCAAAGCAGCTCCTGGAACAGGACAGAACGACAGTCATCATGTCTTTGCCTGGAGGGTTGTGCAGGACCTCCAATCAAAAGTAGCTCAATATGGTATTAATTCCTCAGAGGTAATGCAATTAATACGTGTGATTAATGCAGATTTGCTTGCACCTTATGACATCACTCATCTTGCTACAATTCTATTCCAGCCAGTACAATATGGTGTATTTCAAGAAACTTGGAGGCGAGTGGCTGAGCGCACTGCTTTAACAAATATGCAGTTGCCTCAACACGACCCTCGTCATGCTGTGGGTGTTGATGCCCTAATGGGCTCTGGGCCTTTTGCTAATCCAGATTTACAGGCAAGGTGGGATCCTTCGATTTTGGCACAAGCTCAGCAAATTGGCATGAGTGCCTTAACTAAAACAATGGAAATGGCAGCTCCAAAACAGAAATATGTTACTATACAACAAGGAACAAGAGAACCATTTTTGCAGTTTGCAGAAAAACTTGCTGCTGCTATTGAGAAACAAGTAGATGATGAAACTTTGCGAGACAAATTGTGTGTACAATTGGCTAAAGAGAATGCAAACCCAGATTGCAGAAAGATTATTGATACTTTGCCTGGGGAACCCACCTTGTCTGAGATGGTTACTGCTTGCTCGAAAGTTGGTTCAGTCGAGCATAAAATGGCAGCTCTTGCTGCAGTGTTAAGACCTTCAGCGAAATGTTACAATTGTGGACAACAAGGGCACGTAAAGTCACAGTGTACTGTCCAGAAAACAACATTTAGGCCAAGTGCAAGTAGCGACGTTGTATGCAACCGTTGTGGTAAATCTGGGCACTATGCTAAGCAATGCAGAAGTAGATATCATGCAAATGGTCAGCTATTGCCGGGAAACCCAAAGAGGAGCGCGAAGGGGCGCGTGGGGAAACAAATACCCCAGCAACCACAACAGCAAATGCGGGCCTTCCCAGCCCTGCAAAGCTACTCATTTGCGAACAATACTCAGGGGCAACAAGCGGGTCCGCAGGGATTGATATACCCACCGCTGACACAGTAACCATTCTAACAAAAGAAATATGTAAAGTGCCTCTTGATGCCTATGGTCCGATAGGACGGGGATTGAGTGCGTTTTTGATAGGGAGATCAAGTGCTACACTTAGAGGTATTCATGTGCATCTAGGGCTTATTGATGCTGATTATTTAGGGCAGATTCATGCTATGGTATCCATTGATGACCCTCCTGTCACTATTCAGAAAGGAACTTGCATTGCTCAGCTTGTACCTTTTGTGAGTTCTGTTCCAAATGCAGTGGACCGAAGTCGCGGCACAGGAAGCTTTGGATCGACAGGAGTACCTCAAGTGTTTTGGACTGAGAAAGTAACAGAGAGCCGTCCAGAAAAGACATGCACTCTCACCGCCAGTGGATGTCATCCAGGAACTATATCAGTAACAGGTTTGATTGACACTGGAGCAGATGTCACAATACTCTCACGACTTTGCTGGCCTCAATCGTGGCCTCTCACTCATGCAAGTTTTGGACTCCTCGGGTTGGGTGGTGCTACAACAGGTGGCCTGTCAGCCATTGTAATTAATGTGAAACATCCTGATGGCCAACAAGCTAACATCAGACCCTATGTTGCCGATACTCCTCAAAGTTTGTGGGGACGAGATTGTTTATCTCAATGGGGTGTCAAAATTACTACGGATTTTTAATGGGGGCCACTGTGTTGCAGGGCAACGAACGTCCAGTTGTACCCCTGGCATGGTTGACAGATAAGCCTGTCTGGGTTCGCCAGTGGCCCCTGACTACTGAAAAGCTTACTGCCCTGCAAGAATTAGTTTCAGAACAATTACAAGCAGGACACATTGAGGAATCATTCAGTCCCTGGAACACCCCCGTTTTTGTAATAAAAAAGAAATCGGGAAAATGGAGACTTTTACATGATTTACGGCAGATAAATGCTGTAATGGCAACAATGGGAGCCTTGCAACCAGGCCTTCCTACACCCACCATGATTCCACAAGAATGGCAAATAGTTGTCATTGATCTAAAAGATTGTTTCTTCACTATTCCATTGGCTGAGCAGGACAAAGAAAAATTCGCATTTACGGTGCCTTCTATAAATCATGCTGAACCTGATAAAAGATATCAATGGAAGGTACTCCCACAAGGCATGAAAAATTCGCCAACTATTTGTCAATGGTTTGTGGCACAGGCCTTGTCAAAAGTGAGGGAGCAATTTAAAAACTGCTACTGCTATCATTACATGGATGATATCTTGTTGGCATCGGACAACAAACAACAGTTGTCAGCTCTTAAACAATGTGCTGTGACAAATTTGAAAGACTTTGGCTTGATTATTTCTCCAGAGAAAGTGCAGGAACACATGCCTTGGAAATACCTAGGTATGTTGGTGACCAACACTCAAGTTATGCCTCAACCTGTAAAGTTAGACATTGATGTTAAAACTGCTACTGATGTACAGAAATTGGTTGGTTTAATAGGTTGGATTCGATCATATTTAGGCATAACTAATCATCAGATGCAACCATTGTTTGATCTGCTGTCAGGCATCACTTCCTCCACTGATGAGAGGCAATTGACCTCAGCGGCAAAAAAGACCCTAGAAGAAGTTGAATTAGCCCTAGCACACAAATTTGTTAACAGGATAGATCCCTCTGTTGGTGTTCAATTGTTTATTTTGAAAGACCATGAAATACCATGTGGAATACTGTGTCAATGGAATGATAATTGGGAAGATCAATTGCATATTTTGGAATGGATATTTTTATCTTTCAGATCTCGGAAAACATCTCCAGGACTTTATGAGCTCTTTGCAGATATTATCATCAAGGCTCGCAGGCGTTGTCATGAGATTTTGGGACAGGATCCTGTGACCATTGTGATACCTGTGCAACAGTGGTATTTTGAATGGTGCTTTCAAAATAATCATGAATTGCAATCTGTCTTATCTTGTTTTACAGGCCAAATCTCGTATCACTTGCCTTCTCATCCTGTTCTAACACTGACTAAAGAGATTCCTTTTGAAGGTGTTCCATGTCATGTAAAAACAGATAACGGCCCAGCATATGCTTCGCAGAACATGCAGGCATTCTTTCGTGCTTGGGGCATTGAGCATTCAAGAGGTATTCCACATGTTCCCACGGGCCAAGCAATTATTGAAAGAGCTCACGGACTTCTTAAACGTCAGGTTCAAAAACAAAAAGGGGGAATGCAACAGGAGTCACCTCAAGTGAGATTAGATAAAGCTGTTTATGTGTTAAACTTCTTGCGTCCCCTACCTGACTCACAGTTATCTCCAATCTTTTGCCATTTTTCTTCTTTGAATTCTAAGCAACCAAATTTCCATAGAAATGTCAAGGTATGGGTCAAGGATTTGATTACTGGTATATGGTCTGGTCCAGTGGAACTGGTAACCTGGGGAAGGGGTTATGCTTGTGTTTTGACAGATAATGGTCCTCGATGGGTTCCTGCTCGCTGTGTCAAACCTTACCTAGAGCGTGCGGGAAAGGACAGGATCAATTGCTCCGCAGCTGAAGCAGAACGTGCGGATGACACTGGCTAAGACCATACATCAGTACTTAAAGATGGATGAAGGAAGAATGGGAATTTTGTTGATGGTTGTGATTGTGATTTTGTGTGTCCCCTCTCTGCTTGGGTTTTTGCAAAGGGCCCTGCAAAAATCCATAGCAGCTGTATTTACAGGTCAAAAAACAAAAAGGGGGAATTGTGGAAGGGGCTAGCAGCGGGCCTGTTAGCTAAAGGAGCGAGAAGTAAGAAGAAGAAGAAGCTGATAAGGAGCTTTCTCCAAGGCCGTAACCAAGGAGATCGAGAGAAGGAAGATAAGAACATTCTTCAGCTGGATGAAGCATTTTTAGAAAGTTAGGTGGAGTCAGAGTAACTTTTCACCAATGGCATGGTATTGAATTATTGTGGCCAATAGCTAAGGTAGAGGAAGGGTAAACAACTGGAAAGTGTATAAAAGATCAGCCATTTTCATTAATAAACTGTTGCCAAGTGTTACTAACTGAGACTGCTTGTGGTCTCTGCTTTGTGTCGTGACCGCCTCGACTGCGACACTTGTGTTCTTAGAACACATTTTTTAGAGTTGCAGCCATGACTGTCAATGACTTTGAGATAATGCATTTCAAGTTTTGTCAGCACTTAAAGAGAGTTCAAAGTAGTTTTCCAGAATGATCATATTTAACTTATTCCTTTTTAATTATCTAGGTTATGTGCTTGTGTAAATACCTTGAAATACTAAAATTCAAAGGACATTCCAGTTTTTGATTACTGAACAACTGAAATGCAATATATCTGTTTGGATTTGTACCTACCTGGTCTTTTTCACTAAGACTCACTAGGGAGCTGTTATTTATGTTTTCTGAATTTAAGCACAATATCTTGCAGTTGTTCCATGGTTAATTCCTGCTTTCTGGATATGACCATTGCTGAGTCACCTTCTGTACCACTATAAATAATTCTGTTGAATTTAACAGAGATACTCAGGAATAAACAGCCACATTAAAATATCTGGTTCTAAACATCAAGTATTTCATTTTAAATATTCAAAGTATAAAACAAGAAAGAGTTGAAAGCAATCAGGCACCTGAATTCTGGGTTATAATAAAGTTGTTATTTTAATATATGCTTGTGATAACTATGGCAAATTCTTTTTTAATGAAGAGATACAGAATGAACCCACATATAAATATGAAAATATCACATCTTTCCAAATCAATGGTGTCAACAGACTCTCTTTTTTTAAAAATAAAGCTACTTTCACCTTTTGATATAAGTGGAACGTTGACCTAAGCATAATGTGCACAGGAGTTTTCTGCACAATATTTGTCACTAATTAGCTTTTGTGTTATGTAAATATGGTGAAGCAGTTGAAAGCTGAAATCTCAAATGAAGTTTGCATCCAATTACAATATTGCAAAATGATTTTAACCCTGTTTTACCACTACATAATCTGACTCAGAAGTCACATCTGCCTTAATCTACCTCTTCCTGACCAACAGTTTTAAGCTGCTGAAGGGACTCCAGCAGATCTCCATCAGTGAGTGGTGCACTTGTCATACCCCATTATTCAGCTGAGATTCTGCTCTGGGAATAGGACACATCCATGCTGGTCTCTTGAATCCCAGAGCAAGGGGAAGCTATTCATCTTATGAATCATAATATGTCTGGAGACACTAAATGCTTGCCAGCAAGGAGAAATGAACTGGATGAAAATATCAACAGTGCAAAATCTTTGCTAAGGAGAACTACAGCACTTACAGCACACATTGATAGGTAAAAAGGTGTTAAGTCTAAGTAGATGCCAAAAGAAATAAAAAATAAATAAGAAACACCTGTATTGTCTTAGAATGAAAAGATTGGCTTCATCAAAATTTCAAATATCTGGCAAAATTCTGTTAGAAATTACCATGGGGCTGTTCTGTGTTCCCTGCTGGGTATTTAGCATTTGCATTGGGATCCTTCCAATAATCCTGAATGTTGTTTGATGCTTTTTTCTGGTATTCAGAATATGCCATTTGTCCTTACATCTATTCACAAGGAATGGGGAAACTCGTATGTAAATCTCCAATATTTCTTAGAGATGAAATTCAGTGAGCCCATATCTCTTCAGCAAAATTCAGGAACCATTCTGCTTAGGAGATTTTCCTCCAAAAACTCAACCTTATTGCACAGGTTATATTATTTTGACTACTGAAGATATTGTTATCTCTCTCTCTCTCTCTCTATATATATATATATATATATCTAACAAGATATTGTTATACATATATATCTAATATTGCTTATTATCTAGTCTACATGGTTCAACCACTTTAAAATTAACTTGGAGGATAGTATTGTACTTTAAGTACTTAAATTTTATTAAAGCCATATGTCCAGATTAATTATAGATAGTAGTGGTGAATTAAGCTGTGTAAATTATGTCTTTTGTGAGGACAGTGAAATAAAAAAAAAATAGAAAAAACAGCCAATAGAATGCTTTCATTGCCCATAAAAAATTATGAAAAACAATTTATGGTCAAATAAAAATGCTGTTTGATACACAGTAAAAACATGTTTCATTAGGGATTAATTAACTTCCTGAATTAACAGAGGCCAAGTCACGTGTAAAACATGAAGGCATGAGCTTAAAATTTAATAATTTTCCCCCAATCCATTTTTTCCCCAGTGTACAATTTCCTACCCAAAAAATTGCACAATAGGGGAAAAAAAGAATAAGAAAATACAGGATGGAATATGCAGAACTGAACAAAATAGGCAATTTCATGTGTAACTCATAAATCCATGGGTAAATGATTGTGCAACAATCAGTAAATATCCAATTGTCTGTTATGCATATTTGGCAGGAATAAAAACAGGCATTTACTGGAATGACAATGCCTGATTTATTTTAGTCCTTATTAAATGTTATGTATTTTATACATATGTATTTTATATTTAGTGCTCCATGTTAAAAAGTTTGGTTTGTCAAGTATGGCAGAAGAGCTCAGTCCTATAAAATGCTACGTGAGAAGGAATATGGGGGGTTTTACCTTGCATAGAGACAATTATACCAAGTCCTGTCATGAAACTCAAGAATTTGGGGAATATTAATATTGAAATGTGCTCCTGTGAGCAGCATAACTAAGAATTTTGTTTATCAGCTGGGAAGCAGGAGGCTGTTTCTGGAGGCAACACCACAGAATCTCACAACCAAAAAGGGTAATAAAGCTCAAAACAGCTTTTCTTTCTGACACAACTGAACTGAGGTGTGGCTTTTCCTCAAAATGTGCCTTAGCAGCTTGATCTTCATTCAGTGAAGAATCTGGATTCTTCTGAGAGTCTGTTCACAGGCTCTCTGAGCCAACTGAATCGTGTTCAGATGCTGGGCATATCTCTATTTATAAATAATGATGTTTGGGGCTTTCATGAAATTCAGAACTTCATGCTTGTTCTTCTCTCTATGAAAGTTACTTTTAAAGACATTTTAAAAGCAATTTGGTATTGAAATGAGGAAGAGACTGCATTTGGCTTCATTATCAAATTTATGAGTATAAGCCACAAAGCAGCATTTGTTCTTTTTTGCTTTCTGGTACAAAAAGAAGTTTCCACACTCTCTGAAGTCTGTGGAAGGGAAGTCCCTTTGTGCTTCAGTGGAGTTTGGAGAGCAGAAGGAAGCAGAGAAGGACAAATCTGGCATAACATTTAAAACCACAGGGCTTGATTTTACTTTTTTTTTTTTTTTTTAAGGAGAGGAATGTTTATTTGCAAAGAACTTTAAAGAGGTTTTCTCATCCTCTAGCAAGTTCTGAAAAGAACCAATCAATTTGACCAAATCAATTAAATCAAAAGAAATATTTTTTTAAAAAATCTTTCCTTGAAGAAACTATTATAAAAAACGTTACCACATCCAGTTGTGGCTGTCAGGATTGTGGCTTACTGAGCAGATGAAATAATACCCCTGGTTTGCCATCTCACCTGTGACCCTCAGTGGCAGTGAAGGGAGAGTAAAGGAGACACAACCTGGGACACAGCACATGGCTACACAGCCATCATGGTTGTGCAGTTCTGGCAAAGATGAATGAAGAAAAACTAACTACAAAATGAGATTTGTTAGGGTGCATTTGGTATTTTTTAACAAGAAACTGGTGATACTACGTAAGAAAATACTGGGGAGGAATAAAACAATGATGGTCAGTGATTTGCAGTTCATCATTCTGCAGAAAAGTTGTTGTCATGCAGTGTTGCAACCAGTTTCCAGGAAGTTTTCTGCCATTATGAATTAAAGAAATACCCACAGGAAGATAGGATACCTGCTTTGAAGTCCTTGCTCTCTATTTTATGGCATAACAGTGAATAGCACAAACACAGAAACTGAGGGAAAGGAACATGACAATACAAAGCAAATTCTTTTTAATAATTCTTTTTTAACACTAATAACTTATAAGCACCTCTTGAAATAAAATGTGTTGAAAAACTGACTGAAACTATTTGGGAAACCTGTGCTTGTCTTATGAAAGTTAGAAAATTGAAACGTTTTCACATTTTGCATGAAAATCTGTCCAGTGTTTATTTATTTGTTTTAGTGGAAGAAGAAAGGGAAGCTCACACCCAGCAGCTGCTGAGCTCAGGCAAAGTTTGGAAGTCCCAAGTTCAAGCCTCTGCTAAAACCAGTGTTTGTTTATGCAACGTATAAACAGAGAAGACTTGGTGGTTACAGGAGCTTGGTGGTTTTTATCCGTGGTGAAAGATGGAAGATCAAAACTCACACTGAATCAGGAAAAACAGAGACTTGGCTGTGACTCACCCCCAGTCAGGCTCTGTGCTGCAGCCACTGGCAGGAACACTTCACTCCTCCAGTGTCACCCTCCCCTCCCAGGGAAACTGCATCTGTGCTGAAACCT
This sequence comes from Melospiza melodia melodia, assembly GCF_035770615.1. Lineage (NCBI taxonomy): Eukaryota > Metazoa > Chordata > Aves > Passeriformes > Passerellidae > Melospiza > Melospiza melodia. The sequence goes on along the minus strand of NC_086201.1, from coordinate 5,640,330 downwards.
TCCTGCAAGCTAGCAGATATTCCACAGTGAAGAGTGCTGGCTTCAAAACACTGACCTTTCCAATTGAAGACACATTCTGCTAAAACACTACTAAATAATTTCAGGGCTGTATCACCACTTTGTAGGAAATTAGTTATTTGTAATGACTTAAAAGTTTTATTCTTTTCTTTTTCAGAAAGGAAATCCAGGAAAATATAAAAACAATTTAAGGTGGGAAAGTCACTCTAAATTGAGTAATATCTTTATACCCTGGAACTTTAAATTCCAAAAAGCAATTAAAATTCTGAAGCCCTTCTATTACAAAAAGACAAAAAACTTTCCTGCTGAAATTTTTCACTCTATTAAAACTGCCCATATAATAGTGATTTATATCAGCTAGATCTGCCTTTGCATTTACTTAATGCAAAGTCACCCATACATCTTGGCAGCACATTTGCAGTGTTGTCTGCTGGCTCTGTTAAAAGTAAATAGGGTTGAATGAAATAAGATGCTATGGATTTATCATGATTCCTGCAGAAAGTGCTCACATTTGGACAACAGACAGAAAAAGAAAACAGAAATCATGTAATACTTGCCCTCTCTCGGGTTGCTTGCAGTGGATTTCTCTAGAATATGTTAATGAAATAATTACCCTGATTAAAAAACAGATTAAATTAAAATTCCTGTCTTTAATTTCTTTCAAAAATGTTATTTTAGTGACATAATCCTGTTGTGGATCTTGAAAACTTATTGCAGCAATGTGCTTACACACATGTATATAAATGGCTCCTTTCAGCAGAAATATCTCAGAGATTTATGATGAATCTGTAATTAGGATATATAATTTCACCATTGAAATGTGACTACTTATTGAGTGGAGAATGGCTTCCACTCACAATTGCATTTTGCAAATCACTTCAATTCATGTTTACATATGCAAGTACTTCCCTTAAATCTGTGGGAGTAATACTAAAACCAATCTATTTACAGGCCCTGGGAGTTAACATCACCATGTGCAGCAGCTGAATTCAGCTCACCTCATACCACAAAACAAGGGTGAAGAAATCTCATCAACAACCTAGAATAAATCATATTTCACATAGAAGCACAAGAAATACCATGTTTAAAACCATAGCAGACAGAATTTGTGTTTTGAGGGGTTTATCTAAGGTGAACCTCCCAACAGCCTGAAACTTGATCACACTGTATTGCCTGCCCAGACTAGAGCACTGAAAATCTCCACATACTAATCCTTTTATAGCTACATGTTAATATGCTCTCTTAATCTTTCTAGGAGCAATAAGTAAAATTATTTTAGAGGCCTTTCACATTAAACAACCCTTCCTCACACAGAAATGTATGCATTGAGAGCTTTTTCACAATGAGAAGTGATGGGCAGTCTAAATAGAGGAGTCAGTACTGCTGGCTGTGTGTACAATTAAAAACAACTACAACAGCCATTGTGCTTTCTTCAGGTGTCTTTAGACATACAGTTTCCCAGGATGTAATTTGGAAATTAAATACATTCAGTATTGAGTTTTATTTAGGAAAAGAAACTAGCATGGTCTCTTTCTGAACAGTTTTTTGAAAAGTATAAATACCACTGAGAGGGTGCAAAAAAGGGAATCTGAGGGGGAACAGCAGGAAACAGCACTAAGCAGTGGGTTAAAAGTAAAGGAAAATAAGTTAAATTTCTGCTAAAAGCAAGAGGGGACTCCAGATCTGGAAGGTGGCAGCAGCTCTGCTTGGCCCCCATTTACACACCCTGCCATGGCATGTGCCCACACCCCACAACATCTGAGGGGGAGCAAAGGAACTTTTCAGCCCAAGGGATGCATGAGCTGTAATCTCACCTTTTGACTGCTGGCAAATATGCATGTTTTCCACAACTTCTGTTAATGATTCATCTTTGCAGACTTTCTCTAGAGTGGGATTTAAGGGAGGTGATGGTTACTAGACACAAAGATTCACTTACTGATTTTCTTATGTGCCAAGTTACTCTATTTAAATCCTAAGATTCCCGTTGCAGACTCTTCAGTTACAACTAGAAATGCACCCCTGATTTTCACTAAGAGTGACTGAATTCTGCCCTGTGAAAGAATGGTCACCTTTCACTTCCCAGTAGCAACAGTGTCTCCAATCACTCAACTGCTCGGCTCACAAGACCAAACATTCTGTGTTCTGTTTGTGTTTCTCACGAATGACAAATGTTTACTGTGTTTTCTTCTAAGTAGTGGGCAACATAAAAGCAGCCTGGTCCCCCTGCAAGGATCCTGCTCACTAAATGGAGTAAGCACTGGCTGTGGGTGTAAAGTTGTTTCCTAAAAGGGCTGGTGTGAAAAAGACTCCAAATAAACAAAAACTGCTGAGACATCTGAAAATAGAGTGCAGTGCTGAACAGGTTCATGAAATAGCTCTGAGAGAACTAGTACTACGAAAGGCAGTATGGCCCTGTCAGGGCAGTTTTTCTCTGCAGGATGAATTATCCAGGGCTCTGAGCCTCACTAATGCAGTTGTATCGATTTTGAGACCTTGCTAGCCTGGGTATCCTTACACAGCACAATGCTGTGTGTTTATTCTTAGTGCTCATTCTCAAGAGAAGCAATTAAGGTGTCACTGGGTCTTAATTGTCTCCATAGAGGATGTTTTCTTTAAAGCCCTGTTTGTTTGAAAAACAAAGCAAAACACATTGCTTAAGTTTTATTTTCAGACCTCCACGGGGAATTTTGCAGTACTGTGCATGTAATTTACAAATTACCACACCATGTATTTTTAGAAGCAACTACTTCAGTGATGTAGAGAAATTCACCTGGTTCAAAAGGAAACAGATGTGACCAACAGGTCTGAGAACTGCTAGGTGGTGAATATTTGTGGAGGGAGCAGAAGATTCGTGGTCAGGGGCTGTGGACTGAAGATATTGAAGTGTCTGTGCCAGCCTGGAGCAGATCTGTGGGCAGGGTGAGAAGCTGAGAGCCCAACACCAGCCCTGTACACGGGGGAACCGTCACTGAGGACTGGCTCTTCTCCAGCCCCATTACTGGGAGCAGACAGAGCTTGCGAGTGACAATTTCAGGTCAATTTCAGGTCAATTTCAGGTCAGTATCATCTGAAAAACAAAACAAAAACAAAAATAAGTAAATAAGGAGTCCTCAGAGGAGCCCTGCTGACCGTTTGGAGCAGAGGTCCAGAGGAGGGCAATGAGGATAAATTGAGGGACTGGAACATTTATGAGGAAAGGCTGAGGGAGCTGGGCCTGGCCTGTTAAGCCTTGAGAAGAGAGAGCTGGGAAGGAACCTCATTAATGTGTATAAATACCTAAAGGGGTGCCAAGAATATGATGCCAGGTGGTGCCAAGTAGGAGAACCATGGAATGGTTTGGGTTAGAAGGTGACCTGGATTATCATCTTGTTCCACCCCCTGTCATGGCAGGGACACCTTGGTGGCTGCAAGCCCTGTCCAGCCTGGCCTTGGACACCTGCAGGGTGGGGCAGCCACAGAAACATGTGCCAGGGCCTTACTACCTTCAATATTTATATTTTTTCTCCTAGTATCTGATCTAAACCCACTCTTTCTATCTGAACCCATTCACCCCGTTCTGTCACTACGTGCTATGTAAATATCCTTGCCTCATCTTCCCAGTAAGTTCCCCTCAAGTCCTGCAAGGCCACAGTTGGGTCACCCCAAACTTCTCTTTTCCAGGCTGAACAATCCCTTTGTCCCAGCCCCTCAGGAGAAGCGCCCCATCCTTCTGCACGGGCAAGAGAGGGAACACGAGGCCAGGGGAAGGCACAGGAAGCTCCACGGGAGCACGGCGAAGAGCAGAGCAGAGCTCCCTTCTGGAACAGACTGAGCAGAGAGGGTGAGGAGCAGAGATATTCCAGAACCACCGGGACGCGGTCCTGCGCCATGTGCTGTGCTCTGGGGTAGCTCTGCGAGCCCCGAGGAGCCGCTGAGGTCCCCGGCAGCGTTCACACTGAGCGTTTGGTTCGGTTTGGCGGTTTAGGTTTGGTTCGGTTTGGTTTGGCTCGGCTCGGCCCGGCCCACTCGGCTCCCGCCCCGCCCCGCGCGCGTTCCCGGATGGAAGCGGCGCGTCCCGCGGCCGCGTGACCGCTCCCTCCCGGAAGTGCGGCGGGAGCGGGAGCGGGGCCGTGCGGGAGCCGGGAGGTGCCGAGCGCGGGGCGGGCACGGCCGGGAGCAGCGGGACTCGGCGCGGGGGCAGCGATGCGGCTCCGCCGCCGCCCGGGCTCGCCGCCTTCGCCTCCCGCCGGGCGCCGGTGACCGTCACAGCGTCCCCGCCCCGGCGGAATGAGCCCCGCCGCGCCGCCCCGCCAGCGCCGCGATCCGGTACGTGCCGGGCCGGGGGTAAGGGGTGAGGGGGAAAGGCTTTGTTGTGGCCTCGGGCAGCGCCGGGAGGTGCTGCGGGAGGGCCGGGCCGTGCTCCGGGCCGGGCGGTGTCGGCTGTCCGCGGTCCGAGCGATCCCCGCATCCCGCAGGCCCCGGTGAGCGCTGCCCGCCGCGGAGAGCCCCGGGAGCAGCGCGGTGTTCCCCGCCCGTGCCCTCGATACCCCCGGTGCGGTTTGGCTTGGGAAGTTGACGCCGTGTGGGAAAGCAGAAAGAGGCGGCGGGGGAGGGGGTGGTGGCTGGGAGGTTGTTCTGGTTGTTGGCCGTCTTTGGGCTGCGGCAAAGTTTGTGGCGGGGTTCGGGGGATGGTGTGCGAGCAGTGCTCCCCTCGGCTGCGCGCTCCATCTTAGCCATGGTCAGGAAGTGGAGTTGAGTCAGGCTGGTTTCACCTGATGATGTCGTCTGCTGAAATTCCCGGGAGTCCGGGGAGGATTTGCATCACACTGAGGCTGTTCGAGGGCAGAAGTAGGTGAGAAAGACCGTAAAGAATGGAAAACGGCAAAACAAAGGGAATAACGATATCGCTCAGGCTGAGGTCTCGGTGTTTTTTAAACTGTAGGATACTGGAATCAGCAATCCGTTTTAAAACGTAGCTTTGTTTTGTGACTGTATTCTAAATTTCTTTTCTAAATAGGTGTCGAGAGTCATAAAAATAGTATTGGGACAAAAAGGATTGTCTCGAACCTCCTGCCAGGAAGAACAATCTGTGACAGAGTCGAGTAGAGTCCTTCCTTATTCTTATCAGTTCTGCAGAAAGCATTATTTTGATAGATATCCCATATGGTTACAGGAATTTTTACCACAGTGGTTCTGAGCTAAACCATTTGTATGACTGCCAAGGCATTTTGTTTTAACCATTAGAAAAAAAGGTTAACAGAAATGTCTCATTTTCTGTTCTTTACTTGTAGTTGTATTATTTCTGGAAATAAATATCCCTTTTTAGTTACTGTCACTTCTGGAAGTATTTTACCTGGCTTCTCTCTGGGCCTTCTGGGATGTGTGACCAGGATAACCATAAATGTTTGTGAAGGATTTCCAGTGTGTGTCTACTGCATGGTTATTTCCCCCTCACTCTGCAAGGGGATATTTACTCAGGAAAGGGAAAATAATTTTTAAACAATATGCCTGTTGTGTATAAAGCTGCAAATTCGTCAGCCTTTGGTACATCAGCAGAAACTGTATTTAACTCTCTTCTGGAAATCTGAGATTTTAAATATCCAGAAATATCCTTGGTGTTATATTCCCTTCAAACAGCTTTCTGCCAAACTTTTAACTTTGGTACTTTGCAGCCTGCTTTTAAACTGTCAGTGAAAATAAAGAATTACATTCTGTACTTGCATAGGCGGCGCAAGCTACTTGTTGCTATTAAAAACTTGTATATGCTATAGACAAATATAAAATGAATTTGAAAAGCTACCAAGTTTTCTCTCTGGCCCTAATCACTGATTTCAGCCGTCATGCTGTTTACAGTTTTGCACGTTCAGTTGAAATCACATAAAACTACTTTTTTTCCCTCTTTTTTTTTTCTATAGGTTGTGTTTCTCTGTTGTTTTTTGTGCTTTTAAAAGCACCTGAACATAAACATGCAGTAGAGAGAATAAAACCAGTTGTCATTATCAGCATAAGTTGGAGTGGAGAAGAAATAGCTGAGGACAGCAACAGGAAACAGTTGACTTGCCCTTAAATCTCATTAAATTCTCGCTTCATTCATTCTTCCCAGGTTTTCAGCCTGCTTTGGCAGACAGTCTACATTGTTTTTCATATACAACCTCTTCACATCTGTTCACTTTTTTTCTCTTTGCATCCCGTGCAGTTGTAGAGGTGGTGGTAATTAGAAATTTGTCTTGTTGAATGTTTCCAGGTGCTTTGGGTATGCCCAGGCATAGGCTTCTGTGTGTCTTGCCTTACAAAACCACCTCGGCCTGCTTTTTTCTTTTTTTTTTTTGTTATATTTTCCTGTTGATGACAAGTGGATATTTTTGGTGGGTTTTTTTTCTCACAGTTTTTGTGACAGGTTCATATGCTCCTTATGGGCATTTCTGTCTCCTTGTCAAAAGCAGTCTGCTTCCTGTGTATTTAGCAAAACCTGGTTGAGACTAAGGAAGTCTTAAGTGAGATTGTTACACTTGCCAGAAGCAGGAGCCTGGTACCTGTAGTCATAAAATCCTGGCATCTTCAAAATGCTGTGCTCCCAATCAAAGCATGAGGACCGTGCATTTTGTCCTGGATGTCCTGGCCCTGGATTTTGGGATGAAATAGAGAAGTTACTTGCCTCAGTGCTTGACTAATGGTCTTGCCTGTGGTCTCCAAGAGCCTCTTGTACCTTGGCACTGGCACGGGGTGCCCAGAGAAGCTGTGCCTGCCCCATGCCTAGCAGTGTCCAAGGCCAGGTTGGATTGTGCTTGGAGCAACCTGGGACAGTGGAAGGTGTCCCTGCCCATGGCAGGGGGCTGGAATAAATGATCTTCAAGTTTCCTTCCAGCTCAAACTATTCCACGATTCTCTTGCCCCTCTACAAAATACGTACATTTTCACAAGAGGTCTTCCTTCCTTTGATTTCTTGAGAAAATTTCCACTTCCTCTTCCTGTGAGATTCTGTTGTTTCTTGTCCCACTCATATCAAAAGGCTTCCTATTGGAATTGTCCCTTCACATGGAAGTAGGAAATCTCTCATTCAGCTTGTCCTCGGTACCTTGTGGAGATTTGTTGCAGCTGTGTGAGAGGTGGTGGTAATTTTGATGTTGTACCTCTTAACTGAGAGAAGATGGTCGCTTGCCTTAGTTCAGTGGGTTTCTTAAGAAGTGTAACTGTGTTACAGAGTGAGTATTTTGCATAAATGTGGGGTTTTGGTAATGTTTAAGCTATTCAACTTGTGTGGTGGAATTTTGGCAGGAGTGTGTGTTCAGTATTGGAGAGAGCTTAACCTAAAAACCCTCAGCTAGAAACCTCAGCTGTGTTGGTTCCATTTTATCCAAATTTAATAGCTTTCCAATGTGTTTTTTGGTAGCCTGGCTTAAAATTATTCTTTATCAGCTACAAGGTTTTTTATGTTCTGTACAAGGAATCACTTTGCAACCATGCGTGTATCTGTCAACGTTGTTGTGATGAGTGTTTGCATATAGCATTTGGGAAATGTAGTGGAAAGTCAGATACTCTTTCAGCTGATTCAGAAAGTCATTGGCATGGAATAATCCAGAGAGCTCACATATCCAAATTCCCTGAATTAGATTACTTATCCTTGATACTGCCTTGCATTTCCCATTTATCACTTCATTTTTGGGTGAAAAATATTACACGTGCTACTTTTAATTGTAACAGTCTGCGTTAGTTCATCGTGGTTGATGTGGCATTTGCTCCTTGCACTATATTGTGACTTAAGAATTCTTAACTAGTTCAAGGGTGAAGTATCATTTGATGTGCAATTTACCTGTGTGCTTTAAGAAAAAGCAATTGTGTGCCAGGGAGAACGCAACAGAGTAGCTCTTGGCATAGGCAGTGCTGCTGTTGGTGGAGTAAATGTCTCCAGCAGTTGGGAAACTTCCAAAGTTCATGGGGTGGGAACCTCTTATTGTTGTGCAGTGGAAAGGATCACTGGGTGAAACCTGGGAGCCAAGCTTTCTCTTGGCCTCCTTCCTGGTAGTTCCTTTCATGTTGGTCCCCTCCCAGGAGCTCACTTACCAGTTGGTCAAGTCTTTTGCAAAATCGATTTGTGAGTAGGGCTGCGAATGGAGATGAAGGAAATGGGGGGTGATGACCTGCACTTGATTTCTTCCTAATGCCTTGTTTTCTTGTGTGCTGGATGTTCAGCAAATTAATTAGAGAGCTTTTTTTTTTTTTGGGTGTCTCTAAAAGGGTTTGGGGTGGTTGCATCAGCAGTTGCTTCCTGAACAACTGGAATTGAGCTTCTCTGGCCTGAGGAATAGCTGGTATTACTTTCTCCTCTGGTGTTCTACTTTCTAGTTCTCTGTTCCATGCTGACTTTTTCTTTGGAAAAGTTCACAAAAGCTTTCATTTTCCTGGCTTTCTTTATTCAGATTCGGTTTCTAATTGATGAATCTGCTTTCTCCATTAGCAGGGCCTGTAGCCTATGAAATACAGATGATTTCAGTACACAGAGTTTAAGTTAAAAACCACTGGGTTAAGTCGAAGAAAAATCTCAACACAAGTTATCTGTTGTTTCAAGCACTTAGTAAATTATTCTAGTGATTCAGATTAGCTAATAATTCCTCTAAATTCTTTAGAGGAGACACATATTTATTGTCTTCACAATAGGGCTCTGAATTACTTCATATGTAGACATTACCTCAGCAACAAAACCATGACTCTTTAGTGGCAGTTGTTCTTAAATTTTAAAACAGATTCCTTGTTAACTGAGATTAGTTTCAGAATTACTTGTTTGTAATCAAAACTCTTGAAGATAAAACCAGAACTTGTTTGTAATGAATTTATATAATGAGTGGTTAATATAGTTTCTTCAGCTTCAGGGATGGAGCAATATACAATGAAAATATTAAATCTTAGCTCCTTTTTGTAAGTGTCAGATGTACCAGTGGGTACACTGATATTTACATATCAAGTTCAGTTACTGTTCTTGTAACAGGACAGAATAGTAATTTTAATGTGTCTATACTGTGTGCAGTGTTACTTGCAGCAATTATTTGTGTACATCTGGATTTATACCTCTTTTTAGCTGTTTTCTTAATGCATTTGGAAAGTTCCACATAGACTCTATGTGAACTTATTTAAAGTCATACTGCTCAGCTCTGAAAATGTTATTCTGAAGACAAAGCTGTCTGGAATCTCTGATTTGTGTGATTGCAGGTCAGTGCAATGCATTGCTGTGCTGACTGTCCAGGTGGGCGTGATCTCACTCTTGGATCTGGCACTGCACTTGGCGTGTGGTGGTTTCAGAGGAATAAAATGTATGAAATCTATTTGCAGTGGGTTTCTCTGATCTCTGCAGAGTATATGTCAAGGTAGAATTTTTTTGTTTATTTATGTGCATATAGCGAGCAAATTTAAATTAAAATGGCAGCAGAATAATATTTGTGTTGCAATGGTGATATAGTTTCTAAGAAACTGAAACTACTTATACTGAAGAAGTTTGCATAAATACATTTTAGGCAAGTTTTGCAAAATCCACTGGGCAGGTGGTTGATCCAGAGTAAAGAATACAGTAAATAAATCTGAAATATTTGAATTAATACTGTTGCATCTCATGAGAGGCTTGTGACTAGGGGAGGTCCTGTCTTGCTTATGGCAGAAAAGGGCATTTTTAGTAACATTATGCTGAAGTGGGGGTTTTCCCCTTTTAAAAAAAAGAGGAAGGGAAGAGAGAAGGAAAGCATGATATAACTAGAAGTGAAAGAAAAGCTTCCATAAACTGCTCAAATTTGTGTGTGGCAAACTATACCCAGAGTTAGTTTCTATGATTAGTTATATTAATAAGATCAAGAAGCAAAATCCACTTTTATTCTGTAGCCAGTGGTTTTGAATATTGTTTTACAGGCCAGGCATCATTTTTAATGATTAAATAGCAGTTGTGTTTGGAAAGGTGCCATCCCCTCCAACAAGTGTGAGACTCTGCTCACTGAGTGCTGAGGGGAAAGATATATGGCAGTAACATCATCAAGTGTTAGTCTGGGTCACTCATAAATTACAGTGTCTGAGCCTTCAGAGCCTTCCAGAGTCACTTGTAAAGAGGTGCTCAGCACTTGGTGCTGCCTGACTTCTTGATTTCCTGGTAGTAAATCTCTTTTTTTTTTTCCCTGCTGTTTGTTTCTGTGCTCTGGGAGAGCGTTGTGCTGCGTGTGTGGGGTGGGATGATTCACTGTCTCCTGTGTGTGCACCGAGGCAGAAAGCAGCACACTCACATCTGCTTCTGGTCTGCCTTGTTTGACAGCACCCAGGATGAAACCAAATCTATTTACTGCACAGCCAGGCCACCCCGACAGGCCTGTGCCAGCCTCTCTGCCTTGCTGCTCACTTGGGAAATATTCTTCTGGCTTGAGCAACTAAGAGTGTGTCAGTGGGGAAATTTACAGGAAACTGCCAAGCTTTGGCTTGTTTTTGTAGTGGAAAAAGGGGTCTCAAACAGATTATATCAGAATGGTTCTTAAATTCTGAAGTATAAGCAAAACAGTACCTGGATGTTTTTTGAATGATAGAAGTTGTCTGCTTGTCTTTGAAATTCGGAAGCCAGTTTTGTTGGACTAATTTGTGAGCTGGACTCAGTTGTCCTTCCAACTCAGGATATTCTATGAACTTTTAGGATTTTCTTTATCTCTGTGAGTCTAAACCAGTTTAGCTGCAGTCCAGTCCTGAGATGTGAAGTTTTGCTGGCCTTGATGGCTTTTAGAGATCACAGAATCACAGAAATTCAAGGCTGGAAGAGACCTGTAAGATCATCAAGTCCAACCCATGTTCTAACTGTTCATCTAGATCATGGCAGCAAGTGCCACATCCAGTCTTTTTTTGAACTCTTCAAGGGATGATGACTCCACCACCTCCCTGGGTAGATGATTCCAGTATCTGACCACTCTTTCTGTAAAATACTTCCTTCTTAATTCTAACTTGCATCTCCCTTGGCGCAGCTTGAGACTGTGTCCTCTTGTTCTGTCTGTTGTCACCCGGAGAAAGAGACCGACCCCAGCTCACCACAGCCACCCTTCAGGAAGTTGTAGAGGGTGATAAGGTCACCCCTGAGTCTCCTTTTCTCCAGGCTGAACAACCCCAGCTCCCTCAGTCGCTCTTCATATGGCTTGTGTTCCAAGCCCCTCACCAGCCTCGTTGCTCTCCTCTGGACACGCTCAAGCATCTCAATGTCCCTCCTAAAGTGAGGGGCCCAGAACTGGATACAATCACTGCTTCATATTCACCAAAGCAAGTGTGTGTGCAGCTCTACCTCTTGGCCTGTCTTTCCTAGGACGTGTCTAATCAGCTGTTGTGGATTAGCTCAATTTCAAGACTGTTGGGACAAATTAACATCAAATGCAGTTTGGCTCTCTGGCATAATTGAATTTTAGACCCTTTTTTCTCAATTTCCTAGCTTTAAAGTATCACTTGTTTTTTGCATTGAGTCTGACACTCGGGCGTAGAGGGGGCCTGCAATGAGCTGTGACTCTCAGAATCTCCGAGGTGCAGCTGTGTGCTCAGTGTGACCACTGCTTTGCCATGAGAGGTAACAGGGCAACAAATGACTGATCAGCCCCCTCCTGAGAGCATCTGTGAGCGTGAGCTTTTGCCTGCTGACAGCGCTTGTACCAATTCAGTGTGAGCTTTGCAGGTGATGCCAGTCTGCAGAAGTTAATGAGGAGAACATTCTGCTGCCCTGCACAGCTCCTTTGCAGCAAATGACAGTACAGCACCTCTCTCCAGAGAGTGCGGGCCAGTGCTTTCCTGATGGATTTTAAAGGAAAAGAAAACCAAAACAACCCACACCACACTAGACTAGCTGTGAATCTGCTAGAAAAAAGATATTTCTTTGTTACAATTGCAATCAGCTTTCTGTTGGCTTAAACAAACTCCTGTTCCAAGTGCAAAGAAGAAAGTGAAGATTAGCATTTTTGATTTGGTGAACTCTTGATTGTGTGGAACTGAAGCATTTAGGGAAAAAATGTCTTCATTTAAAATACTTTTCACATGTCAGTGATTTGTTGGAGTAAGAGTAATGGAGTGAAACTAAGGAGGGGAAAAGATCACTTTGGCTCTATACCAGGAAACAAACCCCAACAGCAATAGATTATTTGAATAGAATATTTTCCCAAGAGGAATCGTGGTGGAAATACACCTCTTTTGGGTCCTGTAAAACTAGACTGGGCAATGAAAATGAAAAATGCTGTAAGAAATAATCTTGCATTTCTTCTCCAGGGAAATGCATAGATGACTGCTGTAGGGGATGGTCTGGGATAGCTAATACAGAGCACAGTGGGTTTTCTGTATTACAGAACAATAATGCAAGGCTAATGCTGAGGCATTTTTATCAGTGATGTAAACTAGACAGCTTTAGTTCCAGCTCTGCTGAGCACTTGGGCTTTCTCACAGCTGAGGTAAAATTCAACTTTATTTTTCAAAGCCTTTGGATAGGAAAGAAAATTGAGAGAAAAGCCTGAAAATAGCGTGTAAGCAACTTTACAGTTTTTACAACTAATAGTATTCCCTTGCTAATTTTGAGCTGCTGACCTCAGAGTCACCAGACATAGGTACACCATCATCCTTCTGAAAAGTTGGGCATTTCCCACGTGCTGGGTTGTGCCTTGCTGGGGCCTTTTTGCTGGAAGCACCACGAGGATGTGCTTTTAAATTCTGGAGTCTTAGTTGCAGCTATTTTGAGATGGCTGTGACCCCAGCTGCCTGCCCTCTCTCTGCAGGAGTTTGCTGTCCCCAGGCAGGGGTGACAGGGTGTGTATGGAGTTTCTCAGCTGTCACAGCCCAGTCCATGGCAGGATTTGTTTTCCTCGCTGGAAGAGTGCGGAGAGAATCATGAGTTGGCTGGTGTGGCTGCTGATTGTGTCTCCTGGCAGGGCACAGGCTTCCAGCAGGGCTGTGGCATGGCAAGGGTGACATGGTGAGCATGAAGCACACAGGAGCAGCCAGAGCTTCTGATTTAAGCCCCAAAGCTGGGTTTGTGTCAACTTAGTTGCTGTTGTGTGCTTCCAGAGCAAACATATACTTAAATAAGCATTTTTAATATCGTATTCCAAAAAAGCCTCAAACCTTTCTAAGTGTTATGGGCTGCCTCCTCAGTAAGTGTTATAGGGGTTTCCTGAGTGTAACCCAACTGCTGTTCCCTTCTTTTGCCACAAAAAGGAGAAATTATTCATGTTAGAAGTACTGCAGATAACACAAACTCTAGTACCTCCCTGTGGGATCTCAGCACCTCAGGACTGATGTGCAGAGTGACCGAGACCACCCTTGGGGGGCTCGGAGGTCCTGGAATGTTGCCAGAAGTGTCTGGTGGCTGGACTTTGATCCTGCACGGGAGACAACACCTGTATGAGGATGGGAGGATTTCACTGGGATAAATGGTGAAGGGATAGGTTAATTAGAGTGTGAAACACAGGGTTTAGGATTTCTGTACAGGGGGGTCTAGAGAAGTAAGATGGAGGAATTGGGGTGTGTCCTGTCCTTCTTCTTCTTCTTCTTGGCCTCCATCTTCTGTGGTGGTGTTGGCACTTTGGGATTGGTTATTACTAAAGGTGCACGGGTCAATAAGGGTGAAAGTTATTGGGGAAAACAGGTAAATATTGTATATGTAATTTTGGGTATAAAGATAAGTGACCATCCCGGGGGCTCTCAGTGTGCTCATGGCTGGCTGCTGTGCAGACTCTGTCGGGCAGAGAGAAAATCTTGTAGATAAAAAACTAACAAACACTGAAGACCGAGAAAAAACCTGAAGCCTCTTTCCGTCCTTTGGAGCGCGGGCTGCCCAAGGCCATCCCGAGCCTTTCCAGGCCATAAGAAACAGCCGAGAAAGAGACACCTCCTTAACTTAGAATTTTTCTAGCTTAGGGGATGGATATATGTTATTGCAATTGTGTAAGTGTGAGCAATTCTGCTCACTCAAATGATGCAGTGATGGAAAAAAATCCATAAATGCTGAACACAGTATTTAAATTTTCGTAGGTATATCATAAGTGTGTTTTCAGAGGAGATAATAACTGAACAAATTGGAAAATTGCCTGAGCTTAATAGACCTTTCAGGCATCTGTTATTGTGTTGTGGATCATCCAGCAGGAAACTTAGTTTAATAGTTAGCTGTTTAGGAAATACAAGAGCAATTCTTTCAAAAAGATCAATTGTGAAGGGATGCAAATCCTACTAATTAAGAAAACAATCCTATTTCCTGCAAAGTTCATTTTTTTTCTACTTACTAGTAAAAATTGTAGGCATTTATGTAAGCTTAATTAGCTTATAAGACAAAATCTTAAACAAACAAATTGCAAGCCATAGGCATTTCGTGCCACCAAATAAGTGTGACCCAGGTGGTGGGTGGCTGTTACACAAATCCTTCTGTGATCAGTGAGAAAGGAACTTGGCTTTTTTCACTCTTCAATGGTTTGGCCTTCATAAGCTGGTGCTGCCTAGAACTGTGTGATCCAGCTGGGTCCAGGTGGGGCAGTGCAGAAATAATTTTATCTTTGGCCTTAGAATGTCTTTCACTTCAGACATAACTATTTTGATTTGGTTTGTTTGTTTCCTTCATTTTTATATTCATACATATATTCTTCCTCAGCCAAGAAGTGGGAAGATGGTGTTTTTCCCAAGAATGTCTTCTTCATAATTTGAAAAATTAAACACATTCCTTGAACAAATATTGCTAGTTTTATATAAAACACTTACATATTAATTATATAATACCATGTAATACTTTGTTCACTGATCATTTAATGAGAGGAAATTAAATAAGTGCTTAATTAACACCATGTTTATTTTGAATGAGTTTTTGGGAGTTGATGTTACTGAATGAAGAAGAACTTATTTTGGATTTTTTTTTAAAGCCAAACCCTCAAAACTTCATAAACTATATTTGGTTTCTAAATTATGTATTTACTAATACATAATTAGAAAGAAGTGCTTTCTTAAGCTAGTCACTTTTTCAGTGACAAAGTTGAGATAATTCCAGCACAAGATGTAAGAGACTGGGGATGTGCTCTTGTTTAGCTCTGAGAGGTTAAAAAGTAACCTTGTTTGGAATAATGTTGATAAATACTCAATTTCAGACAGGGGAGACAAGATGATATTTTTGAAATTCATGCTATTGATGTAGGAAGTAACTTTGAATCTTAAGATCTCTTCTTAAAAGTTGAGAAAATGGAGATCTGATACAGCTTTTGATGAAAATATGTGCAAGTACATATTTTGGAAGGTAGCCTGTGCTTTCTTTATACTGTGTGTGCAGGTAATTAATTAACAATAATCAATTTCACATGGCTTTAAGTTCAGCATAAGTATTTGTTTGACTAGGAGGGCACTTCAGTTAATTCCTAAATAAAATGTACTTTGAGAAATCTCCTTCTTTTATGTTATTTCTGCCTACTTGCTCACTGTAGGAGGATCAGCTCCTGGGAGATGCAGATTTAACAGAATCTGGTCTATTTGCAGAGTGATTATCAGGTGAAGCCAATACCTTCCTTAACAGACCTGTAGAAGTGATAAGCCCATCATGTTTGGGGTCTGGAAGTACAAGCAAAGAACCTCTGACTTTTTCTTTTTTTTTGAACACAGAGTGTTCAATGAGGACAATGAACACAAACTCTGAGTTAAATCAGCACTGGCTGCTGTACAACATTCAGTATATCAGTTCATTGGAAAAAAATCCAAAGAAAGGAACTTGACACCCTTTAAAAATACATCTCATTTTCCTTTTGAAAACCAGAAACTTCCTTTACCCATCCATTGAAGCTTGTTTTCCTGCTCCCAGTGCATGCTTGCCCTGATGGTCAGACATTTCTGCCTGGCCACACAGACTGGTTTGTTGGGCCGTGTCCAGACAGGCACAGCATTGCCTGAAAATTCTTGGAGCTATTGTCTGATAATGTTCCCTCATTTCTGCTGCTTTGTTCATGATAGCCTGCAGAGTAATAAATGCAGGTTCTAGCATGAAAATTGTCCCTCTAAGTTGTTTCATCCTGCAGATAGCAGACCTGTCTTCCTGCACTTCACTGATTGAATTCCACCCAGTCGTTCCCTGACTGGTTTTGTGAACTGCAGCTCTCTGTTCCCAACCATTTGGCCTAATGGGCTGTGATGAGGGCTTGGTACTTGGAAAACCATTTTGTCAGAGCAGATGACAGTGGCTGATCAATGATTCATAAACAGTTTCTTCAGAGTAGTATTTAGTCTCCTCCCCACGTAGAGCACTGTAGAACAAAGGGTTGCATCTCTGTTCTCACCTTCAGGCTGCCTGTGCAGGGTCTGCTGTGCCCTGGTGGCCACTCAGTGTGGTCTGGCTGTCAGTCTAAAGACTGCAAAAATCCCTCTCCAAACACCTCCAAAATCCTCTTGATTTCAGGACAACATCGTAAAAGCTTGTGTTCTCTCTCTCCTTGTAGCTCTGGTAAATATCCACATCACCCCACCCAAATCCCAGTTAATTGATTTAATAAAGTGAAGGGCAGGTCTGCAGTACTGCTAGACCATTTCCACCCTTCTCCCTATCTTTTGGGACATGTTAACAGAGCATCAGAAGCTCTGTTTATTCATTCTCCCATTATTCAGTTTGCCTTGGTTGGTCCTTTGTTTTGCTTATGTTGTGTGCTCAGACTTACTAAAAAATACAGACAGCTCCTCAATGCAGGCTCCCAGTATCAAGGATTTCAAGTTACTGCATTCTGCCAGTTTTCTCAGTCTAAAAATGTGTTTGGCTTAGTAAATCCATGCAAAAAAAGTGAAGTGTTAATCTGTTCCTCAGAGGTGTATCAGGAGGTCGTGAAAATCACTTGTCTGGTGCTGGTGCCGTAAAGGGGAAACCTTACAAAAGGCTGAGGCTGTTCAGAAGGACCTGAGAAGTGTCCTTAGGTGAAATCAAGCCTTCCTTAAATAAAGGCCATGCAGCAGGTGGGAGCAGCCTCTGAAGCACAGCTGCCATGGGCAGAGCAGGTACAGAGACAAGGCAACAGATGGACCTGAAAATAATTGCAAATAACTACCTTTGCTGAGAGTTAAATTCTCAGTGATTCAAGCTGATTTAGCTGTGAGATGGGAGTGGGCAGATAACTACTGGTAGCTGGCCCAAGGTCACTGAACACTTTCTTAAAAAGAGATTGTGTACAGCAGTTATTTTCAGGCTTTTCCAATTTAGAAACCCCTTCAGAGCAAATTTGGCTCAGATCTGCTGCTCCTTCATGGTTACTGGGAGCTGGCTGGTCTGATGGGCTGGAGAATTGAGGTACAGATGAGAGACCAGACAGTCCTGTGCATCTCATGCAAATGGCAGAATTAGGAATGGGCTGTGTTCTTCTTGCCTTTAGCTGTGGAGCATCAAGGAGCAGCAATCAGGGTCAGTCAGGCTGAGGTAAGCTGTTTAACCCTTTCAGGATATGGTTCTGTCTCAAAATCCATTGCATTGGGGGAGCAGCTTCAGTTGTCACTACTGAGGGGGATGTGCTTCCAGAAGCAATGGTAATATGAGTGCTAATATTTGCTTTATGAGAGCAGAAGTTCATATGTATCCTTCCCAGGAATTTTACTCTGGGTGCTTCTGTACAGAGAATCAAAACGAATTGTAAACATGTAAGCAAAAACTGTGTAAACACAACATGCACAATAGATGTGTTTCCTGCTTAAAAAAACATGAAGCAAACAAGTTTGGTTATCTTAAATTCAGGGATGATGTTGGTTTTTCATTTATAGAAAATACTAATGAAGTACTGAATGTTGCCACAAATATTAGTTTTATTTGTGGAGAACTCATTTGTTAAAGACAGCTGAATTGTGTTTATGATTAGTTTTCAGTGTCTCAGGGATCCATATCTTACAGGAGACCTATTCAGTATTTGGTTTTCACCCTGTCCTAGCAGATCTGTTGGTAGAGATTCATTAATGCATATTATTATAAAGCATCTGCTTCCTCATCTGGTGAAAACTGAGAATTAGCTTTCTTTTCAAGCTCTTATACTCCTGTGATTCAGAGCAATCACCTGTCAGCAGGCTTTGATGTGGAAGGGCTGCTTCATACCACGAGTGAGAAGCAGTTCCAGAAAGGCAGAGGGGAAAACATCCAGTGAGGATCACAGCATTTCACAGAGCAGAATTCTTCCTGTAGGAATAATGAACTTGTTACATCATGACTGAATTATACATGCTCTTGCCGTGGCTTTTTACCAGTGTTTGCATAAAACCTTGTTTCTAAGTGTTGCTCCATCCCTGGAGAGTTCCATCATGATTAGTGATGTGCAATCACATCTTTTGAGGAAGACAATTAATGCTGTTCTATCACAGCTAAAAAGAGCTGTACAGTGAAGCAGTCAAATGTTGCAGAAAGATGGCTGCTTCTAAGTGATAGCAGGATATGTTTAAAGAAACTTTCAGCACTAAGAGAAAATGTTTTGTGGCAGAAATAATTGATTTTTTTTCTGGTTTGATCAGGGTTCATTTCACTTTTTTAGCAATTTAATGAGGCGGCTTAAGTGGGAGGCTGTGCCTGTGACAGGAATCTGCCCACAGCTGACAGCAAACCCTCCCTTAAAGGAGAACCAGCCAGGAACCCAGAGCTGCCCCATCATTGCCCACCTTCTTTCATTGGCCAGGAAAATTGCTGCTGTGTAGCCAGGTGTGAGGATCTGGGCAAGTGCCTCAGTTCCTGGTGGGCAGGAGGAGCTGCAGTGCTCTGTTAGGTGGTGCTAATTCATAACAAAATCCCTTTATTTTTTGTTGGGAGTTCAGTCAAACTGTTTTCTGGCTTTGTGTTATTATAGTTCTTCAGCTCTGTTGGTGTTAAAGATTTGTGAAAGAAAATAGTGCTTGAAATGCAGGTCTGATTTCTTACCCTCCATTCAGAAATCTCAGGGTTGTGTGAGCCTGTTCTCCTCCCAGGTGACTGAGTGTTCCTGTGAATTATGTCTGGGTGAAAACCTGAGGCACTGTGCTAATGATGCTCTGGGTGCTCTGCAAGGCAAAGGAGCAGAGCCTGAAGAAAGTTATAACACTTCTGGAGTGGCCAGAGTGGTAATTTGCAAGGGAATGTTGAAATATTGCCATTAGTGGTGGTGTGTGATGCAGAGGTGCTTATTTTTATAAATTATTGTGTGAGGGCTCAGCCTGCAGGTTTTGAGCGCCAGTGGTTGTTAATGTGTGACACCCAGCAGAGCCACTGTCCTCTTTTCAGGTTTAATTTTCAGATGCATCATTTAGTAAACACAGTAATAAGAGTTTTTGTATTTCCCACGCCTAAAAAGGGTGAACAAAATGTATGAATTCCTTTTTCTAGGAGAATTACTGAAGCTTGGATTGCTCTCTTGATACTATAAACCTGCAATAAGTGGCAATGTCAAGGGTTCCCACCCCACCTCCTCCTGGGGAGATGTCCAGTGGACCTGTGGCTGAAAGCTGGTGTTACACCCAGGTAATTACATCAATCCCAATGCCTTCATTTTCTGTTGTTGTCATAATAATTGTTAAAAAAACTAAAGTTATTGGTATATTGAATAAATATAGCTGACAATCTAAGTAGTTCTCATAGCTAATGCTGGATATGTAAATTAAATTTTCTTAACATTTTCTGATCTTTTGTTCAGGTTAAAGTAGTAAAATTTTCATACATGTGGACCATTAATAACTTCAGCTTTTGCCGTGAAGAAATGGGTGAAGTTTTAAAGAGTTCTACATTTTCATCAGGGCCAAATGACAAAATGAAGTGGTAAGGTCTTTATTTGAGCAAGCGCTTTGGGTTTTGTTTTGGGGTTATTTTACTCACAAAAATTGTAAAGTTAAATTAAAAATCAATATTAAAACTTGGACACTTCTTGAAGGGTTACTGTTCTAATTTTAAATTGCACAATCACAAAGGAAACATTCATTTCAGTAACATTTATGATTGTGGCTTGTAAAAGTATTTCTGAATTTATTCTGGGTACCATTAAAAAATTACCATTTCTCCTTTTTTTCAGGTGCCTGAGAGTGAACCCAAAGGGATTAGATGATGAAAGCAAAGACTACTTGTCATTGTATTTGCTTTTAGTCAGTTGTCCAAAAAGTGAAGTCAGAGCAAAATTCAAATTTTCCTTGCTGAATGCTAAAAGAGAAGAAACAAAAGCAATGGGTAAGGGAATATTAATGTGGTTTTGTAAGAACATCAGCAATGTTATTTTTTTCAGTTGAGAGCAGAATTTAATATTGAGATAAACTTTTATAAAATACCTTTTCTAATTTCCTCTTAGAAACATAATTATAAAATCCTGTTCATGTTTCACACGTTTCTGATCACTGAGCAATGTTAATTCTATCCTGAGCAGTATAAATTACAGCACATTTTTAACTGCTGTCACTCCAGGTCCTTGTCATTTAGTTTTTCCAGCAGATTATTCTTGTTTCCTGTTAGCAGAGGTGTATTTGCTTGTTTGTAGCTACATTGGAAGTGTTTGATTTCCATTGTTAAATAGGATAAGCAGAGATGGCTGGATCTTTTAGACATCCTTTATAATATTTTGGTCTATTTCAGCTGATTTACACTGTAATCAGTATAAAAAAATGTGCCATGTATCCAAGGAATTAGAAGACTTTGAAATAACTGATGATTTGATTTTATTGTTTTGTTGGTATGAAAAATGTATGGAAGGCTCTTAGTTTCAAACTTGTGAGCACAACCTTCATTGGAAATGCTGTTTGGGAAAGCTGGCATTCTTGTGGAAATGAATAATTTAATGCTGATCTGCACTGAATTTGTTCTGCTGCAAGTCCTGTGTATGAAGAATATCTATTTTTCTTCCCTTCTACTCCAGGATTTAAGAGATGTTTCAAGTCCTGTTTTGTTGAAAATTCTGCATTTCTTGCAGAAAGTCTGTAGTTCTGCATGTTTATACCCAAAGTTCATGCTATTTCTCCTTAAATAACTAGGCCCACTTGAAATCAGCAAATTAAATCCACAGAACTGAGTTCAAATGTAAAAATTAAATTATTGGACTCTTTGGAAGGAAGGTAAATGCATGTTTCACATGCATGTTTCACTCTAGTAATCCTTTTACACTGATGGTGATGGTTTCTTCAGTCCCTGCAAACTTTCTCTTCTGGAGCTTATGTGAGCCCAGCTACACTTGTGTACATTTGGAGGATGTATGTCTGGACTTGACACAGTCCTGGAGTAGATTTCTATTTGTAATAAAATGTGAAACTGCATCCAAACCTATTTGGAGATGATCATGGAAGCACAGAATTGTTGAGTTTGCACAGGAGCTCTGGAGGCTCAGGGTCATCCTGAGCTCTTGGCTTGGGACTTGTGATGCTTTGAGATCTCCAGGGATGGAGACTCCACAGCTTATCTGAGCAATCTGTTTTAGTCTCTAGCCAGGTGCTGCTGGCCCTCTGTTTGCCTTAGGGGTTCATTGTGGGTCGTTGTTGATTTGTTATCCCCCAGCACCCCAATCTCCAGTGACCTGTTTGTTCCTTTCTGTAGCAAACACCCAAACCTGACCCATCATCTCTCTGCTGGTTCATCATCCACTGCAGTGCTAAAAATCCTGAGAGTGGGTGTGTCTGCAGCTTCTGCCACAGTGGCTGTGCTGGGTTTGGCACTACAGGAGTTATAAATAGCTTTTCACTTTGGGAAATTACCAACAGAAGTCTTATTTCTTGGTCTCTCCAGCCATTTGCCATCTGCTTCTGTGGGTGCTGTGTATTTACTGAGACAGGAAAATGATGCCCCACTTCCAGTGTCCCTTGTAAATTGATAATTCATGCATAGGCTGCTGCTTCAAGGGATGAAGCTGTGGATGAAACAGAGTGAACTAACATTTTGACTTTATTAGAAGAAAAATACATTTGTACTTTTGTGTTGCTCTATTTTGGCTCTTAATTTAGGGGGTTAACACTGGTTGTTGCTGCTAAGAGTAAAATCTAAGTTTGCAGAGTAAAGAATTGGGCTGAATCTAGAGAAGAAATTTGTGAATGCTTTTGGGAATGTAAATTTCTGATTTTTTTCTCTTAATTCAAGGTAATGAGGTTAAAAGTTGGTGAAAGTGTGAAAGCACTAATCCAGATGCCAAAAAAATTAGATAATATTATTTTACACATATGTTTCCTCCTTGGTATACAGATTTTTGAATGTGAGCAGTGTTGTGTGTTTGTGCTGTTGCCCACACTGCACTTGAGGGAGTGCATTTCCCTGTGCTGCTGTGCTCTGCTTGGGCTTGTGGGCACAAGAGTGTGAGGAGGTGACAGGGACAGAGACCTCAAAACCCCCCCCGTGGCAGCTCCTGGGTGGCTCCTCAGTGTGCTCTGAAAATACAGTGAAAATAAATCTCTAGAGGACATTTTGCTTGATATAATCCTAGTGAAGAGCTGTTGTGAGTAGAATTTTTCCAGCTCTTGGAGGTGAGGGCAGTGTGTGACACGTGTGTGCTTTCTGTGCTCCAGCTCCAGTGTGTTCCACTGGTGCTGCCAAGGTCAATAGTGTGGGGAAGCCTGGCCTTGCTGATGGCTTTATTTTGGAGGGGTTTTTAACAGATTCTGTCATGAAAATCACTTTGCTTTTATTACAAACTTCTGACTTGAACTTCTGAAGTGCTCTCTTTAGCTGAAGCATCTCTGTGTACAGCAAATGAAGTGGTGATGTGTTTCTTGCCCAGCTTTTTTGGAATGAAAGAAACAATCTTTAAGAAAGAACTCTTCGTAAGACCCCTCCCCACTTCCCCCTCTGCTCTTATTTCAGTATTCTTGCTGCCTTCATTTTGAACAATCTTTCTAAATTTAATTCAAAATGTGCTTTATTCTACTTATATTCTCAAAACTATTCCCAAATAACCTCTTTTGCACATTTTACTTTAAGTGTAGGGTGCTCTTTCCTGTGGTTTGATTTGGGCAACAAGTGGCCACTTTTCAGTCAACCAGCCATGCAAAATGTGTGATCTTAATGGGTTTACATGTGTTTGCACTGACATGACTGTGGGAATTCTTTTTTAGCTGTGAATTTTAGAAAAAAAAAGTTGTGCTGTCACAGCAAATCTGATGGATTAAAAAAAAAATTCTTATAACTGGGGCCAGAAAATAAATATAATTAATATCTTTTATGACCGAAAGATAGTTTAGTAGTTGAAAGCTTTCATTTCTATTTTGCTATTTTAGTGCTTTTACTGTATTTCAAAATCATTTCAACCTGTGAAACAAGATTTTCCATTTCAGGAAGAAGTCAAACCAGATTGTTATGACAACTGCAGAGCGTTGTCAGGATGGGTTTGTGGTGACAAATTCATTGTAATGGTGCTTCCCTCTGAACAATTCCTGTTTTGACACATTGGCATTCTCACACACTCACTGAAAAACTCCTTGTGCTGGATGGTGCCTGAGATCTAATGAGAGGATATGGTTCAAATTACAAATTGTGCTCACCAAGTGTTTTATAAAATAACACTATTACAACATTAAAAAGGCTTTAATCAGTTCTGTTGGCACGTGATCCAAATGTGTGAAACTGATGAGTTTTTTATTACCACTTAGTCTTGATGTGGAATTTGGTGCTGTTTGTTAATATTTTCCCTTAACTTGCTGTATTTGTGCACAATTTTTTATCAGAAAGCCAAAGAGCATATCGGTTTGTGCAAGGCAAGGACTGGGGGTTTAAGAAATTTATCCGAAGAGATTTTTTATTAGATGAAGCTAATGGTCTTCTACCAGATGACAAGCTTACATTATTTTGTGAGGTGGGTATTAATTTTTAAATAATAAAGTTTTAAATAAAATGTTTCCTGCTCTAATAAATAGAGATTTTTGTTGATTTAAACAGTAATGTACTCTAAAATTGTCTTCTGAAAACTATGAACGTGGTAAAATATACATTGCTTTGTCTGCATTGCATTTTATTTTATGTTTTTGTGCTTGTACACTGAGGTGTAGAATATTGAATTGATCACTTTTAACTGCTGGACTTCTTTATGAATTTGCCACATTTGTTACATCAGAATTGACTGTAGAATTATTTGTGCCAGAGGTGGCTGCTGTGTGCTGTCTAGGGAAATGCTGTTTTACTGAGGTCACTTTTATTTAAAGAAGTTGTATTTGGAATTAGAGGATTGGTTTTCACTGGATGGAAATGTTCACATACTGGTTCACATTATAAAAGAAACCCAACTGATTGTCAAAATCTATATTCCTTTAATATCCTAACTGTTGGCTTTAACCAATGATCAGGTCTTTCCAGTAAATTAAACACATTATTTTTTGACAAATTGTTACATTTTGTTTTCTGAGAGAATGCAAGTATTTTGTAGGAGGTGTGCTTGATACTGAAAATTAACATTGAGAGCTGTGCTATAAATTCAACTTCATGGTGTATTGTGGATCCCTTCTTCTATAATATCATTTATATCCATAACCTAAATTTTCCTATTAAATTTCAGTAAAAAGCTTATTTGGTGTTAAAAATGGAAAGCAGAGAAAGTAGCAGTGTAAGTGGAGTGTATGTTGAATATACATTGGCTGGTTATCTGGGCTGCCATAAAGTGATTAGTGACTTAGGAGGATGATAGATGCTCTAACTGCTAATAAGTTTGCTTTGATCTGTGTATTTACAGGAAATGTGTAAAATTGTCTTGGCAAGATTACAATTTAATTATATGTCATTATGCTGGGTAGGAAGAATAATTGAAATGTGGCCCTTGAGACTAGATATTGCAAATGTAGTGCATCTTATTTTCACTTAGACAAGTTAAATTAGCTGCATGATAAATTTGTTATGAATACAATTATTTGGGTGATAAAAGCAGATATAACAAGTGTTTTATGCTTCTGTAAAGATACTTTTGAGTATTTCCTCTTCTTAAGTTGTCCTCCTAATGAGCACTTTGATGTAAATGAAAAGCTCTTAAAAGTAGCATTTGGTTTTGGAATAGATCACTCTAAATTTAGAGATTAGGCTTGTTTAAAAAATATAAGTAGAAGAAATACTGGATTTCCACAGAGAAATACTGTTATTTAAATTCTGATGCTAATCACTGAATTCAGCTGTGTTTCCCTATGAAAATATCTTGATGTTTTAATGTGAGTTGCTTTTGTGAAGTGTTGGACCTACCCTGATTATAAATGTGGAAGGAAGTAAAACATTTAGTTGTTCTCAGTGAACGTGTTAAAATAACTTCTGGCTTGTTTCAGGGTGAAGGAAAAACTTGAAAATACAAATATTTTAGCAATTTCTTTCTTTGGATGTGTGATACCAGCTCTTCAGCTGTCCTTAGAAATGACAGGTGTTGTTTGAAGGACCTGTTTCTATAGACAAGCCTGAAGTTTTTGTCCTTTTAGAACTTTACTGCAGAGCTCTGATTTCCACGTTTGCCTTCCTGCTTGTTTCCTGTTTGGAAAACTGACTTACCACTTCCTGACTATTCCACTTTGCTTGATAAAACTTGTCAGATGTAGCAGATATTGAGTGAAGCTCTCTGATTTCTGACTGTTGGTGGGCCCTTCTTCCTGTTGGCTTGCAGGAAAATTATTTGGTTGTCTTTGGCAGCAAAGATATTCATTCTGTGCTACCAAAGATTCTCAAAATCAGCTGGATCTGCCCTTGGATGGCACCTGAGGGGCTGTTAAGTCTAATATTTTGTGAAGTCTGGTGCTGCCAGCAGCAATTTGGGATTAAATACAGCCTCAGTTTTTTGGGCACACTGATCTCTGACTGAATTCTCCCTTTCCATATAATCTGAAAGTACTTCCAGATGTTCCATTTGCTAATAGAATAGAATGTTCCTGCTTTCACAGATCTCTTACCTGCCTTAGTCCAAGGAATCATTTATATCACCCTTACCATTAGATTACCACAGATTCAAAATCCAGAAAATCATGGACATTATCCTTGTTAAGTGCCATCACACAGAACTTGTTCAAGTTGACAGGTTTTCAATAGTTATATGGGATTAACTTGATTGGATTTATTTAAATAGGTTATAATAATAAGAGGATGCATTTGATTTATGGCATGCCTGTTGGACTGAGATATGAAAGGTCAGACCCCTGTAATCCTTTGTATTTAGAATCTTTAAAGGACAATACACTCCAGGTCACCTGGGTGGGGGAGATTTGAGTTAAAACTTTGCTTGGGTTATATCTTAAAAAGATGACCTGTAGCAAATTGTGTTGCCCAGCTCTCAGTATGTATTAGAAGCCATTCTAAATCAGAAGTTTGGAAGGTCAGAGCTCAGCTGAAGTGCACATTAAGAGTGTGTAGATAACTTTCCCTAGGCATTGTCTGTAGCTAACAGGAGGATGCTGTGTGGACAGCTGGGACCATGAACTTTGAGTCAAGGCTCTGGAAAAGCAGAACTCTCCTCTGGCAACAGAAGATGAGCTTGGCTAAGCTAAAACTTCCTTTGTGTGTATGTATATCTCCTGAAATCACTGTGTGTGTGAAAACTGGCAAATAGCTCTATAGATTTTTTCAATGTTATAAACTGTCTAACTGTGAAAGGGAAATTTTGCTGTGCTTTGGGTTTTTCTCTTTTTTTAAGGTGGAAGAATGAAAAAGAATTTCTTGTATTCACAAGGGGGTATGAGATGATACAGGGAATTAGGCAGTGATTCAAATCCCCAAGCTGCTGTCATAATTGGATCATCCTCCTCCTCTTCTGGTCTGGAATTTGGCTTGCAGTGCTCCCACTTTCTGTGAAGCTGAGCTGTGCTGGTTTTGCTTTATGCCAGATTTATTCCAGATGCCTTTGGAAATCAACCAAAGCCCTGATCCTAACAGTATCAGCATTTTCTCTTAAGATCTAATCCTAATTTTCTGTATTTGGGAGATGGAGTGATCACGATCTTGTAGTATGGCTTGTTACAAAGGTTTTATTCTCAGGTCTGTGCTCTCAGACAAGAGAAGCAAAACCTGCTGAGTTCTCCTGTTTTCCCAACACACTGATTAAAGAACTTGGTATGTGAAGATAACTGAAAAAGCAGCAAGGAGTGCTGCTGTCCTGTTCAATTCCTAAATAAAAGACTTAAACATGGGGAATAATGGCAGAATATTCACTTCAAATGCACATATTTCAGTTTTCTTAACTAGTTCTGTACAAAGTTACATCTTGTGAGAATGCATTTCATTATTGAAGTTACTTACACCTTGTATTTTGAATTTAATGGCTTTTAATCTTGTTTGGAAAACAATTACTTGTGGTTCCTGCCTCATCTGGACTAAGTTAAATAAAATAATGAAGGAGCTGTTACTTGCACTTAGTTTGCACTATCACACTGTGGGTTATGTATGAACTTAACTGTCAGTACAATAAGGGATATTGAAAAATTCTACAGATTGTTCTTCTGAACTTTTCTGTGACCATGTGATCCTGATAATCTCTATATAATTTTATATTGTGTATATTTTACTGAGATGGGTGAAGTGTTGAACTGTTAATTTAACTCTGAAATAGCATTAACTTGTTTTTGTTCCCACTGGTTTTCCAAGAACTGTATCTGTCCTTATTTATATTGGCATTTCTGTCAGGTGGCATGTGGTATTGTGCTCTCTTTTTGTTTTGGTTGGATAAGTACACAATATTAGAGTAAGCCCTATTTGTTTTTTGTTACTTTAAAGTAAACTGTAAAGAATTAATTTATGGTTCTGGCCTAATGCCAGAAGCTTCACTGTTTTTTGCTTTGCTTTGGAATTGTTGGAATTCTAGCAATAGGTACTACTGTGATTTAATTCTTGTTGGCATTCAGTTATGAAGGAGTTGTCTTGCTGTGATTTTCTGTTAGGTAAGCGTGGTCCAAGACTCAGTAAATATATCAGGACAGTCTAATACAAACACTTTGAAGGTACCTGAATGTCGACTAGCAGAAGATTTAGGGAATCTCTGGGAAACAACAAGATTTACAGATTGCAGTTTTTATGTAGGAGGACAAGAATTCAAAGCACATAAATCTGTCCTTGCAGGTACTTTCTACTTTTGTATTGCTATTATTTTGTAATTTAAATTGCCATAAATTTAAAATTTGATTATATTTAATATTTACTTTTCTTGATACAGCACGATCTCCAGTTTTTAATGCAATGTTTGAACATGAAATGGAAGAAAGCAAAAAGGTAAGCTTCACTGAAAATGTTACATGTAAATATTTGTACCTTGTGAAAGAGGAAAACATTGCAGAAAACTTGAGGCAGAGCAGATTGAGGAGGATGAGGGTTCTTATGTGCATGAGGGACAGTTCCTGAACCTGTCCTGGTGAGTTCTGAGGGAGTTGAGTAGAAAGAGTGGAGAGGTGCTGGAGGATTTGGATTTTTTCAGGTACTTGTATTTGCCCTAGACAGTGTTTTTAAACATCAGCTACTGGTGTAATTGACCTGGTAATCCTGACCCCCCTTTTTGACTCAGTTTGTATCTTCCTATCAGCTGGTAGACTTGACTGAGGTTTTGCTGTAGAGTACTGGAGTGTTTTTTATGGTAACCAAGAAACAAGAGGTGGATTATGACTGGCATTAAGCCCTCAGGCAGTGGAACACCTTTTCATTCACAGCTTCTGCAGGCACTTGACCTGTGTAAGTGTTTTGGATAGAGGGTTTCTTAATCAGCAGAGCACTGCTGCTGCTTTTATGCACTTGATGTCTCCCATAGCGAGGAGCTGTTTGTGTCTTTCTTGAAGAATTATCAAAAGTGGGTTGGTTATGGGCAGAATCCATGAAAAGGTGAGGAACTGATGACCTCACAGGAGGGTTGTGATGGATGGTCATCATTTGGTGTTGAAAACTGCAAGATGCCACTTGCACAAACACATCAGGTGAACGTAGTGCTGTGGTACAGCTGAGGGTCACTTTCCTTGCCAGCACCTCCAGTTTTCACAGGTGGAATTGGAATGCTGGGACCATTTCATTGAGAGGTTCCTGGTCTGAAAAAAACCCAGGCATGTCACAGCTTGAGTAATGTGCCATGCCAGGCCTTTGCCTTCATCAGATCCATCAGTGCATCTCCACTGACAGGAAAGCAGACCATGCACATCTCCTGTGCCTGGGATTTTTATACTCCTTTCAAAACTCTGGGGTTTGCTTCTACATCTTTGACATCATTTCCCACTTCATTAGTTGTTTGTAAGAGATATTATTTTAGGATTTGTCAAGCTTGCAGTGCCACTGTTGTATTATGGCAGTCTTCAGCTGTGTGATGTCAGTTCAGTGTGTTTGCTTTTTGGATTCTCAGAACAAAACCTGGGCTGTGTTGACTCAGTTTAAGTTGAGCCAAGAATGGCTCAATTTGTTTTGTCTGCTTCTCTGATTTCTGATATTCCAAACACATTGTCTTTGTGTTGGAAGCTCAGAAGCATTTTTCAATATTCCTGAAACTCTTGATTTTTATGTACAGTCTGTGTGATAGACTCCAGAGTTATGCATTTCTAGGAAAAAAAAAAGAATTACCTTTTATTACTGGAGCTTTTCCTGCTGATTTCTACCTAAGTTTTAAGAGCTATTTTGATTGCTTTCAGCTTAACATTGTTGAATGTTACCTTAAATTTGTTAGGATTTTGTCTGATGGATGGTGAATGAAAACTTGTAGCATACATGTAGTTGATATTTAATATTCAATTTGAAATTGTAGCTAAATTCCAAAGACTTTCATTGTTTCTTCTTCTTTACCAGAATCGTGTAGAAATAAATGATGTAGACCCTGAAGTTTTTAAAGAAATGATGAGATTCATTTACACAGGAAAAGCACCAAACCTTGAAAAAATGGCTGACAATTTGTTGGCAGCTGCAGACAAAGTAAGTAATTGACTCCAAACGTCCCAAATCTGGTGTTTGCTTGGGGAATGTTGATTTTAAAAAAAAAATATTTTCAGATTGTTTAATATGTATTTTGCTATTTTAAAACATGAGGAGCAGTTCTTATCAGAAATGAAGAAAGATAGGAAAGAATAGATTTTTTTTTAGCAGTATAAGGCTGATAAATCTTTTTTTAAAGAGAAGTGTTTCAGGTATTTATTTCTAAAAATATTTATGAAATATTTTTAGAAATTGGAGACCATTAATAGGATTTGGAAAATTGAGTTTTGAATAAAATGTATACTAGATCTTTGTATTCTTCAAGAAGATTTATTCAAGTTCTTGAATTAACTGTGCTTCCCTAAGTACTGCTACTTTAGAACTTTCATCTTTTTGTCTTCCCTACAAACCCAACAGTTCTAATCTTTCATCTCATCTTTGTTGGGATCATGTCTACTCTTAAAATTGTTGTTCTTTGAAATACTTTTTCTACTGTGATTTTTGAGGTGAAGGGATTTATAGCAGCTGAGCAATTAAGGGTTTTTTTTTAATGCTGGCCTTGATTTAGGGCATAATTGATAAATGTAGAGACCTTTATAAGACTGATTATATGAGGTTGACTATTATAAGGTTGATATATATATATGATTGTCTGCAAT
The DNA here is from genome assembly GCF_035770615.1 of Melospiza melodia melodia. Classification (NCBI taxonomy): domain Eukaryota; kingdom Metazoa; phylum Chordata; class Aves; order Passeriformes; family Passerellidae; genus Melospiza; species Melospiza melodia. The sequence goes on along the minus strand of NC_086201.1, from coordinate 5,609,907 downwards.
ACCAGAAAATAACAATGAAACCTGTTCAGACTGTGACACCCTTCAAAAAAGCAGCACAGTTTATTCATGCAAAATATAATATGGGGATGCAGTTTTTTCCCATCAAATTTCTTGTGGGCTTTATCAAAGGAATGAGGGAAATTAGGAAATTCAGAGATGGGTTGGGGATTAAGTTAAATTTGTTTTAAGCAATGTAGTTGATGAAGCTCCATTGTATCATTTCCTGCCCCTCACTTAGAGATGTGAACCTGTTCAATGCTGATTTGGCTCTTCGTTTCTCCTCCTTTACCAAAAAAAAAAAGTTAAATGAAAACTACTGAATGAGTTATTTCTGTTGTTTGATAAAAACTCTGTCAGCAGGGTCTTTAATGAGTTTGTGCCAAGCCTAATGCCTGTGTTCCACCTGAGAACTGTCCAGTGCAGCACACTGTGCTGTGCAGCACCCGTGGGGAAGCAGTTTGATGTTAAACCCGTGAAGCACCAAGCCTGGCTGGAAGTGTCTAAAGAACTGTAGAGATGGGGACAGAGGGAATGAGTTTGAGGAATGATTAGTGCAGTTTTTCTCTCTCTCCAGTATGCACTGGAACGGCTGAAGGTGATGTGTGAGGAAGCACTCTGTAGTAACCTCTCGGTAGAAAATGTTGCTGACATTCTTATCCTCGCAGATTTGCACAGCGCTGAACAGCTAAAAGCACAAGCAATAGACTTTATTAACAGGCAAGTAACACTTGGATTACTTACTAAGTATGTTTGTGTTTATATTTGGTGTACTTTCTCAATATTAGCACACTTCTCTCTTGCAGGTGCAGTGTTCTTAGACAACTTGGGTGTAAAGATGGGAAAAACTGGAATAGCAAGTAAGTTTCCCTGCCCCACGATGTTCTGTACAAACACTGCTAAGTAGACTGCAGATCTTAAGAACTGTTGCTTCATTTCCACACTACTGAGGCCTGTCACTGACTGTAAGTAAAGTAGGATTCAGCAGATGCTACCCCAGTTATGATTGTGACTCCCCCTTTAAATGCCAGGGAATGTTAGCTGCTCTCCAGTGTGAGATCCTAACAATAGCTGGTTTTCATTCCCTCTCCCAGGGGCACAGTGCTGTGAGATGATGGAAGCAGCCTTTATAGAGAAAACCATTCTCATGAGTATCCAGCTTTGTGCCTGGAGGAGTGATAACCCCAGTGTGGTTTTGAGACTTGCTTGGGTCAGTGTGAGCCTGCAGTATTTCCACAGAAAGGAGGGCAGTTGCTCTCCTTGCCTTTGGGGACGTGTTTGTGCACCTTCCCACATGCCAGCACAAGTGCTCTGGAGGCCACACAACTTGTCAGTCAGGTCCCTCTGACTCTGAGGGCTCCTGCCTACACTGGAAATAGGTTGAGACTGTGTGGCTCAGCCTCTGGATTGCAGCAGCTCCAGTGAATCACAGAGTGGAAGACAGCCAGCTGCAGAACAGCTGGCAGTAGGCTCAAACAGTGTAAGGGCAGTGGAGCACTTAATTCTTGCCATCAGAATCTCCAGAGAACTTAAAGGCTGTGTTGTACCACTTAGTTTAAATTGTTGTTTCTCCTTGAAAAAAAAAAGGTTTCATAGGCGTAGTGGTTGAGCATGATGTGGAAAAGCAGTGGGTGGTGAAAGTAAATAGTAAAATATCAGTAATAGAGATAGGTCAGAATTGTAACTATGTAACTACTTCATGTATTTCTTCTCAAGTGATTTGGAAGTTCCTGAGCTGATTTCTGTCTTGAATGTTTGCTAGCTAACATGCTGGCCATCTTTGCTTCAGCTAAAACATCTACAGGAATTCAAGGAAATAATAGGAGAGGGCTTGGCTTAATTTACTGACTCTGGGCACCAGAGAGTCTGAACTTTAGTATTGTTTCTCAAGGCCCTTACCCTCACTGACTTGCAGCAGCAGATTAAAGGCTTGCGTTAGAAATCTACCAAAGATTAGAGGTCATGTGGTGTAGAGGTCAGCTGATAACTTCATGCTTGATAATGTTCCTGAAACAGTGTGAGGGTGCTCACAAAAGGCTTGTGAAAATGCAGAGCATTGGGAACTTGGGATTGATGCATATTAGTTTCAAATTTTTCCTGTGTCAGTGTGACATGCAACCCAACCAATACAATATTCTTCATGTGCAAGTGAATTTTTTGCTTTTTTTCCTGTTATTTAACCAAAAAGTAAATACATACATTGAGTAAATACATAGTTTTTATCTCCTGGGTGTAAGTGTGATACTTGCTGAAATCTGTTGTTACTTTTGTGTTAGTTAAAAATCAACAGTGGCCATTGAGAGCTGTTTTGAATGTGGCCCATCATCTACATTGAAAAAAGAGTGAATGTTCTCAATATGAGACTGAGACTGCAGGCTCCCAGTGAAGGGGTCTGGAGCCAGCCAGCTAATCTGCCTTCATGGCTCTTTCTAGGAGATGAACTGCATCATTTTTGAGGCAGTTTCAGCTGATTCATCTTGTCATCCTTCTCTCTCCCCAAATTGAGCATGCCCTTTTATGTAATGAGATTATCGTGTCTTCCCTTGCTTTTTGTCTCTGCACCAGACCTCATTTTCTTCCTAGTTTTCCTCTTTATTGTTTCTCATGAGCAATTTCAAGGTGGTTATTCTGACACAGTTCTCTAGCTGAGGTCTGGCTGGTACCTTTTGTCCCACATCTGATTATGTTTCCATACCCAAACTGCAAATTGCTGCTTCTCTCTGTTGGCACCCTCCCCGGCATCCCCGGTCTGTCCCACAATATTTCACTGCAGCACTTCTGCCTTGCCTGCTCTTCTCCACCGTGCATTTGGTCTGTGAAATGGTGTGACTGTTCTTAATGCTTCTGTTTTCAGCCAAGCAACAGACATAATGGAAACTGCAGGCTGGAAGTCCATGATCCACTCCCACCCTCACTTAGTAGCCGAGGCCTTTCGCGCTCTGGCGTCTGCACAGTGTCCACAGTTTGGCATTCCACGCAAACGGCTAAAACAGTCCTGAGATCTTCCATGAACTCTAGAGAAATTGGACTGACTCCACTCCTCCTTGTCCAGAGGTGTTTTCACAAACCATAACAAGAGTTTTTGTTATCCTTGTCCACAGAACAGAAGCTGAAAAAGCCTATTGTTTGCTTTTCAGATGGATAATTTATGGTTTAATCCTCAGCTTTAAATTAGACTGATTACTCTAATTCACTGAAAGGCCTTAAATTATCTTCAATGACTCTCTAGTCCATATAGTCTAATGTATCTTGATTTTTTTATTATTTTTTAACGTGCCTTGTCTTTTTGACTAGGCTCTGCAGGATTGCACTAGCTCCATAATGCAGTAAAGTTGAAAACTGAAGATTAATTTTTGAAAGGGATCTTCCATTATTTTCAGAAGAAAAAAAGAAAAAGATTATAGTTCGGTCCTGTGCTAACTGGAAGGTTTTGGCTGGCCTCTCACTAAAAGCACTTGAACCAGAGGCACATCATGTACCCTAGGCAAGTGCTAAATATAGGGAGAGCCTGTTAACCTTCAGCAAATGCCCACAGGCTATTTATGGCAATATACTGCTTTGAACATAATTTATTTTTCATTGTGGGGGCAAATATGCAATGGTTTGGCCCAAAAATGTATTTTCATTACAGTTTGTAATGCTTATTGTGTGTGTGTCAAAGCTGTCCCAGCGGTGAAGAGAAACACAGAATAAACCTTTTGCTTGTGTTTCTTTACGGTCCATCATTAGTTTACATTTAATGCAGAACTGAACGAGAGGTGAAGGAGCTCAATGTGAAAAGGAACGGTGTTGTATATGGAATAAATATATCCCAGTGTATGGTTGCATAGAAAAGTCAAGGATGCATAGAATGACCAAATGTAAATTGAGGAAATGGGCCAAATGGATTTTGAATATGCACTTTTAATGTGTAACTTTTGTATGTTGTGTGGTACATATATATTTTGCTTTTGATGAATTAATGAGGTACAGGTAATTGTGGCTTAACTTTTTAGATACATTTTAAGATGCCCACAGCCACATGGGATTTAGTTTTGTTAGAAAAGAAAGGCATGTCTTTTTAAGACTCAATTGAAGGTGGCTATTGCGAGCTTTCATATTTAAGTAACAAAATATTTTCGCTTATTTGAAAAAGGCATGTGAATGGTAAAAAACTTTGAGGGGATTTTTCCCATCTTGACGTACATGCACGGCTCCCACAAACACCTGGGGAGGCTGTGCACACATCCAGGAGTGTTTCCCTGAAATGTCAGATGGTATCTGCAAGCAGAGACTTGCTCAGTCTTGCATTTCAGTTATTGTACTAGCATTGTGGATGGTATTGAAATTCTGCATAATGTGAAAAAAGGATGAAACATTTGTAAACTGCTTGTCATGGGCCAGTTCTTTACTATATGAACCTTAGCTTTAATATCAACATCCTCAGTGTTTGATAGCTTTGTTTACAATTGGGAGGAAAAGTCTGCAGTAGTGCACACTCTAAATGTTCCCTGAGTTATTGCATTGAGTTTACTGTAATAGTGATAATATGCTGTATTTCTTTTTTTGGGGGGAAGATTGGGGTTTTACAGTGGGGAATGGGAGGAGATCTCACCTAATTTATAAACAACTTTGTGTAAGGGTTTGAGTTTGCCTATTAAAAAAAGTCGTGCAGGGAAGAGAGGAAGAATTTCAGATTGTTTCTCCATCCTCATTTCATTGAGATTCATCTGACTTGCTCTGAATGAAATTTTTAGAGGAAAGAATATTTAATTTTATACTTTGGCATCTAGTGAACCACTTACAAAGGTAAATTGGAAAAAAATGCCCAGTCCCATTTTGAAGACTAAAACCTCCAAACATGAATTTTTTCTTACCCTCTAGCTAAATCTTTATGATGGCTAAAGTGTAAAATCAGAAATTTTAATAATACACAAGGCATCAAATGATATATATACAGAGATTTATCAATTTTTAAATATTTATCTGAGATAAGGTCTCACAGGCATTCTCCAGAACAGGAGGTGAAGGTGTTTATTCCAGAATCATATTTTTGCTGCACTGTGTAACGTGTTGGGACTTCAGCTCCTCATCCTCATCACTGTAACGCTCACAGCGCTCACGTGCAAAGTGACTTGAATATTTAATGCTGTAATGATTGCCCAGGTCAGCCTGTTCTAAAGCAACAACTCACAGTAATCAGATGGAAAGCTTAAAGATTTCTAGGATGTTTTTTTTTCAAGCCTAATAGCACACTTAGTACCAAAAAAATGTCAGACACTGTGCTGTGATATTGTGTGCATCATAGAGTGTCCCCTCCTCGAGCCAGGCAGTGTGAACTGTGTGTGACACCAACAGGAAAGAGCCCTCTGCTGATCCATCTGTTCAGACTGGACTTTCTTTATTTATGTTTTCAGGTTCTGACAGATCTTGAGAAAAAGGTAAAGCAGTTGCTGTATTCTTAAGTGAGTGCACTAATTATTCACCTCTTTAATTATTTACATGCAGTGTTCTCACTGGAACGGGACGTTGATAATTCCAACCTTCCCCTTTGGATTCAGTAACTCGGTTTCATTCCCCACATCTCAAGAAGTTGCCCTTAAAGCCTCAGTTGGAAGTGCAGCAGATCAGGAATAATCAGTGGTCAGGTTTTTCCAGGCTGAGACCCTGGGGGTTTTTCCTGGTTCCCTCCAGATTAGGAATATGCCTCTGTATGAAGGTGCCATGTTTTGGCTTGCCAACACTACTCTCATAGATGTGAACCACCACTTCTGTGCTTTTCTGGGGAGAACCCTGCATGTGTCCTGTGTGTGTGTGCGTGTGTGTGTGTGTGACTGTGTGGTGTTTTTTGTCAAGGGTGACTTTCTAAAAATAAGGACTCAATTTGCTGTTAAAATGCTATTATGTATTATATATATATATTTTTTTTTTCTCCATTCAGACCTCTCCTAAGGAGATGCTTTGGGTGGAAGTTGCTTCAATAAATAATCCTTATTTCCTAGTCCATTTACTGCATGCAGAAGTATGAACACATTGTGCCTTTATAGGAAACTGTTGCAATGAAGGGATGATTTAACAGGGTGCAAGGTCTTTGTAAAATGTATTTGTAAAGGTGAAGAATGCTCTTTGGTACACAATTGAGATGGAAAAGTTCAAATTGCATTTGACCTCTGTTGCATGTTGATTCTTGCTTCCTAAATTCAATTTCACCAAGGTACAAACTACACAAGCAAGTGGAATAAGTATTACAGATACAAGTTGAGTAATGGTATATTTTTGTGAAATTGTGATAATATTTGCTGTTACAAGATAAGTGTATGTCAAAACGTGATAATCATGGACACAAGGATACTCTAGTTCTGATGTTTTTGTACACATTGAGTATTTAGTATAAAATTCACCTTTGCACAGGAGATCAGTAGAGGACCTACACAGAGATTGTGTTCCTTTTAAATCCTCACAGCAAGGCTTCTCCTTTGGGAGAATAAAAGCCATGTGCAGTATTTGAAACTGTGTTTCATAGAAGGCAGTGAATTGCAAACGTGAGGTACTGCCACCTGAAATGTTGTCAAATTTTGTTCAATTTTACAGTTGATTAAAATTCCTAAGCTTAATTGCTTTTTTTTTGTAATTGACAAATGGAATGTTACCTGTCCTCTGTCTGTTGTCAGTAGTGTGTTTAGTGCAGAGCTTAGCTCCTTAGCTAGCCAAGACACTTAGTCTCATATCTTGGCTTCTGCTTACAGTAAATGGACTATGTTTGTAAAGGGAATTCACTATTTCAAGTGTTTTGCAAGGATCTTCACTGTATTTGTAACCTGGTTTTTGAAGGCTTAAGATCAATGAGTCCTATTTTAGAAGTTAAACCAGTGAAATGACTTGGACCTGTTTTGGGGTGGAAATGATAAAGAGAAATTCAGATATGTAAACAGTCGTATCAAACCATCCAGCCTTTTTTTATCAGCTGATGTTAATGGTGAAATACTTTTTGTACCTTGTTGCTGAAAATATTTTTGCGTTTCAGCACATCAAGTTACAATAAAGTTGTTACTTATACAGAGTGTGTCTGTCTTTATTTCTTGTCTGTGCTTGCATTTGTTCCCAATGGCTGCCTTTGCTTTGAGAAAGATATTTTGTCTGCACTGTCAGTCTGATGTCAAATATGCTGCTGTTCTTTTGGAAGCCTCCTTTGGGGAGGATCTTGCAGCCTTGGTTATTTTTAATTTTAACCCATTAACCTGGTTATTTTTCTGGTTTGACACTTTAAAGCTCGGGACAGCTTAACTTTCCCACCTGAGGTGTCTCCCTTAGCACAGACTCCGTCAGGGCTGGTGGGAAGGAGGGTTGATGCTGTGGTAGTGAAGATGGGATTGGTGGGTTTGAAATCTGCTTTCTTCTTCCACCCACCATCAAAACCCATCATCCTTTGTCCTGCCAAGGAGCACAGGCTGCTGCTGAGCCCATCCAGCAGGAATGCTGTTGGCATTTGTTACAGGAGAAGTGCTGTGGAAGAGGAGGAGTGGTATGGAAGGGGTTTCATGTGGTTATAAATATTTGCAGTGATATGTGGCGCTGTTGGCATGTGGCTTTGGATACTCTGAACTCCTGAAAATGGTGATGTCAAGGTAAGTTATTTTATAAAAAGTGTGTGTCTGGGTAGGTACATGCAAAATTCTCCAGGTGTGCTTAAAACAAAATAAATCATCCCTTAACTGACTCCACAGTGATCCAGTCTGATGTTCTTCATGGGGTTTGTATCAGTAATGGCAAAACTCACATCCCCACAGAGAGTTCAGTAACCTCTGAGGGGAGCAGGACTGGTTACCCCTGAGTGGTATCAGAATTATTTATGCAATCCAAATGTCTGACCTGAGCTTGAAATTCCAGATAAAGAATGTTAAACTTCATTATTTCTTTATTTAGAAGGCCATATTTTTATCCTTTCTGAAGATGGTTTTCCTCCCAGTGGTTAATCATAAAAAATGTTGTTATTCAGCAAAATTGATTCAATGAGGATTGATTTTAGAAACCGCCTGGGTTTTTTTTTTTCTGTAGTAAATTCCAGGGGTTTTTTGTGTGGAAACTAAGCACTTGAAGAAATCCTTTTCTCCTTTAAGTTGAATATTGTGAAAAGTATTTTACAGTGTTGGTCCAGTCCTGTGTATGTCCTCTTTCTTTAAGAGGGAGAAGCTCAAATATTGATTCTGAATTGGTGATAGAGGCTGATGGGTAGAAACCATCTCTTGCTGTACAGCATTGCCTGTCCTGCCCTGTGCTGAGGGGATGGTTTGGTGCTGAAGTGTTTGAGTGCAGCCTGAGCAGTCAGGTGAGAAATTAAAGTTGATTAAAGTGAGTCTTTGTGCCACTACTCCAAACTTCATAGCATTAATGGCTTTCTGTGTTTTAGATGGCTTCAGTTACAATTACTATTCAAGGTAGAATATTACCCATTCCACTACAAATTTTACTTGCCAGATTTATTAAGTAAATTAGATTAAAGATGCAGCTACTTCCATTACACACAAATAACTTTGCACTTAACATTGTGATAGTGTGCTAACAGAGGAAATGCTATTAATTGCCTCTTAAAATTAGTCTGGAACAGTTTATTTTTCTGCAAACATCTTGGCAATTTTCCACTAGAAGAAGTTGTTTCTTGTTGTCAGTTTTGAAGATTCCTTCTTTGTACTCTCAGAGAAAGTTGAAAAAAATACAAGGAGTCCGGTGAAGGATTTCAGGATTTGCTTTTTCCATTACAAGCACTGCACCAAGGGAAAAAACCCATCCCAGGCTCAGCTGAGAGAGTTCTTGAGTGCTTCAGAATTGCATTCCAGGGGGTGTCAATAAGTTTTATTTTAACAGCATGTGAAGCTGGTGCTCAAAGTGTAAAATTTGGCTTCTTGTGAGTCAAGTATAAAGAACAGAAACAAGCTTGTGATTTTTGAGACTCGGGAAGAAAAACCAGCGTTGCAGAGTTTGCATGGCCTTGGCTTATGGAGAAAGTACCGGGAGTGTTTTGAGCTCTTGGTTCAAGTGTTTGAGGGAGCAATACCAGGTGATCATCATCCTGTCAGGCAGGGAGCAGGGCCTTCTTTGAAAATGTTTCCTGACACCAACGTGTTTGCCTTTAGAGCTTGGAGCATAACAATATTTTGGTGCAGGTGCTGTGTTTCAATCAAGGGTAGGTGGATAATGAGTGGAAATCTCTGCTTTGCCCAACTTATGCATGTTTCATGCGTTGGCAGTGATAGTCATGCAGAAAATAAATTACACCATGTCAGACTTGGTGCTGCTGATCAGAGTGGAGACAACTGCTGCTGCATTTTAAGCAGTCACAGTGTTTGACTTCCCACGTTTCTCCCTGCACAGTTGACTGAGCCATTTCTGTTAAAAAAGGTAAATTTTGAAGAGTATGCAAAAAACATTCTAATAGGATGAAATCTTAAAGCATAGAAGCTCTAGCTTGTCTGACCTATTTTAACCTTAATTGCTACATAAACTATTCATATTTTCAATTTTTAAGTTGGTGAGTTTTCAGTAAGCTTTGACATTAATTTTATCTATTATCTGCACAATTTTCTAACCCAGCTGTGTTTATTGAGTCTTGAAACTTTAAAACAAACCACCTACTTGCTACTGAAGTGTACAAGTGAAATGTTTCCCTCCAGCAGACATTTAATCTTGCCTCTGGTCCTTGTGCCATGCCCAGATTAGGAGCTGTGGTGGTCTTAGTAAAGCCCACACCATGTGTTTTTAATGGAGAATAAAAATGGTCAATGAAATGGTGCATCTTGTCCCTGTCACCTCTTGCAGGTTGGGCTGCCCTTGTCAGGCACACACAGGAGGGAATTCCTGCACTGCCAAGCCCTCGTTCCTCCCACACAGCAGCACTGGGGTGGTTGTGCTGGATCAAGGGTTTGTACCAGCTCTGATGGGGAGGATTATTGCAGAGCCACAAATAGAGGGACGTAAAATATTCGTGTATTTATTGGCTGTTCTGGTCAAGATGGATTTGAGGCGTGGGTATGGGGCAGGGTGGATATTTTTTGAATGCAGCTTTTTCTTCAAATGCCTTGCTGTTCATCTCTTGTGGGTTTTTTGAATGTGTGCTGGCACCTCTCAAATAATGGAAATAAATACAAAATACCTAGTGAACCTGCAAACGCTTTATAGTGAAATCTGAGCAAGTTCAATTTTGCTGATTTAAAAAATGGAGATACAAATTTCCTTGTGATGGTGCCTTCTAGCAGAAAATGTCAGATGTGGTTAATCTCAGAACAAACTATAAAAGGGGTTAAATTGTGTACTAGATTAGGAAAATACTCAGTGTTTTACCAGTAGTGCTGGAATAGCAGGCATCTACTTCTGACAAGCTGACAGACCAGAGAATTGAAACTTAATGAATCTTAATGCTTTCTGTCATGTACTTCAATTTTCTCAAATTATTTCTCCAATTAGTTCTAGTCTTTGTGAAGGAATGATTAATGATAATTAATACATCCTAATAATTTGCATATTCAATCTCCAGTGTTTCTAAAAAAATACAAATTTGTGTATGTGAGCAAGGCTGGTTTGTCTGTTACTTCTTTGGGGTGCTGGGGTTTTTCAGATTTTCAGCTTTGGATTTCCAGTTGAACAGGGAGAATAAGATGGATGCATTAGGGAGTTTAATATGGTCTCTCCAAATAAATAATTTGGACATAACCCAAGGCTTCAATCTTTCCTGTAAAGAAGTTTTCTCTTCAGTGGATAGGTGGGGAGGGTAGGGGTACAAAGTTATTGTCAGCAGCTCAGCTCATCCTTTGAGCATCAGCTTTGGGAAATATTTACAGCTGCAATTTGGCAAAACTGAGTAAATCCTGGAGGGCATCTGCTCTTCAGAGGTTGGTTTTGGTTTGTTTATTTTATTTTTAGAGTCTCTATATGCCTCCTTTATATTGTCATTAATTTTGTTTTACCCTGGACATGCACACATGGAGGGATTTATCCAAATAAATAACCATGTGAATTTTGTGTTTAAAATCAGTACCATGGGGTTTTGAAAGTCACTGGTTTTTTGTCTGCACAGGAGCTCTGGCTTTCCATGCTGCTCTGCAGGTATCCAACATTTGACTCATTAAAACAAACCCAAAACTTGCCCCAGCTCTGGGATCCTGCAAGGGTCTGGATGTCTGAAATCAGCATCTCTTTGGGTAGCTCCAGAAATCCTTTTTCTTTAGATAAACTTCATCAAAGAAATGGAGTGTTGGCAGTTTCAGCTGTTTTAAATCAATAAATACTTCATTCCAGTTGTTTTGCCACCCAGTTAAATATGTAGTGTTTACTGGGGCAGTGTGCCCCAGTTAGATTCACCTCTGAATATTCTGTACCAATCATTGCTGAAGTGCTTAAGCAGAGTATAAAACCTGTTTTTATGGAAGAATTATCCTGAAAAAGCAGTGTGGGTGTTCAGAATGTGTTGATTTGGTAACCAAGGTGCACCCTCAGCAGGAGGCTGCAGTTTGCCAGTAAGGTGTTGGAATATTCTGGGCAGTTGGAAAAAGAAGCAGAGGTAAAAAGTGCAGGTGTTTTATCACTTTAAAGGAGAAAGGTTTGGGGTTTTTTTAAATAATCAGCTGTTGAGGGTGCTCCATGTGGTATAAAACTAAGCATTCTGAAGTTGGGCCAATTTTGTGTAATAAATACTCAAAGTTACACTATGAACAGTTGTATTTACTTTGTCAGTGCTGTCAAAAGAATCCATAATCTTGCAGCTTGTTTGCAGGGAGCAAACTAAACATTCCTGATTCCTCTGTATAAAAATATGTAGGGGAAGGTGCTATTGCACTGAGATTGTCTTTAGCAATAAACCTGGTTTGTGTTTTTGCATGAATTACAGAGATGGAAAGAAGTTTTTCCTGGGGCATTTTTCTTCCTTTTTAGAAGCAAGAATGGAACCTGGGCCTGGCTTAGCAACATTCAGTGCCACTGGGACAGCATCAGGAATAAAAATAAGCTTTATTTACCTGTATGTACAGATTCTCACCCCAGAACTATCAATAATTGTCATAGTTCTGTAATCTTTACTTGCTTCTTGTAGGGCTAAACTTGGTGACTATTCCTGCAGCTCCCCAGGGTTAAACAGCTGGGAGGGAAGTGCTGCAAAGGGAGGTTGGCCACTGTGTGGGGCTGTTAAAAGCTCTTTATTCAGCAAGTTTGGCTCAGAGAGTGAAGCTGGGGAAGTGAAGTGAGGGAGGGCACTTCAGTGGGGCACTTGCACTTTGTTATGTTGTTATTGTTTTATTTTACATCATCAACAGAAGATTCACCAAATAATGGGTAAGCAGAGGGTGATGAGTGCTTTTATTTCCAGTAGATTTGAGCTGGAAGGACTTGGTGTCCCTCTCACACGGTAGGCCAAGTATTCTTTGCCATTTGCACCTTGCAGAATTTATTTTGTGTCCCTCTCCTGGCTGCTGGGAGTGGGTGAAGGGAAATGACAGAGGGAGAGGTTCTGGCTGTGCTGGGAGTGCTGGGCTCACTCACCTGTTCCTGTGTCGGGGTTACTCTCGCTGCTCTGGGGAATAGCTGCACAAACGATTTGGAAGGGAGGAGAATCTCTCTTTGGTCCCCAGAGCTGTGTGCTGGCACCATGTGTGTCCTTCTGCAGCCTGGAGAAGGGATTTGGACACGGACACATGGAAGAGCCTGGTGTGATGGTGGTACAGTTTGTTTTCTGAAGGTGTTGGTTTAGCAGAACATCACCTTTACTACACAAATACCTGAGCCGAGTGCTCATTGTGAGCTTTAATGTGCTTTTGTATCCTGCAGCAGATTCAAATGTCAGTCATATTCTCCTTATTTCACAGCCCCCCTGATCCCTGGGGAAGGTGCACATGTCTTTGTGTTCCTTGTGTCTCCCCAATAAAACAACCCTCCAGGAGGAAATCTGTGCAGGCCATACAGCGAGATGTCAAATTAATTGCACCGAAATAATGAGTTAGCACCAAATGCTAATTAAATATTGATGGAAGTCATACTTTCAATTATCTTCATTATGGCACAATGTTTTATGTAGACATGAAGTGCTAGGAATGTGGGCATATATTATCATTAATCTTGTCATACAAAAATATTAGCAATTTCTCAAAATCCACTGTAAATGTGCTGGAGGCCCGTGTTTAGTGTGTTTTTGACAGAGCAAAGTTTTTTGTGGTGTTTTTTTTTCCTTTTTCTTTTGAAGGAGCAGGGCTGGAAGGGCCAGGAGATGGGGCTGAGACAGAGGGGGCTGGTGAGTGAGGTGTGGCCCAGGGTGTTCTGCTCTGGGACAATGTGTGCACTAGGAAAAAACCTTTAATCCCAAGAAATTTAGTAAAGAGAAGGACTTTGTTAGTCAAAAACAAAAGGGCTAACTAGACTAGAGGCTAATTAAATGTTGAGTCCCAGGAAGAATCCATTCCAAAACCAGTTTCATATGCAGTTGCCTTTGTGGAGGATGGACAGAATTTACCATGTAATTCACAGATTAAACTGGTACTGTAGTGTGCAGTCTTGCTGCTCTCAAGTCCGTTTGAGCTCTTCTAGAAAAAGAAAAAAAAATTACTTTCAAGACCTCCAAAGTCATCCTGGAAAATACTGTCCTAGGAATTCTTTTCATTTTAAATGGAACTTCTTTTTCATCAATCGATAGAAGGCATAAACTGAGGTGAAAAGTAATCCTTCCTGCAGACTTTGAGGAAGGGAAAAGTTTGTACAGGACTGCCTTGGTGGGCCTTCTTTTCCAAGCTGGAAAAGAGATCATCCTGCCATCTCTGCATGAAGAAATAGTAAAAAAAAAAAAATAAAATAAAATGCTGCTTTTGTGCCTCTTGGCCATAATTGGTAACTTCTGCAGCAGGTGAGTGTGAAGGATGCTCACAGCAGTGGCTGCATGAAGTGCCAGTGTGTCTGTGTTCCTGTCCCAGGAGTGAGAACGTTCTTTGTCACTTCTGAGAGGCTGAGAGTGGCGACAGGTGGGTGACCATAATTAGGGAGGAGGATGTGAAGCTTTTTATTGCCCTGGGTGCAGCCTTAGTGCCATTGTCTAAGTGTAAATTGTCCCGAAAAGATGACTCTGAGATTATTCACCCCAGACTCTCGCCGGGTCCAGGGAGAGGCATTTTCAAATTACCAGTGGTGAAGTGTGGCAGAGCAAAAGGAGCTCTTGAGCTGAAGCACAGCTAATGCCCAGCAGAGCAGAACTGCAGCAGCAGCTGCTCAGGAGGTAATTCTGTGCTCATAATGATTCCAGCTCCTCTCAAAAACCATCACTCTGCAAGTGTCCCTCATCTGAAGCACAGAGCTTCCCCAGACCATCAGAATGGAATCTCTCCACATCCCGAGCTTGTGAAATTAATGACTGAATATTATGCTGAGAGCCATTTAATTAAAAACACTTTCATTAATAATGCAGTTGGAGAGTGTATGTGTGTTATGTAATTAAAGATAGTACATCAGTAAATGATACTATGCAAAACCAATTCAAAAAATTCAAATGAGTTGGTGTAGCATAAGGAACTTAATTCAAGTGGGAATAAAGTCAGTGTGAAATAAGCTCAGAGGTTGGTTTTTTTTTTTATTTTATTTTTCTGGAAGCTGCAATTAATCTGCTTCTGGCAACACAATTCAATACTCATATTTTAAGTAAGGGGCTGTGCTTGTTTTAAAGATAACTGGGGTGGTGGATCAAACTAGATTTCTCTTCCCTCTTTTTTCCAGATAGAAGGATCTCTAAATGTCTGGACACTGCTGATCCTGGCTGACCTGGGGATGAGGGCAGCCTTGCACACCATTCCTCTGTGCTGCTCTTTCTGCTTGCAGCATTCAGGTTGTGCCTGGCTGTGACAAAACACTGTGGGCCTGGAGTTTGTGGTATTTTCACTTTAAAACCCAGTGCTGGAAGGGGAAGAGAGGGGTTATTCCCTCGGGGCAGATCAATCTCCCTGTGTGGCACTGCCTTCAAGCTGCTGGGTGCTTTGGTTTGTGTTGTTTTCCTCCCCCCCCGGTGCTTTGGCTAATCCAAATCTTCCCCGATTGAAGTCAGAAACGCCTCAGTTAAATATATCTGACAGGAGAAGTGGATTGGAATTAAGCAGCTCTAAGTACTATTTAATAAATAGGCTTGCTTATCATCTTCAATATGGCAACTTGAAATGGTTTTTAATCCTTTAGTTTACCTGCTCAGAAATCTGTGTTAAATATTCTGTGCTCCCAGGTTGGCAGTGCTCAGCATCACCTGCTTCAGACACACTCTGCCACCTCCTCTTCTTTGAGGGAGCGCTGCTGGCTTAGGAGGGACTGACAGCTCCTCTCAGAGCACTTTCCTGCTAAGTCTTCTCCTGTCCAAGTTAAATGAACTTGATGTGTTTTGAAAGCCTGGGCTGATTTTTCTTTTTCTTTGTCATTCTCTAGAACAGCTCGGTGTGAGTTGCATTTCATCGGGGGCTTTTGAGATGTGGGCAGGAGTGTGAGTGCTCTCCACCCATCTAAAACCTCATAACTGGGATGTTTATCTGGTGCCTGTTTAGGTGTTTATCAGTTTAATAATGAAATAATTTGATTTGAAAGGAACCTTCAAGACTCTCTTGTTCCACATCTTCCCTAGACCAGGTTGCTCCAGGCAGGATCTCCAGCCCAAAAGATGCCAAATCTTGTTTTCTGGGAAGCAACAGTGACTAGAAATTCAAAGCAAACACCTTGATAGCTTTAGGTGGGTGTGAGGTTTTGGTCATTTTAAGCTTCAGGGCTAATTCAAATAACCTCCGAGTCTCATGTTTCACTATTCTCTTTCCTGCCAATTTGGAACCAATTATAATGTATCACCTTTCAGGAAGATCACCAGCTTATTTGGAGCTGTTAAGATAAGGTAGCCGAGGTTTAATTGGCTTGTAATGATGAAAGAGCCACGAACTGTCTGGGAATGAGGAAGAGAACAAGGAAATGGGATTTGAGTCTGAGGGGGCAAATGAAGGGCTGCCAAGGGCAAGGGTGAGGGCTGGATGCTGGTGTGGGACCAGGCTGCCAAAAAAGCTGCCCTGGTTTCCAGGGATGGTTTGCATGAGAGGCAGGGCAGCCCTGGGTGCTGGAAGGGGGTCCTGGGGCAGCTCTCCCAGGGGCTCCTTTGTTGTGGCTGAGCTCGACTCCTGCTGATGCCTTGTGATGGCTGAGCTCAAACAGAGACTGGACAGAGCTAAAGAATAAAGTAGGGGTTTATTAGGAGGTTTCAATAGATCCACCTTGGGCAGCACAAGAGTCCAGCCAGGGCTGCACCCAAGATGAACCAAAATGGTCACAAAATGCACGACTGGGCACAGGGTCTCACACTTTGATCAGTTCAGCTCCATTTGCATCTTGGAGTTAATTGTCCCATTCCAGCTTTAGCCCATGAAGTCCCATCCTGATTGTTTTTCTCTCTCCAGCCCACAGTGTTTGTGCTCTTGGTGCTGAGATTTGGATCATTTGTCCTTGGTGCCCAGCTAGAGAAGGAATTGTTTTGTCTCCCTGCTCTGTGAAGGGAGCTCACCATCCCCTAATATGAAGCTCAGAACTACACACTAAAGCAGCACAGAATCTGAAAAATACAAAAGCTAAACCCTGAGGCATCAGTGCCATCAGGCCACATCCTGTGGTGCTCCTGCCCTGCTCCCATGGCCCAGCTCTGGGTGGGAGTTCCCCTCTGCCCTCCTGACAAGCCAGAAGAGCCCCCATGTGCCAGCTCAGCTTCCCACATCACTGCTTTGCTGGCAGCTGGGAAAGCTGTTTGAGCTCTTGGCTTGCACAGGGGGATGCTCATCACGCTGAGCCCTCAGTGCAGCTCAGCTCCCCCTGTCTGGGCGAGGAGTCCCAGCACATTCCCAGAGGGAAGCGAGCCAGGAGATCTCTGGGTCCAGCTTTAAGTGTTCCATGTGGGCTCCAACCCATGCCCTTGGTGTGACCAGCACCTGCTCTGGCAGCTGAGCTGATCTCAGTGCATTTGCCATAAGATGAAGAAAACACATTAAAAAGTCCTGCGTTTGCCATAAAATGAAGAAAATACATTAAAAACTCCCTGAAGCACTGGAGTTTTTTTCCCCTTCTGTTCAGGCTTGAGGACAAAAGCAGAGAGCAGTGCAAGAGACTGACCTGGTTGCTGTTCAATTCCTGTTGAATAGGAAGGTGCTGATATTTCTTTTGGAGTCTATTTTAGAGTCTCACCACTGTTTATGCAGGTAGGAATTTTTTCTTCTCCAGCTAAACTGTTTTCCCATGACTGTGATTGCTTTTTAATTGGGCTGCAGCTGGTGCTGGATTTGTGCTGAGTTGGAGACTGAATTACATCTTTGGAAATAGCAATTTTTTGTGATTTTTTTTTTCTTTTTTCCTTTCAAAATTCAATCAGGATGGCTGGAGTCCTTGCTTGAGGGTACCAAGAGCTCTGCCCTTGCTTCTGGCTGACAACCCCCAGTATTTGGGGCTGCAGAGCTGTGCCATGGAGTTGGTGGCAGCAGCCTTGGCCGTGCCCTGTGGGCTCTGTTCAGTTCCCATCACTCCTGGCTGCACATCTGAGCAGGTTTTTCAGCTCAACAACCCCCAAGGGAGGCATGGTTTGAGGCATGGTTTGACACCAAGCAGAATATTTCATAATTCAGCTCCTCTTCTGTAAACCCACTTGATTTGTAAGCTCCAAAACAAAGGATGCTGCTCCTGATGGACACGTGCAGGAGGTGCTCACGAGGGAGAGGTGGGAATGGCAAAGTCTGGTTTTTCAAACTAGACACCCTCCAGCTAAAAATCCACTTGATTGATGTGTGTTCCATTGAGCTACTTAGTGTAGAGCAGCTTGTTATTGTCTTTTCAACTGTGCAAATTTGAATAGAGACGGTGCTAATGACGAATCATTATTATACTATAAATAAAACATTATCCAGATTATGCTGGTCAACAGAGCATAAAACAAATAGCAAATTCTAATGTCCTTGAATTACAATTTAAAAAGAAAAGCAGCACAGGATGCTGATCTGCATGGAAGCTTGGTTGCTGTGAGAGTTTTTCCAGTTGCATCAGGATCATCCAGGGGCTTGCTCATTTGCAGATTCACCCTAAAAAGCAAATGTGTAACCTCAGAAACCTGAAGGTCCAGAGGACAAAATTCTTCAGGGTGAAGAGAAGAAAAAACCCTCAAGTTGTTACTTCCTTCCTTAAGTTGGAATGATTATAAAAACATGGATGTGCATGGTTCCTGCAGCTCTGCACAGAGTGCTGGCCAAAGAAAAAGCTGAGGCTTTTTATGTTTGTATGAATGAGCTTTTTTTGGAAATTTTTAATGTTCTCCCCATTGGGTGGGAAGAACAATAGGAAAGGCATTTAGCAAGAAGTTTATATATTTAATATGAACTCCCCAGGAATGTGGTCACAGCCCCAAACCTGCCGGAGTCCAGGAAGTGCTTCAGGCACAAGGGGGGATTTTTGGGGTGTCCTGTGCAGGGCCAGGAGCTGGACTCAATGATCCCTGTGGGACCCTTCCACCTCAGGATATTCCATGATTCTGTGACATTTTCACTGATATAAATGTGTGCAAAACTGTCCTGTGGAGACTGGGATTAAATAAAGGCTGTATATTAAAAACTTCTAGATTAAGTTGCTGCAGTCATAAATTGTCATTGCCCACTCAGGACACTTTTTAAATCTGGTATTTAATCATTCAAGTTTCAAAATCCTTTGAATAAGATCCATAATAGCAACATTTTGAAACTTGTCTGAAACACTCACCTGCTACACAGGAAAATGTTTTTAAAAACTCTTGCCTGTCCTGTGTGAAATGAAATCACATTTATTTCTGTTTACATGGGCAGCATGACATCTGACCTAATCAAGCCTGTCATCATTGCATTGTGTTTTGCTTACCCTGCTGGGTGTAAATCATTTCTTCTTAAGCAGATTTTGACTGCAGTAAGAATGAAACTGCCTTTTTTTTTTTGTTGTTTTTGCTGTGATGTTTTCAAAATTAACCTGGAAGGAAAACCACCCACTGCTTTTAGGCTGATTCATAGATTATTGTGGTTGGAGCAGAGTGGTGGGGGCTTGTTGGGCGTGATGGGTTTGGTACCACAGCTCCCTCCCTCTTCTCCAGGCTGCTTCCCTGTGCCAGGGCTGCCTGGAGGAGACTGGGGTGAGTTTTTCTCCCATGGTTTCTCTTCCTGAGCCTGGAAACCTCAGCTGGGAAGTGCCACAGCCAGGGAGGAGGAGAATCCAGCTCCCCTTTTGATGAGGAACTGAGCAAGGGCTGAATCAGCAGGGAGCTGCCTTCTCTCCCAGCACGTTCCTGCTTGGGAATGTTGTCCAATTTCAACTTTCCTCTTCATTTTAATGTACCTGGTGCAATTATTGAACAGTTAAGGGTTGTCTTAGTCAAAACATGTGCTTCATTTCTCAAATCTCATGGAATGCTGCTGAACTACTCTGCCTGGGCTTGTGCACAGTTCACTATAGCACACATTTAAATATCTCCTAGAAAAACAAAATCTATCTGGGCAGAAATGTGCAGTGAGATATTGCTGTTCCTTAGTTTTACTTTGTCTCTTCATACATGCAACATTTAAAACCAAACATCACACGGGCCACAAGCAAGTGCCAGATTTAATAAACTCTCTTTATTTACATACAAATACATGTACACATATGTTCTGTATATGTACACATATTTAAGTGTATATACATACATGGTTTCCACATACTCTACAATAAATAGCATGTAGGGTTTTCTTTTAATTGCCTACAGTGCTGAGTAAAAATACATGGCAATAAAATCATGGCTTACAGCTAAGTTACAAAAGCACCAAGCACTGAACTCGTAGCAATAAATCCAAGCTCATGTACAGCTGGGGTGAGGACACGCTATACAGAATACAAAGAGACCAACTTGTAGGAATTGACAGGATTAGGCAAACTAAAAAACATCATTATAGACCAGGAGAGACTCTGTATGAAATAAGATGAAGGAAAACATTTAGATTATTGATCAAACTAAACCACACATTTAAATTTGTCACCTAAAGAGAAAAACAAATCACCCAGTTACTCGTATATTTTTAACAGAGTAATTTTTTTTGTGTGAGTCTTTACCAAGGAAATCAGAATTAATCTCATGAGTGAGTCCTTCTGAGCTGCCACAGTCACTTGTGTGTGTGCACATCACCAAAGAGTATTTCAATAGTGCTTTATTTAAGCTGTGTGTAACTCCTTGAACCCTGTGTGCGAGCCTGACTGAGGCAATCAGCACTTCCCCAGCCAGCTCCTTCCACAGGACCTGTGACATGGAGCTGTCCCCAAGGGGCAGCAGAGCAAACTGGCAGCAGATCAACACCCAGAGCAAGCACAGGGGTGATGCTGGAGCTGCATGGCCAGAGCCAGCCACGGACCACAGCTGGTGGAGCACAGCCACAGCTGGACCCTCCCTTGCTGCAGCTGCAGTGCAGGGAGCTGCTGCTGCTCTAGGGGAAAGCCTGGCTGGGTATTTATATTAAAATTTCAAACCTGCTTTATGAGGTGAAGGTGCATAGATTTTTGTTCTCTCTCTTTGTCATGGCTGATACTTTGACTTAGTAAGTGCAGTGCAGTGCTAAGAGAACATCTGGTGCCAAGAAGGAGAAAGCTGCTGGTTCAGGTATCATCCTTGTGCTGTGATGTGTTTTCCTTGCTGCACTTCAATGCTCAAGGGCTGGATAGCAAAATAATTGTTTCTTTTTCCTGGAAGCCAGCCCCTGCTACAGTTCAGCGAATCACAGAATGGTTTGGGTTGGAATGAATCTTTAAAGATCATCCAGTTCCAACCCCCTGCCATGGGAAGAGGCACCTTCCACTAGACCAGGTTGACTTAAACAGAGATTATCTTTCCTCTAGGTATTTATAGATTCTCTGCTGCTGCAAAATTAATACTGGAGGGTGTGTGCTTGTGTGAATGTGTGAGAGGAATCAAACCCAGTAGTGGGCATGGGAGGAAGGGATGTATACCACATGTGCACACCTGTGGGGTCTAATAAACTGAAGCTCATTGAGGTCTAATTACATCATTGCATATCCATGGGTAGGGAGTCTGAAGGAAGAACTACTCACTCTTCACTTCAATGAACACCTACAGCTACTACAACTCATAAAAATGCAGATTTCTCTCCTTTTTTATCAAAGAATTAGCACTTCCTCTTAGTATTTGGACTGGACTACTTGAGCCCTCTGTGTAACATTCTTTATGAAAGCAGTGGGAGAGCTGTTTATTTGAAGTTTGGGTACGAGCAGCTTTGAGGCTGCTCCAACACTTGTTCATTCTATTGTCACCTAAAGTTCCCAATGAGAAACAGGACCTGGTAAGCGCTGTCCAATTCAAGTAAAACATAACCTCTCTGCTGTGGAGTTGCTCAAAAAAAAGTGATTTTTAAGCTCAATGTTCATTCCAGACATAATTTAGTTTGATTCTTGCCACGTGCCTGCCTGGCAGTTCCCTTGCGGACGATGAGAGAGCTGAAACGCGACGGCCTCAAAGGAAAACGATTGTTACATAAACAGCTGGATTAGTTACGATACAGCACGAACACAGCTATGGTTTTTAGAGACTTTTGAACCTGATAGGAAACCACATTCCTCCCCAGAAGGTGGATGGGAATGCTCGTTTCTGTGGGATTGGGATCCCCAGGCCGGCTCAGCCGGAGGACAGGTAGGGCGTCTCGCTGTGGTAGTTGTAGTCGGGACAGACCTTCTGCACCAGTTTGTAATCTACGCTGTAGAACGCGATGTAAATGCAGATGACTTTGAAGGGTTTGGAACACAACCAGGAGACATGGCTTTGGGTCTGCTCTTGGTAGCAGATCTTGGAAGGGTCAAAGTTGCACAGCGCAGTCTTTTTGGCGCGGTCTGTTTTCTCGTACTCGATGCGGCAGTTGAAGGACTTGGACTCCTTGGTCTCCAGCGTGGACTGTGGGGATGGCTCAAACTCCACCACCTTGGAGGGCGGCACCAGGCTGACAGAAACATTCCCCAGGCCCGTGGAGTTGTGTCGGAAATAAACGCTGAAGGTTCCGTTGCCGTGATCGACGATTTTCCCCGTGATCAGCAGGTTCAGCTTTACAGTTTTGATGTTGGAGTGGAAGTCACCCCACCCAAACATTTTCTTGAATTTCCCAGTTTTCACTATAGGTCTGCGCTTAGTTCGTGCCAGAGATTCCTGAACCTCCGTGATGTTGGACAACCAATCCCAAAAGTTTTCTATGCTGTCCGAGTAGGACACCTGGCCGTGTTTCAGCACTGGGGATGGTTTGACAAAGAGCCGGAGGGGGTTGATGATCCTGGAGTGGACCACGTTGTCAACCAGTGTCTCTGCAGCATCCTTGTCCTCCCAGTCCAGCACCTCCGCGGCCTGCACCACCCGGCCGGTGTCACAGAACACCTGCTCCAAACAGAAACACAGAGCAGGGTCAAGGGGGGGATGAAACAGCCAAGGCACAGAAGGAGACATTGATATTTAGTTTTATACCCATAGGGTCTGAATTGGTCACCTGGACCACTGTAATGAGGAATTTCTACTGCTCTATGAGAGTTCAAGGATTTAACTCAAAACAGCTTATGGAAGATGCAAAAATCTCAACAGGAAACATCCATGGGGACTCTTGTCCAACCTTTGGACAGGATGATGGCTGTGGTGTGCAAGAGCAGGTGCCCCATGCTCACAATTTGTTAGATGAACACCTGACTGGGGAAAGTGGAAATCCTGAAGACCCCTCTGCTAAAAGATGGAGTGAAATAGAACAGCACAAATTTCCACTCCCTTCCTTTTTCTCCCCACAATCTTCCAGCAGGTTTCGGCTTAAAATCCTGTTCTGTTGGTGCAAGTGTCTCCTAAACCATTTATTGTACATTTATCTTTTCTGGTGCTGCTTTTTCCATTTGATCCAAACCCAGTTTGCACGTTTGTGCCCCTAATTTGACACAGTGACCATGGCCCTGTTTTGGTGTGCTGGTTTCAGCTGCACAGCTGCCTGTGCTTACCAAGGCCCAGCCTTCCAGCAGTGCTGAGCACTCCCAGCCACACAGCACAGCTCAGTTTTAAGATCCATGACAAGGCCAGGCTGAGTCTGCAATCAGAAAGCAAAACTTCCTTCTGGTAGTGACAGAATGGCCTTAAGGTTTCAGAGTCCAACACACAGGTCTCAGTAAAATTTCCAACTCAGTGCAGACACACATATCCCAGGTGTTTCCCTGCTCTCTCTGGCAGACAAGTCCTGTTGGAAATGCAGAACTCCAGTATATGATCCAAAGGTCAGAAGGAAGATCTGTGTTTCAACAGGATAGAAATGATCATCTGACTTTTTAGGTCCTTTAAATCTTGAGTAAATCTTTGGAGAGCTTTTTGTAGAATGCCTTTGGAGAAGGTGCTTTTAGGGTCTGTTCTGTTTAGAACTGCCTTCCACAGTCCTCCTAATGTACAAAAGAAAAACTTTTTCAGCTGCATCTATTTCTACAAAATGTGTGAACAGAACAAAGAGATGTTTAAAATGGGAAGAAGAAAGGACACTGTTGTCCTGCCTGTGTCCCCAGTGACAAACTGCTGCTGGCCAAATGCTGCTCTTGCTCCATCACTGATCCCACAGTGCCAGGATCCAGGTGGATCCCAGTATAACTAATGCAGGGATGGGGTTTTCACTCTCCAGCAGCGACATTACAGGGTGGAAGTTTGCCTAAAGCAGCCAAAATACAGAATCCAGACGTGGAATGTGTAGGATGGAATTTTGTGCTTCGTGTCTCACGAGGGAAACCTCAGTGTTGGGCTTGCTTTTCCCTCTGCTCCTGATCCCAAAGGGTCTCCTGCACCTCTGGTTCCTCACAGGGCTCTGCTTTTACAATATCCAGCTGTTATTTCTATAAATTGCAATTTTTCATTTCATCATCTGCCAAAGATTAGAAACTCCAAAGCCCTTAATCTTCAGTGGGGCCTGTTCTGCAGCAATAGGCTCCAAACCAGAGCCCAAACCCACCACCACATGTCCTTCCTGATCACCCCTAATGCACTGATTATGAAATGTGGAACAGCAGCAACATTCACAGCTTGAATGTTGAAAGGTGACCATCATTATTGCTAAATCATGAAATCACAGAATGGTCTGGGCTGGAAGGGATCTTAAAGATCATTCATTTCCAAACCCCACCTTCCAGCCTGCCTTGAACAATTTCAGGAACCTGTTGCAGTGCCTCATCGCCCTCACAGTAAAAAATTTCTTCCTAATAACTAATCTAAAGCTCCTTCAGCTTAAGGCCATTCCACTTGTCCTATCACTTATTTTTCACTAGAAATAAATCCATGGCTGGGTGGAAATGCAGTGGGCCAGGTGTGTCTCTGCAAAAATACCTTATTTCCTTCTTCAGATTAAAAGTGGGGGAAGAAAAGACAACAGCGATCACTCTCATCCCTAGACCTTGTATGTCAACTTTCTGCCTCTATCTTATATTTTTTTTTATGGCTGAGCTAGGAACCCGAGGAAATAGGAGATTCTAATGGAAACAGTGACAGATGCTGATCTGTACCAGCCCAAATAGCACTGTCATAATGATGCTGGGGGAAACATCACTTGTGCTGTGATGGAAAGCTCCTGGTGAAGCTCTGTCATGTTTATGAGAGGCTCTTCAGCCACTGCTAAGTCTGTCAGCAGCCCAGGATCAGCTGTGAGATGCTGAGATCGCTGGCCATCCCCTCTGGCAGGGAAATCACTCCCCTGCTGCAGAGAATGACTCTGCTCACACCAAGCAAGAAGTGCTGCACACATTTCACCCATCCCCAACTTGACCTGGGGCCTTGAGAAGCACAAAAAAGAGACTTTGCTGCTGCTTTTTTAGATTACAGCTGGGCCCAGGGGCCTGGCAGTGCTGGAACACCAGAAACTTTCCTCATTTGCACAGCTAAATGAAATGCAATTTAAAATGCTAATGACCACTCAAACCATGGGCACCTACAGCTGGTATTGCTGTTAGCAACTGAGTCAGAGGGAAAAGGGCTTGGATATTTTAAGGTGAAATTTATGGAAAGGAAGCTGTTTGGTTCACAGGGGATTCTGGCTTTGCTGGTGCCTGCACCCAGCTCTGAGTGTCCTCTGGCAAGGGCACAGGAACACCCTCAAACATCCTTCAGGGCTCCTTGTCTTCTGCAGTGCTTATTGAAACCCTGCAATGGCTCTTTGGCTTCTCTCCCCTGGCCTTTTATGAGGAGATGCAGAGGACATGGAGCCGTGAGCTCGGTGTATGTCTCTTCTGGGGGCTCTCACACCAGATGAGATGGCAGAGTGCTGCTTTCCCAGGGGTGCCTTGCTGAAGGCTCTGATAGGAAAGGAAGAAATATGTGGGTATAGGGCTGGGGATGGCTGAAGGGCGGGAAACATTAACACATGCTGAAGCCAGGCAGGTTTGCCACATCAATAACGTATCAGGACACAAGTGTTTCAAGACCATGATGGTGAAATCACAGAATTGCACCTTGCTAGACTACTGCTACTTTTATTTATGTAGTTGTTACACCAAATGAGGTTTACTCATGGGGTAACGAAACACACCCCTGAAGCTGCAGTGACCTGGGCTATTTCATGTGGTAACAGAACAGCTTTCACAACACAGGAGTGTGAAATCATTGATAAATTGAAATACAAGGATGTAATACCCCTGTTTAAGGCCCAGACTGCAATCCCTAGTGTCTGCAGAAAGCTGTACCTTACATACAGCTGGAGCTTACTCAAACTTACTTTGATTGAGTATTTTTTTCCTCCTCTTTTTTTGAAGTATTTTGCAAGGCTGTGGGATTCTCCAGTCTTGCACAGCCTTAATTCTTGACTCTGCTCCATCCTAGTGCTGTCTTGTTCCACTAATTTCATTACAGGGGTGAGATTCAGGAGCTGACAGAATTCCTGTTTGCTCAGAGGGCTGCAGGGAAGCCCTCATGGCTCAGGGGGGTAAACTGGTTGTGTTTTGCAAATATTCAGTTAAAAAAGGAGCTTAACAAAGAACTGCCTGGTTGTGCTCAGTGCCTGCCTCAGCAGCAGGAACGAGGGGACACTGCTCAGAGATGTGAATGGTGTTTGTGCTTTTGTAATGTAAAACCTTTGTGGAGTGCAGATTTTTTTCCTGTTTTGAATAAAGCTTTCTGCAGAATAAGAGAACCCAACTCTAACACTTGTTTTTTCCCAAGGCCCTTCCCTCACTGGCTGCATTTTGCTGTTAGTGAGGAAGG
This sequence comes from Melospiza melodia melodia, assembly GCF_035770615.1. Lineage (NCBI taxonomy): Eukaryota > Metazoa > Chordata > Aves > Passeriformes > Passerellidae > Melospiza > Melospiza melodia. Next base: position 5,583,677 of record NC_086201.1, on the reverse strand, counting down.
GCCCATGGCTTTGTTCAGCTGTTTATTCACATTGGTTAGCAATTTCCGGGCAATAAAAAAATCTGTATTAAAAGAATGCAGCACATGCTGGAAAAAACTACTTCCTCAGCATCTTTCCATTTCACTATAATGCATCACTATAGTGAAAAATATTGCTGGTAGGGTATTTGAAAAATACCAGCTTAGGGAAGTTAGTGTATCCATTTAAACAGATGGCTATTGCTGGAGTTCTCCTCTGCTGCATCAGTGTTTTCCCATTCCCTCCAAACCATCCATTTCCAAACAGAAATCACCTAATCTTTTTCCTGATTACAGAGGCTGTAAAATGGCACCCAGTTACCCTAAAATTCCCATTTGCCTGTAGATATTTTCCAGTAAGAAACACAACCTTGGCCCCATGCACAGCGCGTCTCGCTGTTTTCCTTCACTGCATAAACGACGAGAACAGCTCAAATCAGTGCAGTGTGGTTTATATTTATGGAGTTTTAACTTCAAACCTTTGGTTCTTCCTCTAAAAGACGGTGACTGCTCTTCACACTCTCCCCCTTCCATGCACGATCCTGATCAGAGCAGCACAGGGTTAAATGACATTCCCTGTGAGCTATTTTTGAGAAATGAGCTGACACTGATGAAACACTGGTAGCAGTAAATGCTCTGTTTTCTCCATTTGCCCAAATTTGGGTTCATCTGGAACTCACTCCAGTGCCTTTCTCTGTGGGCAAGGCACTAAATAAAAGCAGGTGTCCCCATGCAAGAGTTAATAGTTGTGGTGCTTTGGGAATTTTATCCAGGTTATTCATCAATCACCAGCAATCATTCCTTTAGTTTCACCCCTGCCAGGAATCATTTAAAAACTCTCAGCAATTAGCTGGAATGAATTGGTTCTGTTGGAATAAACAGCTCTGAAGCACCATTCTGCTGCTCACTGGGAGCTTTTTATCCCACTGCTGGAGAGGAGGGGGTACCACCACTGCTCTAGGTCCCAGTTTCACCAGTGAAAAACTCATACTGGGGGAGAATTCCATTGTCTCCCCACTCTCTGCTGCTTCCATGCCCAAGTGTAACATGGGTTTGCACTTGTGTGCCCTCTGCAGCAGCACAGGACACCTCTCTGGGTTCCCTCTGCTGATTTTGGATCCTCACAGCCATGAGGTAACGTGGCCCCATCGAGTGGCTGCACAAAAGCCCCAGTTTGAAGGGGGGTGTGTGGCAGGGAAGAGAAATAACTCTGCTTTATCGGTTTGAAAATCCAGTGATTTCAACACATTTATCAAATTTTAAATAATTTATGTCTTGACAGGGCTTATCAATTTTGCAAAGCACACACATTAACCAGATACAATGATCTCATATTAGCTTTTTCAGCATCTTACACTGGAGCCCAGAAATATTAATAAAAACTCAGCCCGTCATCAATTAAATGGAAAAAACCATAAAATTGTGTTCCATTATAGTCTTTTAGTCCTTTTTTCCCCCCAAGAAAATGATGATGGGCTCCAATAATTCATCACAACAAGCTGAGCTTGAACTTTACTGATTATTAAATTTTTTTTTTCAAAGACAGAGGCTGTGGAGGGTTTTATGGCTGCAGATGTGATTGCTGTCAGGAATGCTGTGAGGGATTTGGGAGCTAGGCAACATCTTTCAGCAGGACTGTGTGAGAGTGCCATGCTTGTTGCATCCAGCCACAGCTTCATTTTTCAGGATGCAGGGGAGCTGCTCTGCAATGAAGCAAAAAGGCAGAGTTGGAACAATCTGGTCTGGTGGGAGGTGCCCCTGCCCACCATGGCATGGGGCTGGAATAAGATGAGCTTTAAGATCCCTTCCAACCCAAACCCTTCTGTGGTTCTCTAATCCACCAAGCTGATGATGGGATGTGAATATCCAGAAGAGAGGTTGAACCTTGTGGATGAGTGTGCCCTCACTCCTCAGGCACCCAAAATGCCTTTCCAGGTTCTACAGCCTCGTCCTTGCTAAACTGTAGGTAAATAAGCAGGTTCTTGTGCTTGGTTTTCTCTCTTCTGGGGCAATGACTGGCTCTTCAAAACACTCTGGTGCAAAGATGAAATTAAGTCACAAATTCAGAGTTCAATTGCTTGATTTCTGTTTCATTTTGAATCTGCTGACACAGAGGGACTGTGGGGTTCAGTGTGCCAAATCCAGCAAGGATATCCATCATGGGGGGAAACTGCAGAGCTGGGAGTCAGGGGGACTGATCCCCAGTTGGACAGTGGCAGAGTACTCAGGCTTCTCAAAACCCCCAGACAAGTCAGGGAGGTTACAATTTAGAAATCTTTAAATGCTATTGCAACCTTCTTTCACTCAGGAAAGGTAGCCAGAAATCCCCTGTTCAATAACTAACAGAATTGGATTATTTTAGCAATTTTACCCAGCTTTGTGTAGTTAAAAACACAATGAGAAGATGCTTCAGCAGAAAAGAAAGCCTTCACGATTGAACCTTGCAGCCCATTAGATTTTTCTGCTTGTAAACAGAATCATTGAATCACTGAGGCTGGAAAAGCCCTCAGAGAGCACAGAGTACAACCAGTGACCAAGCACCATTTCAGTCAGCCCACTCCAGTGTCTAATCACCATTTCTGTGAAGAAAATCCTCCTAATGTCCAACCTACTCTCCCCCTGGCACAGCTCAGACCACGACCTCTCAGCCACTCCTGGGGCTCCAGATTTTTCTCTGAACGTGCTTCAGCCCCTCACTGTCCTTCCCTGAACTGAGGGGCCAGAACTGGACACAGCACTCAAGGTGTGCCCAGTCCCATGTCCTGCTGGCCACGCCGTTCCTGACACAATTTCATTACATATTTTTTAAACAAAATTGAAACTTCAAACTCGGTATCATATTTTACAGGAAAAAAAAAAAAAAACCAACCACTTGAAAATTCTCCAATTTGTGCAAGCAAGCAAAATAGTATTTTACTAAAACAGCACTTCAGTAAAGAAACAAAACTGGGAGGAAGAAGCAGCAGAAGAAAAGAGTGAAAATTAAAAATAAAGCCTGCAAAGATTTCCTATTTCAAAAATGTGCCTCTTTCACAACCCTGACAAGTAGTTTTAGGTTATCTGAAGTGTTCCCTCCAGCTGCAATCGGATAAATTGCTTAGAGCATAGATTGCTTTTAAATTATATCCATGCATTGAATTGATCTACCTTTTTGCTGAGAGAACAGAAAATTTGTTCTGAGAAATGTTTCTTGCCAAAAAATCTGCACCAATTCTCTTCTTGAAGATTTGACTCTTTGGGTTCCCCTCCCCCTGCCTTAAATCTAAATTAGAGATCTCTGAGATAAAAATTAAATCTTATTTGTATGTGTGTTGGGGAAAACTTTTTTTCTTAGATATCACTAAGTAGTTTTAGTTCTTCACTATATATGAGGCATTCTGGAAGGGTGGGGAAGTAACAGAAATGTAAACCTTTCTGTGAAGGATCTGAAAAAGTCTTGTATAAAAATATCAAATTGAGATACAGTAGGTACAGAAAACTTAGATTATTATCATTATATTAGCACCAAATAACCCCCACTGATTCTTAAGTGGCTTTTTCATCACTCTGTGTATATTTTCAGTATTCAGGCTGCATTCTCACAATCTATTTTGCACTGAGCTTTGCTGCTACTGTAGACACATGTACACTCCTATGAGACTGAGATGTGCTTTTATGGTGGAGATCTGGCATTAAGTCACTTTTAGGGCCATTTAGAAGACAATCCTATCCACCTGGAAATCCTGTGAGATGTGCCAGGTGTTTTCAATCTACGCTGAAGTTGTGCTGCTTGCAGGTGCAGCTTGTGGAGTCATTTAGGTTGGAAAGGGCTGTAAAAAACACCGAGTCCAAGCACTGATCTGGCACTGCCAAGATCACTAAACCCTGTCCCACAAACCCTGTCCCTAAAACCCACGGCAGCTCGCAGGACCAAAGCCCAGCAAAGGGAACAGGGACACTCAGCCCCTCTGCCAAGCCAGCACCTGCCCACCAGCCCTCTGCTGAACTGCACAGTTAATGATTTCCCCTCCTGCTCATTTCCTTAATGCCTGGGAGATTTCACTCCACGTTTCAGGACCAGTTCATTAAAATCCTAATTTCAAGCAGTAATTATCTGTGTGTGAGTGCTGCTGCCCGTGGAAGCGGCGCTAGCGCTGACACACTCCCAGCTGTGGGAGACTTCCCAGCTGCTCCAGCCCTGGAAACTCAGGGCAGGAGACTTCCCAAATGCTCCAGTCCTGGAAACTCAGGGCAGGAGACTTCCCAGATGCTCCAGCCCTGGAAGCTCAGGGCAGGAGACTTCCCAGATGCTCCAGCAATGGAAACTCAGGGCAGGAGACTTCCCAGCTGCTCCAGCCCTGGAAACTCAGGGCAGGAGACTTTCTAGCTGCTCCAGCCCTGGAAACTCAGGGCAGGAGACTTCCCACATGCTCCAGTCCCTGGAAGCTCAGGAGCCACCCTGGTGCTCAGCTGGAGCCTGGCTGGCCAAGATCTCAGGGGGGGAAATGTTTTCAGAATCACAGTTCACCACAAAGGCTGCTTTGTGTGGCAGGGAAAGCAGGTGAATGGAAAACTGCTGTATCTGTTAGAAACAAACCTGATTTTACTGAAGTTGTCATGAGGGGTTTTTATGCCTTGTGAAGTTTAAATTAAAAATCAATTATGGAAGAGGCCTTAATCTCCTCTCTGGAGTTTTTTTGTGTTTGGATGTTAACTCTGAGACCCCGATGACCTCTCTCAGTGTGAAATGCAACACAGCAAAGGCCGGTTTTTCTCTCTTCCCACTCATGTGCAATTATTCAATTTTTTGCTGCATTATGCAGAGGCGAGTTTTAATAATCAAACCAGATTAAAAGAATGAAAGGATGCTTCTGACGAGTTAGAAACAAAGAGAAGCTGTGCATTCCTAGCAGATTTCAAGCTCTGTATTATTACAAGACGTAAGAGATGATTAACAAAGAAAAATATTACAGTTATCTACTCCCTTTGAGAGCTTAACTAATGAACCTCTACCAGCTGCTCTTGAAAAATCAGTAACACTATCACTATCAATTTCAAGACAAAGCACAGCTGACAGATGTTTGAAGTGATAAATCAGGCTGCACAAGGATTAAAATAACAAGCCCCAAATGGCCTTTAAAAGACAAAGGTGCTGCAGTGAACTATTTTCAGCCACTTTGGATCCTGTCAAAAGTTAGATCACTGATACAATTATCTTGCAAAACAGTAATGACCAAAGTAATACGTTATGAAAAATCTAACAATGGTGATACTCGAGCCAGGCTTTTGAAAAGAACAGGTTTGATAGTCATTTGTGCTTTTAATGGCAGAACTGAGAATGCCTTGCTTCCCTGAATACTACTTCTGGGAATGAGTGATGAAAAGTGAGCACTGGGCTGAAGCATTAAATGTAACTGAATTGCATTCTTGTACATTTTAATTAATCTTTTTTTAAAGCAAGAAGTTACATTTTAATAGGCAATGAACACCATTATTTAAATCAAGCATAAGATTTTTTGTGTTGCTTCACTGCAGGCTGCATTTCCTAACAACCTGCCGGTGAAGTGATGGAGATAAAGATCCCATTCCTGGAGAACAGCCTGTGTGCTTCCAAACTCCACTGCCTCTAATGAGAGACAACTGCAGCCAGGGGAGAGTGAGCAGAAACAAATACCAAGTTTCTGGACTTTGGCCCAGCTTTCACAGTTTAGTGCATCTTGTCAGAGCGTGCACTTCCTTGCTAACTCTCAGCTGGGTTAGGAAGGAGAGGCTCTGTTTAAAGCATTACAAGGTGTTTTTCTGGCACCACTCTTGGCTCAGGCAGGATCACCACAGAGCTCAGTGTGGAAAGCTCCCAGTGGAAAAGAGCTGCACTAAGTGCTTTTGGCACTGATACCTCAGGAAAACCCCAAGTACCTGGCAGGCTCCTGCTACAGAACCAGTTAACTGGGGTTATCCAGTGACTCTTGAATTCCTCCTGTGCAGCCATGATATTTTCTGAAAAATCCTTCCCTAAGGATTTTTTCTTCTGAGAAGCTGAGAGGCCTCAGGAACAAAATGTAAACAATGATTATCTGCTGCTGTGGAATGCAACAGGTGATTCTGTGATTGGTCCATGTGGTTGTTTCTAATTAATGGCCAATCACAGTCTGGCTGTCTGGACTGTCTCAGTCAGGCACAAACCTTTGTTATCATTCTTTTCCTTTTCTATTCTTAGCCAGCCTTCTGATGAAATCCTTTCTTCTATTCTTTCAGTATAGTTTTAATACAATATATATAATAAAATAATAAATCAGCCTTCTGGAATATGGAGTCACATCCTCGTCTCTTCCCTCGTGCTAAGACCCCTGTGAACACTGTCACACTCCTGAATCCTCCTGCTGTTTGAAGGAAGTGTGTGGATGTATCCAAGAGTCCATCAGCCGTGCAGGGACAGGGGAGATTGACTTTGACTAATAATTCTGTCAGGTTAAAAGCTCTTTTCCAGAGAACACTTTTGTTGTTTTCTTCAGGGAAGGTGTTTCTTCCTGGAAACCTTGCTGCCCATGAGTGCTGTCATTAACGCACCCTGAGCAGCACAGTCAGACCAAGCTCTGGGAGCTGCTCTCTGCATTCGTGGCATCTCCCTAAGAAAAATATTTCTGCTTCAGAGCTTTGTGACAGAAGCACGTGGGAAGTGCAGGAGCAGCTGGATTGAGGCACAGAGGCACAAGCAGTGAGATCAGGGAGTGCAGCAGGGCAAACCACAGGCACAGGCTGCTTTGGAAATGCAGCCTGGGGATGTCAGGGTCACAGACTGGGGAGAAACTCCTCTACTGACATCCTTCCAGTAAGGTGGAGGCCCAGGAAAAGCCTGGTGCTGAGCACCACCCCAGGACTGCACCAAAACCTGTCCCTGGCTGGGCAAGCCCCTGTCACTGCCTTTCCCCACGTGCTCAGACAGCACAGGTTTGGAATGAAGGCCAGGCTGAGGGTTTGGGATGAAGGCCAGGCTGAGGGTTTGGGATGAAGGCCAGGCTGAGGGTTGTCCTCCTCCCCACCATGCAGCCAGTGTGGAAGCTGGGGCTGTGCTGGAGCTGCCTGTCCCCATGCCTGCTCACAGCTTGTGCCCTCCCTGCTCAAAGCGTGGAAGGGCACAGAAATTTTCTAAATTAAATTAAAATTCTTTTCCCTTTTCAAAGCACTTAGCTTGAGACAGCACGCTGGGGCACTTGGAGGTATTTCATTGCTGCCTACACACATGCATGCATGCTGCTTTCCTAAATGAATTACTCTCTTAAAGAAAAGAGAAAATCATTGACTGAGGCTGCCTGATTATTAAGTTTTAAGGTGAAACAATATTAGCTTTTGCCTGGCATGAGCCAGCCACGCCTGCAGTCATTGTGCTCTTCATAATGGTGTACTAACAGTGACTTCATGCTGTGAGGTCCTATTGAAACCCAATTTTAATCTCTTTTAATTTATTCAGGCATTTTTTATGTCTCCAAGAATAGGAAAATCAGAATTCCTTTTCGGAAAAACCAAAATGACAGGTTTAAGATGATTTGAAAACAACAAAGTTCAAATTTGAAATCCAGTCACCATATAAGTTTTAACAGGGCTTAATTAGAAGTTGCTCAGTCATCTGCCCTGATATAATAAATCCACGACTTGTGTTTAACAAAGGGAGATGAGTTTGACACCTAGATTGCCTGGAAGAATGTCACAACATGTGCTTGGTTTGTTCCCTTGCAGGAATTTACCAAGATAATTATTATCTAAGATTGTTGTAAATGCACTGTAAGAACAGAAAGAGGATCTGAAGACAGAAAGGCTCAGATCAGATGAAAATGTTACATTCTAGCACAATAGGAGTTAATACAAATTTCTGTCATTTGCATGCAAAAATATAATTTCAAACCTATTTGCTCCACATCTGTATCAAACAAGAAGGGAGCACATTCAACACATCTTTACATCTTCCAGTCTTTCTTTTACTGTGAATTACAGTGCACATAACCCCAAGTGTTAATTTGGTCCCATTTCACTATGCATTTGATGTATTCCAATTGGCATATAAAGAATAACATTTCCAGGTTGTGCAAAAGAACTGTACTAGCAGGGTGCTTGCAGTTGGTGAAACAAGCCCTGACAGCAGATAAATCATCCAGGGGAGCTGGGGGCGAGGGGAATGGTGCTCTAGCATGTGGCTTTTAAGGCACACATGTCTGAAACACACACCCCAGAAAATGTACAATCCTAGCAACAGGGCAGGGGGAAGTGTTCTCTTCAGAGGCTCACCAGTGGTGTTTTACAGGAAAGGCTGCATAAAAGCATAACCTGAAAAAATCTTTCCTGTGTTAGCACAAATAATGCAAATATCAGTGGATTAGTGGATCCAGCCAGCTGGATCCCAAACCTTGCAAAGCCCTCAAAGGCCTGAAGTCAGTTTAGATAAACCCTCAGTGAGAAATCTCAGCTCTGTTGGCTTGTCTCTCTTCACTTACAGCAGGCTTTTTTCCCCTCCTCAAAGTTCAGATAATCATAGAATCACAGAATGGTTTGGATTGGAAAAGATTTTAAAGATCTTTTTCCAACCCCCAGCCATGGGCAGGGACACCTTCAGCCAGGAAGGTTCCATGGATACTCCTATCTCTATTCCCCCAACAATCCCTTTGACTTTTCCCTGCTCCAGAACTTGGCCGTGCAGGGTAACAAAACCAAAGTGTTCCTTAAACACCTCAGTTTACAGATTTCTTTGGTGGTTATTCTTTTTTTCAGCTGACCACAGTCTTGACCTCCCTGGCAAATAATGAATCAACTTACAAAGCAGACTTTGCTAATTTAAGACTTGTCACAGACATCTTTTATGAAAAATCCTTTCCTTAGGACTTTTCCTCCTGAGAAGCTGAGAGGCCTCAGGAACAAAATGCAAACAATGGTTATCTGCTGCTGTGGAATGCAACAGGTGCATCTGTGATTGGCCCATGTTGGATGTTTTTAATTAATGGCCAATCACAGTCAGCTGGCTCAGACTCTCTGTCAGAGACAAAAGCTTTTGTTATCATTCCTTCTTTTTCTGTTCTTAGCTGGCCTTCTGATGAATCCTTTCTTCTATTCTTTTAGTATATTTTTAATGTAATATATGTCATAAAATAATAAATCAAGCCTTCTGAAACATGGAGTCAGATCTTCATCTCTTCCCTCATCCTAAGACCCCTGTCACAAAGACTTACTCTGAAAAATACCAATTTGCAGTAACCAGTTCTCACTACTATTTAAGAAGTTGAATAAACCAGTTCATAAAGACCCAAAATTGCTAATAAGACTTATAGTCACTGCTTAATTCACACACTGACTAAACTGGACAAAGTGAGGTGTTTTTCATTAAATTCTGAGTCTGTACAAGAAACCTAAGCCCTGGTCATGAGTAGGTTTGGGGATGAATGTTAACAAGTGCCCTGAGTAATTTCAAACCCCAAACATTCAGGGCTTAGGAAGAGCAGATTTTTGGAACAAGAGATGTGAGATGTGAGCTGATAAAGAGAAGCTACAAGAGCTGGTGATGTGTAAGTGATGCCAGGCTTCAAAAGTCACGCAGTCCTTCTTGTTCCTAATGCATGTTTTCCCACAGATTGTGAAGATCAAAGAAGGAAACAAATCTAAATGTAACTGCCTAGACCAAAGCTGGTAATAAGTGTATGACAGACATAAAAGCAACTCCGCTGTAAATGTTTTAAACTGTCTCCTGTGGATACAAAAGGTGGTTCTACAGGGAGGGGAAGTAATTCCCTGTATTAAAATTTAATGTGTTGCCCTATGTGATCAATTACAAAGCTATAAATATGTATGTGCGTGACTGAATCGGTAATAAAAATGTGATTTTATAAGTCTCTGAGTCTCCATGATCAGGCCAATAAACTTGTTACATCAAATTACATTGCAGCTTCTGGTACCTCCAGGAGTGCCAGTTCTTGTGATGAACCATTTCAGGAAGGGCTTGTCTGCCTGTCCTGCCTGCCTGTGATGCTGCAGGGATGAGGATAAATGGAGCACAGCCCTGTGTGCCTGGATCACCCACTGGTACAAACTTAATCCAGACCAGTCACCAGAGTACATGCAAGGTAGTCTGCTACAGATTATGGCTCAGAAATTAGTAAATAAATCTGGTTTCCCCATTCTTCTTAGCTGGCTTTGAGGCTGGGAATCTTCCAGCACCTGTTTGAGGCACAGCAGCTTCTTCTGTGCACAAGCCCTGCATGGAGGAGGGCAGGATGGCTGCACTCAGTGAGAAACAAGGATTGCTATCACCCACCTTCAGGGAACAAGGAGCTTGATTGTGTTACTTCACTGAACAGAGTTAGTATTTCCATCTCATGCTCCAGAAAAGAAGGATCTCAGCAGATCTCTGTCCAGCCAGCAAAGTGCAACACCTCATTAGTGCTTATTAGTTTTATTTCTTGTAAGATAAGCTCTAGTTCAAAATTCTGCAAAAATCTGCAGAATTCTGCAAAAATTTGCAGAATTTTGGCAGAATTTGCTCAAAATTCTGCAAAAATCCAGAGAGCTGAATACGGATCAAAATGTCCAAAAACTTCTGATGTTCATTGCTGCTGAATACTTGGGAGGAGATATCTTCTCTGGAGTGCCAACAACGGGCTTCAATTGGCTGCTTTTCTCCTTCTCCACAGTCAGCACATGGGATAAACAGGCTGGAGGGAGAGGAAGGGTCCCAATGCCCCCAGTTTGCTCCTCTCTCTGGTTTGGGATGCTGCTTCCCTGCCTCACAGCCAGGTTGTGATGCTCTTACCAGTGTGTGGAAATACTAAAAGGTCAGATCAGGTGTGATGTTCTACATTTAGAGATGTACTTGATTTTCTGTACAGTAATCCAAAGTTAATGCACTACACCTGGGTCATATTTTTGTAAAACAGTCTTACATTTTGCATGACTGTACAAGGAAAATATCCTTTAAAGTCAGACCTGAGCAAACAGCCACGAGTTTCAGCAGGAGGTAACAGGGAAGCACTTGGCTGCAGGTTTAACTTCTGTCTGACAGCTACAGGCTGGGAACATGCAGATAACTGAGAGGTGTGATTGTGGCAAAAGTGAATTGTAGCACCAGCCAGCCCTGAGAGAATATCCTCTGCTGCAGAGAATGGCAAACCCCCTGTGCCTTTGGCTTTAATGATTTATATTATGTGGTAAGTGAATGAACAAGATACACATGCTATTTTTCTTGCTCCACCCATGTCCTCAACTAAGCATTTCTTATTTTTTTTTATCCTGTGGCTAATATCACAACTAAACTTTGGTATATAGTCTGAGTACTGATAAAAAATCTTCTCAGCTGTTCTGCACAAAATACTTCTTACAGAATGATTCCTTTTCTGATTTCCTTCACGCATATATTATTTACAGAGCAAAAAACCAGAGGGAATCAAATCACACAACCTACAAAAAGAGTGAAAAGCAGGGCCTTACTTGCTCCCAGCAGTGAAGAAATGTAGTGTTAAGACTTGAAACTCATTTCCAATTTTCTGTGTTCTACCATGGTCTCTAAACAGCGCATTATCTCGCACACCAGATGTGCAGCTGTATCTAGGAACTACAGGGTGCAATAAGTAAGGAATTTCAGCCCTATTTCTTCTTTTATGTTTTAAGTAAAATCCTTATTCTGATTTTAATTTAGGTTTTTTTTCTTGTTTTTTTGTGTGCTTTGTGGGGTGGGAGAGAAGGGGGGAGTTTGCTGTTCAATTATAGAAATGGAAAAAGGAAATCACGTGGGACACAGAGTATTTTAACGTAACAACACAAGAGAAATCAACATCCACACCTCTAATTTTATTTCAATTGGTGTAAAATTAGAGTATAGAAACAACTTAATAAACACTTAAGTGGAATTTTCCCACAAGTCAGCAATCTCTTGGCTGCCTCTGGAACTGAAATAAAATGGAGAGATCCTGAAAGTTATTTGAACCACTGTCAAATGCTATTCTGAAAATACTACTTGGATATTTAGTAATTTGAACACATTACAATAGATGTTACCCTTATGTTACTAGGAGGTTTATTTTTATTCTTATAACAAAAATAACCATAATGATAATGATGATAATAATAATAGTACTTTTCTGTTTCAGGTGGGAGGTGGTGACCTCATGAAGGAGTCCAATGGTGTTGCAAATGCCTGTTATTCATGTATGAGTAGCCATCCTGGAAACAGAGGACATAAAACTTTGCACCAGGATGAATCTAAAACCTGGATCCACATGCTAATTTTCTGGGATGTTAGTAATATTTGGGAGATGGAAGGTGGAATATCAGCTCAAGAAAAAAAGAGAGGCCACAGAGGGAGAAAACGAGTTTTAATCTTCAAGGCACATTTTTGCCTTGCTGTTTTTCCAGGAAGGTTTCCAAGCCTGCCAGGAGTCACAGAGCTCTCCTTGGAGTCCAAGGAAGGTTCCTGTGGGTTTTCCCAACACCTGAACACCAGAGTGGTGCTGCTGTTCCCTGGCTGTGAACATGACAAGGGTTGGTTCCTCACAGGATCAAACGGCTGCTCACCTCTAAAGGAGCCCAGCCTGATGAGCAGTGCTTGCAGTCATCCACAAACAAATGAGCTAATTAAATTATTTTTGTGTGTGTGCTTTGGTATACTGCATAGTCCAATTAAGTTGCTAAGCCAATCATCTTGAAATAAATCAACCACATTGTTACATAATTCTTTTTAACAAACAGAGACATCATTATATGAACTAGGTTCTAAGGGTGCCAGATGCTCCTAAACAGGGAGTCTAATTTATTTTGTTGATTTTAAGAAGCAACCCATTCATGTGTGATAGCTTTTGTCATCCAAAATGCTAATTCTCCTCTGAGTTTAAAGTAGGTTTCTGTCTTTCTCATCCACAAATGAGAGCACAGAAGAGCTAAATCTGGACCCTCTTTAATTCCCCATCACACAATCACATAAAAATCTTGTCCCAAAACACGGAATAAATGTCCTTCTAAACACAGCTAATAGGATTGCAATGGAAAAGAGGCCAAAACCACTTCTCAAAATTATTGTAGTCAATATAAAGAAAAAACATCTGATCTCTGAAAACAAAAGTTTTGCTGAAGAAAGAGCACTTGCTGAAAGGTTAGCATCGTGCAATGGGAAAAATGGGATGGACTGGGGTCCTGGGCAGCCCATGGTGCTGCCCAGTTCAACCTTAGAGCAGAGCAGAGCAGCCTGGCAGAGGGCTCAGAGGCTCTGGCACACTGGGAAGTCTCATTCCCTCTGTAAAAAAAAGAGAAAAGATTATGTGCTTTGGATTTGATTAACGTTTCAAGGATACTATTAAGGGAGATGGGCAGCAGAGATGTTCCCTTCCAACACTGCCAGTGACGCAGGCTCCTCCAGAGGAGAGCAGAACGCACACATCTAACCCTGCAATCAAGCAAGCCTCTTTTTATCTTTTTGCCCTTGGTTAATGCTTCTTTTTCTCCCAGAGAGAAGATTACAGGAAACAAAAAACCTGTGTTGGCTGTTTTTTTCTGATGCATTCACTGGAGGGTTGAGTGACTCCCGCAGAAGCCAAGGTGTGCAGAGCAGCTTTGGTTGGCAGCCCTCTCCTAACCCACCTCTTCAGGAGGGTTTCCTGAAGAAATCACTCTGGACCATTAATAACCTGCACCCTCAGAGATGCACAACAGCATTGAGGAGAAAGAAATGGGCATTACTGAATATTTTCTGTGCACCTGTGCTTACCATTCTGATTTGCTCCCGTTTATTTTGGACCACAACAAAACAGCCTTGCTTTGTATTTTCACTTGGCCAGTGATGATTGAAAGTGATTTCTCTGGATAAAAGCTGAAGAAAAAAACCCCGTGGTTTCCATTTGGACATTAGAAGGTTGATGTGTTTTGCTGTCACATTCTATTTTTAAATGCATGACACTGCACAGGTGTTCAGACTCCAAATCCTTAGCGAAATCTGTCATCTCTCTGCAGCTTGTCACTACATCAGCTCACAGACTGAGGGGAGAATGAAGTTCCTGTATGGCAGAAAACTGCAAGTGCTCAACTGTGGTTAATGATAATTTCTGTCCATAGCTGAAAAATATCCCTACATTTGATAAATCTTTCAGGTGTTATAACTGCTTTGAGGTTCATTTGCCTATCTAGAATTTCTCATATTATTTTTCTACAAGCCCTCAATGTATAGGACACAAACTAACATTAAAAACGTGAATCATTTTTGCAGGAGCAAAAGTTGTTAGTCTGAGTCAAAGACCAGGCTGGAGCTTTACCTCTGTGCTTGCTCTCATTAAACTCTGACTGAATTCAGAAGGATGAGAGTTACAAGGAATCACACATCTTCTTTCATGTATTATTTCTGCATCCATAGGCATTGCTAAAATGTAATACAGCAAAGAATTTAATAATCAGCATTTTAAGAAAACCATTCTTGTTTTTTCAATCAGAAAAAATAAATGGGGCTAATCCACCCTAATGGTGTTCTCCAAAAGTTTGTTGAATCTCATGCAATGTTAACGTAGAACAGTGTCCCAAGTTAATACTGTAGGGAAAGGTGGGGAATGAAGCAGCTCTTACAGGACTGCTCCAGTCACCAAGCAGGTGCCCATTTCTGCCCCACCTTCGACTCAAGGAACACTTTCTGCCTCTGTGGGACAATTCTCTGTTGATATTGCAAGACCAAACTCAAGACCTTCTCCCCAAGTAAAGCTTAGATCTCCTGAAGAGATCTGAAATGAACCATCCACATCCTTCTAGCTAATTTAGAGACAAAACTGTCAATTAAAGCTATTCCTTTGCAGATGATTATTTAAATTTTGGCTTGGTGATCATTTAGCATCCATCACTAGACAAAACCAATGGTGCTTGTCTCAGTGATATATTGAACTCCAAGGAATCCACTTGGCTCTTGCACAACTAGTTCAAGTCCTCTGAAGTTTTTCTTCTATCCCCTACACAATCCCTAGTATCAGTCAGAGAGAGCAGGGAATTGGGGTTCCCTGAGCAATCTGAACCCAGGCGTGGCCCAGAGGGTGGGTGTCATTCAAGTGTTCTGAAAGAGCCAGCTGATGTTATTGTGAGGCTTTTCACTACCATGTTTGAAAGGTTTTGAAGACTGGGAGAGGGCTCTGACCACCAGGAAAGACCCCAAATACAGCAACTGTTTTTAAAAAGGCTAAAAACAGTCTGGGAGGTGACCAGCTGCTCAGAATCTCTTCAGCCCCCTGGGAAATCATGGATCACATTCTTTCGAAAGTCTGACGTGCTAAGGAAGGGCAAGATGATGGCTGGGAATAGGAAGAGTAGATTTACCATGGATTTACTAAATTTACCATGATTGACTAAACTGGTTGACAAATATTTATCAAAAAACCAGATCTGTGGATGAGGAGAGAGCAGAGCGATGTCACCTACTTTATCCAAGTTTTTGACACAGCCTCCCAAGCACTTCTGCCCCCAAGGTGGGATGTTGCTGCCTTGATGAGGGGACCACTGAGTGAAAAGCACTGGATGAGGCTCAGAAGGCAGTGGTTAACGAGGCACACTCTGAGCAGACAGCAGGAGCAAGGGGGTTCTGGTTCTCCTGCAAGACTGCAGCCTGAATTCACAAATGGACTTGGAATCACTCTGTCCATAATCACCATCACCACTGAGGAGATTTGACGTAGTTACTGAAATCACAGCACAACAGAATAACCCACCCTGGAAACTAATCTTCCCAAAGATGATTTAAACAATCTTGTTTGCTTCAGATTTCATTAAAAAGTTATTTTCAAAGTATACTGTTGACAGTTGTTGATGTTGGACCAAAGGTGATTATATAAGCTCCAGGCTTTGATGGCCAACATTTAATTGAACTCAGCCATTTTTTCCATTTGTTTCTAATGTACATATTCCTTGAAACAAGTCATATTTGTGTTGTAAAACTTAAAGGACAGAATTTACCTGCTAACTTCCCAGGATGTTGTCTTGCATATACATACAGAGTATGTCACAGGATGAGCAGTTCTTCCTTGCTAGGCAATACATCCAGGACTGTTTCCTATTTGAGCTGTCAGGAAGACAGTGCATTTCTTGAATGCTCAAAAGCATTTTGAATAAAACAGATTTTTTTTTTTTTTTTGCCTGGTGGTTTTCAAAATATCACGGAGCAGACAAAGACTTAGCACGTAAAAGATTAAATTCTTCCATGCAAAAGAAGAATTTAATATCAAATGTTAATTTATGAGTTTTGTATGTATATTTAAGGAGTTTATAAAAGTGATTTTTAACCCTGTGATCTCCTGGTTTAATCTTTCACCCTTCACTTGGATATAACACCTGCATACCCCACTGCTTTCAGGATTCTGACACACCACAGAGAGGGCTCAACCAGTTGAACCCAGAATTGAGACCACATCATGAAATTAGCAACCAGAGCAGAAAGAAAGAGACAATTATGGGCTTTTATGAGTTACATCAATCACTTGGATTTATTCATTTTATCTTACAGAAGATTAATAGATATATAGAACATTAATATACTTTTACAGCAGTGTAATTTATAATGGGCAAAAAACTTTTAGGAAAAGCTGTGATGCAATCTACTATTAATATTTTGCTGAGGGGGGGTTGAGACTGTTAAACTATTCACCTTGCAAACACTATTTAAAATTGACAAAGCACAGCGTAGGAAGGTTATTCTGTATCTTATCCTCCAGGGTCAATAATTCCACACTTGGAGCCTTCTCTGAACTGATTTGTCTATATTTCAGATAGGAACACACTTTGATGTTCCTAACCAAATTGATGCATTTCCCCCACACATTTATTGTTCTTATTTCTAACTGCTGAAAGAAAAACTAGCACCTTCTCTAGCTCTTAATGGAAAGCTTATCTATTAAAGATGATGACTTGTATGAGAAAAGGTGGTGGTTCCAGGCAAAAGGACTATTTTACAGACTGCTCTAAATGCATTTCTTTCAGTAATAGGAAATCTGAAGCAATATCAGGTTTATATCAACAGAACATGTGATCCTTTAACAGCCTCTTTCAACAGAAGCTTTTCTTACACACTGCCAGCTACAAGGGTTGTCACTGCTTGCAAAGAAATGTGTCCCTTGGGAATGGCTGGGATATTTCTTTAATAGGAAATTAAGGTCTGAGCAAAACACTTAGGAGCACAATCTGTTTATCTGTATTTCCTGCTGGTATTTTTCTTTTCAGACACTATCAATTTTACCCAGACACTGACACTCCTGAAGAGCTTGCAATGGAAAAACTTCATTGGAAATGAGACTGGTGATGTTTCTGGTAGATACAAGGATGTTCTCCCTGAGCTCTGAGCTGACCAAACCCTCCCAGCTGTACTCATTCTCCTTTTTGTGGCTGTGCCTGTGAGCTCATGCATGGTGCTAACACAGTCACGTAGTTCACATCTTCAGAGTATCCACAGAGCACACACAGTGTCCCATCCTCATGGGCTGGCTGCAGATGGCCAGGAAAAACCCAACCTGTCTACATCACATGCCCATTAAAAAAAAAATAAAAATGTATAGGCAGTAAAAGCATCAATTTGAAGTAGCAAAAATATTCCAAAATAATTATTCAGAATATAATGTATTCCTCCTCAATCTAGCCCATTTTCTAAATCTGAGAAATTGCCATATTCTCCAAGACTACTCTGTGTCAGGGTTAAAAGATACTGTCTGTCAGCACATATCTTTCCAGTTAGATGTTCTGTGAAAGCCAACAGGAAAGAGGTAAGAAAAAAAAAAAAAAGTAAATTACTCCAAACACCCAGAATCAGAAGATCAATAAAGAGGTAAAGCTTGCTGTGACTCACAGTGCTAATGTTGCAGATCTCTGAGGAAAAGGTGCCCAGGAACAGGCAAATAATGCAGTGTGAACAAAGTGTCTCAAGAGTGATAGAAAAGAAGATAGCTAAGCATAAAGGGAAGGAAATAAGAAAACTTTGTGCATAGTATTAGGAAAAACTAAACAATATGATACCATCAGCTAGGGATCATCATGGGACCCTCTAAAAAAAACACTAAGGAAGAATTCTAGGAAGTGTTTTGCATCAGCAATGCTACATCACAGGAAGGCATTGGGTATTTTTCCAGGTATCCATCTGACAAGGAGAATGACAAAAGTAGGGAGAGTTTGACAGAGAGCAAATGCAGTTCCTCCCCAGTTTCATAACTGGTGCCTAAATCTATAATCTCTAAAATCCCACAGTAAGACACATGACCCAAGTGGTCCTTACATTTTAAGGCTGCAAATTCCCCTTAGTTTAAGAGCACACCTCACCAAGCATCCAAGCTGCTAATCCCTGGATGGGCTCTGCCAGGATACAATCCAGACATTCCTTCCTTGATTTCTGTCAAAGGATCCAATCCAGGATGTGGTTTTCACATACCTTTGACTTAGGTTGCAAAAACAGGAAAAAATGCTTGCAGGGATGCTCCTACCGTGTTTTATTTTCTAGTGTCTCTTTGCAGGAGCAAGAACATTCTCAGGTAGGTGCAGGAAAAGTCACTTTCCTGCTCCCACTGAATTTGTACATATTCCACCTCCCACCAAAATAAATGAACATGTTTGTACCTATTGTACCTCTTCAAGGCAGGTCCAAGCAGGTTTCATTCTTGGTGAGGGCAGGGACTGAGCACCCTGCTGTAGAATGCTGTCTCCTCTGATAAGCTCGATACTGTCTTGAGAGATCCAGGCTCATTTTCCCTTCTGCCATCCTAACCAGGGGATAAGCACTGGCTTATTTGTACAGAGAGAATGGAGATGCCACCTGTTTGTCCATCAGTCATTAAAAGCTGTTCCACCTTAAGCCAACATTTAAAAAGTCTGCCAGTGCAAGTGGAAGCAGCACCCCTGCAATCCCTGTTCTGGACTTTCCTTCTGGCTGAATCTCATTCTCAGGTACCACACACAATCTGCAGGTGTTTAATTCAAAGTCATGATATTGATAACCTCTGCATTATCTTTTAATGGCTGAATTTGCCAGAAGTGTGTGTAGAAAACTCCTGACCACATTTAGTCAAGATGTTATTCTCAAACTGAGGAAACAAGGAAGATAAACCAAACAAACCAACTGAATTTATGTAGGTTTTCTTGCCCCACTGAAATGGATCACTATTCTCAAACTGAAGAAAACAGGAAGATAAACCAAACAAACCAACTGAATTTATGCAGGTTTTCTTGCCCCACTGAAATGGATCACTAGTCCTTTTCCAGGTGAGTATTTTGAGGAGTCAGAACCAAACAGATCATGCAACAGCACGTGTTTCTATTAAAGGCAAGATTAAAAGCTCTTTTGCAGCCTCTGCATGTCTGTCCAAAACACCAAAATGTGGCTACCCAGGAAATCCTGGTGAACTTCTGATTGCCATGCAGGTGTGTTTTGGCTTTCAAACTTGTTTCTGTTTCAAATACTATTTTAGCCCATTTCCTAAGAAAATCAAGCTTCCTGTGATGCTGCTGCCCATCACTGAAAGAACTGTCCAATCATTCTGTGCACTTCAGTTGGATCAGAGCTGGTGATCTCAAGGATAATTAAATTTCTGTTAGATAATTGTAGTGGATGAGACAGAAATGGGGACACAGGGCACATGCTCAGCAGGCTTTATTAATAACTGATCACAGACTGAGTTTATCTCAATACTCCCTGAAAACATGAAAGGATTTCACTGGTGTAGGACAAGTCAGTCAGTGACTACTGAGTTGTATTTTCAGGACTACAGTTTCAACACTTAAACAGAAAAAAGTTCCATCTCCCTTACAGTAACAGGTGTTATTGAAAAAAAAATTAAAGATAAATCTAATAGTTATTCTGGATGGACAAGATAATCCAATCCATTAAAACACAAGAAAGATACAATAGCCATTATACTTATTTGTCCCCATATTAATCTTATTATTCCACCAAAAATACAACTGTGCTGTTCATTGAAAGAATGTTGCAAACTCACCAGAAGGCAAATTTCTGCAGAATGGTGTCCTTAGCCAGCATAAATACAAATTTTGCTATTTTCAATTCATTCTTTTCTCCATTGTTCAACATCAAGTATTAAAAACAGCAACACAGAACCCTCAGTCTAAGCAAGCAAGAGATCTCATCCAACACTCACAAAAAGGTTTTGTTGAATAAAATATGGAGTTTAAATTCCCTGGTTACTGCAGTGTTGGGCTGCCCATTGCTGATAACACATAGGTCACACATGTCTGAATAAAAGGATTATGGGGTGAACACCATAAAATGGATCTGAGTATGAGGTATGTCACGTTTCTTCATCCTTACATTTAGAGGCATTTTATTTAATTTAAATCAAATAGGTCCTAACTCAACAATGCATTTATTCCCCTGTCAGACACTCAAGACATTGGTATTATTTTAAGCTAGCTTAGCTTGGTGCCAGCTGGATACTGAATTCTGGTCAGAAGAAAAATGAGAAAAGACTTGAAGAGTGAGATGGATGAGAATGGCTTTCCCACTCTTTAAGAACTTTAAGGAAAGGCATTAACTGTGATTTCACCAAAACTGATGTAAAAAAAAAAAATCTGGGATTATGGGTTCTAGGGAGAAGGAGAGAAAGAGTAGAGAAATTAAAAACCTTCTGTGCCCCAGGAAAGTAATGTGGTAGAAATGCAATTTGTTGCATCTCTTGGTCTGGATAGAAGTTTTATACAACACAGCTCACTGCCACAATAAGACTTTGACAGGCAGAGGGTGTCCCTACACAGAGGGGAAAAATGTTTTTTAGAAACAGATGCTTTTTAGAGCAGAATCTACAACATCTAGAGTTCTATAAAACTTGCTCCTTAAAAACCAATCCTCACATCATATTCCAATCAGGTGCTTTAAAAGGGGATATCCACTCAGACTTGGAGTCGTGACAAATGAGTTTAAAAATAGACAATTTGACATGGAAACACTCTGGAAATACATCATACAATGAAAGACCCAAATCTGATAAACCTTTGGATTGATTTGCTACCAGACAGCTTGGACAGAAGACATCAGCAAGGAGTGAACAGATGACCATTAACAGATTCTGGAAAGGTAGCTATAAAAATTTGTTTCCTGCAAAAATAATAAAATAAAATGTTTCTAAAAATATGTTTTAAATATTGAAATGAAATATTTGAAGCTGAGTAGTAGAAAGGAAGGCAGGCTTTCTACCTGCTCTTGGGCTGCTGTACTTTGGATGGAGGGGCATCTCCAGGAGGAAGAGTAAAGCAAGGAAGCTGCAGGTTCTCCCAGAGGAGCTGAGCATCCTCTGCCTGGAAAAAAACTTCAGGAAGATGGAGCACAGAGGGAGAGAGAAACAGAGGGAGCAAGCAGGCAGCTCCCAGCAGAATGCAGCTTAGAAAAGCTCCCTGGAGAACCAGAAACTTCTTCACAGCAGTGAGCAGACCCAAGCCAGGGGAAGGCGAGGAAGACTGATGGATTTGTCATTCGGCAATAGAAGACAGTGCAGCTTGACTCAGAATGAACTAAAAAATGGATGTTTCCAGCACTGGAAGATTAATTCAATGCCTGGAAATCGACACAGCAGCTCAGCAGCAGGCAGCAGTGAGGCTGGCACACAGCAGCAGCTGCAGCACAGGATTTGTCCCAGCCCCACAAGGAATTCAGCACCGGTGTTTTCCTTGCCTAGAATGGTGACAGACAGAACTGAAAGCAGTCACTGGGCAAAATTGAATCAGTTTCAAAAAACACTGAGGTGTTTCAATCACCCCATTTAGAGCAGCCCAGGCTAACACACCCGATCAGACAGTGGTGCCACAGCAACATTATCTACTGCCAATCTTTCCACAAAGCTGATTAGCATTTTGTTAGTTTAATGAGTGGAAAACAAGACAGGCTTTAGCCCTCTCCCTGGCACTCTGTTTGCTCGAGAAATTGAAGGACTGGGCTTCACTCCTGCCTTGATCCAAATGCCATCACTCCAAAAATGCCCCTGTTGTCAGCCAGTTCACATCAGATTCAGCAGCTCTTTGCCTTTGGATGGAGATGGGCCAGGGAAGAACAAAGTTATGCAAAATATTCTCCTGGTCTACTGGGCTGGAGATAAGAAATTTGCCTCTATTTTATTTCTTTAGTTTCTCCAAATAATGATGACACACATGTAACACACCTTGACTCTAAGGTGCCATGAACTCCAGTCACAGTGCACTATAAAATTACTGTTATGTGCATACAATTTCAGAAGTTTTCTTCCAGCAATCACCCAACTGCCTGGAGTAAGGAGAAAATTCAACTTGAGAACACCTTGCCTGTGTTTAGGCTCCCAATGGCAAAGAAACACACTCACTAGTAACAGGTAAGGATTGAAAACAAACCCCTTTGAATGTTCTCAAAGGATTGAGAACAAACCACTGCCAATGAGACCCTTAAACCCCCACTGGGAACGGGAATTCCAACTTTCCAAACATGTTGGGAGCAACAGAATCAACAAGCAGGTGCTTGCAAGGAAAAGAGAGACAGGCAGCATTAAATGACAAAAAACTTCAATGTCTGATATTTCACACACCTGGGTTTGATGCACAAATAGAACTCTGTTACTGTGGGAATATTCCTCATTAGTGTCAGTCTGTCTGTCCTTCTCTGCCTGCAGTAACTTCTCACGCTCACTCCACTCCTGCCCACAGGGCTGTTTTACATCCATCATCTTTCTCTCTCTCTCATATTCACTTCTTATTCCCTCAGCAAAGTCCCAGGGCTTTTTTTTTCCTCCAGGTCAGCCTCAAGCACAGTCAGCTCCTTCTCCACTAAACCCCCTTAAATCTATTTAATAGCAGAACAAGTACAGGGGCACTTCTATGCACAGTGTTTTATTTTCCTAGATAATGGGTAAAGGAAGATGAAATTAAGGTAGTGTTTATATTGGTGACTGATGATATTAGAAACACCTAGTCATCCCCTAAAACAAGTGCTATAATGTCACGAAATTCACAACTGATTGTAAACATAAACCAAACATGCTGGATCTGGAGAAGCAGAATGAGAGCTTTTGGAGTAGCCTCAGATCTGTACTGTAATGATACAATAACCATAATTGGCCCCAATGCACATAAAGCCCGATTTTAGAGACATTAGATTCTTCACTCCATTTTTTTATTTCTCCTTATTCTTTCATTTCCACTTCCCAGCTAATAATAGCTTCTATTACTACCAGTCATTTGGAACAAAGAGAAAACCTATCTCAAGAACTACAGCTCTTACAGCTCTTTAAATCTACCTTAAATTATAGTCAATCGTTCCAATTCTATATTTACAGTAAGCTCTGCCTTTTCAGGGAGAGCAGAGCATCACACCAGCACCGAAATCCCTGCTGCAAAGACAAAACCACTCAGTCTTAACTGCTGACCCAACTTCACAGCCCTTCATTTCCTCCCCACTCCTAATTTGTTTCCTTGAATCTCTCTGTTAAGTGTGACTGAGCTCAGAACCGACAGGGAATACCAAAGAATTAGCGATGTTTTCCAAGTCCTGACCTGCAACTGGACTTACTTCACAGCAGTGATGCTCTGCTGGAAGCAAAAACTGCCAGCAGGTCACCCCTTATTTTCACTCTGATTGATCCTTTAAGCACCTAAACACACTACAGAAACTACAGCTACACACCCAGCGGGAAATTGAAGGGATGGAAACACAATAGGAAGGAGGAATGGGGTTGGGGAAATAAATACAAACATATTTAAGATTCGAAGTGAAAGGCTAAAGCTGCCTCAGAATAGGATGTTTTTGGAAGTCAGGTTCAGGATGAATTTGTAACAGCCACGTGAATGGGAACTTCCACCTTCCTGCTTTCCAGTTCTGCTAGATGTGCTCTAGCAAAGATTTTACAGCTGGTGTGTGTGTTTTGTAATGGGTATAGTGAAGCGGTGTGTTAATGTGGGCAAAAATCAGAACACGAAAACAGATTAGCAGAGCCAATGGACTGTCCTGCATTGCATAAACCCGGAAAAAACCCTTCCTTTTTCATCGCCGTCTCCGGCTTTGACACATTGACAAGTAGGTGTGAAAGATCCAAAGCCACAGGCTTCCCTGACCACCACAACAGCTCACTGTTGAGGCAATCCCCACCCATGGAATCCCAGCTTTTGTATTAAAACCATTCAGCGCAGAGCAGCGCTGACCTTTGCGTACCGCAGCTCTTTACCGGAGTGAGTGCCCCGGAATTACCACATCTTACCCAACACCTGGAGCGAATAAAGGTCAGCACCTCACCCACGGACCACAAGCAGCTTGCTGGCACCTCAGTGCAAACTCCCCAAGCAGCTCTTGCTTCTCCTTGTACCGTTTTGTTTGTAAAGTGTTGACTGAAGGTAAAAAATTTTAATAGTGTAGAGGAATTTGGTGTGCCTAGGGTAGAATTGCAGCTCTCTGATGCTCTCAATGTCCAGGTCAGTGAGTGGTTTCTGCTGCTCCCTTTCAGCTCCCATTCCCGAGTTCCCCTCTCGCAGGAGGAAAACCACAAAGGTGGGAGTGGTGAGAGCATCCTATTTTAGCACTGGGGCTCCACCAATCTTTCCATTTCACTTCCCTGTCTGTTACACTTCCAGCACGGCTCTGACATCTCTCCAAGTGCTTTACAATGGCAGAAAAATCCCCTGTGTGTTACAGATGGAAAGTTTGAGACATGGATTTTGCCTAGGCAAGCCTGGGGTATCTTGTGGCCTACTGGACATCAAAGAAGTCTTGCAGTACAGATTTTAAACAGGATCTGTGATCTTTCTGTGCCCCGGTCAACCTGCAAATAAACTGAGAAGGATCATGGAAGCAGCTTCATGGAGCTGGGACAAAAGATGTGATGTGAGGACAGGTTGAGTTGGGAACCTCCCGTGCAAACTAAACCTGGCCCCATGCACCTTAACACAACTCCTTATTCAGGGCAATAAATTCTCAATCTGCTGAAACCAGCGTTTGTTGATCTGTCTCCAGCTCCAAATTACCTGCAATTCTGGAGTTACCTACATTACTTTATTACACAAGGCTTATAAAGCTACAGCATCAAAAAAAAAAAATTACCAGAGGAAGCCAAATGAAAGGTTGGGTCCAATACATTTTATGACAAAGTTCTCCCTGAAATTAAGGGGGGATGGAATTTCATCTGTGCACTTCCAGATGACCAGAGGGAAGCATTTACCTTTGTGAAATGGTGCTGAGAGTCTTGCATGGCGCCTATTTCTGATTCTCACTGCAAGGGCATGCTACCTGGACCACATTTGCAAGGCTATGGAGACAAAATTAAAGTAGCCAGAAGGAACAGATCTCTGTGTTTCTACACCTCACAGGATATGCATATTTTAAATGGAAAGGCAGCTTTAGCTCAGCTTTTAATATATTTCTTCTTATGAAGCAGTACCTTGTGCTATAGCAAATATTCTTTCAGCTCAAGTTGCTAAGAGCCTTAAATTCTGTTAAAAAAAAAAGAAAAAAAAAACCTCTGTAAAATTTTTGTTTCATTGTCAAAATCTACTTTGGTTATAGTTATTTTCAGCCTTTGAAATTCCAATACAAACAATCTGTCATTGAATTTCACTCATGTCAAATGCTATACTGCTAAACTTGGTGGAGAAAAATTTTAAATTAACAACCTTTGGGTTTTTTTCTTAATTATTTCTCATCTATATAAACAGTGCTGGAGGAAAAAAAAATCAGCTGCTTTTAAGGGTTTGTAAAACGATTGATTCCTAAATTTCTAATGCAGTACCAACTCTGCCCAATGCTAATGTTAAAGAGAGTTTATTGATAGAATACTGAAGCAACTTTGACTATAAGCACAGGAAAATGCTGCTGTGAGCCGTTCCCAATTTCAGACCACAGAGATGAGAGAATAAACCAAGAGTTCCAGTGCCTGGCTGGGACTGTGTGTGCCTGAAACTCCACCTTGCCTAGACAAAGGGACAGTGACAGCTTTTTTTGGTTCCAACAAGAATTCTTTAAAATAACAACTCATTCTTTAAAATAACAACTCATATTTGCAGGGAAGTAGAAGAAGCTCCCCCTCCTCCTTAGAGGTATTTAAAGCTGACTTAACAAAACACCAACAGGGATTCTGTAAACTGCATTATCCTAATGCTTCACACACTTTAATTCTCAACGTGTAGAACTCCATTACTTCCAAAGAGATAACTAACAGGGCATTCAGCAATTATGTGACAATTGGAAAAGCTTACTGAAAATTAATAGTAAAGCAAGAGCACCTATTAATGATAACACAACACAGCAATTTTTCATCTTCTTATCAATAACAGCCCAGACATGCACTGACTGTGCATTGCAAATTGTTGTTTTGCTCCATATTGTCAACAGAAGGTAAACCTGGCTTTAAAAATTAATGAATTTATACAGGAGCAAGTTAGCACCTTAACCCGATTCAACAGCAGCCTTCCTTACTGCTTAACATATCCAAATATGCAGAATATTTTAGGAAATTTATATGTGCAATTGCTGCATGCATACTGGTACCCCATATAATAATCAAATAATAACCTAGAAACATGCTAAAAAATATATCTATGCTGTCTTTAAAGTATAAAACATGAATTTCTGACTGAGCAATGTGGATGCAGCATACAAAGAATCACCTAACACTGCTTTCAGAAATTCAGTGAGACACTCTGCCATAATCTCCTCACATTTGTGAAGTTTCACACGGATTTCATCCTAATTTATGCATCTTTAACAAGTAGGTAAGTAGACAGCACACTTTGATATCTGAAAGGACAGACAGCATTTGAAGTTCAATCTATTAAAATAAAAAGCACTTCTCCCTTCACTGAAAGGCAGTGCCAAAGTATTTCCCATTCTAAGAACTCTGATTTTATAAAAAATTAAGGCTGCCCCAGCAGGAAGGGTTTGATGGTAGCATTTCTGGCTTACTGAAATGCTGCTCTATTGCATCACTGAAACCCAGGATTTTTTTTTTTCTTGGCTGAAATGCTGAGCCTTCACTGTAGTATTAATATCATCCACACTGATTTTTGGTTAAAAAAGGAAAGAAAAAGTCAAGAATCAGTAATACCAATGCCTCTCTTCTAAACCTGCTCATCAGATTCCAGGAAGTCACCAGTCCCTCCAAATTCTGCCCAGAGCACAAAGAATAGCACAGACTTGCATTCGATGCATTACCACCAACATAAAATATTTCATAATTTATAATAAGTTGTAACTTAAATCAGGTGTTCTGGTAAGAGCATGCCAAAATACATTTACACAACTTTTTAGTAGTATGTTAGTGTTAAAAGGTACCTAAAATGCCTCAAAAATCTCACACATTCTCATTTTGCTTTACTTTATTATTTAAACTAACTTACAAAAGGTGTAAAACTAATTGACTCCAAAACCTTGCTGTTTGTATCTAAAAAAATGCAGAAAAAAAATGAATCCTCCTGGGTGAGCTGAGTGCCACATCCACCTGAGAACCTGCAGTGGCTATTTATGATTTTTGTTTGATTCAAAGCAGCAGCTCTGCTTCATTTAGCCAGCCTTCACTCACACACTCACAGCAAGCAACTTCCCAACATCACCTATAAAACACAGCACAACAAACCCCATCCCTGACGGTGCAAGCTCCAATTGATCCCTTTGGTAGTTCTAAAAAAAATAAAAATAAAGGAAGAAAAAAAGGATGGTGCAAGTGAGAGAGAGAGGTTGTAGGTTGGAGTTTTTATTTAGTTCCCTCCTGCTCAGCAACTTTGTAATCCATTTGCTGCTCTCCTTTCCCCATCTCTCACCCCTGCGCGTTGTTTAGTTGGAAA
Organism: Melospiza melodia melodia; assembly: GCF_035770615.1. Lineage (NCBI taxonomy): Eukaryota > Metazoa > Chordata > Aves > Passeriformes > Passerellidae > Melospiza > Melospiza melodia. The sequence continues at coordinate 5,555,918 of NC_086201.1, read as the reverse complement.
CTGGGCTGCAAGAATGTGAAGAATGTAAACAGCCTTTTATTGTCCAAAAGGATGGGAGTGTGAAAGAAGTGTGCGCCTTATCGCAGGGCTGCAGCTCGCTACTTCATTGCTATGATAAAGTGCTGGAGCAAAAAACATTACACGACAAGCACAATCCAAAACCGGATTAGAATTTGACATAAGCTTCCTCAAAAACTAATCAATCACCTCACACTGTAACACTAGACTCCAGTTCTTACGGAGGGTGTTTAATCCCTTCAGGGTTTATTACACACTCCCTATTGACTACTTCGTGACAAACTTTCGCGTCCAAGGCAAGCCGGGGAAGACAGGCATAACTTTTGCAGCGGAGGTATTTGTGAGAGTAACACCAGAACTCCCTCCAAAACAGCAAGCGCGGTTAAAATCTTTCCGAAATAAAAGTGAAGATGGCCAAGCTCTTTTACAAACACGTTTTTGTTTTTTTTTTTTTCTCACGAACAGGAGCATCAGTCCATTTGCACCATCAGCGCCCCACGGATGAGGCACTAGGTTGGAGAAGTTGCGCTCCTCGCCCGTCTCACCGCGCACCTGGCATCGCCTCCCTCCCTCCATTCAGCGCCCCGAAATCTCGCACCCTGCACCTCACCCTGCCGCCACGTCAGTCCCCGCATTCCCCCACCGCATGCACAGCAACATTCACCGCAGCACCGGCGTGTCCCACAGTTTCTGATAAAAAATTAAGGAAACACCCGGGGCGCGCTGCAGCAAGCCCGAACTAACGGGGGAGCTTCCCGAGCGCTACCTGCGCGCCCTGCTACGCCTTGCACGCGAAAAAAAAAGGCGCTTGTGGCCAGCAGAAAACTTTCCGGGAGCGGGCAGTCTCGGCGGTGCTCGGCACACACAAACACGTTTCCCCATCCCTCCCATCCCTGCCCGCGGTGTTTTCCAGCTCCGCGGCGGCTCCCGGAGCATCCCGGCCCCGGGGCCGCGCTGGGCTCGGGCTGCGAGCGTCCCGCACTCCCAAACGGGGCGAACAGAGACAAGCCCGCTTAATTAAAATCAAGTAATAAAAAATTAAAGAAAAAAAGAAAAAAAATTGGAAAAAAGAAAGAGAAAACCAAGAATATGTTAGGGGCTGCGGGAGGCAGGTTAGGGGAACGGGGCTCCAGAGGAGACCGCGCCCGCCGCACTCCCGGAGGAAGGCAGCGGTGTCCGCCAAGCCCCCCGTGAGAGTCCGGGGGCCGCGGGGATGGAGACTTACGAGCTGGAGGACGCCCTGGACCACGACGAGGGGCAGGGGCTGCAGGGGCACCATCCTGGCTGCCGGTCTAGGCGGCGACTCCCCCGGCGCGGGTCTCGCTCATCGCCGCTCCGGGAGGAGGACGGGGGGCAGGACCGAGCGCAGGGACACGCCGCCCGCCGTCCCCGCTCACGGGGCGCTGCCAGGCAGCGGCCAGACCCCGGCACTGCCGCGGCGCTCGGCTCGGCGCCGCTCGGCTCCGCGGGCGGCCATGGCGGGCGGGAGGCGGGCTGAGGCGGGCGGGAGGCGGCGGCGCTGCCCGGCCCCCCCCGCGGGGCACGGCGGGGCCCCCTCACAGCCCGCGGCCGGGCCCCGCCGTCCTCCGAGCCGGAGGGACCCGCCCGGGCCGCGGCTGAGGGGAGCGGTGCCGGGGGCGGCGCGTCCCCGCCGGGCGCTGAGCGGACCCCGCTGCCCCGGGCGGGGCGGCCCGGCCCTCACGGCAAGTTTAAAGAGGCGGCGGCCCCTCCTCCGCCCGCGGCCGCCCTGCCGAGCCTGGGTGCGCTTCTGGGAGCCGCCCTGGGCTGCCCGGCCCCGCCGCTGTAGGCAAGGTGAACAGACTCGACGGCCATGCCCTGGTCCCGGCTTTATAGGGCACTCCTGTCACCGCTCCTTCCTTCGGGGGTGGCTGCCCCCGGCACACACAGGCGGCTGGGCCGCTACGGGGCTTGTGGGGAACCCCGACGTGTTTGTGCTGTGAGCAGGCACGGTGGGGCGGCCCGGCGACACTCAGGGTGTCCAGGGGACACCGAACCTGCCCCGGGGACACCGAACCTGCCCCAGGGGCACTCAGAGTGTCCTGGGGACACCGAACCTGCCCCGGGGACACCGAACCTGCCCCAGGGACATCGAACCTGCCCCGGGGTCACTCAGAGTGTCTTGGGGACACGAAACCTGCCCCAGGGGCACTCAACCTGTCCCGGGGACACTGGGCCTGCCCTGGGGACACCGAACCTGCCCCGGGACACTGAACTTGCCCCGGGGACTCTCAGAGTGTCCCAAGGACACCAAAGCTGCCCCGGGGACACCGAACCTGTCCCGAGGCCCGCTCTGGGGACACCACACCCCTGTCACCTGGGGCTGGTGCACACTCGAACGGGCACAGGGTCGTGTTTAATTTGGCTCCTTGTGCAGGGCTGCAGGGTTTGGGTAATGGTGTGCGAGCCTGTGGGGCGCCTGGAAGACCACAGGACCCATTTCCAAAGAATTCACTGGTGTCAGATCCGTTTAACAACAGAATTTAATGAATATTCATCAGATCCATTGTTGAGATAGCCGTGAGCAGGCTGAAGTTGTCCCTCTGTTTTTGTGACACCTGTGAAAGGTGGCAACCTCGAAAGGGGAAATAAAGCTTTGGGTGCGGAAGCCTAGGTGGAACCCCAGCCAGGTTTAGCACATGTACCACACACAGCCTGGGCTGAAGCAGTGCCACCACAGCAGGTACACCTGTGCCAGGCCTGGCAGCGCCTGTGTTTGCTCATCAATAATTCCATGATGTGATATGTGAGCTCTCTGCCACTGGGCTGAAGTGCAAGTCGTGGTTTCAGTTTGCAAACCCTGCCTGCCATTTGTAGATTACTTTCCTCTTAATTCTCAGCCTCATCTGCTTACTAGGTCTGTATTCAGGTTACATTTTGACAACCCTTATTCAACTGCTAAAATCCTTGTCAGTGGAAACAGCTTTGCAATCCCTCTTGTGGCACTTGAGAGCAGCCATGATTTTACCAGGTGGTGATTGTTGTTTTTTGGTTACATCCCACTTGTTCCCTTCCTAGCTCTGCTGCAAGGTGGCTTGAAAAGGTTTCATGTGGATGTGATTGAGCCAAAAGTCACAATCACTCATTTGAGTTTGGACAAAATGCTTTATCTATAGCAAAAGGAGCTACTTATTAAGGGAACAACTTAAAATTAGTTCATTTGCAGTAGATTCAAAGACTTGGAGAAGACTGAAATAGTGATGGTCACTGAGTCAATGTACTATAATGAATTTAATAGAGTTACTTTTTGTGGAAAAAGTTCAAGAGTTTTTTTTTCATAGAATCATAGACTCTCAGAAGAGAGTGTTGGAAGGGACCTTAAAGTTCATACTGTTCCAGCTTGCACAGGGACACTTCCCTCTATCCCAGGTTGCTCCGAACCAACCTGGCCTTGAGCACTTCCAGGGATGGGGCAGCCACAGCTTTTCTAAGCAACCTGTGCCAGGGCCTCTCCACTCTCACAGAGAAGAATTTCTTCCTAATCTCTACTCTTAGCTCTGCTCTCTCTCAGTTTGAAGCCATTTCCTCTTGTCCCAAGTCCCTCTCCAGCTCTCTGAAGCCCCTTTAGGCCCTGGAAAGGGCTCTGAGGTGTCCCCAGAGCCATCTCTTCTCCAGACCACAACCCTCAGCTCTGCCAGCCTGGCTCCAGCACAGAGCTGCTCCAGTCCTCAGAGCATCTTTGTGACCTTCTCTGGGCTTGCTCCAACACCTCCATGTCCTTTGTTCCTTGGGGACACAGGGCTGTTGTGAGGTGATCCTCCCCCTTCCACCAGGTGAGGTACCAGAGTGGAAGGGGGGGGATCCCCTTGCTCAATCTGCTGCTTTTGAGACAGCCCAGGACACAGGAGAATTTCTGTGCTGCCAGAGCTCATGTTGAGCTTTTCATCAGCTCCTTGGGGGTGCCTTCGATCCTTTCTCCACCCAGCCTGCGCTTATGCTTGGCATTGCCCCGACTTTATTTTAGCGCCGCCATTTGCCATCCTGTTAAATACACAACGGCCCGAACAGAATACGCTCGGATTTACCAGCATTAGGGTTTAAATCCCCAAAGTGGCGCGGATGGAGAGCAGTCAGGCGCTGCTCCGCGTGTGTTTAGCAGTGACAAATGGCACTTTCTGCGGGGCCCAAATCGCGGATTCTGCGCCCAGCCGCGGGGCGCGGTGGCCGATGGACACATCTCGGGCGCCCTCTGCCGCCCGCAGGCGGTACCGCGGCCCCGCTCGGGGCAATCGCGAATGTCGGAGTTGGAAAGGCTAAACTCGGATCAAGTGTTTTGATAGATCTCGTCTGTATTTAAAAAAATAAATTAAAAAAAAAAAAAATCTGTGCTCTATAAGTTCAGGGAAAGCTGAATTTCTGTAATTGGCTTTTAATGGAATAATAGCGTTGGAGCTGAAGTACTGCAGTTCTATCCTATTAAATACAAACAGAGTTGATTCAAATGACATTAACTTTGTCACACAAGCTGCCAGAAGCCGGCCTGAAATCATGCTTTTTCCAGATTAAGTGGCAGTAAATAATTGTAAAGTGCTTTGAAGATGAGAAGCATCATGCACAGTAAGTGCTAAGTATTGTTGTTATCTGCATTATTTGCCAGAAAAGTCACAGTAGTGCTGGCTAAGAAGAGAATGGAAGGCCTGTGCTTTGCATTTCATGTCTTTGCCATGTTAGCATGATCTTTAAACCTCATTTAAATGGGGATGGGCAAATTTTCTGGTCTAATTTTAAGGCACAATGGCTGATAGTTGGTTCATCTCAGGAAATAATGGTTGTATACTGCAGGAAGTAATCCTGATCTCTCTAGAAATGGATTAATGAGCCAGCTGTGGAAAAAAATAAACTAAAAACTCAGGATCCTGCTAAACCATCTTGGCTGCTTCAAAAGAGTGAAAAATACCTGATTAATACATGATTGCTAATGCTTGTGCACAAAGTCAGTAATAACTTTTATTCCTTTATCAAGTAATTTGTCCACACAAACCAGCTGTCTGTGTCATTCAGTCCATCTCCCTTCACTGCAGACTGTGAAGTGTGGGGTTTTTGGAAAGTCTTCAAGATCCTCCTTAAAATTAGCTAGTTAGGAGTAGGGGAATTTCATGCTCCAAAAATTCACACCTCTGGCATTTGAAAACCTCTTCTTAACCTCTAATTTTCAAATTTGCTGTGTTTGATAGCTGGATCCTTTTACAGTCAACTGCTTTATGTTAATGAGCTCTTCTTCCTAATTATAATGTGTAGCCCAAAAAATTTAAAAGGCACTGATTTCCTCTCAAATTTTATTAATCATGTGAGCCAGGCAGTCTCTCTCAGGCAATAGCACTCAATTTCCTGTATTAGTCTAGTAAAACTTTTCTTTTATCTGTTCCCATTGGAATAAATATATTTTTTAAAAAACGTGGGTGAACATTTGAAGTTAAATGCTGGAGTCTTGTGGAATGTCATTAATGCCTAATTTATCTCTGTTGAAAAGAGAATATTTGATACACCATGTGGCAGTATTTTCCTTGTCTAGACTGCATCCCCATTATATTTTCTCAGGATTGCTCCAGTTGTTCCAATGTGTTATCCAGATCCTTCACACGCTGCTTCTATGTGAGCAGCATATTTCAATGGCAATTCCTACCTAGCTGGAATTGCTAATTAATTTATTGACTAGCTAATTAATTTATTGAATACCAGTGGCCCTAAAGATCAATCTTTAAAGAACCTTATTAGTTATTTCCTCCCAGGCCTTGAACACACTCTGTTAAACCATACCTTATCCTCTTCACAACTTTTTTGCTAATCGTCCTCTCCAGCCTATTTGTTTTTCCCTCCATGACATCCAATCATATTTTGGTTGAAGTGCTGATAAATGACTCTATTTCTTTTGTCTATAAAATTGGTAACCTAATCAAAGGCAGGTGGTAATGCAATATTTGTCATCCTAGAACAATCTGAAAAAAAAAAAAAAAAACAAACCAAAAACTTAAAACAAACCAAAACCCAGATGAATTTATTCCATATTCTATTTCTCTGTGTTTCCAAGCCTTTTTTCTCCTCATTCAGGTGGCTTCCAACAGCTTTGCATATTTCTAAAACTCATATTTGCTGATACTGTGTTTCTCTTCATATTCTTAGGAATTAGATTTGCATTTGCTGTTCCCCATTTGCTGTTCCCCACTGCTGATTTCTCAGCTTTATTACTGATCTGCTCTCTCTGACTTGCGGTTTCCCACGTTGGTTATTTCAGATTCAGGAGTGAGAGTTGTCCACTTCCACATCTCTGCTTGTCTGAGCACATCAGCCTTTGGAATTCTGTTTTACCCAGGGTGTTGCAAACATTTTCTCCTGCCCTTTGATTAGTAATATTTGCCCTAGGATTCAGGATATTCATTCACATTGAAAGCTAAAGTAGAAGGTTAATTTGAGGGAGATTGATTTCCTTCCAAAGAGAGAATGCCTTGGGTTTTTTCCTTTCCATGTACTTTTGGGTGAGGCTGAAGAGTCCTGGCTACTTTTTCATGTAATCTTTTATGGCTTTCAGTTTATTACATTTTCTGACCTCTAATAAATCCATTAAATTTGTTGTCAATATTTTGCCTTATTTTGGTGTTCTGTGCTTATCTTTAAATGCTAAGCTATTTTTTATCTAGATAGTCCCACCACAGTTGGCACTGAGACATCAAGAAGCCAAGTTAAACTTCTAGAGTTTACAAACTATTTAAAAAATGTCAAAACAGGCAAATGGGAAAGATTTTGCAAGGTACATTAAAGAGAAAAAGTAATGATGAAAATCTGCTTGCAAGAAAAATGGCTTGTCTGTAACTGGTTAAAGAGAGCTATTAAATAAAATTGTTTTTAAAAGTCATAGTAGCTAGAGTTATTGCAGAACTAAATATTCAAAGAAAGCAATCACAGCATTTGAGGTCAGAGTGACTGCATTAACACCCTTGGGGGTTTTTCCCTACCTTCAAAATTTTTAATATGTTTTGCTCATCAGAAATTGATACATTATTTAATCAGTTAATTTCTTGCAAAGGAACATTTTCTCATTTATAATGAACCCTCATGTGAGATTCATTTATGCTGTGGCTGCCCTGTTTAATTTATCTCTAAGATTCTAGTTCTAAAATTGCTTTAGTTTTAAGTTTTGTTTTTGTTTTCAGAGTTTTTTTGAGAATCTGATTTTTAACTATTTATTTTCCCATAGAATATGTATAAACCATAAATGTGTGCTGTGTGCTTTGTATTTAACCCAACAGAAAAAAGATGCAAATCTGCATTACGACAAAAATATTTGCTGTGTACTTCTATTAAAAAAAAATAAAAAATCCAACTTTATAATATGGGGAAAAAAGTCCCAGAGCTGTGCTAAAATTTTGTCTGTGACTCAGGAGATTAAATTTGCTGTTGCATTAATTTAGTACTGAAAAAAAGTGCTGTTCAGCAGATGCTTCCAAATCCACTTCCCTTTCATTTTATTACATTTCTAATTCATAACCTTTATATAAAAATATGCATTGTTTTTACTGTCATCTTTCATCTGAGGAGTGATAAGGAAATATCCATATAAAATGTACAATTACTAATATCAAGGTGAACTCTGGCTATTTCTAAAAGACAACTCCAATATAATATTTTTAAAAGAGTTTCAGCAAGGTAGGGATATAAATAGCTTAAAGGGATGATAACATGCCCAAGTGAACTTTGCCAGAGATAGAGAGAAATGTATCACATTATGCCTTAAAGAGGCCCCTTGTGGTTTTTAAACCCATCATTTTTCTGGCCAAATTGGCCAAAATAAGGATGTCTTTATTTACATAATTTCCAGCATAAGTGACTTGAATCACTGATGGGGACGTTGTGCCCTGCGTTTCTTTTCACACTGTTTATCAGCAGATGTCAGATTGTGTCACTCTTTTTTTATTATTCTAAATCTACCCAGGGTAGAGCACAGCACATGTCCCAGTGGCCTTTGGTGCCTTGAGAGATAAAATTGTTCATAAAACATCCCGGACGTGCCTTCTGTTATCAGAACAATTAGAGCAGGTTGAAAAATGCACGAGCTCTTAGGTTAGATACATAATTGGTTACTTTTGAAAATTGACACAAGTTCTTGATTTTCCTTATCATCTTCCACAAAGCCAAAGCAATTATTCACAAGATGTTTTGTACCCCAGAGAAACAGGGAATTTTTTGAGCTTTTCTCATGTCAGGCCACTTTGAAGGAATTTGTGTTTCCCTGATGCTGCCTGTAATCTTGTCTCCAGGAGGCTGAGGTGGAGAGTAAGCACAGTTCCTTCCACCTTCCCTTTCATTGCTACCCAGGTGGGGTCAGAGCTCTTGAGGGAGGAAGGAATTGCCTTTAGAAGGTTTGTTCAGTAGTGGGGAAATCAGCACAAGCCTCTTTTTCTTTAGAATCCAGACCCGAACCACTGAGGAACTTGGAACTTGGAAGCAGTGCTTTGACCCTCTGGAGAAACAGCTTCCCTCTAAGGATGAAGAGAATGAGAAAAGCAAACTTTTGTTTCTGGCACAATTGTTTTGGAGAACTGGCAAAGCTGCTGCAAAGGTGCTCTGTTTGTTCAGCACTGGAATAAATCAGAGGGCCTCAGGAGTCTTCCCTGAAACAAGGTGGTTTGTGTTGTCTTTTGGTTTTCATTTGCTGGGATATTTTTTTAAAAGTCTGCATCTCTAGAGACCTGGTGCTTGAAATAAAATAATAAATGTGGGTTTGAGGAAGCCTGCCTTGGAGGAATTGTTTTGGTTTTTTATTTGACCATAAACTCAGGACAGGAGCGTGAATTTGCAATTAAGTTTGCCATGTATTCCAGTCAATGCTGCTTAGCTTTGCCTTTTGCTCTGAAACCCATCTCAATAAGGGCAAGATGTCTAAAAGTGGTGCAGTGATAAGGAGAGCAGCAGTGATTTTTGAGGGACCTATTGAATTCCTGTGTAAGGTCACACCAGTTTGTTCTGTGTTGACCTCAGACTTCACCATCCAGCTCAGGGCGTAGATACCTGCATGAAAATTATAACCCAGCAGGGAAAGTTACATAACCTTTGAGAGAACTGGAACAGAACAAGCTTCCTCAGCCCTGGAAAGGGGGTGGCAGAAATCAGCCTAGGTTGGTCTTGAGAGTACAGGAGTCCAAAATTGCACCTTGGGGTATCACCAATATCACCAGGCCTGGTGCTGCTGGACTGAGCAGGAGACATCCCCCCTCTGCTCATGGGGACACAAAGCTGTAAACTTGGTGTGACTGGGGCATGAGGAACAGAGTGTTCCTGCTGCTGACTCTGAAGAGCTTTCCTTTCACTTACAGCAGAAAGAGGCATATATGTGTCTTGTTGCATTCATTTTTATCCACTCAGTCTTTGACAAATCTATCATGCTCTCATTTTTCTTGCAGACATCTGTCAATTTTTTACGGTTGTAAAACTAAGTTGAAAAGACCCATGAAAGCCTCTGCCAATTTTAAAAGTTTCAGAGTTATAGAAAGAAAGATTTGACAGATCAATTTTTCTTTTCTTTTGAGAGTGGAGTCAGGAGGGAAGACAAGAAAATATCTAGGTGGATGAGAAAAGTTAGGTTTCTTAAAACAAAAGACATTCTTCAGAAATGTTCCCAAAATTAAAGCTTCAACAGATTTCTTTGATCTGATGATTAGTGGAAACAAGTGCTACTATAACTTTTCAGCCAGCCAGTCAATAAAGTAATGAATTAAGGAAAACATGATTTGTGGGATTAAGTAATTTATAAAAAGATTGGGATTTTGTGCCATCATATAATTCCCTCCTTATTCTCACATCACATAAGGCACATTGTAGCCAGATTGCAAATATTTAAGTGTAGTAAGTAGAAATTTTCAATAATGTTTTCAAAATTCATCATAGGCATCAAACCCATTGGTATAAACAGGTAGTTTATACTCTGTTCTTTCTCATCAGTACTGATGCTGCAGTCATTTCAGGGCAATAGTGGATATAAATATAGACAGGTGAAATCTGACATACACAGACTTCTTCAAAGTTATGTCCAAAAGTTTTGAAGTTACCAGGGATCCTTGTTTAGTAATTGCAATTTCCACAAGCTGACAGCATTTGTAAGAGTTTTCTAGAAACAATTACCATGGTTAATTTTCTATGACAACCAATATTCAGAATAAAATCAATTGATACAAGTGCTTAACAGAATAAGTTTTGCAAGACAAGTTTTGCAAGACTTACTATAAGGAGTAGATGGGTGCTGGGACATTAAAAAGAGATAAAAATAGTTTTAGTGAGGAGACTTGTGTCTGGTCTGTTTGTCTGACCTGTTGTCCAGAGGTTTATGGATTCTTTTCAGGGGTCAAGAAGAATAGCCTGGATAATATACTTTTTATAAGTTGGTTAACATTGACAGTATTGGAATGTTGTGACATTTTAGGAGCCTTCCATATGAGAAAAGATGGAAAACACTTATTTAGCTGTTCAACTGAACAAAGCAGTGGGGTCATGCAGTTAGATGTGATTGCCTGCTAGGATATGGAAATTTCTTCATCTCACAAGAGAGACAGAGTGCCAGAGATGAGGTTGTTACATCCGTGATGACTTTTTTATTTCCTGTGCTTCTCCTGCAGTGTCACATCTGGCACATGTTGCCTGGGCTCTTTGCACACACCAAACTTTTCTCGCTGCTGCATCCCCAGAGCGTGCAGGCTCTGATCTGTGAGGGCTGGCAGTGCTTTATCCTGCTATTGCTCATCAGGGCAGAGAGAGTTAGCTAGTGCCTCTTCCCTCCCATTTGTGACTGCCTAAGGAGACTCAAAATATGATCAGTCACTCTGTAGATGGTGTTCGGTATTAAAAGCAAATCACTGACTGTAGGCAGGAGGTCATTCAGCATTGCCACTAACAGCTTTTGATATTTCTGCATTAAAACCCAAGCCAAGCATTAGAGGCACTGAACCATCTGCAGGCCTAAGTAGGCTTATTGTTGCTTAACTTCTTAGTGCAAATGAAGAGCTCTGTGATGTACTTCTGTCTGCTTTTGTGTGAATCCTCCGCTGCTCTCGCTGCTGTGTCAGGGTTGAATGAGATGCAAAGAGGTTCTTTTATTTTATTAAGTGTGTGTTGCTGCTCTCTGCTTCCTCACAGAAATGTGATGTGACAATGAAAACAATGGCTCTTCCTACAATAGTTTCCCAGAATAGCTTCTTGTCCCTGTAACCTCCTCCCAGTGGTTCAGGTGTCTGTGATCCAGGATCCAGCAATGTTTGTGCAGCCCCAGCTCAGACTTCTGAGAAACCTGCTGACCTGATGGCAAGAGCTGGAAAAGCCTACACAGAGCAGAGCTGTGCAAAGAAACAAAGTGAAACTGAAGAAATAAGGTTGGTGAAAAGGACATAATTGGCAGCTCAAGGATTCAAATGGAAAAAAAACAAACATGGAAAAACCATGGAAAAGTCCTAAGAAGAAAACAAGAACTAAGATGGCAGCTTTGCAGCACCAAGGTGTGGTGTGTGTGAGGTCCCCAGGACGAGGTCAGAGATGAGAATCTGACTCCATGTTTTCAGAAGGCTGATTTATTATGATATGATATGATATGATATGATGCTATACTAAAACTATACCAAAGAAAGAGAAAGGATACATCAAAAGGCTTAACAAGAATGAATAATAAAAACCCCTGACTGACCAGAGTCCGGACACAGCTTGCTGATTGGCCAGTAAGAAAAAACAATTCACATGTTTGGACAAAGAATCTCCAGGCCACATTCCAGAGCAGCAAAACATGGAGAAGCTGAGGCTTCTCATCTTTCCAGGAGAAGAAATCCTGGCAAAGGGATTTTTCAGAAAATATCAGGGTGACATCAGGTGTCCATCCCAAGGACAAACAGAGAAAAGCCTCCTCACATGATCTTCATGGCTGGCAAATATTGTTTGGAGCAGTCATCTGGAGTCATCTCTGGAGCAGTGAACTTCTCAAGGGTTGGATTGGTAGCTCATTATTCCTAGCAATTGTTTTTGTGTATTGGACAGTAATGAACTGGTTTGTACTTTTCCATGGAGTGTCCCCTGCTTCTCTTTGTGCCTGTTAGGAGTTGTCTAAAGTGACCCAGGATGTGAGTGTTATGTACCAAATAATTTCACTGCAGAGCAAAACTGATCAAATCATGCCTTTGCTTTATCTAAGCTGATTATCTCATGCCTCATCTTTTTTTCTCCTTTTTAATTCCTATTTCTCCTTCAGGTTGAGGCCAGGTTATTAAAAATAATCTCAGACTTTTTGTGCTTTTGAAGCTCAGTGCAGCCCTGCTGGCTTCTGCAGCTGCACTGCCTCTGTGTAATCCAGGCCTGATTTTTGAGATGTGGCTTCATTTCCAAAGCATTGGTGGATGCAGGGAAAGTACAAGAGGGACAGGTGCTGTATTTGAAACTTTTCTGGTGGTGTCAGAGCTGAGAAATTGTTTTATAAACAGTTAAATGAAATATTTTTGTAGGTACAGGAACTTGCATAAGGACAAGGGCTGCCTAATACAGGCAGTGTCAGAAAATACTCTATGAAAGACTGGGTGAAACCTGAGACATTTTATTTGACAGTAAAATTATGAAGGCTTAAACAGAAGAGTGAAGTATTTTGTTCCTGATGTAGAGCAGCTCCAACATTCTAGCTGTGGTAATGTTGGCTATATAGTGTATGGAGTATAAAGTGCATTTCCACCTCCAGCACTGCCACACAAACCAGGTTTCCAACAATTTTCCAAAGTCAAATCTTGCCTGAGGTTTCTGTGTCTGTAACAGAGACTTCATCAGGACAGTACAGCACTCACTATTGTGTCTGGATTGCTGAACTGAGGGTGCTTAATTGCCCAAATCTTCCACTGCTGCATCTGGCATGGCAATGGAGGCTCACTGAAGGTGTGATACATGATATGTGATATTAACCTAAACAAATTATAAGGCCTCTGAAGCTGAAGGGTGCTTATAAGTGAGCAGTCATATAATTTCTCATGGGTAGAAAAAGCCCTAACTAAATACCAGCTTGTCTGAATTTAGAATTTAAGAGAATGTTTTTTTACAAACTTTTTTTTGCTGGAGGTCTGAAGGAAAACTGGGAGATACAGGCACAGCAGCCTGCTAGAGAGCATTTTGTCCCAGAAGGTTATCCAAGACAAGACTAAATCCTTTCCAGACACAGACTCAATCAAGAAAAAATTACATGTTGTAGCCTGAAAAAGTTGATAGAAAACACTAAAAGTTGCACATCCATATGAACATTGCCAAAATTAAATATATTCTTCCTATTCACGCACTTCTCTGGATATTCATTCTCTTTCTCATTTATAGGTCTTATATTTACTTCTTATTGGTGAGGTCAGAGAGTGAGAATATGGCTCCTCATAGATTTTGATCTGTTGTTTTCTAGCTGCATTTAGGTGCCAATTAACCTAAACATTTGAAACTGTCTAGATCAGATATCATTACCTACAACTCAAAGGCCATTCTTATAGCTGGACACAGCCCAATTATATTGTTGCCTTTGCTAAATTGTCCCTCAATTTCTTGCATGTTTTTATGTCCAGAACTTTTTCCCATGTATGAATTCCCATTCAAATTCTGCTTATTTTGATGGTATCATAGTTTGTCCATACAGAAAATATTATTTATATATCAGTTTTATTTTATATATATGTATGTATATATATATAAATATATATATAATATTTAGATTATATATACAGAGATATATCTTCCATATACATATAGATATCTATGAAGAAACTTCTGTTATGCTACTTTATCCACTCTGCTTTAACTCTACTATTAAACTTCTGCTGTGTTAATTTTCCTTGAGTGTAATATTTGAATTTCCAACTCTACAGAAAACTCTGAACATTCCCGAAGGCAGATAAATTAGACTGGTTGTAGGGAAGGAGGTTTTGCAATCTATTTGTGCTATTTTCCAGCAGAGGTTAAACTGGGCTGTCATGTGAGGAGGCAGAAAGCTGGCTTGTACCTTTAGGGACAGCTGGTGAATTCTGGCATGCCTGCTCGTGCACTATTAGCACTATTTAAATATATAATGACATTAGATCCTGTTGCCCCTCCTTTAACCTTATCTTTGTTAAATGCTGCTTCAGAGAAGATCCTTCCCTTCCCCCCAGTGTTATGCATCAAATTTATTAAGATCTGAAGAAATACAGGAGAAAACACCTGGAGAGAGAAGTCAGGGAGGAAATAGAGATTAATGGTGAGGGTAATAAGGAAAAAGAGGTCATAAAAAAGAAATAGAAGTGTGGGAAGGCTATCAAAGACAGAAAGAATTGTGCTGTCAGTTGCCATGTTGCCTATAAGGTGTGCTCAGAAACTGCCAAGCAATAGTTACAAGTAGGATGTAATGTGGAAGCATTAGAACCTGGAGAAGTGGAAAATGTCCTGTGTTTCCCTGTATTTATGGAGTTACGTTGATGCAGAACTTTTACTGCCATTCTTTGCTATAATTGATGCCATTTTAATTGTCATTACCCTGGGATATTTAAATCCCATCATCATTTTACTCCATTAATACTGCTTAGAAATACAAAGGATTTTTGCAGCCTTCTTTGTAGCTCATCTGCTGCGACTCAAAGCGCCCCAAATTTCAAAGGCATATTGAAATTTGGACTTTCTGAGATAGTCTGTGGCAATAACTGCCTAATCCAAAGTGATGCTCTCCATGGATGAGCAGCTGGTTTCAAATTCTGTTCCTTGCCAGATGGACTTTTGGAGATTAAATAACTGGGGGAAGCTTGGGGGAGCCTGGGAGTCCTGGGGCAGCAGGGCTGGCTGGGGAGAGGCCCTGATCTGAGTGCCCAGAGCTCAGAGGCTTGAAGGAACCTGTGGTCAAGCACATGAGCCCCTCCAGGAGCCCAGGATTCACAGGCAGTGCTTCCATCAGCGCTGTGCCCTCCAGTTATTCTGCCTCTGGCATGGGAGCCATGGCCACTGTCCTCACAGGCTCAAAACAAATGGACTTGCTGCTTTAAAAACATCTACGAGCTCTCACGTGCTGCAGTGCCCTTCTGAGGCCTTGTTTTATTAAGATCAATTGTGTGATATGTTGCAATTTAAAAGCACTGTGTTGTTTGACAAAAGGGTTTTCTTTCCCCACAGTGCTGAGGCAGCTCCTACTTGCAACGAGGAAAAAGTGGAATTTTGGCTGTTTCTGAGGGACAGAATGAGGCTAATGAAATCATGTCAGGTAAGAAAAACACACCAGCAACATAAAATAGGTTCTTGTTTCTTTAGCATTTATTTTGGAATGCCCAAGTAATTCTGGCTGTAGAACCAACACGACAAAAGAGATGCATGAGCTGTTTGTGGACTTGCAGCACTTGTATAAAATTTTCAGAAAAATACTCTGTTAAGCTTCTATGCTGTCAGAAAGTGAAAGAGATATATCCAGCCAGAAGAGAGGAAGTTTCTATCCACTGTGAAAACTCTGTTATAAATACACCCTAAAGTTGCTAACCTGAAAGAACCACATCACATAAATGGAAATAAACCTTGCATACCGAAATACACCTTTTTATGTTGCCCACAGCATTTAATATAATTACTTACTCAGAGAAGCAAACTGTAGATTGGAAGTGCAAATAGCGGTGTACATTTTCTCAAGCCCATTTTGGTTTTGGGAATGTAAAGAATTATGAATTTAGAATGAATAAGACATGTTCATGATACTAACTTGGGAATTGTTTCCATTTAAATTATCATATGAAAACCACCTGAGAGAGGAGTATATTTTGGGATTCATTATTTTAAATTTTGTTAGGTGTATCCTCCTGGATACACTGCTGCATCCTTTTATATGGATAGGAAAGAGAGAAAATATTGTATAAGTGTGTGTATTGTTTGATAACAGGAAAGTACCCTGTGTAGTCAAGAACTGTGAAGAGGCAGGGACACAAAAATCGATTTTGTTGCCAGAACTGATGTCTTGAACTTCAGATACAGGGCTGGAATTCCAAACATTTACAAACCTTTCTGAGTATCTGTACCAAGAGACCTTGTCTAGATTATCTCTGCTTTACAGAAATATTTTAATTTCTGCTGTGCTTTTGTTTGAAAAAAAAAAAATAAAATCTCAACCAAACACCAAAGCCAGAATCAGAGAAAGCTTCACAGTTGACTCAGGCCCTGAAGGATTTTGTGTAGACATGACTGCAGTATTTTGCTGGGAAAGATATGTAGGGATAGGGGTTTACAAAGACCCAGCTGTTTCTGCCTGGGAGTTTGTTTCCTCTGTAAGAATTTTGGCAGTCTGTGCTAAGCAGCCACATGCTGCCATCTACTGACAACAGACCTCTTCAACAGCGTCTCAGAACTCCATAACTTCTTTAAATTCATGCACTGTAGGAGATAAACCCAGTAAATACAAAGACGGACAAAACAAAACAAAACAACAACAAAAAAAAAGGAGTAAAAAACACTGCAGTGAAAATGGGTGAAACAAGGGCTATAAATCACAATTCTACACAACTCCTATATATGCAGGATGTAAAAGTTGTAGTTCACGTGCGAATAAAAATATGGGTGAGAAGAAACAAATTCTTTATGAATGAGTTTCGTGTCTTTCCCAACACACTGAAAACAAGAGAAATGTTCTGCATTTCCCTAAAGGAAGATACTTGAGCTTGAGATGGATCTACAATTGTTCAAAGGGAATGGTTGTGAGAATGTGTGCAGTTAACAGGACTTAGAGTGGAAGAGATTCAGTGGGAAAAATGACATTTGTAATCCCCTCTGAACGATTTTAACTTCTCATACTTGGATGAGTAATGTGTCTTCCCACTTTTAACTCTCTCTTGGGAGCAGGTCTGCAAGGAATGAGGGCTTGCAAACATGATATGCAGTCAACACATCATCTGGGGAGAACATGAAAGCAACAAGCACTCTTCAGTGCTTTTAATGAATTGTTCTGAAAACTGGTTTTTAATGCATGACCTGCTTTGGTTTCCCAGGCTGCTGTACAAGATTCTAAGGCAGGGAGTGGGAGGGAAGATTCTGTGTTTCTATGAGACTTTCCTGCTAATTTTTCCTAAATATTTTGTATGTGAATGAAGAAATAGATGCAGCTCTTCCTTCATTTCAATGAAAAACGAACCTATATAAAAATCCCGACAAGTGGATGTTGACCAGAAAGTAAAATCATCCTGTTTATGATCACTCCTGCCATCTGCTACTGGAGAGCTGATGTAGTTGCATTTGCAGAAGAGGAATCCCTCTCCAAATTGGTGAATGTGAAACAAGCATTTTCCTAAAACAGCTTAAAATCTCTGTGTTTAGTTGAATATTTGTTGCCAGGAAGGTCACATTCTGTCCTGTGTCTTGTTTAGGACATATCCATTTTTTGGAGCTTCCTATGCACATGTGAATGTATGTTTTTGAATGAATACATGCAATCCTGGCACAGATTCTCCTATAATTGAAACAGTGAATTTATTTGCTAAAACTTATAATTCTGACCAATGAGGAACACTGGCAAGAACTTTCATGAGTAACCTTCAGTGTTTTTTTCCTTATCTCAATCAGAATACCATTACAAATACTGACTGTATTTTAGACAGCCATAGATAATATCTGTGGTTGGATAGAGGAGTAAATTCTTTGATGCAGATTAAAGATTAGGAATAAGACTTGTAGGCTCACCTTCCTTTGATGCATGTTTGCTCCCTATTAAATTTTGGTGTTATTTTACCATGCTAATACCTGGATTTTGTGACACTCCTTTACAACTGGGTGTTGATAGTGTCCAGTAGTAGTCTGAGACCTGGGTGAAAGTTGGAGAATTGGAAATTGGACCTGCAAGTGCTCAAAGTTTGGTTGAAAAAAGGCTGAGCAGGAAGAGGAATGGGATCTGCCTCCTTCTGTGTTTTTAAATGCTGCCAGCAAGGTTTGTGACCTTTGTGTAACCAGAATTGTTTAAATTCCTGACACTTCTGGCTGCCTGTAGACTGCCAACGCACAGCAGTGAGCTGGGAAAGGTGCTGGTTATGGAAGGTTCCTCCCTTTTTGATGGCTTTCTCTTCCACCCTTGTTTGGCTGAAGGAGCACAACAATTCCTGGATGATATCAAACTTTCCCATAGAAACTCAGGACTACTGGGATGGACCAGTTATCCAAGGCTGTGTCCTGATTCAGTTTCAGAATAGAATTGCACAGGACACGTGGACTGCTCAGAAGGCAAACCTGGCTTCCATCTCAGTGGATTTCTATGTATTTGTTTGTATCTGTTTGAGGGTTAAAGAATTTGGCTCAGAGGTGTCTTAATGAGGGCAGCCTGCTGCCCTCAGCAGAGATGCCTCCACTGCTGTGATATAAAAAGACCCTTTTGCGTACCCACCCCTTTGGCCCCTTGCTTTTCTTCCTGCTAGGATCTGACTGTTGGAGTTCCCTATATATAAAGTTTATCACTTTATTCAGACTTTCAGGGTGAGGGTGAGGACATATGAGTATCTTCCCTGCTCTTTTTGGGTGAAGTCCAAAAGTGGATGGCACCTGTTTTCTAGATCTGGATGGGCTGCAATCCAAGTTGATAGTTGATGGAAATGTCAGGAACAGCTGATCTGGAAGCAAGGACTGTCAAAACAGTCATGGCTTACAACCTTAAGCCCATTTTTAGCACCAAACAAATAATGTTATACTGAGCAACAGCAAGCCTCATGTTTTCTTTCTGTGATTTTGTCTTGAAATTTCGTTGTGAAATGTATCAAATACTGCTGCTTTCAAATGTCAAATGCATGTACTGGTACAGTCATAAAATTAAGCCTTGATCTGAATCTGCCTTACACCTAAACTCAGATCTGATTCAGGCTATTTCTGATGAACAAAAATAGTAGGAGTTGGATTATGAAAAAGATAAAAGCTTGGTCTGCACTGACCTCTTACTGAAGAACATTCTGAAAGATGTTCTATGCCATGATTCTTGTAAGTCTGGCTCTAGAGGTACAGATCAGCCAGGCACAGAAACTTTACTGCTGTGCCCGGCCTGAAGTAATTTCAAGATGACTTTGCTCTGTATTAGAGCCTGTGCTTTCTCGTGCTAAATATTTCATCAGCTTTTGCATGTGGCATCATGGGGGAAAAAAAGTATGAGAGATGCCATGGTGGTGAAAATTTTGTAGAAGTGTTGCTTGTCGGGTTTCTATCAGATTGGATACTGGGCTGGTAACTGGTGACAAGGCAAGCTCTTTGTAGTGCTAATCAGGTTTTAAGCTGAGAGTTTGGCTAAATTTATGGGGCAGGGTATTTTATTGATAGAAGAGCTTGCCAGACCTCTTTGGCAACGCTCTCTTTTCACTTAAAGACCTTGGTGTAAATCTTTTTAATGCGTCAGCTACAAAAAAAAATCTGAAAGGAACTTTCCCCACTTCTTACCATTGCACTATCTTCTGTGTAAATCATCTTGCTTACTCATTCTCTTAGCTACTTTAGATTGTTAGTCTTAATGACAGGACTGCAGTAAAAGTGGGGGGAAAAAAGTATTTTAAACTGTCATTAGTCCATAAAACTTTGATCATTTATAGTAAGTAGGAATTCATCTTGGACTTTTAAGAGAACGGAGAGGTCAGTCAGAGCATCCCTACTCAGTTGTGCACCTGTGTAATGAAGCACTCCTCAAGGGAAAAATAGAAGATGGAAATGTAATTATTAAATGTTCTAAGACTTGGATACAGCTAATTTTTAATTTATAATATATGATGCAAGAATAAGAACTAAGGGTTTTTCTCCTTGAACTTTTCCTGTACTTGATAATTGCATATATAGAATTATTTCAGTGGCCCACATTTCACAGTAAATAATTTCAGAGTTATGATTGTTATCATTCAGCAGTTCCTGAAATATAAATGCTGTGCTTATTGTAGTAGTGCAAAAGGACTTTTTGTTTTATATTCATTACTTACATTTATGCTTAATATCTGTGACCATGTGCGGGAAGCTCTTGCAGGGTGAATGTGGGTGCAGTGCAGAGAAATCTTAAATAGCATTAACATTTTTCTAGTTAAATCTTTAGAAAAGCTTTTAGTGAGACAGCAAGTCTTTCCTGGACCTTGTGCTATATTGACATGAACTTCAACCACAGCCTCTGTATTTGCCAAGCTTTACTGCTATTGATAAACTGCAATGCACGACCAGACCAAAGTTCTAAAAAGAGATTTTTGCTGCAGTTTTTAAGATATATCATTTGACAGGCTAAGAGTTGGTCATTTGAAATGCCAATACTCTATAAATTAATCTCTTTGAACTTTCAGATGAATTTTGGATTACCTGAAGACATTTAAGTACTGCTGAAGTGTGCAGGTCTCTTTCAATTAAAAGACTTTCAGAGTTCAAAGCACTGCATAAGGATTTAGGAACTTGTCTCTTAAAACTGAGAGGAGTGTATTGTGATCATTAATGAATATAAGTTGTTTTATGTGCTGAAGTATTGGGCTAGAAGTATGTGTGTATTCAGGTTGATTTGTTGGTTTCTTTTCTTTTTAATACATATACTTTACAGCAAACCTGTAGATTCCTTCCTGGCATTCTCTCAAGCATTGCTCCAGTTCACTCAATGACTTTATCCCACTCTTTCCAAAATCCATTTAGACTATTTTCATTGTGCTTAGTTTCAGCACAAAGAGATGATTGTTATAATCTGATGGAAATCTGATTATCCCTTTTAAATGAGGAGAATCTATAAAATACACTGTTGTACCTGCTACAAAAGGTTGGTTTTGGGATGCTGCTGGACTTTGTGTACCCAGTATATTTAGAAACAGTGCAGCATGGGACTCTGGTATTCTGCACTTTCATTTTGCTGTTCTTACATAAAAATCAGCAAGGTTTAACAGGAGTAACCATCCATGCAGAACAAACCAGCACGAGGATGATCTTCCTTAAACACTCACACAACTTCTGGGCAAATGCAGGCATTGTTTTGAGCAGAACAGTACATGGTGTGCACTGTGCTGAAGAGCTTTGCCATGTTCCCCTTTTCCTGATCATTTATAGGAAGCCAGGTTGCACAAAAGACGAGGTAAGCACTGGGTAAATATCCTTATTGAATCTCAACCTGGATTAGGAATAATTATTTTGAAGTATTAGAACTCAGTTTACAATAAATGCATTTAAGAGGTCTTGTTCCAGGTTTGCTTTATTTAGCATCCTCACAAATAGGTTTTTATTATTGATTTTGTTGTTATGTTTTCCTACAAGGTTTACCAGATGCACTGGAGGTGTCCTTTGTACAATTTCATTTTCTTTTATTGTCTCCCCTAGGACATCATTATCCTTTGAATAAGCACAGAAAACTGTGTTCTCCTTCTCCTCTTTGGATTTATTCCATACTCTTTATTTCTATTTGAATGACAAGATTGGTCAGGGAATTCAGGATCAAGACTTTGTTTCACATTCTCTTCTTTGCCCAACTGTATTGCAACAAATCTTATCCTCAAGATATAATAAAATGAGACAGGAATGCATCCTGACAAAACACTAAGGCCACATGTGAGTGGCTGGAATGCATCAGATCACAAAATGATGGGAAAATGTTCCTCAACTCGAAAGAGAAGGTTTGAAAAGGTCGGAATTGCTTTGTAGGAGGAAGGATATCAAAATTAGGTTAAGATATCCAGAAAGCAGGAGAAAACTCTTTTGAGGTTTCTTCTTCTTTTGGATCCCTTATCCTTTTCTGTCCAGTCTATCTTTCTGTCTAGTCTGAATCCTACTTTGCATTTATTAAGAAAAGTCTTTTAAAATGAAGTTATATCCAGTGGTGCAAGCAATTTCACTTCAGTCATGGGAAAGAGAACAAAAGAAAGTCTCCTTTCAGCTTGTTTATCCCAAAGCGATGGATGGTTTCTGCCGTGGTTTCAGGAAAAACAGATACTTGAATGGCACATTTACTACTGATCCTAAGATTTCAATGAGGAAAGAAAGAAAAGAAAAGAAAAGAAAAGAAAAGAAAAGAAAAGAAAAGAAAAGAAAAGAAAAGAAAAGAAAAGAAAAGAAAAGAAAAGAAAAGAAAAGAAAAGAAAAGAAAAGAAAAGAAAGGAAAGGAAAGGAAAGGAAAAGAAAAGAAAAGAAAAGAAAAGAAAAGAAAAGAAAAGAAAAGAAAAGAAAAGAAAAGAAAGACCTTTAAATTAAAAAGCTGTCCAAGAAGAACTTTTCATCCTCGTTTTATTTGTTCACTAAACTTTGACTGCTAGAAAGAGAAAAAAAATTCCATATTTCATCTGGAGTAGGAATGAAAGAGAAAATTGTCAGACCTTTCAAAAAAACCCCAAAAAACCACAAACAAAAAAACCCCAAAAAACAAAAACCAAAAAAACCAAAAGGAAGCTGAAAGGCATCCTCTTAGTGCAGGATGTCATGGATGAGCCTTAATTGCAAGGATGCAAACAACAAATTGCAGAGGTGCTTGAAATTGGTGCATCACATAAAAGCAGAGTCAGACTGTGCCATTGCAAAAGGTCTTTTCTTTAGTTTTAAATATTTTTAATATAAACAATATAAATCTATTTACTCAGATTTTATTGTATGCTGCTAGTCCTGGTTTAAGCCATGAACTCTCACTCTGCTGAAAGCATCAGAGAAAGGTTTGAGTGAGAAGCACTTTTAGCAAAACTCTTGCTGTTCCTCTGCTCTGGTATTGTGTCAAACCCCAATGTTTACTGCCTGATTATGCATTTGTGTTTGAATGAGCAGCTTAGTGAGGCTCCATCTGCTCCCTGCTGGTGGAGCCCAGGAGGATGTGAAGGATTGGGTTGCAGTGTTTGAAGAGTAGTAGATGGCTCCAGTGCCGTGGCCAACTCTGCCTTCCCCCAGCCCATGGCTCTGCAGATCAACTGGCATTAGTGCAAGCATTCACAGCTGCACATGGAATATTACAGAAAGCACCAGGGCTCAGCCTTCCACTTGCATATG
Source organism: Melospiza melodia melodia (assembly GCF_035770615.1). Classification (NCBI taxonomy): domain Eukaryota; kingdom Metazoa; phylum Chordata; class Aves; order Passeriformes; family Passerellidae; genus Melospiza; species Melospiza melodia. Next base: position 5,532,965 of record NC_086201.1, on the reverse strand, counting down.
CTCATTTGCCTGTAAATATGGCTGGAGCCTTGTTCTGGTTTCCTTTTTTCTTCTTTCTCTTTGTCTTTTTTTTTTTTTTTTTTCCTTTGTATTTTCTCTCTTGAGAAAAGGTACAAGTAAAAACTCCTCTGGTCACTATACAGGGTCATCCTTTTTATCTCTATTTACCTGCATTAAATCAAACCTTTCAGGCTGTGTTCTAAAGATTCACAAACTACTGAGGTCATACTCATGAATTTGTAGCTCCCAAGTGACTCCTTTCAACCTTTTAAAACACACACAGTGTATTTTTTCAAGCCTAAATTAGGTTTGTTAGAGAAATCATGCTATCAGATTTTATTAATGGTGACTTTGGACATGTTGGAATTGAGAACATCAAGCTTTACTTTCTCTTTGGGTTCAGTAGTATCCATTCCTCAGTCTCATTGCAGTTCAATGTCTTCACTCATACCTTGAGTATGGTCATCTTGGTGAGTATTCAGAGATTAACTTGGGTGTCAATCTAGAATTATAAATTGATGCTTATTTCCTTGTTCTCTTACATATTACTGTAGAATATTTCTATATTTTGCTGCAGACTCTCATTCTGTGTAATTTTTTATAGTTTTCACCATTTTCTCTTGGATCATATTTGATCCTGAGAAGGAAGCAGATTTCTTTGCTGAAATAAAGGTCTTCTTTTGTTTTTATTCCCTGTAGCCTCTGCATATTTATAACACCATTCTGGGGTGGGTTTAGCTCAGTGTGAGACTCTTTTCCACCAGCTTTTAATCTTTACTTGAAACAGAAGTGCCAAGTATATTTTGAGTTTAAAACCCCTTCTAAAGCTAAAAGATGGTTTTGGCCCACTAATAGGTAGTAGTTTCAAAAGGTTAAGCTGCCTGGAAAATGTGACACGATGTACTTATAAAATTAGGGATGAATCCAGCCTGTATAAATTCAGGTTTTTGATGTACATTTCAAATGTACCACATCATGCAATTTTAAATCAGTCTTCTATGCTGGCATCCAGAGCTGGCATAGATGGCAGGCAGCTGCTGAGTCCAGCTCTTGTTTGTACTCCTGCAACCTTTACAGAAATGTCATGGCTGGGCACAGTGTTTGGTGAATTTGAAAGAACTCTTCTTTCCTCTGAAAGGAGCCATGAAGAACATCTCAAAATTAAGTGGATTTCCCCACTTTGAGCCTAATCTTGACATAACTGGTGCTGTGATACCAACCTGAGTCCTCAGGCAGTGTGAAACATCAGCTGGGTGTTGTGACCTGCATTGCACAAGCCCTGTGATGTTGGGGTGTCCTGGTTGCTACCAAACCACTGATCCTGCAGGTGCTGCTTTCCTTCTGGCAGGTAATTCAGTTCTCCCTCACTGAGGAGGGACACAGACCCTCCTCCCTCTGATCCTGCAGGTTCTGCTTTCCTTCTGGCAGGTAATTCAGTTCTTCCTCACTGAGGAGGGACACAGACCCTCCTCCCTCTGATCCTGCAGGTGCTGCTTTCCTTCTGGCAGGTAATTCAGTTCTCCCTCACTGAGGAGGGACACAGACCCTCCTCCCTGTGTGCCCCTGAAGGGAATTGGGCTTGCTCCTAAGGCACTGTGAGTATGTGAGTGCTGCCTTTGAGGGAGAAACAGGAATTCCACCAACAGCTGCCCCATTTCATCCTTTGGCTGGCTTGGCTTTGTCTGATAGCACAAGGAGAGGCAGCAAAGTGTAGTTCTGCAGCACGCTGGGACACAATCCAATTCTGGATGGATTCTGTGTACTGCTGCAGGGAGCTGTCAAATTGTTGTGCCATTGCTGGTTGTACTGTTTTGCTTGAGGATGTGTTCAGATTCTGTCTAAACAATAATTAAATTTCATTTGCAGGCGGTGGCTGAATGTGTGGAGAGAGAGATAAAATAATCAAGGACACGATTATTCCCAAAATCAATAGGAATTCTAATAGTCTTCTAAAGTACCACTTCATTTCTTTCATAAAGCTGCTGGATTGTTCGCATTTCATATTTTTCTCCTGTACAGGTCAATTAAATTTTAGGTAATTAAATACACTTTTTCACTCTTACTCGCCTTCAAAGGCTACTGTACATCACCAATTTATATAAACTACACTTGCACAGGCTATTTTTAACTTTCCACACTTGAACAAAGTGCCTGGCTGTTGACCTTTGCAGGGTCACACCTGTGCATATTACTGAGTAATTGCCAATTTGTTACTCTGATCTGTGTTCTACATGTTTGATTAAACCTACAAGCTAATCTGAGTTAATTTTATTTGAAGATACGGAATTGTTTTTGTTGGAAGATGAGGGAGGTTTGTGGTAACAAATCAGAATTTTTTGCTGTGATTCACAACTGCTGTGCCTGACAATTTAGAGAGACAATATCACTATTCTGTTATTTTGTGACTTTTTAAATACTAAAATTTATTTTAGAATTGCAGAACCTCCTTATATATGAAAATCTAAAACAGTAAAGCTCTTAATTAAAAAATATGAAACCATTATAATTTCAGAGCAGTATAACAGATTAAAATTTATCTTTATGCATGTACTAATGACGCCTAGTTATTCCTAGTTATTCCTAGATACCTGCTGGTATTGTCTTCATTCACTGAAAGTGAATGTCTAAATGGATTTTATAATATATAAATATTTTCAGACCATCTATTCAACTATGAATCCATCTCTTTCCACTGGTCTACTTGCCAGATAGAAACCCCAAAATAAAAGCATATAATTCAATTTCTGCTTTTTAGTTATACATCCAATTATAAAATGCAGAATGATACAAAGATTAGCATACAGAAATACATTTTTTTCATGACCTATGAAGTTATTATGAGTTACTTAATGAAATGGTGGGGTATGAAGATGGGCAGAACACATAGTCCTACTAAGGCAATAGACTGCAGCACTGCTGTTACTGTCACTCATGGGTTTAAAATACTCCTCATCACAAGCCTTTCTGTCAGCAACCTTGAATTAAATTCCACAAAGCTCCTAATTAACACAGAAATGCACAGTAGCCTCCTGGAACTGGAGATTTGTTACTGTATGGAGGACTTGCTAAACCTTGCATTGATTTCATTTAGAGATGAGCTCATAAAGTAAGAGCTGCAAGTTAGTGTGTGTATTATTGTTACTCATACTGTGCTGCCTGAATTAAAATTATTTATTTTGGCAGTGTCAAAGCAAAACAAACAACAAGCCCTCACAAACCCAGATGATTTCTTTTTGCTAGATTACCAGCAACTATCCAAGAGCCATCTGCAGAGGGCTCAGGCACCTCAGAATATTGAATGCTTCAATTTCCTCTCTGTTACTACATCACAGCGCTCAAGGCCACTTCAGTGCCTATTTGTCATGCTTGTGAGCACCTGAAATCTGATTTTTCTTACTCACTGTGCAGCCTCTGCTAACACCAATATAGAAAGATCTATAATGGGATTGGAAAGTTTAGTGAACACGACACTTAATCAGTGCCATGAAATTTGTTTTAGCTATACTTTCATATACAATCAGAACAAGAGGTACTATTTTAATTTTCCAAGGTGACACAGAGTTATTAGAAACCTGTCCTTACCTATGCAGACAAAGTGGGCTGTAGGTTTCATTTCTGCCTAAAGTGGAAGCATAATGGAGTACCAATCCTGAAAAAAGATTGGGACTGGAGCATTATCTGGTGTAATATTCCAGTTCTGCTTGGTAGTTGACTTGACAGGGATTCACAAGGAAGCTCAAACCATGTACCATATGCCATCAGGTAGCCTAACAGAAGGGTTTTTGTTATTTTCCTTGGTCAGCACTGTGATTTCCCTTTTCCTGCCAGGCTCCTGAGCTCTCCCTTTCCCTCCCAGGCCTGCGTGTGGCTCAGCTGCTCTGCTGACATTTGGTTGTGGAGCAGCAGCTGTGCAATGGGGACCTGCTCAGTGGAAATTGCAGAATGTGCTGTTTTCAGCTAAACGTGCATTTCAATTCTATGTCTTGGGAGTGGAAAAAGGAGCAAACACACAGAGCAGAGCATCTTTCCCAGCTCCTCCTCCCTGTGCTGGTCTTGTTCAGCAGGGATGGAGCATGGATGGTTGACACATACTCTCTCTGTGTTTTTTGTGGAATTAAGCTGGGAGCAAACACTCTGTTCGTCGCTTCTCAGCTGATGTCCACCCCTTCAAATTATTCTGCATTATTTTCATCATTTTCTCAATTTGGAATACACAAAGATGGTCCTTCTGTTTCTGCTCCTTTCCACACTGCTCAGTTCTTGTGGGGTTCAGGTAGAGGTTGATCTGGAAGCACATGCACAGAATGAGCTTTGTGTGTGTGTAGATGTTGATCTTTGTACTCATTGTGATTTTTATTCAGCATCTGAATCATAGCAAATTTTCCCCCATAAAGCCTTAGTTTCATTTTCAAGCACTCAAATGTTGCTGAAAATCAGATGAGTTTGGGTATTAAGAGGTAAGTTCCAGCAATTCCTGACTGTGCAGTTTCAGAAGGTTTTGTCTTTGCCTGTGGCAGAGTGAGGGACTAACAGAGCTGGTAAAAGGAACCAGAGCCTTGCCCACCAGAACCAACTGTTTAATGCTTTCTTTGAAACTGCTACTGATATATTTGGAGCTGTTTTCTCAGTCCAGGAGCAGTCAGTGGTGCCTACAAGACTTGATCTGTTTCTGCTGAAACTTTCAGCAGATGGAGGTGGTGAGCAACAAATTCTGAATCACTGCTTCAGCAATTGTCTTTTAACAGCTTTGATTTTTCTGCATTGCTTTGACTCTTAATATTTCTTTTTATTTTATTATTTTTTTAAAATTTTTGGCATCTGTTAAACAACTTGTGAAAGAGAAGCAGATCTGGAGGGTAATGGAGTGAAATTATTAGCCTTTTGGAATCAGATGATAATTATGCCAACATGAGAAGATCACTAACTATAAATAATGCCAGTGAAAATAAATCCACTAATTCTTATTTACATTATGGAGACCTTTGGACTCCTTTGTACTCTTTGAGGCCACAAGATCTCCAAAGCCCATAATGGAAATGAGAATAGGTCTTTATAATTAAGCAGTTTAACCATCTTGGTTAAAACATTTCAAGAGTGATGGTGTTTTTCTAACAGTAGTGATATTTCAGGTAATTTTTCCTGTGTATTTCCCATCCTGGGGAAAGCTGGGCCACTTGAGGAGAGACAAACACACCAAGAGGGCAGAAAGAAACAATTTCTGCAGAGAAGATCTGCTCATTTGCAGCACATTGGTGACAGCTGCCAGAGGATTGCCTGGTGGGATGGGGGACACGGCAATGCTGCGGCATTTGCTGGAATGCAGAGGCTCCCCATAATGTGCATTTTGTCTCTGCTCCATCTCATTGCAGAGGCAAAAATAAGCCCTGTCATGTTTTACCTAGCAGAAAAGTGGTCTTTGCTTTTCCTCCTGCCTCTGGCTGGTTTCAGCTCTGTCCTGACTGTTGTGGGTTGCTGCTGTTGGCCGTTCCTCTTTGGGTTTTTCTTGTTGGCCACTGCCCGTGCTCCAGAGGGCCTGACCCATGCTTGGCTGCTCCAGGGTTGGTGTTTCACACTGCTGTAGATACTGAGAGTTCCAGAAACTGCCTCTTACATCAGCCAGAAACTCTCACTTATGCTGTTATCTCTCACAGCACCTGTTATTAAAGCCTGTCTTTTCCACTCAGGTTTTCTTTGAGCAGTGTGGCAAATAAAAATAATCGGTTGCAGTGGTAACAAAACAACACACAGTGGGACCTTGCTCCCTGCAGCCTGGAGCCTGTTTCCCATGGATATATCTTGAATTACTTTGTTATACCTCTTACCACAATGCTAAAACTTCTATTGTGCATTTCTGATAGTCTAATTGTTGTATATGCATGTGTTTAGCATGTTCTCAGGCTCCAAGCACCAGCAGCACCGCAAGTTCTTTAAATGTTACCCTTGAAAACTTCAATGTCTCATAACTTCTTTTTATATTGCTGCTGGTGTCTTTGGGAGACATTTATTTGTTAATAAGATACAGATATCCTCTCTCACTGTTAGCTGATTTGGCATTCACAATCATCTCAGGTCCATAATTTCATTTGCACAGACACAGTGGTTAAGACTTTGTACTTCTCTACTTGTAATATTCTTCCAAGTTACAATTTTTAGCACATTTTCTACCCAGCCAGATGCTTCGGACAAAATTCAGGGACATTCTAATAATAATAGAAATTATTGCCAAAAGGGGTCTTGGTGAAGTTTGGATCCAGTGTGGAGTTTGCTTTTCACATAAAGGCCTGTCATATGCAACACCTCAAAAATAATTTTCTGCTTGTCATTTGCTATCATATGCTTGTGTGGTGCATTATTCCTGCCAGCTGTGGCACTACCAACATTTCTACATTAAAATGCATCTTTTTAGGAACGTTTCTTGCTTTATTTTTCTATGAGTTAATCCCTGATTTTAATCAGCCCTCCAAAGTTGTCACCTGTACATTTAACCATCATCCAATCAAATAGTTAAAAACTCTTTACTAATTCAGGCCTGAGAGGTTCTTCTGATAGAAACAGAGCCCTCATTGTTTCTGGTTTTGGAAATTCCCTTTATGGGCCTGTTGAGCTCCTGCTTTCTCTGGGAGTCTTTTTTGCTCCCCTCTTTTTATGCATAGCTGGATGCCCCTCATCTTGTCTGGTGTAATAGATCCTGGCACTGACCAAAAGTGTGGGCTTTTCCTGTGAAGTCCTTGCACTTTTCTTTTTATTCTGTTCTACAAACTTTCTTTCCAGAGAGCCCTAAGCTCATCATTTCATAAAATCACAGGAAAAAATAGATTGAAAAGGACTTTTTGAGTTATTCCATACATCTTCCATTTTCAAAGCAAGGCTGACTTCAAAGTTAGACCCAACTGGGCCCTCACTGTGTCGAGTTCTGAGGCTCTCCAAGGAAGAGGCTTCCACAGCTTCCCTGGATGACCTGCTCCTGTCCTTGACTGTGCTTGTGGTGAGAGGCTTTCTTCCTTAAGCAAAAGAAAATAAAGATAAAATTATTGCAATTTTTGATTTTTTCTGCTTGCGCTTTCATTGTGTGTCCCTTGGGGAAGTCTGGCTCTACCATCCCGTGTTGCTGTTGTGACACTGCTGTTGGGTTTCCACCTTCTTGGTTTTCTTACCTCCATTTTAACCACCCCTCTTCCCACAGCCTGTCCTGTGTTCCAACCCTCTCACTGTCCCATGGCTCTCTGCAGTGATTATTGTTGCTAAAGTCACCTTTGTTTCTAATATAAAGGATTAATTTCAGACTATAGAGTGAAATGATCCTCCTGCCCTTTATTTTTTACTGTTTGGTAAAGGTGTTATCCTCCTCTCATCCTCCATCTTTTCATCTGATACAGAGTTGGTATTTTAGATTAAAATGAGCTCTGAGAGTTTGTGCTTTCTCTACTTATCTGTTTGGAGACTTCATTTTGCTGCTTTGCATACCAGAGATGTTATTTCCCTAGGAAAAGTGAGCTTCACAGAACCCTTTCAGGATGGAGCACAGCTGTCTGATCTTATCTGGGCCTGACAGATGCCTACCCTTCCCACCAAGCTCCACTGTCTCATTGAAAGAATTACCTGTTTCTGCAATCTTTGCATTTAAAAATGATCTGCATACATATGCTTGGAAAGTAGGGCTGATTTTAATAATGTGAAGGAAACACAATAAGATGTTGGAGAGAGATGCCATAACAAGCGGAATTACTTTTATCACTTCCTTGTTCCATCACCCATTTCAGTGTAATTGTCTTATTTGTATTGGCTTCTCCTTTGGAAGAACACAGAGCAATTTCCAAATGTTTAATTAAAACCTCACAACACTTCTGTGATGTGAATGCTGTAAATGAAAGAGAGTAGATAAAGCCTTTCTAAAGCCACTTTTGTCTTAAGAATTTTGTTCCATTTTATCTTTCACCCAAACAGGGATCACTTTTTTTGGTGCACCGTAGTTTACTTGTATCAAGATATCAAATCCTTGCAAAGAGGGACATTTCTTGGCACCACAGGGAATATCCTCCATGATGGGCTACTGGTTACTCTTCTTTATCCATCCATGCCTCCTCTTTCTCCTTCCTCTTCTGAGGAAGCCTCTGCTTCTTGTTGTACGTCAAAAGTGGGATGAATCTTCAAGGTTTCTAAAACTTCGTATTATGCTGTAACAGCTAAAGGATTTCAGTTGAAATAAGAACCTGGGCTGCCTGGATGTGAATGTATATTCAAATTTTGAGATGGTTTTTAAAGAAATACATCCACAGCAGCCAGTTTAGTTCTTCTCACTGTTAAGAAATGTCACTTTTCAACCTAAGCTTTCATGAAACTCTACAGTATTTTTTATCCCAGTAATAATTTCATTTTTTTCCCCACAATCCTCATATTGATTTGTTAGAACCATTTTTCTTCAACCTTCAAAGGTTTCCTGGTGTAAGAGATCTCCCAGAATTCTTCCCTTATAGACAGAATGCTGTCTATTTTAGCTAATTTTACATAAATTCCTTCTCCTCACCTTGTATTATCCAGTAGCGCTCACTGTTAACCAAGACATCGTTCTCTTTTTTTTGAAGGTGTTATTTAGGCAGTCAGTTTAGGTCTGATATAAATTTTGGTGGTATTCTCTCAATGAAGTGTCAGCAGTCTCACAGTGACAAAGCACAGAGACACAGCAGGGGCTGCTCCCACTCTGGGCCCTTCTGCTCGTCTGCCCTGATGAACTTCCACTGATGAATCAACCTCTTCCTTTCTTCTCCCTCCCTTTTCCCCCACCCATTTCCCTCCCTCCATCTCCTCCTGTGTTTGGCACTTTGGATATTGCACAGGCCCTGAGCAGAGGAGCTCACTTTTCATTTTCCCAAGATTTCCACCCACTTCCCTTCTCTCCTGCCAATGCACACACTCATACACATGTCAGTGTGTTGCTGAAATCTTGGAGAGATAGATTTGAAAAAGGTAAAGAAAACCATTAAATACTTGTATCTTGAGATGGCTATAGAAGAGAACTTCCATCTTAATGTTTGCAGTTTGTTGTTTAAATTAGTAGCAAAAATACTCTTTATTTTAGCAAATATAATCACATTTTGCAAACAAGTACAGATTTTTGTAAAGAAGCAGATTTTCCATGAAAGGGAACTTCTGTTTTGTGGAACAGGAGTGAAAATAGAAACTAACATATGAAACTACTTCGACTTACATTATGATTAATTCATAAATAACCAAGAACTATGTTAAAATGCTTCTTTAAACTTAACCAGTAAAATCAAACAACATGATTTATTCACTTTGCTAGGTGCTGTTTTTATACAGTGATGTAGCAGGCTAAGTAAAATGATTTATACAAAGTACCATGCTTGGATTATTTTAACAATAATGTAATGGGATCTGAGACCAAATGGTGTATATCTCACAGTTTCTGCTTTATTCATGCATCATGTAAATTGAATAGCCAAGTGTTTACAGGAAAACAAAGCTGGGATTGGCATCAGGCATGCTCTGTTCATACACAGAGAACAGAATGCACTCACAAATAAGTCAAACCCCAAGATCTGCAGAACTAGAGATGGCTTAGCACCTCTGGAAGAACTCACATTATTCCAGTGCCTGACCATCAAGTAAGGTACTTGCTCTCAGACACCCTCAAGATTTTGACTTGTATATTTGTGCATGCCATGGATAACCCTGCCCCATTATTAAAAAAGTAGGACTGATAAGACACACAAGCTCATACAGTAACAATTCAGTAGAACATTGAATGATGATGAGCTCTTTATATGTGAAACCTGAGCTTCAATTCATCTGTGTCTCCAGAAATTAAATTCTTTTTCCCTTGATTTATAGAAAATCCATTACAGAGTAACAGCTTGATTTTAATTTTTTTTTTTTTTTTTTTGCTCCTGAGGTTAGAGAAGTTTTACATTACAAATATATTTAGGCAAAGTGAAGGATTTGTCCCAAATTTTCCTCATTTAAATACACACAGTTACACATACACAAACGTTCCTCAGAGAAATCATGGTTTTAATTGCTTTGCATAGACATTATCTGTCTATACCATAAATATTTGGGCCACAGTGCTCTGGGGTCTAATTTCTGCCACGATCAATCAGTGTTGCTGAAACTCCTGTATTATTTAGCAATTGAAACCCTGAGAAAATCTTCAAGCCCAGTTGAATTCAACAGTTTATCCTGAGTAAAGAGAGAAGAATTCAATGTTAAACTGAGCCACATTAAACAGGAGAGAAGGCCAAGTTTTAGGGCCTGCTCCTGTTTTTGTCATTGAAAATCATCTTGTATAAACCCTTTACAAAACTAGGGAGATAAAATCCCTTTCAAAGGGAGGACACCAAATTCCTCTAGGATTGTAGAAATCATTCTTGAGAGTTTCAAGTTATGAGATTTCAGCTCTTACTTTGGTACAGAAGTGGACTTCACATTTTGTACTCATTTCTTTTAATAACTAAGCATAAAGATATCTCATTAAATCCAAATATACTTCATTTGCCAAGAGTTACACTAAAACCTCCTAAAATTGCAATAAAATCACAGCATTTTGAAAACCTGAAATTAATAATTTTATTGTCTTTCTTACAAATTTTGAAATTCAGAGCATACTCAATGAAAAATTTTCCTAAATTTGTTTGAAGCTGAATTATGTTTTGTCATTTTAGGTATAATATGAAATGATACAGCTAAATGAATAAATTAATGTTAACTGTCTATAAAGAGGTCAGATGCTTTGTTTTAATGTGTTCACAAGAATGTAGGGCCTAACTGCAAGATCAGCTTTAATTGTAGAGCAAATAACTTTTTAAAAGATAAATTTCTTCAAATTGATTAAAAAGATCCAGGAAAATATGTTTGTAGAACTCTATGCCCACACACAGAGGCCGACACAACACAAAAATTAAAAAAAGACTTTACACAAAACTGTAAAGAGTTCCAGCTTCACTAATCAGTGCCAAAGCAAACACAGACCATGATCTGGCAGCAATTGCAAGTTCCTCATTAAAAAAAGATTAATGATAGAAACCTTCTAAAAGCAAAAAATCTCCTCTCAATCCAGGAAAATGCAGCCTGTGGCTTTTAATAACCGAAGAGACTGACGTGATGTGGACTCGCTGGGATTTGCTTGGTATTTTTCTTTGTTAGAATTCAAAGGAAGAGCTTACTGCATTTCTGTGGGTACAGCAGATTTTTCCTCATTGGGTACAGAAAAAGTGTGTTGGGCAGGGGAGAAGGGAAATAAAAAGGTGAAGTTGTATAGGAGTCCACCACGACCTTGTTCTTGCTAAGTTCTTGGTAACAACTGCCAGAATTTGCTTTGCACTTATGTAGGGCTAGAAGAGAAAACTCTGTACAGAAGAGAAAGTGAACAAAGTGCTGCTTCTTCAGCCCTCATGTTTGGCCAGAGCAGCGAGGCTGGCCAGGAGCACAGATGGCAGCAGGGGAGGAAAAAGGAGACAAGTTCTGCTCGCAGCACCTCTTGGAGTGGTACAGTTACCAGGCTTACAGAATACAGAGTGCCTCCCAAAGTAACAAGTTAATGCCTAATTAATTATGTTATAAATAGTAATTTTGCAATAAAAATATTGCAAAATTAACCTCTGTGGTTTAAGATTTCAGCCTGCTGCTTCACTAATGTCCAAATCTGAACACAGAATATGCTTATTTGCCTTTTAGAGTTACTTCTGAAAAACAATATACAAGTTAGTAAATTGAGGGGAGTTAAACGACCTCAGTGGTGTACAGGGCACAATTATGGAAAGACCGGGGTGATGGGTAAAAGCCCTTGGAAAACCCTCCCTGCCAGGCAGATTTAGGAATATCCCGCGCTATTTAAAGGGCTGGCAGGACTCACGGTGTTAATACGAAAGGAGCATCGCTTACACTGCACTTCTCCCCTTTCCTCCCCTGCGCTGGCTGCGTCCCGTGCCCCTGCGCTCTGTGCCAGTGCACAGCCGAGGGCGCGGCTTTCTTTCACTGGAAGTTTTTCCAGCTTTCTGTGAACACCTCAAAATAATCCCCCAGCACGGCTGAGGCCTCTGAAGCATGTCAGCTGTCGGCATCAGGCCGTGTCCCCGGCGCTGGCGTGCAGCTGCAGGGGTGGGCGGCAGCGCTGCGTGCAGCCCGGGCTGCGCTGGAGGCGGAGGGCACGGCGCGTTCGTGGCAGCCCCCCCTGACAGGGGACACCGTGTGTTTGGAAGTTCAAGTTTCATCATGCGACACAGGTTTGGGAGGCATCAGGATCAGGGCTTGGCTGCTGAGGTTTAACGTTTCTCGCGCTAAAATAGCTGCAGCGCCCGGTGCGACCGAGGCAGTGGATTTCACTTGCAAAACACCCTGAAAAAAGCCCTCACAATATGAAACAAAGTGCATAGGCTTAAAGAGGAACTCTTTTAGGACTGTGCTATCTAAATGTAAACATGCAGCACGAGTGAGGCGATGTTACCCAGAGCAGTGGTACAGTCAGAGCAGGAGTGGTGCGAGACCTCAGCCTGTTCAGGGCCCGGTTACGGCTGGAGCAGGTGATGCTTTCTCTCTTTCTCGGTGCTGTTCGATGGACAAAAACACAGGTTAGGAGGCACCAAGGACAGCACTGACCCCTTTGGCAGTTCAATCCCAAACCTGCGGAGGAAACCAACAACCTCCCCAAGAGAGAGGCACTCAGAAGCCGGGCCTTACCCGCTGCCGCTGGTCGCTGAGGCAGAAGGTGCAGATGGAGCGGGGCGCGGAGGCACCTGGCGGCGAGCAGGGCTGAGCGGGCTGCGGGCACGGCTGCGGGCACGGCTGCGGACAGGGCTGCGGACAGGGCTGCAGGCACGGCTGTGGACAGGGCTGCGGGCAGGGCTGCGGGCACGGCTGTGGACAGGGCTGCGGGCACGGCTGCGGGCACGGCTGTGGACAAGGCTGCGGGCACGGCTGCTCGGCATCCCCCGCGCCGTCCTGCGGGCGCTGCTGCAGCAGCAGCACGTTGGCCAGGTGCGAGATGTAGCTGGCCGCCAGGCGCAGCGTCTCCACCTTGGAGAGGCGGCGGTCGGCGGGGCGGGTGGGGATGAGCCGGCGGAGGGCGCCGAAGGCCGCGTTGACGCTGTGCGTGCGGTGCCGCTCCCGCGCGTTGGCCGCCGCCCGCCGCCCGCCGCCGCCCCGCGCCCGCCGCCGCCGCCCCGCGCCCCCCGCGCGGCCCCGCGCCGGCCCCGCGCCCGCCGCCGCCGCCGCCGCGCCCCCGCCGCCCCGCATGGCGCCCGCCGCCGCCCGCCCGCCGCTCCATCACTTTTATGCGCGGCAGGTGCCGCATCGCCCCGGCTCGCCCCGCGTCCCGCCGGCCGCGCTTGGCGGCTGCTCCCGGCCGGGGGCCGCTGCCGCACCTGTCGCGGTGCCGGGCTCGGCAGAGGCTCCGCGGAAACCCCCGCTCCTCCTCCTCCTCCTGCCGCTGCCGGGGGGGCTGTCCCGCATCCAGCGGTGCGACCCGTCCGGGGATCCTCGTGGGGCGCACAGACCCCCGCGGGTTTCACCCGTTCTGCGGCCCCGCATTCCGTGTCTGTTCCAGCATATGTGTGGATACGGATGAACAGGATCGTTCAGGCTGGAAAAGACCTCAGAGTCCAACCTTTGACCGGCTGAAAGGTGATGACCTTGTCAATTAACCATAGCACTAAAATGTCATGTCCAGCTGTTTCTTGAACACCTCCAGGGTGGTGGTGTCATGTCCAGGGTTTCTTGAACACCTCCAGTGGTTCCACCACTGCCCTGGGCAGCCCCTTCCAGTGCTTGACAGCTCTTCATGTGATGAAATCTTCCTGATGCCCAGAGTCTCTGTCCTCTTGTCCCTTCACTAGTTGCCTTGGAGAAGAGGCTGATCCCCACCTGGCTACAACTTCCTTTGAGGTTATCTTTAGGCTGGAGTGATAGATCAAGCACGGAGGTGGATTTCACACCTTCCCCAAGCAACCCTAGACACATACAAACCCAATTTCTCATTCTGTTCAGAATGAGTGTCTGCCTCAATCATTTACTTATTAAAAGGTCATCATAAGCACTAATTGATTGCACCTCTTTTCTTCATAAAAATTTGACATCCTGTCTGAGCTCAGGGACTCAGGAAAGGTCATGGCACAGGTTTACTCAAATGAATAATCTCTACCTGATTAAGCAGCCTCAAATGACTCTTTCTCTGTGGTCCTGGAAGTTTATTTGTGGTGACCTAAATATGAATCCTTCTTCCCAAATTAGGGCAGGATTAGCAGAGCCATATCTCTCTAATCATGGGTGCACACACTAAGGGCAGGCTGCTGCTTAGACAAGTTTGGCTGGGGCTTGTGCCCTCTGAAAATACAAAAGCTGGTACCAACAGGCAGGGCTACATCTCTGCAGTGCATTCCACTGCTGGGATGGCAAAGTGCTGGTTTGTGTCGGTTGCACTTTCTGTTTGGGCAGAACTTGTAGGAAAAAATGGACCAACACCTCTGTCAGCCATCTGCAGCAGTGTCCTACCTTGGCCTGTTGATGAGCAACACTTATTTAATGTGATTTTCCTTTACCTGACTTGGGAGAAAGAGAGGGAAAGTATTTTGATTTCCCATTGGGTAATGTTTTAGAGATTTTTGTGATTTCCATAGCAAAATATTGCTGCAATAAAGTTGTCTTGAGGGGTTTGATAGCAAAGGCTGAAGAAATGCAAGGCTGCATGGATAGGTGTGTGCCATGCTACTGATCCAAAGGAATTCCTTTGGGGTGAGAGCAGGATGTGGCCCTTCATCATCAGATGCTGAGGAAAACTGTGTTCAAAGTCATGCAGTTTTCCTGAAGTTTGGGAATATAACCATATCCTACTCGCACAGTAGGATATTCTGTCTGCTTAACCCTTCAAAAAGTAAATGATCTAGAAAGTCCTGGAGTTGAATTTCAGTCCTTAGAAGTGCTGCTTTTTTGAAGTCTCCAGGTAAGCCTGCTCCGTCCTCCATGCAGGCTTCTTCCTTTCTGTCACCGCCAATATTTCTAGGATGAAATTCCTGAATGACCAGACAAAGTCAACAACAAATCTCTCATTGACTGTAATGGAGGCAGGATTTCACCCTTGATAAGTTCTGGTAGCTGAGCAGTGGAGATAATTGATTCTTTGTCAGACTCACTCATTTGCTTACCAGTCCTTAGCATCTCATTTTTTTTTTTTAATTACTGAAAAAAATTACTGTTAAAATCCTATAAACCAAAACAAAATCAACCCCCTTCAGCAAAAAGAACCCTGAGACAAAACTAAAACTGGTATTCTCAAAGTCGGAATTCATGGCTTATTGATAAACCAAGAATGAGAAAAGGAATAAGCAATACTGAGGAAGAAAATGATGCAGAGAAAACCAGAATGATTTCCTGTGACTTTACAACAACAGCTAATTTGGGGGTTAAGGACAAAGGGGTGGCTGAATGATTCTTGTTTTGTTTCCAGTTGGAAATCGTAATGCAAGAAATGGTTTGGTTTTATTTTTGGTTAGATAAGGAGTGTTGCAAAAAGGCCAAAATGCTGGTGACTTTAATTACTAGGTTATTGATTGGGATAATATTTATGCAAGTGCTGGGGGAGCACATTCCTCGAGGAAGGTGCAGCATTGCTGTTATTTTACAATTTGCTGAATTGCTAATAGTGAGCAAGAATGGGGCTGCATGAATGCAAAGCAGAAGAGTGGGCAATATTTTATGTGCAGTGATAAGGTTTTGCCTGAAATTTGCCTTCGTGCTATGTGGAGAAAGTTATCTGATATCCATTGTAAGGAAGCATTCAACAGTATTCAAAAGACTGGAAATATGAAGTATCTCACTGATTAGTTGCAGTCTAGTGGCTGGCATTTCTTTAATTTGCCTTTATTTTTTGAAGAACAGTGTTAATAGGAAATAAAAAAAAGAGAAGAATTCAGAGGAAGGCAATTTGGAAAAGCTATACCTATGAAAAGAGCAAGTTATTTAGAGGATAACAAAAGAAACAAATCTAAATTAGCAGCGCTGAATGTCTCTGGTCACAGCCAAGAAGCCTTCCAAATGTATTTCCATTAAATAGGAGGTATAACACAAAATTGTTCACTTGTTAAAAAAAAAAAAAAAAAAAAAAAGACATTCAGGGAAAAATACCTTTAAAAAGAAGCACTTGAATGTTTGTGGCCTCATTCTGTGCCTGCAGGTCACACTGACTTCAATGAGACACTTGTTTATTCAAGAGCGGAAACATGGCAGTATCCTATGGACAAATTTTTTGGGTTTTTTTCCCCAACTGTTCATATTTTTCTGCCTCACTCCATGGTGCTTCTTGCCACATGCTGTGTTTTTTGAAGGATTGTATTCTGTTTGCCTTCTCCATCAAAGCTGTTACACATACACACGTATTTTTATTTCTGCATACAATATTGCTTGCACGTATGAGAAGATATAACTGTGTTGTAGGCAAAAGCAGCACAGATCTCTACAGATTTCCAAACCACTGTTATAAACTGTTTTATCAACCAGGACACTTCTGCAGTGCTCACCTGATAAGGCAGGTGTGTGCTGTACTTCAATCACATTTGACAGAAGGGAGAGTCCAGCTCTAACAAAGAGAAGCAAATACAGGATGTTGATGGCTGGAAATAATAAATTTGACAAAATGTTATCAATTATGTGTCTGTCTTTGACTTTGGCTGGCTCTGACAACTACTGCTGCCCTTCACAAACCTGGGTGATGGAGTTGTCATTTTTATTGCAATTTTTAATAAATGTGACTGCCATAAAATACCTGTTGATTGAAGAATCTTCCAAATAGCATTTTGCTCTATACGGGTCCTTTAAGGGTGTGATTTTAGGGGGAAAAGATTCAGGAGCAGTCAAAATATGGGATGGTGCAAGAGAATTTTTTGGCAAAGGAGGCCTTGCACAGAAATGAGAAAAGGTTAATCAAGAGGTGGACTTAAGGCTTCATGTGTTAAAATCCTGTCAGGTTGGGATGGTGAACCTTCCAGATCGTAATAAATATCCTGCATGCATTTTGAAGTCTCAGTCTGGTAGAGCAGTGCAGGCACCCAGGCAGGGGAGGAGCAGGAGCAGCTCTGCCCTGCTCTGCTGGTAGTTGATTAATGTGGGACCTAACAAGTCCCTTCTTGATATTCCAGCCAGCCAGATTTAGCACGACACTTATCTCTTCACTTGCCATCTCTTCACTTGCAATCTCTGTTCTTCATCTGAATTGATCTGTGCCACGATTCTCTGGTGTGTTAATGAGTTTTCTGTATGGTGCAGTGCTAGAGGCCTTGTTAAACACCAGGGACATCCTGGCTGCTGCATTTTATTCATACACCCACTCTGTTACTCTTGACAAAAAGAAGCTGAGTTGTTTATCTTCAGGTTTTTTTGACAAAAAAATTTGTCTTACAGTAATTTTCTCTGCTCTGGCTGCCCACAGAGGCAAATCCAAATATATTATTCACCTGCTATTTCAAAACCATTTAAACTTGCCAAGTCTAAGTGCTGTTTTACACATTGTGCTGATACTCTCAAAGTTGTTATTAACTGCCTCAGAAGTAGTTTTTGATTGTGGTTGCATTTA
This sequence comes from Melospiza melodia melodia, assembly GCF_035770615.1. NCBI lineage: Eukaryota > Metazoa > Chordata > Aves > Passeriformes > Passerellidae > Melospiza > Melospiza melodia. Next base: position 5,515,390 of record NC_086201.1, on the reverse strand, counting down.
GCAGAAAGATGACAAGGCATGTTCTTTTGTCTGTCAGGCTGAAGTGATATAAGGACAATACACCTGCCCTTGGAAACGAAATGTTTTGGAAGCAGTGTTTCTGCAGAGTCTGTTTTGCTCATTAAAGCTGCCAGAGCCCTCCCTTGCCTGCTGCCTTGTTTCACTGCTTTTAAAATCCATCCTGACACAGCTTGGAGAGTTGTCTAGAAGAACATTGAGCTGTTGTGCATGGGTTGGGAGCTGAGATCCTTTGCTAATCCGTTTGGAAATCCCTCTGTTGGTGACAAACCAGCCTTAGACGGAGCTGGGGTAGCCTGGGTCTCTGTGGCTGCCTGGCTGGCCAGGAGGGACTCTCCCACCCTCCTGTAGTTTGCCTCAGGCATGAATCCATGCCTCAAGCGTGCACTGCAGGAGGGTGTTCAGCTTGGATTTATTGGGAAAAGGGGCTGGGAGCACCACCCAGCAAGGTGTGGTGCTCTTCATGATAGTGGAACCCTGGAAAAAGTCAAAGATAGAATCTAAAATGTTAGGCTTTGTGCTTTCCCAGATCAACTGCACCTGCGTAAGCAGTATGATAAATTATATAATTGTTAGATGTGATGATTGTTTAGTAATTAAATGTAATTATTATATAACCATAAGAAGAAGAGCGAGAAACTATGTTGGAAATTCAGAGAGGGGCTAAATTTATGTATACAATAGAACAATATAAGTTTAATAATTAACATGAAAGTTATGTAACGATAGAGTATAAAACATGATCATTTCGGATGTATGGCTGGAGTCAGATTTGGGTTGAATATACCCCGATTCCCAGAGCTCTCAATAAAAAGCACCACATATAATCCCCCGTGATTATGTGTTTTTGAACGCTAACATTCAGACTTCTCATGACAAAGCCCCAGCAGCTCGTGCTCTCTGTCCACTTCCAGAGGCTGTCACAGGATGGTCAGCCTGTGTGACGTTTTACTCCCCACATCCCATTTTTATTGCCTTTTCTTGGACCACTGGTGGAAATCCAGCTTTTCTGGAGCTTTCTGGGTCACTGAGAGGCAGAATGTACAGTATGAAATAGGCACTGAATTTTCACTTGTGACTTGTGTTTGCTTGGTTTTTTTTTTCTTTTTTAAAAATAAAGGTGGAATGCTTCTGTAGAAATGCTACTAAATTTTAGTTATAAAATATAAAAACTCAGCTACTGTAATACTGTAATAATAAACAGGAACATGAGATGTAGAATCATCCACTTGTGTGGAACAACTATTGCAGGCACTTCAAAATCCTTATTGCAACTTGATTTGTTCCATCTACCCCTCCCAATCATAGCTGCATCTGCCAAAAAAAGAAAGCTTTTTTCACCCCATACTTCTACTTTTACAGTACCCTTTTTATGAATAGCACTATACTGCACAAGATTTTGTAGGTAGTTTAAAGAATGTATTTCCAACAATAGCTTTAAAGTGCTTAGAGATGACTAATCCAAAGATATCCCAAAGCCCATGAAAGAAATATAATTGATTGTATAATTACCACAGCTTCTGCAATATCACTGCAGCTGAAATTGTTTGTATGGTTTCTGTCTCTCTTCTCAGCTTCCAGAGTCTCCTCCTATGAAGATACTCAAAATCTGACATTCTTTAGATACTTCTCTTTGTTCTCCTTAGTGCTTCAATTGCACACAAGCATTTCTGTTAGCAAAAACATCTCTGATCAGGATTTCTTAGTTCAAATTAGATTAAAGGACAGATTCCATTTCAGTCACTCAGGTTCAGGTCAGAACTTTTCAGGGCCATGTGATCCTACAATTTATAATAAAATTGTCTCATCCCTGACCTTTTACTCACATTTGAGGCAGGGGGAGTAGACACTTTTAATTCCAGACAGGGTTGTGGAAAGTTTTCTAAAATGTTCCTTTAGTCAATCACTAATTGAAAGTTTTAATGTGATAATTTCACAAGTTGGAAAAAATAAAACCAAAGAAATTATCTACTTAAAAACAGAATTGACTCTAAACCACTGTAATTGAAAAGAGTGTTTTGGAAGCCTAAATCCACAGCTGTTGGTGAAGATGTATTCAGTTGTTCTTTGGAGCTGAACTAATACAGGGCAATAAATAATAGGTGAATTATAGCAAACAACGATTTTACAGTCTGAAAGCTTAGAAGAATGTCCTGTTATGCCAAACAAACATGGAACAGTGCCAGTATTATGCTTTTGGAATGAATTTCTAGCTCTATCAGAGTAGATAGCATCATGTAAAATAAATCTGACTAAGCTAGTTAGATTAGGGATCTGTGCAGACCATAATAATCTCATGTGTACTGTAAATATAGGAATTAATTTTTTAAATGGTTTTATACCTATAGAATCTTCATCCAGATCCTGTTGTATGGTCTTTCACACATATTAGAGACTGCACACCAAAGATCAAGCTCAGACACTAAAAAACCCACTGCAAAGATTATTTGACCTTTCTTGGGGTGCCAGTGGGGCTATCACTTGGGAAAGATAAATAATGCTCATTAAGATGCCTGCTGACATTTGGCAGACCAGGTGGTCCTGCAGAACACAACTCTTGTTGTCTCTCATCCTCAGTCTTTAAAGATGGTGCAGGTATGAAGTGGCTTATTGGTGCTCCGAGTTAAACCAAACTCTGTTTTAATTTCAACATGAGCTGTTGTGTTTGCTGCACATGCCCTGCTCTCTCCCTGAAATTTACTCAGTTTTCTGTGGGCTGACCTAGCAGCAAAGTTTGGAGTCTTGTAGAAATCTCCTTTTGTACTTCTCTTTAGTTTAAAACAAAGCTGCCTTGCGGGGTCCCCTTGGGTGGAATGGACCCCTTCCCACTGTCCCAACCAGTGCTCCTCCCTCCCAGTGCTGCTGCTGGATCTTTCCCAGAGATGTGGAGCCTTTCCTTGCTGGAAACACTGGCTCGTGCCCCAGGCTGTCCTTGCCCACTGCAGAATGTCCCTCACCACTCTCTGCCCAGGGCTCCTGCTTCGCTCCGGGCCAGCACACACAGCCAAGGTGCTCCAAACACTGTCCCAGAACTAAAAACTGCCCCGGAACTCGGCCTGTGTGTGATCTCAGCTCTCATGGGCACAGTGAAAATGCAGATCATATAAGAGACAAGGAAACTGGAGGTCCTGAATTGAGTGTGCCTGAAGGAGAGCAGCCTGGATTCACAAACACACAGCACCACACCTCTGTATGGGCACAGTAAGCCCTGCATCTCTGTTAAAAATCTCTCTAATTAAGTGATTAAAATTATGGTTTTACTAAAGTCCTTCCAGAATGGAGATTTTAAAAAAATTTAATCCTTTTGAAATGAATGACATTTAAATTCATTTCTTGCTTTTGTCAATTCTATCTAAACCTCTGCTGCAATCATTGATGTTACTTACAGGGAGATGTGTTTGTATGGGTGGAGTATATAAAATTTTTTGGTGTGTCTGTTGTCAGTTCTCATTTTTCCATTTTTACTTGCTGGTTCTTTTGGATACTTTGCTCTCTGTAGTAACCCTCTGCCAAATCTTATAAAACAACATTTCCTTTTATATAAAGACTCCTACCAGAACCTTGTAAAAAGCAATTCTGCTCTTGTTTCTGGCATTAAGAAAGTGTGGCTAAAGAAACTTCAGTTTGACATATCCATCAACTATATTGAAAATTATTTCATACAGGAAATAATGGCTTTCTGCTGAGATCATTAAAATGAAATTCTTGACTTGTCCTGGGATCTTTGAAGGTGTGGGGAGGCAGGCTTGCACTCAGTTCTGTGCCTGTTAGGCACATATCTGCATGCTGACCTGCCTTGCAGGCAGACCTGAATGAGTTGCTTGCCTGAAAGGTGCTGTACAAAGGCTCATAACTCACTTTCCAGGCAGACAAGAACAGGTACTTGTCTGGGAGACAGCCCTTTGTTGATAACCTGCCTCCGAGGCAGATCTGTCTAGTTATCTCTGCTGTCTTTGAAGCAGCTCCACTCTGAGCTGTGTGTCCTTAGTGGGCTCGCTGCTGCCTGCCTGGGAGGTTCTTGGGCTGATCATCTTCCTTCTGGAAAATCCTGAGCAATTAGGCACCCCAACAGCATCTCTCCAAAAGGGACATTTACAGCATGAACTGGCTGAGTGCTGACTGATCACTGTGCCTGGTGTTCTCTATTAGCCTCCCATGTACAAGCACTGTCACAAACATCCCTCTCCCACGTTCAGAAAAATAAAATAAAGGGCTTGTCAAAAATTTCTGCTAATATAGCACAGAGCTCACACATGCTGCTTTCTGTGGCAGTAATCAGACTGCCAAACTTGCTGAAGAGAAGGAAGGGAGTGGGGAGAGTCTTTAAAAAATTTTTTTTTCAAAATTGCTATGCTGCATTGAAGGACTAAAGGGAAGGTGGATACTGTATTTCAGTGTTCAGTCTTAAAAATGGCATCTAATTATTATGTCAGGGATCCAGTTCTCAGCCACTTATACAGCATCATAAGTGCTACATGCTCATTTCTAATCAAAGAAATGCTTTATTTCACTTGGAAAAAAATAAAGAGCAATTACTAGTTGACTGTAAAACGCAATTTTATTTCTTTTCCTTTCTTAGAGAAGTTGAGATTGCAAGTGAGATATTAGTCTTGGGAAAAAAGATATATACCTCAAGGCCATAAACCAGCAGCAGTTAAGTCACCTGATAAAGGAGAGATCAGATATTACGCATTTTTATGTTTGGTGCAATATTGTTGTGTAAGTATATCAGTGTAATTCTGCAGTGGGTTGGTTGCAGTTGGTTATAATCACTCTGGCAGGCATGGAATGAGCTCAGAATTAGCCTCTTATTTTAGTTCTGCTTGTGTTTTGTGGAGCAAGCAGGAATTTTGCTTTAGCTATGTGAGTCCTGGATGCAGTGTGACACATCCCATGTGTTTGGAAAGCATTCTGTTAACTCAGGGAGTGCAGCAGCTCATGGCAGGGACTGCAGTACCTGTTGGTCCTACTCTGTTTCTTCCTGCAGTCTGATCCACTCCAGGACTAATATCTGCTGTCAGGGATGATTTCTCCCTCTTCCAGTTCCCCTAAACCTCTCAGCTGGGGCTGTCTGCATGAAGAGCACTTAGGGATGGAGTCTCTGTCCCAGTGTGGCCACCCTGGGGCAGGATGCACTCCTCACTTGGCTGTAGGGAGCAATGCCCAGTGCAAGCTGCTCCCAGCTGGCCCAGTGGGATTTGTGGATTTGTGTCACACCCCTGGTGCATGGAATGTGGGATTTCTGCTGCACAATTCTGCACCTGGGCTGGGCAGCAAGGAGGATATTCCTCCTCTCCTTACATGCACTCTGGTGGCTCTGTGTCACGGAAGAAACATGATTAAAAAAGACAATCTTGTACTTGGAAAGGAAGGCAGTGAATTTTATATTAGTGCTTTAGTTCTAATCTAGGCTAGTTTTGTAGAATGGAGAGGCTTTTTTCTCCCTCTTCTGCCCAAATTAATTTCACTCATTGGGCACGAGGAATAGAAACTAGGAGCCTGAATTCATGCTGCGATATCCAGAAATACAGGTATGATCCCCTTTGTTTTTCTCCTCATCTTTCCTTCCCTCAACCTCTTTCACCCCATCTTTATTCCAGCATATTTTGACTAATGATTGTGGCTGAAGAAATTGAAATCTGCTCATGGGTATTTCTCAAGCAGACTAAGCTTGTCAGCTAAATTATTCATTGTGAAACAACTCCTCAGAGGCAAGGGCTATACCTGGTGTAATGGTGACCAGGCTGGACCTTTGGGTACTGCCACAGCACTCAGATGCAGCACTGACAGCATTCACAGTTTCAAAGGAGCACAAATGACAGCACAGATCTCTCCATCACACACGGGCGAGGTGCAGCTGAAAAGCAGGACCTGCTCATGAGACAGGAGCTGGGTGATGACAGGGGAGCAAATGCCCAGTTACAAATGAAAAGCTGCCAGTGCTAAAATGTAATGAAACTGGGTATAATATTTGGGTGTAGGATATTTGTTTAATATCCCTCTTGGGACATGGCTGTCTCCAGTCCCTTTCCCAGCCTGTAATGAATCAGGGTCACTTTCTTGCTCATAAACCAGACCAGGACTGTTGCAAGTCATCAGATGTCCTGGTTCTATGTGCCACTAACTGGGGTAGCTTTTGATCAACAGGACTGAAACCATCCTTACTTGAGTTCATATTTTGCTTTCTGCAAGACCTGGAAATGTTTATAATAAAATGACACGCTGTTACAGATGTATCACTTGATAATAGGTGTCAAGTTATTGGTCCAAATATGTTTAAATAATTTTTGAGGAATAATTTGAATAGCACGTTTGACAAATCAAAGTTTATTGAAGAAAATGCAAAAATCTCAGGTTTTCATCAATGACTGTGAAGGGATTAATAGGAAGCAATTATTTAGGAAGAAATTCTTCCCTGTGAGAGTGGGGAGGCCCTGGCACAGGGTGCCCAGAGAAGCTGAGGCTGCCCCATCCCTGGAATCATTCAAGACCAGGCTGGAAGGGGCTTGGAGCAGCCTGGTGTAGTGGAAGGAGTCCCTGCCTGTGGCAGGGAGTGGAGCAGGATGAGCTTTATGGTCTTTTCCAACCCAAACCATTCTGTTTTTTCTATGACTTTCTTTTCATTGCTGCAGTGTACTTTTCTAACTCAGCATTTTGGAGTTTGCCAAATGTATTGCACAAAAATCCTCTGATGCTCATCTATGTGTATTTTGGGAAACATCAAACACTAAAGAGAAGACTTTAAAAGATATGGACAGAAGAAAAGAGACTGAAATCCCGTGACTGTGTTAGAGAACTAAATCTGCAGTAGACATGGGTAACCAAACCTCTGACCCTCCAAGCTTTAGTGAATTCAATAAAGGTTAACACAGATCTGAGCTCTCCTTAGTTATTAGTTTGAGTTTTGTGATGCTGAAGTCCCCGCCAGGCTTTTGCTGGTATTGTCCATGCTCTTCATCTCTATCCTGCATAACAAAATATTTCCTCACACAGCATGCCATGGTCTCCTACCTGCAGTAAGAATGATGAGTGCAGTTACCAGCTGGGAGTGAAGTGGAAAAACCTCAGCTTGTCCTCAGTTCATAACCCTTCCCTGGATCCAATCAGACACTCAGGGCATTTTAGAAACTCAGGCCAGCCTCTTGCACACAGCATTTTTTACACCTTGGTCAAGGTTACTTTGTGGGGTGTGAGTACCCATTCTGATGCAGTGGGTAGAGACTAAATTGCCTGGAAGTGCTATTTTAGACATGAATGGAGAATATTTACTTCCACCCTTTACTTGGGCCAGACTTTTTCTCAGGCATAATGTTTTCAGGGTGAGCTATGACCTCTTTTTCATTTTCTCCTGGCTGTTTCTCTCAAAAAAAAATGGGTGTACTCTGTGCTCCTTTCCAAATGAAATCCCACTGCTCATCCTGTTTTTAAATCAAATCAGCATTCCACCCCATCTCCTTTTTGCCACCTGAGATGTAATAATTTAAATGCTTTGGGAAGGAAAACCAGCCACTAAATGTAGTGATGGAAATAAATGTGTTAGAGGAAGCATTAGTCCTACAAAATGCAGAAGTCCTGGATTCTGGATTCTTGTGATTCTGTGCTTGTTTTGGAGTTGGGTTATGACTGAGCTCTGATTCATGCTGCAGTTTTTTCCTGACAGGAGTGTGAAGTTTATTATGGCTAAGTGTTTGTACTGATAAACTGTGTTAGGGATACAGGGACTCTGAGTCTCTGCTGGGTTTGGTTAAACTAGCTCAAAGATTTAAAAACCACTGAGTGGACTGCCAGACACGGGCACACAAGCAAACTGCTTGTGTATGTTTTTTCCCCTGAAAATCCATGCAAAAAGCCTGTCTCACCTCACCCCTCCCTGAGCTGTACACCTTCCATAGGCCCTGTTTGTCCCTGACATCCCTCTGAAGCTGGAGCTAAGCTTGCTCTGCCTTTGCTCCATCGATCTGACTGACATCAGCCATCAGTCTGATTCCTCTCCACACAGCCTTTGCCTGTCCTGGGGCCCTTAAAATACTCCCAGCTGGTTTCTGTGCCTTCAGCAGGGCTCTGGTTTTGGCCTTGCAGCACCATTTATCTGCTGCATCTTTTCATTAAGGGAGGATCCATCCTGGTGCAATGTGTGGCCCCATTCTTCCTATCCTTTGCCTTTGGATTTAAGCTCAGCAGAAACACACAACACAAGCAAATCAAGACATATTTTTCTGCAAAATAATTAAAGTCTTCCCCACTTCTAACACAGCATGTGAGGAACATATTTTCCACTTCCATATGCTGAATTTGTCTCTCATCATTACATCATTTCTGAATTACGGGCTCTCTTGTCTTGGTGCATGTCCAGGAGTGCACCTTGCCCAAAGGCAAGATGGCAGATTTTGCTCACTCTGAGTTTACTTGTAGATTGGAGAGCATGAAAAAAAATGTGCTACCGGCATGGCCAGCAGCTAAATGTCAAAATTTGGCTCTAAGACAATACTACTTAAACTATTTCTCTAAGTAAGTGCTCCTTACACAAGGAGGGATTGAAGGATCAGACTCATAGCATTGTAAAATCACTCTCTTAGGAATATTCAGAATTGCCTAGAACATTTTGAATCTAATTCTCCAAAACCCTCAGGCAGCTTTGAATATCTCAGCTGTAATACACTGAAATAACAGACACTGATATGAAGAAATGAGAGGGTGATACTGAGTTCCAGCCGGGCGATTTCCCTGCGGGGCTGCAGAGCTCTGCCCGTGCCTGGCCAGGGGTCACTCACCGGGCATCCCTGTGAGCCTCCAGCTGCCCAAAAACCACGATCTGCTGTTCTAAGGGATGTTTTGGAGGCTGATGTCGCTGCTACATCCGCGGCCAGGCCAGCTCTCCCTGCCCAAGCTGCCGCTGTGCCGCCCCTGGTTTCTGCAGCGGGCTGGAAACCTCTCGGTACAGAAGGGGGGAAATCTCCCTCCTCAAAGCAACGCAGCTAAAAATCACCCTGATCTCTGCATTAGATGGCTTTTAAAGGTCTTTTATCTTACTTGCTCAGATGCATGTCCTTCAGGAAATTTTTATAGCTTCCCAAGCTGCCGGGGCGGGCTTTTCCCGGTGTGTGTGCGCAGAGGATGAGGATGGGCGGGATGCGCTTCATCCCCGGCTCCGGGTACCACGAGATGGCACTGCGCTCCTGCTCTTCGCACAGCCTCGGCTTTAACCTCGCTCCCAGTTAAGCATTTCATCAGAAGGATTTCTTCCGAGCAGAGATTTTATTTTCCCTGAAAAAACTGAGCGGGGAAGATAGTTTTTATTGTTTTTGGTTTTTTTTTCTTTTATTATTTTTTTTTTATTTTTTTATTTAGTGGCTGTAAAAGAAGCTGGCGGAAACTTCAGGGTTTCAAGGGGTAACTTGAAGGGATGTTTTTTTTTTTTAGTGTGCCACCCAGTTCACCACCTCAGGTCACCCTGCAGCTGCAAAAGTTGCAGTTGTGCAAGGGGGCTGAAGATGTCCCGCAAGCATCAGAATCTGGGCACCTGGTTGTATGCCAAATTCATGTTTTTTGTCATTGTGATGAGTTGTTTCCTTTTGTGTTTCCTTTTGAAGAAACGGTTTTCACCTGACATCTCTTCCTGTTTCTTTTTTCCTACCTTTTTCTTTCTTTTCCTTTAATTCCAAAATCTCCAAGGGGTACAGTTAAGTGTCTGACTGAGAACCGGGATTGAGATGGGGTAGCTAGTGGGGGAATGATAAAAGAGTTACTTTTCTCTTGTGCCATCAACTGAAAAACATCTTGGAATGTTTGAAATGATATTATTTTATAAATATTGTGTGACAAGACTGTAAACTCTAAAATAATCACTTTGTAAATACTTGTTTGTAAGAATTGTGTGTTTAATTCCTTCAGCTGAGTGTCTGAGGAATAAATTCAGTGCAAGTAGAATCAACTCTCTATGCCATCAGTTTTCTCCAGTAGTTAATATTACATTTAAACTGATAATGATGGAAGTTATTTTTGAACAAAGTGCTATTTGAGATATTTGCAATTAAAAAAATTACATTTTAATGTGATCTTTGCTGTTTTATGCAAGCTTGTATTATGCGTGTTGTTGTAACAACGAAAATGAAAGAGGAGAAAAAACTCTTTGAAAACAATTTCTCTACGGTTGACAGGTAGGTAAAATCTTAATTTACATTGCTTGGGACTCAGAAGGGAATAAATACATAGAAACAGCCTGTTCCAGTCCTTTCAGTGCTCCACAGTTCTGTTGGGAGCTGCAACTCCTTCCCTTTCAGTCATCGCTGGTGTAGTTCTCTACACAGATGAGTAGGAAATGCTTCTTTATTTCCAAAATGAATTCCAGTCAGAGGTAGGCTAAAAGCACCATTCATTTAGATTAAAGATCTTGAAACTATCACGTTTGCAGCCATTTGTCACAGTTTAAGTAGCAGTGCATAAATGTCGTGCTGTTGGTATACAATTTAATCTCTGCTGACAACAGCTCCATTTCTAAAGTTTCCTCAGCATCTTTTTTTAATGGCTTACATTTCTTATAGACAACCTCTGCTGCTTATGCAGAAATGGGACAGCTCTGTAGGCTACCTGAATCTCCTCCAGATGGGGGAAAAATGGTAGAGCACCCAGTGCAGTGTGTGTGGGAGCATCAGGCAAAGGCTCTTTGCACCTGATTCCATGTGCATGCAGCTCAATGCATGGGCTTCCATTCTGCAGGAGGTTTGATGGTTTTTTTGTTGTTTCAGGTCAGAACATACAGGGTAGGTTTTGTTTTGTGACTTTTTCCTCTGTTCAAACCAGGGGAAAGATAACTCACAGGACAAGAGTTTGATTTTTTCCTCCATGATCTTTCCAGTACATAGAAGAAGCCTACAAGAGCCGTGGAGAGAGTCATCCTGCAAGTGCCTGCAGTGATGGGACAGGGGAAATGGCTTCAAACTGAGAGCAGATTTAGATTAGATATTAAAGGAAAAATTCCTTACTGTGAGGGTGGTGAAACCCTGGACAGGTTGCCCAGAGAAGCTGTGGATGTTCCATCACTGAAAATGCTCAAGGCCGAGTTGGATGGTTCTTTGGGCAACCAGGCTGGGTGGATGATGCCCCTGCCCACAGCAGGAGGGTTGGAACCAGATGATCTTAAAGATCCCTTCCAAAACAGGCCATTCTATGATTCTATGATGTTTAGAATTATTCTGGTAAAAAAAAAAAAAATATGAGCAATGATTTTATCAAACAAGAATGCCTAATTTCTAGTGGGTGTCACTCTCATTGTACTGTTGGCAGAATGTTTATAGCTGTAAGCCTTTACTTGCATTAAAGCATTAGCCCAGAGAGAATAGGTTATAAATCCCAGTGTCTCCTTCCAGGGATAATGTCCTTTATAGACCTTCTATAGATCCTCTGATTCTGTCTGTGCTTGAGACTCTGCCCAGCCTGGAGCAGGTGGAGGAAAAGGTTGTGAATTATGTGCCACTAAGAAACTTTGCTGAGCTGTGTCACAGCAGCTTGCAGGAGTTTTATGGGGATTTATCTTCAATAGAGAAAATTAAGGTGTTGGTACAGGGAAGACTACACTGATAGAAACATAAATTGCAGAAGTCTCATTTGCAAACTTGCAAACAGAGATGCAAAAAAGTTTTTTACAGCACAAGCATCTTTTCACTAACCCAAATTGATAAGAGGGTACAACTGGGCTGAGGATATCCTGAAGGGCCTGGAGGTCTGCTCTAGTGGGATACTTTTGATACAGCTGAAGATGGCTGCTGAAGATCAGGGTTAATGTTCTTGCAAAGTCGCTGATGAGAGTGGCTCATCTCAATACTTCAGAAAAACTCTCCAGTCAGTGCTGCCAGGCTTTTGTAGTTATCACCTGCAGCTTTTGAAATGTGTGCAATTGTTCTGGGTAGGAAAAGAGCAGAAAGTCTTTTAGATTAAAGCATAACCTTTATGACCACAGAACCACTGTAACCATTTATAACCAGAGTAACCATTATATCCACAGAAGAAAAATTTCAAGCATATGGAAATAGAATTGGCCCCAGCTGACACATTTAAGCTGTGCCAATGCTAAAAGATGTTAGAGCCTCCTGAGCCTGCAGGAGAAGGTCAGTTTAGCTGGAAGTTGCTGTGAATAAGTAGCAGCATCCAATTCAGGTAAAGGGACAGGACTGGCAGAAAGTACAGGTTGAGACTGGAGTTGGTGGTAGGAATTAGGAACCAGGAGCCAGGCAGCAAGAAAGATCAAAGAGATCAGGGTTATTAGACGCAAATACCTTATCCAAAATGCTACGAATTTTAGTTTGCAGGAGCAATTATTACATGAAAATCTGGAGGATGGAAAGGTAGCACTGTATCTGGGTTCAGCCTGCAGTCTGCTAAAACACACCACGTGGAAGATGGTTGCCCATCTCATGGGGTTATAAGGTTCACCCTGGCTGGCCCATTTGGCAGCTCAGTGGCTTTGCAGCACTGGTTTTCCTTACAGCACTGGTTCTCACAGTGCTGCAATGCTTTTACTGCACCTTTTCTGACACATGACTACAAGCGTTGGACCATCTCAACACCTGCTGCATAAACAGTGTTTTCCTGTTTTCCTGTCTTCATTTTCATCCTGGATTCTCTTTCCCTGGCACCACAGTGAGTCCTCTCTGCCCCCTTTGTGCAGCTGGCAGCCACACTGGCCCATTTCCCCACCCCAGCCTGCTCAGCCCCACCACTGCTGGGATGAGTCCTCTTCCACCTCTTTATTTTCCCCTCCAGAAACTCCTTTTTTTTTTTTTAAATCTGACACTTCTATTTCTTCAAGGTCACTTCAGGTTTAATTCACCAATATGATATATCTAAAGAGTTAATTTAATATTCTAATATGGCATTTTTAAAAATTGCCATACAAATATATTGTAAGTATGATCACATCTCTCTGAAATGAAAATCAAGACCACTCAATGTCCTTTTGTCAAACTGATTGTATCTAATTAAAAAAGAAAGAAATCCCAGCGATGCAGCTTTTCTTCCCATTAACATGCACTGCACAGGTTACTACCCAATTTAATACAGAATATTGTCTTGCTTTGCTCCATTCTTGATGAAACTGCCCTGTTTAGATAAAGTTAAGGGAAATTGTGAGTTAGCAAAAGAAACAGCAATGCCCACCCTACTACACAAAGAGAAGAAATAAAGAAATAAGTCATTTGACCATTTATTTCTTTTCCTCAGCAAGTGTATCCAGCTATGGAAGCAGATGGCCCTTGGCCTTGAGCACTGCTAGCCTGGCACTCTGAATTCTTGGTAAATAGATAAACATGCCTATAAGATTAAGTGACAAATTCACATCAGCACCCAAAGCTTTGATCAATACCACTAATCCATTAAGGATTACAACAAAGCATCTTATGTTGCTGTCCCTTCTTTCTGGAATTAAATGTGAACCAAAAAAATAACAGAATAAAATATTTTTAAAATTAAATGAAAAAAGGAAATTACTCCTTGCACACTTTAAGGATAAAGAACCCTCATTAGTGCCTCTGCTTGCCTGGACAGACTGCCTTTGAAGGCAATTTAAGTGTAACAAAGTAATTTTCAAATTAAAACAGGAGCGGCAGGTTTATAAAATGAAAATGTAACGGGGCAGCCACACAGCCAGATCCAGAATCCCATCTATCTCCTGAATCTGACAGCAGTTTATTTGACCAAATGGCAACTGCACCTGAAGGAGAGGGGACAAGAGCTGAAGTAAAGCCAAGGCAAACACCTGTTGAGAACTTAGCAGAGGATTCAAAGTCCAGTGAAGTAAGTGGGAATTTTTCTATTGACTTCAGTTGCCCAAATCAGGCCCAAATCAGACTCCTTTGAATAAATAAGAGTTTGTGACTCAGTGTATTCTCTCTCCCAGTGGAAAGAGCCCCTGCAAGAAGCTTCACAAGAGTGACTGCAGGGCAACAGGACTCTGCTGCAATTTATTTAAAGCTATTTTCATGCCTGAGAGTCTGCTTAGAGAGTCAGGTTCTGCATTGATGGGATTGGTGAGGATTCTTGCTAACATAATGCTAAGGTGACCCAAGTAAGTGTCCCCTGATATCTGTGACCCATTAAATAGCTTTGAAAACACACCTGACTGTAGAGAGAGGTTTGTTTATTGCTTGTGAGTCACTTGCCTCTGATTTCCTTCTGTGCCCTCGCTTTTACTTTCCCTCTCTTCTCTGCCATTGTCTTCTGCTTGTTATAATCGAAAACTGGTAAGAGAAATGTAACTTTTTTATACACATTCTCCATGAAACAATGTTTAAAAATGTGGTGCTCGATGAGCCATCTCCTGGGGTTGTTAGATCAAGGTCATAATGAGTTGGTGCATTTGCTTACTACAATATATAGGAGTCTAATGGCAGCTGCAATCATTTACTTTCCCTCCCTGGCTCTTTGAGAGTTATTTGCTTGGTTACATGAGGTGTCAACATTAATGCAGATGGGGATGGAACCTGAAGAAATTAACATAAATCGTGTCAACGTGCTGTCTTCTGATGTAGTGCCACTTTCTTTAGAATTTCGTTTTATTGCTATCAATATTTTCCTCTGATCGTCACTGCTGCAACATAATTTCAACACTGAAATTTAATTTCGTCCAAATGTGCTGTCCTGTTCAATCAGCCATGGAGGGTTCACCCAGTCACTCCCTCCTCCTCATTTTTTCCCACCTACTGTGTGATTTTGCTGTTTATGGCTCGTTCTCTGGACTTTCACACCCCCAGCATTTGAGAGAGATGGAAAAAATGCCATGGCATTTCATTTAGTCGGTGTTAACTCCACTCCCCTGGGTTGTGAGAAAGTGAAAATTACTTTGTAAGATAAGACTTGGCTAACATAGGAGCAAATATCACTAAATGCTGAATCTGAAAATCCAAGTGTAGACATTAAAGCAATTCCTTTCATGATCTTTAGCCATGTCATTTCATGACCAGTAACTCTTGAATGTTTACAACTCAGTTACAGGTTTCTGTGGGAGAGAAAATGGCATTTCCATAGGGTTCCTGAGGAAAGTTGCAGTAGGGTGAATGCCACAGAAGAAGGATAAGATTGATGTCTTTGCTTAAGGTGTACATTTAAATCTAGTTTCTGAGTGGAATTCTGTATCCTGGAGGAAGAGGGAGAAGAAGATATCTCAGCGTGGGTAATAAAGTTCATGATTTCCAGCTATGGGGTCAGGAGGGATGGAAATAGCCCTGGGCTGAAGGCAAGGGCTGTACACTTATTGGGATTTGCTTTTGATGTTTTTCTGGGAGCAGATATAAATTCAAGGTCTTCTCTTTCTGCTCAGTACTTGCATTCCTCTATCTTGGAATTATTTTCTATCATTATCGGGTCTGTCTGGTTCTGTGGAGTGAGTTCCATCATGTGAAGTGAAATATGTAAGAGGGAGATAGGAGAACAAAGAAGAAGGAAAAAAAAAAACAGGCAAGAAAAGCAGAATAAGGAGCTAAAAAAGAGCACTTCAGAAGCACTTGAACAGAGTGGTCATATTTATATCCACGAGCTGCAGCTGCAGAGCTTTAATAGCAACAGCAGGGCTGTCTTGCTGAGAAAGAGCAGGAGGAGGCGAGAAGACCCTGATGTGGAGCAAGGCTGGAGTGTTGTAACCTGGTGGGGAGAGGAGCAGGCAGCTGCCACAGGCGGCTGGAGCTGGTGGAGAGCCAGGGCTGGGGCAGCTGTGACAAGGTACCTGGGGGAGCAGGGGGCACCGAGGTTAAATCACATCTCCCTGGAGGCCGATGGGGATGCCAGGCAGCAACAGTATTGCCTTGGGCTCTGCCATTTTAACTCCATTTCTCTGAGTGCCGCACACCTTTTGACAGAATAAATCACACTTTGTTTTGAAGGATTTGTTTTCTGCATCGCAGCCTTTTAGTAGCGCTTCTTGTCTTCCACAAGGAAAAACCTCAGTTGGAGAGAGGTCTGGCAGGCTGCAGCAGCAATCACCAGCCAAGGGGATATGATTTAGAGACCCACATCAGAGAGGTGCTGGGAGCTGGTGTCAAACACAAACCACTTCAGGGAGGCACCTGAGAAATGCACTCAGGGGTCTGTTGGAGAACCTGAAAAGGGGCAGGTGCCTGCTCTGCTCCTACAAACACAGCAATTTCCTTCTCCTCCTCTTTGGCACCCAGCAGAACAGGGAAATTTCACCTATCATTAGTCTGTATTATCATGGACAAACTGATGCCCCAGGCAGCCCCAGAAAGATGATTTGGGCACCAAAAATAGGACATAGGGAGAACTGGAATTTTCACTTCAAGAAATTCAATACTCACATTTCTATCTGAGCAAGATGACTAAATCCATTTGGACTCTGTGCTCTGAATGGGAGCTGCTGTGCATGCTTCAGCTGCACATATTCTACAGTCTTCCTTTGTGTAGAAGGTAGGAGATTCTCAGGAATATGTTACCCACCAGGAGAACCCCACACCTTTTGCACAGATCTTTCATCCTGAAAGACAGATTCTGAATTTTGGACTTTGTTTCTAGAAGAAGTGGCAACGGTTCCCATTGTTTCTGAGTGATGATGTTACTTGGAGCTCTGTTTGCTGACAGAACAGAAATCACCAAGGAAATGGAAATGTCAAATGCATATAGGGTTGCCTTTCTTGCTCTTTTGCCTATGTGGGCAGGTGACTTTGACATTATGGGTCTGAGCCTGGAGTGACTCATTTCAAGGGTGGTCATTATGCTCCCTCCAGACAGATTTTCCTCTGTATCAATTTAGCACACCTTTAATTACAACAAGGAACCCTTTAAATTTCATCTGAGTTGTAGGGGGCTTTCTACATTCCAGTCTGAATTCCACCCAGTATCATTAAATTAGTCCAATTTACATAAAACTGACCTTGCCAAACCAATACTAATATTAAGGGGGAAAAAAAAGCTCAGAGTACAAAGTCAAGTAAGTCAAGCAGTTAGAAATCCCAGGATCAAAGTCACCTATGAAACTTTAAATCACCCCTTTCCTAGTTCCAGATAAGCTTTGCTTTGCTCAGCATACAGAGTACCTACTGAATAAGTACTTGGTCAGTATTTATTTTAGTCCTTTTTCTTTGATTATTTACTGAATGCTACTGAAGCCTTGCATCAACAAATCAAATAAGTAGCCTTCTAGTGGTTTTGCATCATGCTTTCAGTGTTGTAGCTAAATTAATTAGCATGACACCCCTGCAAGTGTTGGCCCCTGTGTGACTATGACCTAGAACATGGATTAAAAGGGAGTGTTAATGCTGTAAATCCAGTTTGAAATTACTCACATTTAGTTTTTGCAAAGTAACGTGTCTTCAGTATCATGCTATATGTTCAAACTGCATTTTCTGCTGGTCTCAGTTACAGAGGTGAATGTTTGCTTGTTTGCAAATCAAACCCTGTCTGTCTATGCTTGAATTCACAATTCTGAACTCCTGTCTTTAAAAATTAATACAGTCATGTACATAGAAGTTGTATCAGGAACTTTAGGTCTATGGGAGCTAAAGAAATGTCCAAGTGCAGTTCTTATTTTGACATTTTTATTTTTGGAGAAATCGATTTTTACAACCCTAATGATTTTTTTTTTTGACATAGTGTCTTGTAATGGAGCTCTCAAAAGTATTTTTATGTATGTGTGCATAGTATATGTTGAATGTGCATACATATATAAAAAAATTACTTGCTTATATATGTGGTTGCTGACTGTCTGGTCAGACAGAAAGTCAGATAAACTTTCCCAGGCTTTACTCTGGGGATTTTTTAGAAAACTCAGAGAAAGAATTAAAATAATCCTTAACCTTTGCAGCTGATGTTTTGAACTTGTAAGATGTTTACAAGAAGGGTGTTGTTCCTAATTACCCAATGATGTGAGGGGTGTTGATTGAGGCCAAATCAGGTCCAGCTTTCCTCAGAACATTCTATAAAAGAATGTGATGTATAAAAAACTTGACATTTGCCTTTTGACAACAATAGGCAATAGGAGTTGTGTCACTTCATTCAGCTGTCCCTAATACAATAGCAACATACATATATTTAAAACACATTAATTTACAATTGTATGTACAATTCCACTCTGCATCCCAGCCCAGAATGGCTTGGACCCCTTTCCCCTTGGGCAATGTCCACTCACGCTGAGGGAGCTGTGAGGGCACAGGGCACTGAGCTGAGAAATTAACTATGAAATTCCACTGGGTTCCTAACTGAGCAAATATTTCCAGAGCCTCAAAAGCGGCCAGATTTGAATAGTTTAATGATATGGCAACAGGATTTTCCTTCTGTGCGATTTGTCCCTCTGCTAAAAATTCAGTCTCTGCTTCCGAGCAGGAAAGTTTTAGATAAGACTGTCCCAAATGTTTACATGCAAAAAGCATGGTTTCACCAGACTTCCTTCCAATAAAACAGCTCAGCTGCTTTTCTCAAGATAAAAAAGAGTCAACCAATGTCCAAACCTGAACATACTATTTGGAAATTTCCATTGTTACTCTGAGAGAGATTTAGGTGCAAGGAAAAACTGGATGCTGAATAGAAAATTCTAACTCTGCTTAACTACAGGCATCAAAAATCTTGAAACCAATGTAAAGAACTTCCTCTGGGTCAGATACAAATTTTTAGGTCACATTTGAATACTCCAGTAACATGCAAAAATTGCAAATGTGCCAGATTTCCTCCTCCTTTTTTCACGAAAAAAATCTTCCAGTTATCTGCCCTGCAAGGCTTCTGAGAGATTTCATTTCCTCTTGAATTTAGCTTGGTTTAAAGCCTCAGAGCCAGCCATGGAGCAAACCAGGAGACAGCCTGCAGTTCTTACTGGTGTGTTGGACTTCCAGCAGCACTTCCACAATTCTGCTGCCTTCAGGCTGCTCAGGCCACCATTTCCCACTTTTGCTTTTCCAAACACTCACAAAACATGGATGAGTTGAAGCCTGACCTTTTCTTTGCCCTTTTCCCCTCTGATCTTCTATAACTCTTCCCCAGCCAACCAAAATTTGCTTCCTTTGTAAGTGGTACTTAAGATGGTTCACTTTCGTGGCATACCTACACTCCAGAGAAAAAGATAAATCAACATTAATTAATTAATTAGCTTTGCATTCTCCCCCTTATGTTGCTCTTTTGACATTTCCTCCCTTTTAGCTGGGAATGAGTTACCAAGGGCTAGTCCTGTAAAGTCTTGCATTTATTTCCCAGTTCTCTCTTATTTCAGGGGGTGTATAACTCTTTCAGTACCTTGACTCAAGTCTGGATTCAGTCACTGGATTATGGAATATTCTTCAAAAGATAACTGTGAAAATCTCATTACTTCAAACTCTTATGAATGAGACATTAGGAAATACACCACGAGAAGCAATTGCACGTTATTATTTAAATGGCCTAGAGATAGATCCTCTTTTTCTTTAATAGCATCTTTGACCTCCCTTCTTCCTGTAGTCAAGCCACCCAAAAATTACATTTTGTAGCACACATTTGTACATGGAGCTGTCATTTGGTTATTTCTTTTCCAAGTGAAAACTACTTTGCTCCTCTTTTTTTCCCCACTAGTGAATAGAAAATTGAGCTTCCAGGGATGTAATGTGCAAACTCCAGTGTTACATCCTGCAAAATTGATATTGCTTAATGGAACCAGAAAAGAAAGATTTTTTTTTATTATGATCAAACTTAAACAGTTTTGGATAGTCTTTTGTGGTCTAGTGAATGCAGGGAACTAAATCCAGAGTGAATGCCAGAAGCAACAATTACAGTTCTTTTTTTCCTAATTGAATTCTTTGATGATTTTCTCAATTGACTTCAGAAGCCCAAGTACTCAGTCTCCAAAATTCACATACATTGAAATTATGAATTTACAGGGATAATGCAAGTGTATTTATGACATTCATGCCAACTGAAATTTGTGACAGTAGATTTTCTTCCCTTAGAAAAATAAAGAAACAGCAGAGCTGGGATTTTTAATTTTTTCCTACTTTTCCCACCCTCAAACTAGTAAAAAATAATCAAGATTATCCTTAGAGGAAAAAATGGCAAATTTCTGTAATTTTTGTGGATTTTTCATAAGTTATCCATCAATGAAAAATTGCCCACTGTTTCGAAAAATATTTCTGCAAACTTACCCGCACTGGCTGTTCCCATCTGCACTCAGTAGAAAATAATCAGTGCACAGAAAAATTCAGTGGGAAATTTTTTTTTTTTTTTTTTTTTTTTTTTAAACTAGGAGACTGGTGTTTGGCAACCAACAGAAAAGGGAACTTCAGCAGCTCGGGGAAGGCTGCTGCTTGTGCAGCAGAGCTTTGGGGCAGCAGCGCTGTGCGTGCAGCGCACCCGGACGGGGCTTTGCAGCTGATCTGTAGCAGGACACTGCAGGGTGCAAACACCCAGCTCTGGTAGGAGTGGGCTCTGTGTTACCAGAATAAAGAACATTTTGAGTGAAGCCAAGCAACCTGCCTGCTGCAGCGGATGCAGGAACGTGGGGTGCCTGAGAGCAGCGTGAGGAAACAGCCCGGGCGCTGCATTTGCTGGGTAGCTTTAATTGGCCATTCTCCTCTCTCTGTTCTCAGGCAGGATTCTCATCCTTCAAACACATTTTAAAAATTCATAATGTTTACTGCTTGTTCTCATCGCAAGCCATTTGATTTTTGTGTTTTTTAGCTTAAATTTTTATGGTCTTGCTGGAAAAAAAAATAATTATGTCCTGTCTTAAATCCCTTTCTGCCTGGTCTTTCTTGGTCCAAGTTTTTTGGTCAATTTTATATATGTCATAGATAGTCAAATATCCTTTGTACACATTTTCCTTGTCCCTTTCCTTTAGAACATCTTTATGCCTCAAAGAGTTTGACTCTTTATTTCTTAAAGAATCTCAACCTTATCTCTCTACTAAATCACTGATGCACTCACTTTATTAATAAATTGCTTCCCCTTTTATGCTTTCCTTATAGCTGTACATAATTTGTATTAAAATGTGGCAGTTCAGATTTGTTAACATGAAAAAATAAGGATTGTGCTGCTAAAATTGCTTTAAGGAAGGAAACTGGGGCTGCCACTGCATCTCCCCAGCTGCAGTTTCAGAATTAAATGCTTTCCCATCCTTCATGTGAGTTCCCAAGCTTGGTTCTTTGGTGCTTCAAGCACTTTTCTTACATTGGAATTTTGTGGAATATTAAGTTTTTTGGTTTTTTTAAATTTGTTTTGGAGAGGTAAATAGACAGTAAAATTAAAGAAAGAAGATGCAATGAAAATGATTTTCTATAAAATGAGAGTGTAGTAGAAGCAGATGGAAATATAAAAACATTCTGGCTTTGATTGCATGATAATATATAACCTCTTCCTTTAAGAGTTTTAGGAGGTTATGAAGCTGAAGCATAGAAAAAAGAATATCAAAATCTGCAATTAGAAAGGACTGATGCTTTAGCTAATTTCAGAAGAAATATTTTCCAGGGTTAGACCCAGTTTAGCAGAAGAAGAATAGGTGAGTATATATTTTCAGTGTTCTTCTACTTCCCAAAGCTTCTTTTGTAACATTTCCATGCCAAGGGATGGTGCACATCTTCTATCTTCCCCCTCCCAATTTTCAAACTTTTAATTTTTTTTTATTGTGAAAGAGCAGCCTGTTGGAAATTTAAGACCATAATCTGCTATTATACAAATGTAAGCAATTTTCAATACAACTGAGCTATCAGTAAATTAATCACCTAATAGGCTATTAACTAAGTATATTTATTTTTCCATGTTAATGTTATTAATTTCCAAAACACAGGATCATAATGGGAAGCATCAGTCCCTGTGGAAAGGCAGAGTAAGATCCAGCTGGTGTGATAACACTGCAGCTGATGCATTCCTGTGACATGTGAGCTGCCTAGCTAAGCTTCTTTATTGTTCCTGGAGGTTTATTAAATCTTGTAATTTTGTGTTTTTGTGAGGGATGTCTGGAATGGAGGTGCTGCCAATGCAGATAAACAATGCAGAAGGGTAAATAACGTGTGTGGAGAGGATAATGGTGATTCCTTGTGTTCCACTGGTGACTGGGAGTGACAATAGCCAGGACAGCCTTGCTGATGATCCCTGGGAATAGGAAGTGTGCTGATTTCCAGAAGACTTGAGCCAGTAAAGTGCATTATTTATTAAATCTCCTAATGATGAGCAAAACTACAGCACCTTCTAATTGCAAAGTTTAATTGCTGCCCGTGACCAGCCGGAGTGGCTGGAGTTCCCCGTGGGGTTGAGCTGTGTGTGACCATGGCACAGGTGCCCTTTTTCCAGATGTTCCGTGCTCCACCTTCATCCAGGATTCCTCCTTAGGAACAACTCACCCTGCAAACTGCTTCTTGTCATGTTTATTTTTCCCCTCTGTCCCAATCAGTTTCTAAATTGAAGTCTCTTGTTACTGCTAACATGCCCATTTCAACGTTTTAATTTCTCTTATAATTTCTACATATTTTGATGCAAACAGGTCGTTTATACCTGTTAGCAACACATTTGACTTTCTCACCCCAAAAATTCAAATTCAAAAATTTCGAATTCAAAATTCTCACCTCAAAATAATGTACCTCTCTAAAAGTTATTTAAAAGTGTATCTGAGGGAGGTGCTTAATTCTGATCCAGTTACATTCAATAAACAGGCACTTACACAAATTCTGCTACCCTTAGAGTTTAAGCATTCAATTAACCACAAGATTGATATGTGAAATATTTACTTGCATAATCGTTGGATTTCAAAATGCCTTGCAGAGGGGGCTGTGAGGCATTTCCTGTTTGTGGACGGGGAAGTGAGGTGATTCACTGATTAAATCAACCTGAGAAGCACTGGCAGAGCTGGGAGCACACTGAGCCTTGCCAAACCCCATCTGTTGCTCTGGTGGTGACAACAAGCTCATTTCAGCTGAAGTCTTGCCTCAAATAATTACTTATGCAATGCTAGGAATACTTCAGGCAATTATATGTAATGAATATAATGCATATATAATATTTAATGTTATATCTGTAGCAATTATTTAAGAATTACTCATGTATCTGCTAGGAAATTTTATATATCACATGGGTTCTACACAAGAAATTTTTTAAAAATAGGGTTATTATGCATTTACTCTAATAATTTACATAATTTGCTTTTATTTGTTTAAAATATTTAAAACAATTTCTTGAGGGTCTACATGCTGTGTAAGAAAAGTAATATTTAAAAATAAGATTTTCTTATCTCAAAACTCTTGGCAGAGTCAGGGGACTTCATTAGCTCGTGGAGATCATTTTGGTGTCAGAGGAATGGTGTCAAACTGCAACTTCCACTGAATTACAGGGAACTCATAAATGTGGTATAAATGAAATTAGAACTGGGTGAGAAAATATGACTTCATCATAAATCAAGTGATATTTCAGGTGAGACAAAAAATACATGTACAGGCAGAATTATATAATTGAGTCACATTCAGAAATATTAAAAAGCTTCAAAGTGAGGAATTGTTTCCTCTGGTGAGCTCCTTTCCAGCATTAAGAACATGTGTAATATTGATGCATTGCCCCAGTCACCTGCAAGTCTCCTTATTGCTGGAGTAAACAAAGTCACTTTAATATTTTTGAAGGTTTCTCTGCATTATAAGGAGCATCATGGGAGCTTATTAAGTTCATTAGAATACTGAAGAAATGTTAACAGCAGTTTTAAGTGCTTCTTTACTCCAAGAAAACTTTTGTTGTTTTTTTTTTTTTTTAATTTTAAGAAGGAAAATACAGGCAGTGAGCATTGGCAAGAGACCCAAGCTGGATGAAATGAGGAGAAAAAAAAATGTAGCCACCATTGCTATTAGCAGTTGTGGAATCTTTTGGGGAAACTTTTGAGTTTAGGGAAACTGTGTATTTTCACTCTTTAAACTTCATTTCTTTTTTTCTTTTTGCATCATGTGAAGAAATATCTAGCAGGAGATAAAACACTAAAATAAAGTTTTGGTAACAAGAGGCAGCTTTGAAATCGCTCAGCAGAGGGATCATGGAGGTGTCTGGGGCATCTGTTGATCTGACAAGCTGTATTATATACAAACAAAATCTATTCCTCAGAAAGCTGTGCATCACTCCTGCACCACGAGCACTGCCTGCAGCTGCTGCTTCAGACAGCGAGGCTGCAGCAAGCTCCACTGCTCCAGAGCCCTGTCTGATTTCACCCCTCACTGGGATCCCAGATGAAAGCCTGATCGTGTGGATGCACAAGAAAGCCCTCAGATAAGAGAAAGGAGCTCCTGGAACCAGCCTGGACGTGAGCAGCAGGGGTGAGGTTTGAGTCAGAGCTGATGCACATGGGCTGGGCGTGTGAGGATGCTGCTTGTGCCTGTGGTGGATGGAAGGGTCCCCTGGGACTCAGCTGAAAACTTCCTGGCCTTTGGATGACTCCCTGGCTGCTGGAGGATGCTGAAACAGAGTGCCTGGGCAGATCTGTCTGAGCTGGAAAGCAGTTCTGTGAAGCATCAGCCTCGGGGCAATGACAGAGTTCGTGGCTTTGATGGCATTATCCAAATAAATAGTGAGCAAAAAGATAGGAGCAAAAAGGGTGAGAATGGATGCAGCTCCATGGAACCACCTAGGAAGCTGGAAAAAAGGATAGAAGGGTAGAAACATTCATGAAAAAGCAAAGGAGAAGGAATGAAAACTGGGAGGTGACAAAGAGAGCCAAAGAAAGACATAATTTGTGATGAAAGAAGTTTGGTTGATTGTTTTTAGTGACTATTTTATTATTTTCTTAAAATAAGTTGTGAAAAAACCCCACCATCTAACCACTAACTGGTAGCTGACAAAGGATACAAAGCTTGAGTCAAGGCAAAACATGGCTAAAGCACAGGTCTGAAGAGGTTCTTTTCATTTCCATAAACACATCTAAAGCACTTATTAATTATGAAGCAAATTTTCCTGCTTTTTATGGCAGATGTGTTGCATTAATTTTTTCCAACCTGTTAAAACAACGTTCCAAAAAAGACTATGGGACAGCCCAACACATCAGAGGTTATCGAGTATATCTGAAAGCATCAAAGACAAAAATAGGTACTTCACCTATTTTTACTTTCTCAGTAGAATTGTCCAATGCTTTAACTCACAGTGGAACCACCTAGGAAGCTGGAAGAAGGGGTAGAAAGTTAGAAACATTCATTAAAAAGCAAAGAAGGAGAAAGAATGAAAACTGGGAGGGGACAGACAGAGTCAAAGAAAGACAAGAATTCAAGTGGGAGGCTGGTTGCAGGACAGAGATTCACAAATGAAGAATGGAAGCTAATTCAGGATTTTGGAGACTACATTAAGGCTACTGTCGGTTTCTCGGCTGTTTAGGTGGCCTGGAAAGGCCCAGAGTGACCTTGGGCAGCCCGGCGCTTCAAAGGACGAGGAGAGACTTCTGATCTTGTTTCGGTCTCAGTGTTTATTAATTGTTTATCTAAAAGATTTTCTTTCAGCCCAACAGAGGTCTGCTCGGCATGTCAGCCATGGGCACACTGCGAGCCCCCGGGGCGGTCACTTATCTTTATACCCGAAGTTACGTGTACAATATTTATGATTTTTCCCCAATACCTTCTATTCTTATTAACCAGTGCACTTTTAGTAAAGACCAATCCCAAAGTGCCACCATCACCACAGAAGATGGAGGCCAAGAAGAAGAAGAAGAAGGACAGGACACGCCCCAATTCCTCCATCTTACTTCTCTAGACCCCCCTGTACAGAAATCCTAAACCCTGTGTATTATACTCTAACTAACTTATCCCTTCACCATTCACCCCAGTGAAATCCTCCCAGTCCTCATACAGATGTTATCTCCTGTGTAGGATCAAAGTCCAGCCACCAGACACTTCTGGCAACATTCCAGGACTCCCGAGCCCCCCAAGGGTGGTCTTGGTTGCTCTGCACCCTCATCCCGAGGTGCTGAGATCCCACAGGCTACATTAATGACACCTAAGAGCTAGATTGAGCTGTCTCTAGCTTGAGACACGAAAAGAACAACTCTAATCAACTATTGTGGGCAAGAGCTTCAACAAACTGAGAGAGATGAGCTGAGAATCAATGGCACCAGTGAAAGGGAAACTCTCACAGGTTTTGTGACACAGGGGGACACCACAGCTCCATGGCAATGGCCAAAGGAAAAGGAGAGTTTGAGACATGTATAGAACAACTCTAATCAACTGTTGTGGGCAAGAGCTTCAACAAACTGAGAGAGATGATCAGCTGAGGATCAATGGGACCAGTGAAAGGGAAACTCTCACATGTTTGTGACACAGGGGGACGCCACAGCTCCATGGCAAGGGCCAGAGGAAAAGGAGAGAGGAGGAAGTGCAGACACTTGGAGGAAGATCTAACGCTGGGATGGGCAAGCAGAAGAGAAGATGAACAGATAACTCATTATCCACCTCTGGCATGGGAAAAGGAGAGACTTGAGCCTGGCTCTGCAAAGTGAAATATGGTGCCAGCAGGGCTGTAAGAATCCCTCCTTCATCCAGTTCCTCCTGTCTGCTAAGGGACATTTTACAATTTTGTAGTTAATGGGGAGCCCCAAAGGTGAGAACTCTGCTGTGCACAAAGCAGGGTCACTGTAATACACTGAACATAGAGTGATAACAGTAGGGGAACACTCCAGCAGACCACAGCCAGGTGATGCAGAGGTTGCTTGGTTCATGAACAAACTTATGCATTGTGGCTGCCCACAGATACAGAGGGTAGCAGTTGACCCTCTGATATTTTCTTCAGTTCATCCTCAATTTCTGAACTGGCATTGTGGAACTGAACTTTTAATTGTGGAAACCAGAAGTGGCTGGGGTCAGGATCCTCCCAAACACCCATTTTCTCCTTGGGTACCCAGTATTTCCAGTCCCTGCAAGGGATTTCAAGTTAGCTAACTACACTGTCCTTTCTTTTTCTTTTATTTTGTTTGCTTGGTTTTTTTTTTTGGCTTTGTGCCTGTTGTGAGGAGATATGAAGCAGACTAAGATCTGCCCTGTTATGCCTAACTAGAAAGGAAATCTTTCTCATCCTTATGTAAGTGTTTTGAGTCCTTGTCGAAATGATGTATTCCCAAATGGCACTGGTGTTAATGTGAATATTGAATTATGAATAGATTTTTATGACACATATATCAGAGTTTTGAAGATCACAAGGGAAAAAATTTCTACTGACTGCAATTTGATGAAAAGCACACAGAGCCCAAAATAGCTGCTGATTTCAGGCATTGCAGTTACAGGTATAAGGACAAAAACAAATAGGCAAAGCAACATTTTTCCTTCATTTCATGTGTTTGTACTAGTTCCACTGTGAGATTTAAACAGCAGTGATTAACTCTCAAAATAAATATTTTTCAGAATTTGAAAAAAAAAAAAAAAGTCCTTTGGAAACCTCTAATTTGATCATTGATTTTGGCTGACTGTAGGAGAAATTTTTGAGCAGTAGATTTACAAGTCTGTGATGCAGAGTTTAAACAAAGCCCCATTGATGGTGCAAAGGCTTTTATTTCTTTGTCTGCAAAATGACACAGAACAAATAGAAGGGTGCCTTCACAGCAAGACATTTTGCTCTTTGATTTCAGCTTTGATTCTCTTCAAACATGCAGCATTAGCACCTTTATTTAGATGTTCTCAGAAGAGAAAATAGGTGAATTCAGAGGGGTCCTATGAAAGAAGACAGTGCATGTGGGAGAAGGATGTTTTCAATATTTATTTTCAGGTTGGCTTTCTGAACATTGAAATGCTAGTGCTCTTGAAAGATAAGTTTTTCTAGCAGAAACTGGAGTAAAAATGACATGATGTAGTAATTACTAATGGAACACAGTCTTGGGATGTATTAATGGAAGTTTTTGTCAGTAAAAGGCAGTAAGTTTTCTGGGTGTACTTGTTCTTTATTATCTCCTTGACTCAGTTTTCTTATCTGTAAGATGGGGATAACTGTTTTTTGGGATTCTTGAGTAATGCACTATAAAAATGCACATTTTTATATTTATCTTTCAATAATGGGCTTAAAATTCCTTAAAACAGTCATAAAGAGAACCATTTTAATTTCCCTTTGACTTTTCATTCAAAGCAAAATAGTCATTCAAAAGATGGCTGTGTATGTGGTCAGCTAAGTTCCCTCTCTAGCCTGCATAATTAATTTTTAGAATTGCTGAGTCAACCATTTATAACAGTCTTTAAAGTTCTTGGTAATAAGCCAGAAAGTCAGTGTTCAGAAAGGTCAAGAAGACCAAAACATGATCTTTCTCTGAGTAGTTGGTGCTCTTGATAAATCTCTTTTCATTTGTAATTTATTGTTTGCCCTCTCTGTGCCTCTCCAATGCCAAGGCTTCTCATGTGCCCAGGATAAGTTGTTTTTCCTTAAGCTGAGTCTGCAAACTCCAGTGCCGGTGGTTAAGTCTGGGTAATAAAGGAACTGGAACAAGTTGGTTTGATCTCACAAATTCCCTGAATATCTGCAGGACAGATAAACTGCCACCACCAGATCTGTGTGTAGGGGTTGGTGAATGAAGCAGAATCTCTTGCCTGTGCCTGCAGAAATGGTGCCTGTGGTGGTCCAGCATCAGAGGTGGGTTTGAGCCCTGGGTTGCCATGGGCAGATTTAGGAAATCAGCAGAACCCATGTGGAGCCCCAATACTCTGCTGTGTAAAATAATGCTGTCAAACTCTTGTCCTTGCATGCATTTTTATTTGATTTTATATTTCCTAACACACTGACAGCACATAACAAATAACAGCCAAGTAATACCTGTGGAGGTATTATTTTTTATTAGTATAAATAAATACATTCAATCAGGCATAATAGTTTCATTTATTTGAGAGACTAAGATTTATTGCTTTTTTTTTTGGTCATTTAAGTAAATAAATAATATTCTGTGTGGCTCATAATCTTCTATGAATCATTGCTTTATTTTCCTTCATCTTAACAATTTATAAATGCATTA
Organism: Melospiza melodia melodia; assembly: GCF_035770615.1. Lineage (NCBI taxonomy): Eukaryota > Metazoa > Chordata > Aves > Passeriformes > Passerellidae > Melospiza > Melospiza melodia. The sequence goes on along the minus strand of NC_086201.1, from coordinate 5,486,487 downwards.
AGCACAATTCCATATTTAAATAACATTAAAATGGTGGCACAAGTTAAAGCCACCACAGCGTAAAAGAAGTACAGGCTGCCAAGATAAATGTGAATGTCCTAATTCTGATTATTTATGCTGCAGTCTAAATGCTGAACATATTTTTGTAATGAATATGTTTGCAAATTTCCAGTGGGATTTAAATTTTTTCCAAGCACAAATTTACTGGGGAAAAGAAAATACACGATGACTGTAATTTGACGGTAATAATGCTCCTCTGCTGACACAAACAGCTACACAAACTTCAGAAGTGTGTTATTTTATCAGAACACATTGAAGCAGCGCAGCACAATGGGTGGTGTTGTTTTGGTAAGATAATCACCCCCCGAGGTGTGCTGAGGCACAGTGTGCCTGATTAGCCCTAATTCTGTTGGGATGTAATTATTTCATGGTAACGATATTCTTGGAAGTGCCTTATTGCTGTTATCAAATTTCTTTTAGCTTTGTATCTAAACACATTAAACAATGACTTTGTCAACTTCGAGGTCCACTGAGATTAAACTATCTTTTCACAACGTTTAATTGGCAGTTGAAATATATTTTTTCAAGTCTTGTTTTGATTTCCTTGTAAAACTCCAGGAGAATTGCAAGCAGAAGAGTAGAAGATTGTAATCCATCTCAATGAAGCCTCAAAGCACAAGGAGTTTTATAAAATTAGAAAAGCAGACCTGTTGGCTAGCAGGGATTCCTAGAAAATTAAGAACATTAGGAGTTTAAATAATGTGAAGTTATATTTGAATTATTTTTACATTAAAGTCCAATTTTATTTAAATAATATAAAGGAGGCACAGAAGTCCCATCAGCTCTGCAAGCCTCCAGTGCAGGGTAAAATATTTGAGTGAGTCTGACCTATGAGTGCCAACCAGGAGGGGCAGGCTGGAGGTCCATTTCTCTTTTTATCTTCAATTTCATCAATCATCAAATCAAGATATTATATATACATTATATATATTAAATATTCAAGGAATATTTGATGTTATATCTGATTGATGCGGTCAGAAGTTATACTTAGACCACAGGGCAGAGATTTCACAGCTGAGCTCTTTTGCTTGAAGGATGCAAGATTATTCCATGGCTCTCCTCCAGCATCCTCCTGCCTGCCCTGTCCAGAGAAATCAAGACACAGGAGGAAAAGACCTCTAACCCTAGTGCTGAACCAAAAAAGGGGGTTGAGGAGAACTCGGTCATACATCTCAGCCAAAGACACTGCAGCTCAGAAGTCTCTCTAGGTAGTCTGTAGAACTGAAAAAGAGATCCAGGAATTAGAATGGATTCAGCTGAATTTTCTGTTTTAGTGCAGGAGAGGGAGAAATGCAAGAAATTTGTCAGTGGATAAAGGTGTGTTGTTAAGTCATCACATTTTGAAACTATTGAGCCCTTCCTGGAGATGAAGAATTATTCTGCTAAATCCTCAGAGCCCTATTAACTTGGGCAAGGATAAAGAGTTGAAGAGTCTCTTTGGGGCAGAAGAGATTATAGAATGGAGCAGGAAGATTCCAAAGCAAAAACCCCTAGAAACAGTTTTGGGAAAAGGCTTAGAGTAAGATTCCTGCATTTTTGTTGCATAATTTATGAAAGAAAGTCTCCGGAAAACTGAAAAAGTCAGACCACTGTTTAGATACTGTGTTCAAAGCAGACTTAGGATCTTTTTCCAGCATGATAGCAAAAATTCAGGAGGCTTATTTTTGTTTATAATTAGTGTATAAGTGGATGTTGGCTCTCAGGGATGATCTCATTATAAAGAAAGGAGGAAAGGACCAGCTAGATGTAATGTTTTCTGGACCTCTGCCCATTCCACAAATCACATTCTCCTCCAGGCTTTCTCAGCAGATCATCTTTGTTCTCCACTGAATGGAGTGCTCAAAGATGAGTTGTGTTCATTTGTTTTCTAAAGTAGGGCTTGTTTGCACTCTATTTGAAATAGATTTCTGTCTTATTATCCTAATGCACGTTCAGCCCTAATCTAATAATCTGCTCTAGATTACTAAGTGCTAACAGAGCTGTTATCTATCAGGGTGAGTTTATCTCAGCCAAGGAGATGATTTCCAAAGGGAATAAGCAAGATTTCAGAGTGTGAATGTGAATTATAAATGAGGACGCAGGTAGCACATTTCAGTAATGAGGAGGTAAAATGATAATTGACTGGCTCAAACCTGCTGTGATCTAAAGTAGATTTTAATTGATAGAGATTTGCAAGGTGCATGACCTTTGTGCAAGTTAACAGTGTTGAGCTAAGAGGACAGGATACTTCAAAAATTGTTTTTACAACAGGGGAGGTTCCAGCTTAAATGAATTCAACTCAAGTTCCACCTGCTGTTGTTAAATTCTGTCTCTCTTTGGGGTTTGACTGTAATATATTATTTTAATTCTTACCTACCAATTTTGCATAAAGTCATGGAATTTCTCATCTGAGTCATTGTAAATGGTTCTTAGAGTGTATTCTAACCTCAATAAAAGCAATTTTCATGATAAAATCGATTACTAATTTTTCATAGAAACTCACATCAGGTCCAAAATCACAACTCTTGATGGCAACGGTATCACTCCTGCAGAGTAAAATGTTAAAGTTTTGTCTTGGAGATTTTTTTGTGTGTGTGTCAGTAAGGTAGTGGGTCTCTGTGACCTGATTTAGGAGTTCAGCTTTGATCTGTGAAGGTTTTGTTTGAGATATGAGACCTTGATCTCATATTTGAGTTTTGCTTTAGTGAGTTTGCTGAGTTGCTGAAAGAAGAGACTGATCAAGTTTAAATGCTGCAACAGCAAATATTTGAGTAATAAAAATAAATTAGTTAATAGGAATATTTCTACTGGGAGTTTGGGCTCTCACAAGTCCATTTATTGGTGTCAGTGATAAGAAAGGAGAAAGAATGAGCAATTCTTTTGGCCTCTATCTGACATCTTCTACCTGTCTTGAAGAGAGAAAAGACTTTGTTTGCCTGAAATGTGAGTTTGTACTTCTAATGGGGAAGATGGCTTGTGATCCTGACAAGTAGGTGTCTCTGTTTCCAAGCTCCAAAAGCTACTGAGGGTTTCTTGCATCCACAGATGTCACCCATATAAAAGCAGGTCATATAGGAGAGGGTGGAGGAATGAAATCAAGGAGAGAAATAAATCAGGAGGGGAGAAAAGGAAATGTTACTACTAAAAATGCATCAGTTTCAGAAGTAGAACAATCTGGAAGCCGCCTCCAGAGCTGAAAATGTCACATTGCACCAGGGCTCAGAAAAGGGGATGAGTGCTCTGCAGGCTGCAGAAAGTAAGCACCTAAATCATGGGCAAGGAACGAGGTAAGGACAAACAAACAAGGCAAGGCAGCAGAACAGACTTTCAGTAAGGATTTGGCTAATTGTAAATTGCACTTCACCAAACACAGTTGTGGGATTTGGGGAGAGAACAGAGGGAAACTCCTATCTGTTCTTAATTCTTTTTCCCAGATCCTTTCTGTCCCTTCAATAGGAGAGGAGAGACAGAATAAACCACTGAAGGTGAATGATGCTGAGCTGGTCCTGCTGCCTCTTTTGGTGCTGCTTTGTAGCAGATCTTGTACCGGTTTACCTGGGTAAATTTTTGTGTGTTTCAATGTGAAACACCAAGAAAACAAACTTGCTTATGAGGATGACTTGCAATAACAAAGAAAGCCTTTGCAGATGTTCTTCAACTCGAGTTTCAGTGAGGGAAAGTTTTAGTGCTAGGGCAGCTCCTTGTAGCTATGATATTTTCTGAAAAATCCTTTCCTTAGGATTTTTCCTCTTGAGAAGCTGAGAAGCCTCAGGAACAAAATGCAAACATTGATTATCTGCTGCTGTGGAATGCAACAGGTGCATCTGGGATTGGTCTCATGTGGTTGTTTCTAATTAATGGCCAATCACAGTCAGCTGGCTTTGACTCTCTGTCTGACACACAAGCCTTTGTTATCATTCCTTCTTTTTCTATTCTTAGCTAGCCTTCTGATGAAATCCTTTCTTCTATTATTTTAGTATAGTTTTAATGTAATATATATATAATAAAATAATAAATCAAGCCTTCTGAAACATGGAGTCAGATCCTCATCTCTTCCCTCATCCTCCGACCCCTGTGAACACAGTCACAACTTCTTGTCCTCCTTTGCAGGGAGCATCTTCATTGTTGGAAAAGCTCAGAATTCCAGCCCTTCCCTCTCTTGTCCATGAACTGCAGGGCCATAGGGCTCAGAGGAACACTTACGATATCTATGACTTTCAAAAAGCTGACAAGTCCTGAAAACAATCCTTAAAAGTCTGTATCTCTTGCAAATAAAGAGAAAAAAAGGGAAATTGCCAAACCAAATAGCTATTTTCTGCAGCTACTATGAATGCAAATGTTTAAAAGAACAAGATAGATTTACTCTTTCCTTGGTTTCCAACACCAGAGTCTGGGACTTGGCTGCAGACCCTGATGATTGCTTTTTTAGGCCAATATCTCACTTGGCCTAGCAAAGGCTTTTAATTTCTAACTGTTATTTATGATGGAGATTCCAGCTGAAACCTTGGTCTGGATAGGCTAAAATGCATTTAATTTTCACTCAGAAATGCAATTTGTCTTACAAAATGGGCATAATTTAAGGTCTGAATGATTTAGTATAGATTTTTAATAACTGTTTTCTTAGTACTAGATAATCCCTGGGTTGTGCAGAATATTATTCTTAATGCAGGAAGGCAGAGTGGCTGCTTTGGAGAGCTTATTACCTTTGAGCAAGAGAGTTAATATGGCTTAAATCCTATCAGGGCCTGGAGGAATCCCTCATCAAACCCCGCCTCTACCAACTTCCTATTAAACTTGTTCCTCAGAGCTGTTTCTTAAAAACAAAACGAATTGTCTGTTTTACAAATGAGTTGAGCAAGTGCGTATTTATGAAGGACACTGGTGGTGCAGAGGCCTTGAAGACCAACATGGGGGGTTTTTTTGGGAGCAGTACTGGGAGTGTCTGGCAATAAGAAAGTGAGGCTTGGTGGCTCCTGGGCAGGCTGTGGCATCAGCTGAGGAGCAGGAGAGCTGGGTTTGACATTCTTGGCTGCCCTTGGTGGTGTCAGCAGAGCCAGGCTCCTTGCAGGCCAGCCAGCAGTGGAGTAATAGGTCTCTGAGAGAGTTCTTGTCATCTCCTGTCTGCAGTTCATTACCATTTCTTTCTCTCTAACCTCTGGCGTTCTGATCCCTGTGGCTGGCAGGTTGTGGTTCTCATTCTGTGACAATTTCAGTTCTCTCAGGGAGATGAGTGCTCTTATTTTGAGAGTGTGAGCTGGAGAAAGACGGTGAGTTACAAAGGCACAATTTTACCTGTGCCTTGCAAGCTTTTTCACCAAGTTACTGCAATTATGATTAGTCAGCCTTCAGTAATCTGTGTGACACCACCTCTGTGCGTGCAGTTCCTCACATTCAGAACCTAAACTTTGCAACCTGGGCCTTTACATCTATACCTCAATGAGCAGACTTCAAATCATCAATCACATTGCTGATGTCTAAATAGGGAACTGCAAGGGATGGATGGAATGCCTGTGGTGTGCCCTGCAGAAAGAAGGGAATCCTGCTGGCTTTAGTAGCAGCTGCTGTAGACCCTCCATGTGGAGGGCAGTGTAAGTGCTCATGTCAAAGTGATCTGCTGCACCAGTGGAGAGTCAAGGCAAGGATAATTAAGAATTTCCTAACTGAAATATAACTCCCAAATGTCCCTTTTTCATTTTTAAAGTAGCCTTATAGAGGAGCCCAACTGAATTCTAAGTTGTTGAGTTGGGTTTGTGATTGCCTTTAATTTATGGCTAAATTAGATGTGGACTCATTATTTACTCTTCTTACTCCTAATCTCCTCTCTCTTCAAAATCAGACACTCCCAAATGAAAGTGAGACTGTGAACTTCAAAAATGGGCTTCTTTTCCAATCTCTAATGCCCTTTAATTCTTTTCAAGGTAATTTTCATCCTCGTAGCTCACCTGACTCATCACTGTCTTTGCCCCTTTATATCTTTGTCTGCTATTTTCACACTTCATTTTCTATTCTTTCATTTCCCTTTTTTTTTTCTTCCCTCAAGCTTCTGACATCCTTTGCCCAATTTCTTCCCTAAGTGTTTCTCATAAGGGCGGCAGCCAGGATCCTTAATCAGGGCTGATGCACGAGGCTGGCCCTGTGTCCTGCCTGGAGCTGCAGAGGCTCAGGAGGCTGGAGCACGGATCAATAGACCACGCAGAGGATGCTCCTCATTCCCCCCGTGCTCTCTCCTTGGGCTGAGCTGATATTTAAGAAACTCAATCTCACAGCACAGGCCAAATGAGATTGTTTTCATTAGCCCAGGAGGGTCTCAGCAGAGAGAGTTTATATCAGATATGAAGTGAGGATCAGATCCTTAGGCAGAATTAACCAAATGCTGCTCTGGTGGGAGGCAGGGAGGGAGGGAGATGGCTCTGACTCCCCAGAGCAGCAGGTGTGGAATGCCACGGTTCTGTTCTGGCTGTTACCTTTCCAGGCACCTCACAATGCCAGTGTTTTATTATTTAAAGACAGAACACTTGCAAAGAATACAAAAAACCTCCACCACCACACTGAATATTAAGCTTATGAAGCCAATATAAGGAAAACAGTAGCTGAGCAAAAAATGTGGTAAAAAAATTTCCAATGAAGAACCAAATCAAGAAATGAACACCTGTACTCCAAAAAGTAAATGCAGAAGTGCTTTTGGTCACCAATAGTTACAGCAAATTTCTACATTCCTGTAGAAATGAGACCAAAAAACTGTTTTATTTCTGGATTAGGTAGAAAGGTAAACTGGAAATCTTGACCTGCTTTATGTTCTTTAGAGACTGAGCTGAGTGCTTGTTGCTGTCAGGCACTGTCTGGTTCTGTCAAAATGGTGGAAACAAAGAAAGTATCTTTCTTTTATGTCCAATGTTCTTAGCTGGATTCCTTGGATTTTTCCCTGTGAAATCTTTATTCTTCTTCTGCTACTGCTATTTGAAAGTTATTTCTTCCTGAGGAAAAATGTGGTGGAGGAGCTGGCTAGGCTGTCTTTGTAGATTAACTATTTGCAGGTAGGGTTCTGACTGCTTCTCACCTTTTTTTTAAATATTGATTTGAATGACTTTCTCCTAGAGATAAAACCATTGCAAAGGTATTGCAGGTACTGAAATCTTCAATATTTAGAAGCCCAAGGAAGGAAACACCCATTTTGTGCTGGTTTTTATGGGTATGTGTGAGTTTGGGTGCTGGAAAGGGTGCAAGGCACCCTTTGCATCCATGGTATTTTGGAATGCTGTTCTATCACTGGAGAGATCCACTGGATCTCCTCCTCTGGAGGTGCTAGCACAGACAGTGGATCTTCAGCCCCTGGGGTTGCCATTTCCTTATTTTAGAGTATTATTGTGATCAAAACAGAATGAAGAGTTGACTTCCAAGCAAGTCGGGATTTAGGTACTGTAGGGACACAGTTTGTGGTGATTGGGAGTGGGGCTGGCCCAGCCTCATCCCCAGTGGGAACAGCTGTGAGAAGCAGGTGAGCAGCATTGAAGGGAATGAGATGAGGGGCACTGACCAATGACCAAAGGGAACAGAGGGCACACAGGTGCAGTGCATTGACCATGAGGGTATAAAAGGTTGGGCTAAAGAACAAGGAAGAGCAGATACTTGCAGCCTTCTGAGGTGATGTTACTCTGTGTGGGCAGATGTCTGAAGCCTTCTGGTGAGGTATGGTGTTACTCTGAGTGAATGCTTAAAGCCTTCTGAAACACTATGGTGATATTCTGTGTATTGTGGCCGTCTCAACTATAACAAAATATGGATTTGAATTTTCTCAGCTAAAAGAAATTGTGCCCCAAATATCTGGGACAATTCTAAAAATGTCTTCTTCCAACAAACACTCTGAGGTCATGAGCTGTTGCAGGTATGTTAGCTGACAATATGTGTTTTGTTGCCTTTTACAGTAATGATAACTGAAAATGTCACTGCCATTATACAGCACATTTTATGCTCTTTGTTGAATGCCCTTAAGCTTCCTGTCCTGCTCAACAGAACTGCAAATTACTGGTCCTGGGTAATCTTCCCTCAGTGGTTTGATATTTGTGTTTTTAATTGTCAAACTAATTACTGGAGCTTTCTGCTAGAGATGCTAATATTGCTTTGTGCTTAGCCAGGGGAAAAAATAATAATCATCTCCTAGGATGTCATGTTTTGAAATATAGGAATCTAAAAATACATATTTAAAACTCAGGAAAAAATGTGAAAATATTGGTTTTATTTGGTAACTCTTGTATACTTTAGTCACAGCAGAATTAATATTGTTTTAAATTTCTGTAAGCTTCACTGTGGTGGTGGAATGTTTTGAAGGGACTTGTAAAAGCTTTGGTAAATGTAACAGCCTGTGTTGAAAATCATTTACGAGTTTCTTACAAACAGGGTCACTGCAGGTTTACATCGTGTCAATGGGATCCATTTTGTGCTGGGCTAGGAGGTCTTTTAGCAGAATTTCCCTTGCACTTAAACTCTGATAACTCTGATTCCAAAGGCCATGGGCTGTTTTAAAGGCCCACTGTAAATGTGAGCATTTACACTGATTGCAAAGAAGTGCTTTTGATCACAAACCTCCCCTCTGCAGAGGAGTGGAAGGACAGGGGCTGGAAAGGCAGGAGTGTGAGAAATGTGAGCCAATTCTCTAAATCAGAGCTACATGGTGGACTTTTTTTGTTTGTTTTTCCTCTCTGATAAGGTTTAAAGAAAAACTTCCCTGGGAAACTTGTATGTGAAAAGGAAAGCTGTGTTCTTCCTTCATTAGAGTGCTGTTTTTCTGTTAAAATATGCAGAATAATTTTCTTTAGCACTCAGTGTTTTCAGAGAGGAAGTAATGGGCTGGGCTCCCTTGGAATAAACTGCTTAATGTGACTGAATCTGTCCAATCATGTGTAATCCAACCAGGCAATAATGATGACGTGGTGACAAGAAAGGTTCTAATGGAGCATGGTCATAGTTTGGACAATTAGGGGGCTGTCTGGGGCTGAGCCACAATGCTCTGTGGTACAGACATGTGCTCTGATCTTACCCTCATATGAAGTGGTGTGACCTAAGCATAGAATGACTTTTTAATGATTAATACTCACCTGTCCCACTCAGGACCTCGTGCAGCCTGGCTCTTCCTTCTGAAATGTGCACTCCTCCACCCACTTCAGTGTCCTCAGCAAACTCTGCCAGGGTACGCTTGATCTCACCTTCCACATCACTTGGGGAGATATTAAACAGCATATTGTCTATAAAGAATGAATAGATGCTGACTATTTAGATACCTTACTCAGCTATTTTAAATTGACAATGTGATTGTACATTTATTGATAAATCCCTGTGTTTTCCTGCTGATGGCTGTCTGCTGAGCTGCTTTATCTGTGACGTTCTTTATCAGCTCTTTGCCAGCTGAAATCTTTGCAGAGACACTGAATGAACACAGTGCAGGTGACCTCTGGGCTGAAATTCCCTCCTGGATTTGGAGCTGGGATGGGCATCCAGCCTGACAGATGGGTCCCACTGCACTTTGACAGAATCCTGCTTCTTCAGGTGTCTTGTCATGCCCTGGCACCTCTGCCCTCCAGGGCAAACTGTTCAGGTGCCACTGAGGGCACTGGAGTGGATGGATTTCTTTTAATCAATGCTTTAGCCATGACAAAGAGGAAATTTGGGTCTCTTAGCCTGGAAAAAACAGAATTTGAATGAGATCAACCTCAACCCAATTGATCAAACTCTGAGTGTTTGTCCTGGGGGAGAGGTACCAGGAGAGGGATCCACAGGTGGGTCTGTGTGAGCTCAGTAAGTGAGGGGCACAAGCCCAAAGAAAGCAGTGAACACTTCAGATTCTTGCTCTGTTTGTATCTGGCTTTCCTGAGGAAGAGAAGGATAACTACCTTCTAATAAAAGATAGTTTTTCTCCTTTATAACAGAAAATAAAGATCTTAATTTTTCATATTTTTTCATCTCCTTTACAGAAAATGGATTTTTTTCTCAAGCCACAGCAATCATAACTACAATCAAATGAAAATTTTCATCCATCATTTGTTTGGTTCTTTTTTATTTGTAAATTTAATATCTTTCCCCAAATATTTTTTTTTAATTGGAGAAATCCTAAGACCTGTTACAGTTTTATTTGTATCAGTTTCATATTTATTCTCCACATGGCAGAGGGAGAAGGCCAAGTAATCAGTAGAATGCTCCTGGAAAGAAACGTGGAGGAACTGTTCACATGCTGGCATGGAGGCGCATGCAATTAAAAATAAACATCAGTACAGAACAAACTTTAATGCTAAGTGATCGTGAATGTTGAGATGACAGCTTTGCCCACCTTTACAGTGTTAAATGAGGATGTCTTCCTCTTTTATGCCCTTGTGGTGAAATGTAATTAGAGAATGATATGATATAGATAGGGAATGTATGGCTGAACATTATTTTTAGACACATAGCGCTGTAGATGTTTAAGAACAGCTTGCAAACTGATTAGTTTTAAATCCTGTAGTGTGGATAGTTTCTGTATTAAAAAAGGAACCCACCAGGTGGAAAAGATATTGCTGGCAAAATCCACCAGCAACAGAGTATTGCTTCTCCACAGGAATAATTTTGTGGCCAGATCATTTTTAATAACTGTGTTTTGTAGTGTTGTGAACTATGTAGCATAACTTTTCCTATTTTTCATTTGAAAAATTTAATTTATTATTTTTATTACATATTCTGCTAAGTGAAACTTTTGAAGTTCAGTGCATGCATTGATTGAACTGAGCAATGAGCTTCAGCCTGCCCGTGGCAGCAAGAGGACAATTCCTATCTTGTCCCAGAAACTTCTGGAACGACAGTGCTTCAAACTGATCTGTGATGGAATTCTGCTGCCATTGATGAATCTGCAGCAGGAGTTCATGTGCCTTTTTTTAAGAACAGGACTCTAATGAAATGCTGAACTTCTCAAGGACCTAAGTATTTATCAAATTTTAGTTTAGATTTTTTTATGATTGTGTCCTCTCCATGAACCAAATTGCTCAAGATTCTTCACCTTTCCTGCATCAAAACACCTTTTACCCCTCTTGATGTCCATGGCCAGTGGCAATATCTGCCCTTTGGTTCTGGCTCTCCCATTTTCACTTGCATGGATCTACAGGGTAAGAAATCCTTCCTCCTCTATTAGCATGCATCAAAAACAGTTTAAAGTTTCTTCACTTCTTTTCTCTCCATCACTTATGAGAATTATATCAAATTATCCTGAAATGGGAATGTGCAACCCTACCTGCAAGTTTCAGTGAGGGTTAAACCATGACTTTGGGAGGTGCAGGTATTTGTGCTGTGCAATCTGTGCCCCCAGAAATTCCTACACTTCCAGCTTTTTGGCATATCTGCCAAAAATCCTAATGGTGCATGGGGTAATAACAGGATCATCTTTATGACTTTTCTCCATTTTCAGTGCTACCATGTGTCGTGAACTTGAAATTTATTCAACTACTTATAGAACTGTAGCAAAAAGGGAACTTGCCTACTTTATATTCCATTTTCCTTGTTCCTCAGCTGGACCAAAGCCAGCTCACGTTACTGTGGCCCTTCAAATTTACCTATATCAAAGGGAGGGGGTTTAAATCTCATGATGTATTTTATTTCCTTGCAAAATACTGAAATCCAAAAATAAAAAAAAATATTTTAAGCACCATGTGACTTGAAGTGTTGCACAGGAGTCAGGACAGACACCTGAACAGCTGTCACACAGCACTGAGACTAAACAAGCTCATGCCTTGCAATACTTTTATATAAAATACAGCCTTGCTTAGAGGTAGCAAGTGTGTCTTCAACTCCCATCCCTGTGAAAGATGATTTAATGATGAATTTGATAGGATTTAAGAATTGCCACTGAAAAAACCCCAGCAGAAGTGCATTGTTGTGGCTGCACAGGGATGCTGGCACTCAGAGCAGAGAGCCAATGGCCTTGAAATGGCAGAGCTGGGCTCTGTGTAACCCAGCCTCCAGCCCAAACCCCTGAGGATGGATCTGTAAATCAGCCCAGGAACATGATCAGCACAGGTTAATTAGACAAAAGGCCATTTTTTTACACCATGAACTTTATCTTGCCTGTGTAACCTGCCTCTAGATAATCCTCTTTGCTGAATAGTCATCTCCACAGCAATTTAGCCACAACCCTGTTCACATTACTCATTGTCTTGAGGGTCTCTGTGCACAGAGAGGGAAAGGACAGGGCTGGGATGTGCTGCTGCCTCTTATCCTCCAGCCATGCCAAAGACAGAAAACAAATACACTGCATTTCTGTTCAGGGGATGCAGAAATAAAGAACAAAGAGGAAAACTGCACTTCTACTGTCTGAAAAATCTGTGTTTCTCCCTGAAAATTTACATTTCTTCTTGGAAATGTGTGAATTATGTAAAATGTTCTGGAAAATCAAACCAAGCATTTTCAAAGTTTATCATAGACATGAGGTAAACCTATCCACAGGCATGGATAGCTGAAAAACTAGTTTTGTCCCAAGTAATGTGCTTCCAATTATACTTTTGGCAAAGTACTAGGAGGCAATAACTCATAGATAACATCCAGCAATATTTAACTATCAGATATGTCTTTCTAATTAAGAATTCAGAAGGCATTAAAAATCATCAGAGGAATAGATGGATAAATGTAAGTGACCCCTTGTAGGTTTTTTTTTTGATTGCCATGGATGTCATCTTGAATTTGCTAATGAATTCACTTTGAAAAGACTTCCACTTTGAATTTACTCTTTGTTTAAAACTCTAACTTGGCTCTCATTTGGGATCTGAGCTTTGCATTCATTCTGACCTCATTCCATATGTGCACATCCCAAATACACCTGATTCCTTTCAGCAATATTTCAATGTGTCAGAGCAGATTTTTGGGATGCTGCTTCTCACAAAGAGGAGTTTTAATTAATAGGATAAAAACTCACAGGATTTGGTGTCCCAGCATGATTCTGCTGCTCTGATACTTGGCAACCAAACTTTTGTCACTGCTTGCAAATGTCTGAATGTCTCCAGGTCTGGCTTGGGTTGTTCTTGCTGAGGAACCTCACCTAACTCTCTGGTTATGCTTTGGATTAATTGACCAGCTGTCTTTCTGGTCTAAATTACTGTTTCTGTTTACAGAAGGCAATTTTCAAAATAAACAAGTTGTTTCCAGTTCCAATTTTATCGTAATGATATCTTAAAGTTCAGGAGATAATTGTTGCCCTTCCTGCCATGTGTGAAAATACCATGGATTCCAATAAATTAAATCCCTGTTTTTCCAGTTTGGAGTTCAAATATTGCAAGTTCCTTTATTAGAGCCAAAGGGAAAAAGTGCATAATAAAAAAACCCCTAAAAATCTGCTCAAGCAGGTGACACAGTAAAATTACAGCACCATTTACCACTCCAAAATGTTGCCACCAGACCCTGTGTCTTTGCTCTATATCTTCACAGTTCTCCTTTCTGCATTATTGCTGCTCCCAGAGATATGTGCTTCCAGCTAAGAGCTTAACCCTCTACATTTGCAGTGTGGGATTTCTAAAGAAGGGAAAGCTGTCCCTGGAATCTTGTATTAATATGTAGTCGTGGTAACAGATCTCTGAGAAAACAGCATGTGTTGCATCTTCGTCTAATATTGCAGGATATTGTGATGTAGAAAAAGAATCCTGTCAATAGATTTTTATCTGTAGAGAAAATGGCATTTTGCTTGCAAGGTAAGATCAGAATGCTACATGCCTACAACTGCCAATGCACTTGTTAGCATTCAATGGAACCATAGTAATAAAAGTGGAATTTAAATATGGACTTTTAAAAGAAAATTGAAACTGTTTGGAAAAAAGCCCCATGTCTGTAGCTAGATAATCCCCTAGAAAAAAATCTCTACTGTAAATTTAGAACAATAAAAGATTGTATAGAAACAGATTGAAAATTACACTAATTTAAGATTTCTTACAATGGTTGGCTTAAAGTAAAAATTAGTAGATGAAATAGCAGAAGATGTGCCCCAATGCCAGCAGGGATGTCCTTCATTCCCTGGTGGAGTGCCACATCTTGCTCCTGAAATGGTCAAACTGAATCAATGATTGTCCTGAGTGAATGGTCCATGATTATCAAGAAAGGCTCTTCAGTCTGGACAGAGCATTCTGGTAGGCTGCCCTTCATTCTGGTAGATTTTTGGCGTTCTCTGCAGAAACTTAGAAGTTGGATCTTTGGTGAAATGTGGTCTGAATTTATAGATCTGCTGTAAGAGGCTTAAATAGGTCAGTACACTGAACCTGAGCACAGGCCAGTGGGATCTCATGCTGGTTTTAGGACAGAAAATGATAGGAATTTCACAGGTTATGACACCTCTTTTTATCAACTGCTCTACAGCTCTTAGGGGCCAGCAGCCTGAAGTGAGTCTGTGATGGATTTCTGGTGAAGATAGGTGGAGGAGGGACTGAAATTCATCTTCCCGGCCATAACTCAGACGGCATCACACAGGGCCCATCCACGACTGCAGTGATCCCTTCTGGAGACTGTACAATCTATATTTGAGGTGTTCCTAGAGCTCTGCCTGTCTGCGCCTGATGTATTTGTCTGTAGAACTCAAACCACAAAGATTTCCAGTGAGCTGAAACAGGCAAACCAGTAAGTGTGAGGACATCTGAGAACCTCAAACAGCAGGAGCGAAGCTGCAGGGGTGGCAGAGGGAGTGTGAAGGTTACAGCCACAACGTGGAAGCTCCTCAGGATGATTTGACATGGATAAGTTGTTACCAGAGCCAATAAGTCATGTGAACACAACCAATTCCACCCTGAATAATCCAGGCCTGACAAAGGGCAGTGGTTGTTCATTCAGTCTAAAGGTTCTAATCAGCTTTTTGTGCATCAATATTCTTGGAAACCACCCAGAACAGTCTTGTCAAAGTGGAAATGGTGTTTTATCTTTGGAATTAGGGTTAGAGAATTTCATTTCCATGAATATTCAGCACTTTTCTCACCCCGGCTCTGCTCATTGATCATGCATGTAAAACATCAGTGGCATGCTGGGTACTGAATTAAATTCAGTCCTTGCCATTTGCAATTCTACTCACTTTGGAGGTCACTGAACGTGGCAAGGCTGCCTTTTGGTTTTAAAAGCCGTGTAAACATCTCCCTAGCCTGCTGCTACCTTTCAGCCCAGGGAGCACTGCTGGATGTCTGCTAGGAACCAAGTGCAGGCCACAGCAAATTAACTGGCTCTGAAAAAACCCTCTGTAAATCCTTTGAACCTGATGTGCCAGTTGGATTAGCAATAGAAAACTGCAATATAAACTATCCATGGGGCTGCCACAAGGACCAGGAAACAAGGAGTAACAAGGCTTTCCAAACCATGGCTGTTTACTTTCCTGTTATTCTTGCATCCAAATTTACTTCACCAATGTTTTTCTTTCTTTTTCCCTTTCAAGCCCAGTTCTTCTTGTCTTTGAAGTTAACCACACAATGGAAAAAAGCATTTTTTAGAGATGATGGTCTTTTAGACCTTGAATATTTTAAAGTCAATTATGATTGTTATAAACAGCAATTGCTATTAATGTAGAATTATATACATATCTGAAATATTGAGTCACACATGACATTGCGAAATAACAAAAGACTCAATTACAACTATGAATATGAAATCCATGATGTTAAATATACTCATATGTGTCCTATGCTGGGTACACCTTTGCCTAAAGGCATATTCCCTCCCTGTTTTTTTTGGTTATTTCTTTGGATCTTTATGGGGGGAAAAAGTGACAATAACAGCCAAACCCTTACAATGTCTCTTAAAGATTCAGTAAATGTAATAAATTGCCTCTACTTCCACATTTGTATGACACTACATTTCCTCTGAACTGTCTCAATCTTGGTGTCAACCTCAAAAATCCCTTTTTTCTAAGTAAAATGTTCCATTGAAGCAGAATAGGACACCATAAAATTAATTGGAGATCTTCCTGGGGGAAAAAACCTACAGCCCCAATGATCCAGACAAATCATCCATGCAAGTACTGCAGTTTCAAATTGTGTCAATATTTGTCCTGGTCACAATAAAGTAAAGCATAATTACAGATAAAAGGTTGGAAAGCAAAGTTCCATAGGCATAGACAATACATTTTGTGTGTTACCAAATGTGCATTTAATTGACAGCACAAGGTAATAAAGGTGTGGAATGATGTTTCTTAGAGGACTTCAGCTTCTTCTGAATATTTTAGAATATATTGCCACCACCATATTTTACAGAACTATAAATTTTTCTTCTTCCCAGAACAAACGTAAGGTTGACCTACTTGTTGCTCGAACCCCAAATGCCACAGCTGGTGAAAGATCTGCTTTGTTTTAATCAGATTTAAATCTTCCTGAGGTCAAAGAGGGACTCTCAAGTGCTCAAAATAAGCAGGAGTTAAGTGTTTTGTTGGAGTGAGTCAGAAGGAGCTGCACTTTGCTGGATCATAGCCTTACTGATTCATGGTGGGATTAGCTGGCTGATTACAAGTAGCTCTTTGTGTTTTATTAAGTTACCACCCAGGGAAAATGTTGCAGAGGCTTTCCAAAAAGAGCTTTGAATATTCGTCTCTACAGATTTATTATTTTCTTCTTATTTTAATTTTTTATATCATCCTGATGTTTACCCATTCCTTCCATGCAGGTTCTCATTGTGCTCTTTGCCCTTTGTGTGTGTTTACTGTTGCCTGTCTCCCTTTATGCATCCTAGAAAGTTAAATAGTAAAAGAGGATAAACAAGCAGGAATTATGTGATAATTGAACCCGTAATGTCAGTGTTATGATGCAAGTAATGCAGCTCAAGGTCTCTTATCCTTCAGTAGCTAGACTGTAATTGCCTGATGATAATCATGATAACTGCACTCCCTGGAGTTACTTTACTGCTGTGGAGAGATATCTTCTGGATCTCTTGCACGATCATGATGAAAACCCCCACGTTCAATTATTCTGCTGAAAGTTGAATGATGATGATGCATGTTCCCTGACACGGTGATTTACACAAATAGAGGTTTTATTCTACAAGGAGGGATAATATTTTAAAGTAGAAGTAATTAAATCCAATGTGGAAACTTCATTCAGTGCTGAATGCAGAGTCTGCTTGTTTGCAGAGCAAGCATTTTATTACCTGCATGTTACCCACATTACACCCCCCAGCAAGTGGGGATGTAGCAATGACTGATTACATCAAGAGGCTATTTTTGAAAAATATGGTTGTGAGGAATAATCAGTTCAGGTCTGGCATGAGGGATGAAGGGAGATTACACACTTTTAATTGTTTTGGCAAGTTTGTCATTGTGTGAATGATGGTGCCTTGTTACCCAGCACAGCTACAGCCAGGCTACAGCTCACCCACACAGCCCAGGAGGGTGCATTTTTCCATCACAACCTGGTTGTTTAGACCACCTAAGCCAGGGACAGCTATTGGTGTGTCCTGAGTATTAGTTTACTATAAAAAATAACATTTTTTGTGATGAATATCATGGCAGGTTGTGGATATTAATATTTGGTTTCCTATGCAAATTATCCGAAACATCTAAATCTTGGAAATGGGCAGAAATATGCCAAAGTGTTTTTTATTGCTTCCTTGGGAGGTGAGGAGTGCTGAAATACAGATGGTGGAATGTCTAGGCGTCCTTTACAGGAGAATGAGACTTTTGTGGCCCTTGAAGTGCTTTTACTGCAATATTTGGTGTGTCCTTGGGGATGATGTGCTGGATGTGGTGATGGCAATGGCTGAAGGTCATGAAGGTGATCCAAGGTGACCTATGCTCTATGGAGAGAGGCTGAGACAGCTGGGGCTGTCTGGGAAAACCTTAGAGCACCTTCCAGTGCCTAAAAGGGCTACCTGAGAGCTGAAGAGAGGCTTTGGGCAAGAGTCTGGAGTGACAGGACAAGAGGCAATGGATTCAAACTGATGATGGCAGGTTTAGATTGGATGTTGGGAGGAAATCTTCCCTGTGAGGGTGATGCTCTGCTACAGGTTACCCAGAAAAGCTGTGGCTGTCCCATTCCTGGAAGTGTTCCAGGTGGGGTTGGACAGGGCTTAGAGCAACCTTGGATAGTTGAAGGTGTCCCTAGATGATCTTTAAGGTCCCTTCCACTCTGTGACTCCATGATTTTTTTATGGTAGATAGTGGATTAGTGAAGATTGCACACTCAAAGCTCTTTGGGAAGTCCTTGTCTTCTCTGCAGGTGGTGATGATTCCAAGGACAACTGGTCAGCTGTGGATCCCTTCTTTGGAAGTCTAAGGCAGCCTCAAAGATTTTAGACCCCATATTTCTTACGCCATTTCTATAATAGAAAATGCATTTTTAAGGCATGACAAGTATGTCCTACAGCTAGCTTTGAAAAATAACTCCTGCAAATCACCCTGTTTTCTCTATCCTTCTGTTCCTTTTTAAAAACCATTCATATAGAACTATGCAAATTATTTTAAATAAACCCCAGGCTGATGCCACTGTTTTAAATGTGTAGCACCACCGTGGAAGATGTCAGCATGCTGATTAATTTATTTGCAACACAAGATCAGCATTTCTCATATTTTCTCCTGTTTTTTTTTTCTTAATGGAAAGATTGAATCCATGAGAGAGCAGCAGACCTTGCATTCTGCTCAAAGATCCATGTCCCCCTCCTGTGTGGGGAGCACTGGGAGGATGAGGGATACACTAATAATATTTTTCTACTGTAACCACCTCCATTTTCTTCTTCAGATGCTTTGTTTCCTGCACTAATATTCCAGTTCTCTCAACATAATGAATGAGCTTAGGGACTTGCAGGAGTTTCAGTACCATTTGTTTTTTATCCTAAAGGAAAATACAAGCCCCTCTGTCAGATAGAACTCTGCATAAAAATAAGTGCTTTCTTTAAGACAGAATTTGAAGGTGACCTACAGTAATAACTGGCACAAACTTTTTTTAAGATGAAAGCATTCATCCCTACGTTTTATTTGTTCTAGATAACATTTCCTCTGATGATTTAGGGACTGTGTAGTATTCAAAGCATACACATTTAAATGGTAATAGATAATTGAGTGTCTTAATGGACTGTCTTTTAGCTACCAAATATTGTTTACTGATTTGCTTGGTGGGAAAATGAAATTGAACTTGGATAGAAATAGATTTCTCCATTTGACTTCTAAAATCTGAGAATGAAAGCAAGTGCTTTTCCAAATCAAAAGCTGTTAAAATCTTTTCTCCAGTCAAAAAAGATGTTTACACTTACACCTTACTAAAGAAAAGCTTGAAAGGAATAATGTAAAAAGAGAGCAGAATCAAGAATTTCTATTTAAAAGGTAAGAAGCTTGTGTGCTTCTCCTGTTTGTTACATTTTTTTCTTCTATTTCTTAATTCCATGTTATCAACAACAATTTTTATTTAAAATTTGGCTGTAAATTTCTTTCTGTAGCTTTACCTCTCTATGAGAAAGAACATGTATTTTAATATGACTCAGTGCTATTGATCAATATTTGAGCCATTAACCAAGCAGTTTTTAACAACCTGTCTGTTCCAATACTGAACTAAAATATTTCTTTCTCCTTTCTATAAATTGCTCCTTTGCATCTCTGGTTTATTGAGTGAACAAGTTACTGTATTTCTTCAGTGATAAAAGCCAGCCTCCCACAGCTGGAAATCTTTGGGGAGTCAATAGCAGCTGGGGCCTGGAAAAGTGACAGAAATGCCCCAAGCAAAGACAAGAAAGAAGATATTATTCTCCTTCCTATCCAGAGATGTCACAGTTGGATTAGGAGCTGCCTGGTCCCTTGAATTGGAATTTTCCCCCAGTTTCCATAAAGGCGGGACCGAGGCCAACAGAGGCACAAAGCTCTTAACAAGCTAATTAATATTCACAAAAGTGAGTCAGGAACTGGGAAGATGAACTAATGAGAAATGATTAAGAGTTAAATATGCATGGCATGGCTTAACAACTACTAAAGCAAAGGACACAGTAGTTGCCTGCAAATACAGAATGTAAATAGAAGGGGCAGAGGAGTTACTGAGGTTGGTTCTGGAACTAATGGAATAATATGCAGTAAAGTTGTTGTCTTTTTGCTTATTAAACTTTCCCTTAAGCTCTAATGCAATAGGACTTACTGGAAAGAAATGTGAGAAGGAAATTTCAGAATAATAAGATTGAGAAAAACATCAGATTTTAATGTCACTTTCTGCATCTGAAATAATTAAGAAATGCAGGGAGGGGGTTTTAGGGAGTTAGAAGAGTGTCAGTCTCACTGCAGTGCCTGAGGAAAGCACAGAGCAAGTCTCCTAGAAGGATCTGAACAGACTGGAAAAACTGGTCAGTGGAAAACTCACAGTGCCAGCCTGCAGTTCAGCACCTGGGGATGGGGATCCCTCTCCTGGGGGTGGCACTGGGGCAGCTGAAACCACAATGCTGTGTCTCATTTCAGGAAATGTACACAGAAAGGAGGATTTTCTGTGGGGGGCTGCTGGAGAAGAAAGGGACATTCTGTATGTCATTGGACATACAGAATAAAAATTGGCACAGTGAGCAGGGTTAAACACCAGCACAGGAGCCCACAGGGGCTGTGGGGATTTTCTAAACTCGAGTGGATGCATCTGTGGGCACACTGACCTCCCTGGGAATCGGGCTTGCTTCTAGCAGGAGAAGCTCCAGCCTGCATTTTGCTGTGATTTTTGCAGTGGCCCAAGGATCTGGTTGCTACTGAAGGAGGAAGTTCAAAGAAACAGGGAGAGAGGGAACAATCCAATGGATTGGTTGTGTATAAAGAGAATTTCTGAGTGGAGTTGAGGTTGTGGTTAAAGACTGCATGTATTGCAGCCCAACAGAGGTTTGAAGTACCCCATGCAAGCTGGCACCTGACATCATAAGGTGCCTTTCCTCATGGTGATGGTGCCTTTCCATCCCCTTTCCTCATAAGGACATCCCTAAGTTGTGATGTCCTCATGAGGAAACCAGGACCTCAGCTGGGCATTGAAGCACCTTGTGGTCTGATCCCACAATGCCCTCAGAAGCCATTCATGAGAGGTTTTGTGTTGGTAATTGCTTTCTATATTGTTTTAACCAGATTAAAAATGCAGGTCTATTGCAAGATTTGTTTTATATTTATTGTTCTAGTTTAGTTGACAAATTGATGCTACTATAAAGCCAATGTTCTGTTAAATCTGGTTAGCTTGAAACAATACAGGTGAGACAGCAGAATAATTGAAGTGTGCTGCCTATTATGCTGTTTAAAGTGATTCACCTGCCTTTGCATGCATTCAGCAAGATTTACCTTCATCATATAATATAACAGAAGATTTCAGAACAACCTGCAGCTCTAAAATGCTGTAACTCTTCGGCAAGTCGAGCAAACAAAGAGCAGGCTCACAGAGTGCTAGGGCAGGTGTTTCCCCAGCCTGGAAAATGCAGCTCTGGAGCCAGGTTTGGTGGGGTGATGGCACAGCTGGGGCCTGGTGAGGTTCAGAGGTGCAAGGTGAGCCCTGAAATGGGGGTCCTGAAAGCATTTGGAAAATATACCAACTTAGAGGCATAATTAGAACTTTACTGAGAAATCCTGATTCAGGTTTGCTGGCACAGTAACATCTATCTATCTATCCATCTATCTATCTTCTCTAGAATTTATTTTATTTCAAAATTGAGCTCTATATCCCAAATAGCTTTACTTGTGAGGATGTGAAGGAAACACAGGGTGAAAAATTGAAGATTTCAGTCCAGCCATAGATTGAATATTGTTGATTTATATTGGCAGTAGTGATTTCTGTGCTTAGAAGTTCAAGAGTTCCTTTAAATCTGTATCTTGCAGTAACAATATCGGGTCAGAAAGCATCAACCTCATCTAGGATAAAAAAACACTCCTTGCCTTTCTCACAAGAAATAGTATTATTGCAAACCTGAGGTATGGAAAAAACCCATTATTGCCTCCAAGGGGGTATGCCATCTTAATAAGACTTATCTTCAAGACAAGAAAAAATGTACTTTTCAAATCCCACACGCATTATAAACCACCGCTTACAAAACCTTTGTTCTAAAGTGCTGGCAATTTTACCTGGGGCAGACATTTTACTGCATATAAAAGGTCTCCACAGGATACTAGTAAATCTAAGGTGAACCATAAAGACCTATGGATTCAATGAAATTTCAAGTTTTTGTTTTTCCAAGTTTGTTGGTTTTATTCTTTTTTAAAAAAAGGAACTTCCATCCCACCAATATGATCTCAATTTATATTTAGTATCACATTTTATTAGAGAAATGGCTGGTGAAACAAATAAATTGATGCCTCTTCAAGAAACATCATTAGAAAACATAGCACTGTGGCAATTAAAGCAAATAGATATTTGAAGTAAACTAACAACATAACCAGCGATCTATCTGGGTCATGAGCCAGAAAAAGCCATCTGGCATTCCCAGGGATAGCATGAACAAGAGCTGCCACTTTTTATTGTGTATTGATAGGGTCTGGTAACTACTGGGTTGTTCCACCTGAATGCAAAATTGCAGAATTTCTGGGTAACACTTCTGGGCACTTGACCTTTCCAGTTAGAATCTGTCTGCTTTGCTCCAAAGACCTGCAAATTGAAATTCTGCAACCAAAATGCTTATTTGAGATTAAAAATCCCAATTAAATAAGGGATTGTTTGTGCACAAATAGATCTAATTCCTGGTGGGTCTGACTGACTGTCAGCCCCGGAGCTCTGCAGCACCACAGGTTTAACCATGGAATGGTTTGTGATGGGAAAAACCTTAAAGACCATCTTGTTCCAGCTCATTTTCCACATTTCAATGGACCTCATCCAGCCTTGGACACTTCCAGAGATGGGGCACCCTGTGCCAGGGCCTCACTGCCCTCACAGGGAACAATTTCTCCCTGATATCCAACCTGACCCTGCCCTCTGTCAGCTTGGAGCCATTGCCCCTTGTCCTGTCACTCCAGACCCCTGTAAAAATGCAAACTCAAAGCAGGCATGAGATGACAGGCTGAGCACAAGGGGATTTTCATTGCACCCATGAGAAATTCAGCCCTGGAGGAGTTTGCAAGCTGCATCCTATACCTCCAGCAATCTGGATTTTAAATAGCACAAAGCTTGAGTGAGAGAATTGTGGACAGGTAAAGATAATTTTTGGAAGATGTTTTATGATTAGGTTCTTCTTTAACTGGGTCAAAAAGCCCATGTTAGGATGACATTAATTTTGCTTTTACTAGAATTTTTTGTAATTGGCAAATGCCAAATGTTTTCCATGTGAAAACAAGGCCTAACTCCTAAATTACAATTAACATTGCACAAGTCGCTCTTTAAAACATTAGAAATATTCATGTAACTTTGTTATGGTTGAGAGCTTTCTGTGTAGTTACTGGAAGACCCATTTTTCATAGCAGTGTTAAAAAAAGAAGAAAATGGTGTCAGGAGGTTTCCTATTCTTCCTTACCAGTAATTTTCCTGGCATGTGTTTGGATGTCTCTCAGCCTTTTATACCTGGGAGCAAAGGTTATGATAATGGCTTTAAATGTGTAATCTTGTGCAATAAAACCCCTGCCATTAATGCAAGGTTAAGTACCTGATTTTTAAACCTATGAAGGTCAGGAAGGAAAGGGGATAAAATTACCAATGCAATTTAGCTTGGGAGCTTAATGTATTAGACAGAGTTTACAACTGCACACTGCAGTGGAGGAACATCTGTCACAATAGAATGGAAAACATGTTTATAATGACTTAACAGCTTCTCTGACTGATCAGGAAGCACAGAAATCAATGGCAAGATGAGGCAGGACCCCAGGACAGGGGAGCTGCAGTTCCTTGGGTCAGGGAATCATCAATCCTGCTCCCTTACCACTCCTCTCCCCACGAGCAGGAGTTTATAGGGCTCCAATGCTCAATGGGATATGGGGCTGGGCCCTGCTCAGTTATCTGGACAGAGAAGGAAAAGGCCTCTTCCATCAAAGATTTTAACTTCAGGCTTCAGATCAGTGTTTTCTGGTGGGATTCCTTGCACCATCCCGGGCAAAAGTCTGAAATCGCAATTGGAGAATGGTTACCCAATACAGACCAGTTATTGTGGAAGGTGACAGGCTGCCTCATCCAGTTTTTTTACAGAATCTATAAAAACAGCAGGAAGAAAATTGCCTCCTTTTAACTTTCCTCCCTGTTTTTTTTTTGACCTTTATGAAGCCTGGTTACATCCTTTTGTCTCAGAATCCTCCCTGATAATTTAGCCATACTGAATTTAATGTCTTTTTGAACTTGATCTTGGTCAACAGCCTGATAGTCTGTAATTATGGGATGCATTTTGCCTGTTATTGGCTGGGAAATGTTATGCTAGAATGCCATACAAGAGTTTCCAAAAAGTTTTATAGTTTCTTTGCTTGCAGTGTGTCCTGCTGCAGCAGTATTTAAAAACAGAGAACTAGGTGAAAATCTCCCAAAGGATTCAGTGCAGTGATTTCAGCTTGCTTTAATTAAGTTTCCTTCTTCCTCCCTTGAAACTGGGGCTCCTCTGAGGCTTGGCACATGCTTTGGAAACAGTCACCGCAATTCTCATCAGCCCAGTGAAAACTGCAGCAAGGCTCAAATTGCAGCTGAGCTTTCAGAAACTCAGGACTCCTCTCTAATGGGTGCCACTTGTTTGAAATGAGTCAAAATTCAGCATGAATTTAGTCTCAATCAGACCTGAGTTTTTGTTCCATGGACCTAATAGCCCTTAAAAAAGCACGGGTAATGATGTGCTAATTTGATGTTTATCAATTGGATGTGAGATTTTGAGGAAGCTCACCCAAGGATGCAGTTTAGCAGAGGAGAGAAGCTGCAATTAAATAGAAATAATTACCTGTCCCTCGGGTGATCTTTGCAACTGCTGCATTTCCTTTTTTTTTTTTTATTCCTCTTCTTTCTTTTCCATCCTGTCATTACCAGAAACAACTTGTCCTCACCCATCTTCTTGCTCAGCCTCTTTCACACCCCTGGTTTGGTGTGTTCACCTCCTCCATCCTTACCAGGGCAAATGATGGCCAGGTGGGCTGAAGCAGAAAGGGAGAATCTCTCCTCTCCTGGGTTCTTGCACACATCATATCCATGCCATCCTTCTGCCAATTACCTCGTGGCAGCTCACATATTGGTAAACAATCATTTGGACAACCTCAAAAAATTATCCCAGGCTACAGATGTTATTGGTTGTGCTGGATGATTATCAAAAATAACAGGGAGGAGAATTGTTGCCAGAGTGGATTATTGTGTGCCAAGAATGAATTTCTACTCATGGCATAACTCAATTTGAGTTCAAAATCAGTCCCATTGGTGAGGTTGATGCATCACCAGTGGGGTGGTGAAGAGGGAAGAAGGAAATTGAGGATTACAGGGAATCCCATGTGTTCCCTGCTGATCCTCACAGGTGTGTGATACTTCTGGCAGCAGCAGGTAATGGTGAAACATGCCTGAGGATTGGTGGGACCTTGGGGATTTATTCCCCACAATCCTTTCCATGAGCCTATCCTTCTAAAGGGAAGATTTTCAAAAGAAAGAGAGCTCTTTATAAGTCTTAATAATGGAAGCTACTGAAGTATAGAACATTTTAATGCCTTTGCTGAAGGTCTATGGTAAATTTGTGGCAGATTTGAGTCCTAAACACAGTCTCACACAGATTTAAGAGTCTTTCTGACTCAGTTCTGTCTGGCAGCCTCTTCCAAAAACTATGAACTGCTAACTCATTCCTACAATGTGTTCTGCTCCTTCCTGTGGTAAACAAAACCTAACCATATATGTTTTGAAATTGAAGAATGGATAATAATCTCCAAATAGCAAAAAAAAAAAAAAAAAACCCTGGAGAACAACTTAAATGTCAATAAGCTGATCACTTTCTGACCCTGGGTGCAAGCAAGATATTGTCAGAAAGTTATTAATGCATAAAATTCTCTTCTGGAAGG
The DNA here is from genome assembly GCF_035770615.1 of Melospiza melodia melodia. NCBI lineage: Eukaryota > Metazoa > Chordata > Aves > Passeriformes > Passerellidae > Melospiza > Melospiza melodia. The sequence goes on along the minus strand of NC_086201.1, from coordinate 5,460,575 downwards.
CCAAATAGAAGAATGTGTTCCCCTCAAGACTATTTTCCAATAGGTTCCTTCAGCTGAGCCTTGAGCCTGATCTCTCAAAGATAAATATTCAGCTACATGGAGTTTTACTTAGCTATTGCATAAAGTAGGCTGAAAAGATATCACATGTAAAAATAGTGATGGCAGTAAGAAGGAAATTGGTGTAATAACTGAGAAGAGATAATAGTTTATGGAAAATCTGTTTATAACCTCAAGGGGCTCATTCATAATTGTTACTGCTTTCCCCAGAATGGCTGGAGAATATCTCATAGCCTATATTTTTTTAAAGTGCAGTAACCAGTGTGTATTTTCATGGTCTATCTGTAGGAGCCTTAAGATTCATAATAAAATAACCTTACTAAAGTTTAGTTATATTTGTTTGTTTATTTTAAGGTCAGTACATTTATATTAAAATACAGGTATAAGTAGGACAGCATCTTATAGCTATGATGTATGGTAATGATGGAAATTTCAGAATGCTTTTAGCACTTTTCTGCCTGAATTGTTTGTCATAAGCCTGTGTTTAATGTGTGTCTGTTCTGTGTGTTCAACACATAGTTGGAGAATTGAGTGATAGATATTTAAGTCCATTATGGTAATGGACAGAGAGCTTCAGAAAGGGTGAAATTGAACATTATGCATTTTATTGGAGTTTGGTGAAGTTGCAGCCTTCAATTTGCTCCAAACCAGTGGAGCTAAACCAATGTTCACAAAGATGAGAAATGTTAGAGAAATGAACCTATAGCTTTTTTTCTGTCCTAGAGGTTAAAATTCTCTAATACTTTGGGATAAGAGTAAGCTTTATTACATATATTTTTGTGATATTTCAGACTGTTGCGGCGTGATACTGTTACATTTTAGCATTGATGCTAGATGTCAAGTTCCAGGTGGAAATGTTCTGGAGGATTAGTGAATTTTATATGTCAGTGGAGTCTTTCTGTTAATAGGTTGTATTAGACATAAAACCACACTAAGCTACAATGAACTCAAGGTTTATTTGATACCTCTTTTATTCAGCTCAGGTAGAGAGCAAGCTTAGCACTTAGAGAAATTAAAGGATGTGTGAACTCATTATCTATGTAAATGTCATCTGAAGTAGAATTAAAAGTGTCTTTTATCAATGTGAAACAGAGTAGAATTAAGAAAAAAAAACTTTTTGGTAAGCTACCACCTGAAATATCATTTATTTAAACCTCTCTCCTTAAATTCTTGCTTTTAAACTTAAAAGAAGTAGTTTGTTACAGATCAACTTTGCATTTATTAATGATGACAATAGTGGAATAGGTTGTTCAGCCTATGACAAGTGATTTAGAAATAAAAGAAGGTATTTTAATATTAATATAATCAGTAAATTGAACAAGTGTTCATTATTGGGACATGCATATCCTGTGAGATGAGCACTAAATGCTGTTCTACCATGGTAACAATGACAACAGTATTTACCTTCAAAATAATCTTCTGCTTTTAAAATAATATGGTTGTCCAACTACTAGAAAATACTTAATATATCTCTAGAACTTAAATTTGATAAGTTTTCTATTTTTGACTGTTTTCTTTCACATAACAGAAGAAGTTCAGTTAGTGAAAATGATGTACTAAACTGGTAAAATGCCACCTCACTGTTAAAGCTTTTCTTGCTTGTAAAATTGACTTTATTTTTAAGGGGAAAACCTTCTTTAATTTCTTTAGTTATCAGTATTTAATCAGGGAAGGCGCCTGAGTTAAAAGAAGGAAATCTGCTCTGTGCTGAGAGGGGAGAAATGTCAGATTTGTGGCACTGTGTGCAGTTTGGGTCTGACCCCTTCCCCTGTCCATATAGAGCCCTGGATGGAGCAGGACCCTACAGAAAAGCGTGTCCTTGCCATTAAAGCCCATATCACTCCATTTATGAGGGCTTTGTCAGGGTTTACAGGATAAATATCAGTCTGGCATTATCTGACAACGACAGCCTGATGCAGAAATTTTAAAAGATAAATTGCCTGGTTTTAGGAGAAAGCCAGCCTTTGAGCATGGTTACAGAAGATACTGCACTTGAAATCCTTATTCTCCTGGTGCCAGTGCAGGAACAGGGACATTATCTGGCTGTCCTGGGGTGGGGAATAAAGGGTTTATGGGACCTGCTGCCTCCAGGGCTCTTCCCTGGCATCCAAAGTGGCTTTGCAGACACAAAATTACTCTTGTGAGGTTGTCTCTGCTGTGCAGCAGAGCTCCTCCATGATCCTACAGCCATCCCATGTCCCAGCCTTGGACAGGCACAGTTTGCAGCTGTGTTCCAGAATCTTGAGGGATTCCAGCATGGGAAAACTTCTCCAACTTTTGGGAAGTTGGAGAAAAAACCTAAAGACATTTCGGCTCCCACAAGCTGTGGTCCTGGCAGCTGAGGGCTCACAGTGAGGCCCTTCTCCCTCTGTTCTTACTAAATATATCAGATTTCTCTGATTAGGCCTCCTGTAGGACTGTGTTAGCACAAACCAGAGTTCCCATGGAAAATAACATCCCGCAGCCAAATTAAGTTGTTCTGCAATGACTTGATGAAGCTGTGCTGCTGGAGGCTCCCTGTCTCTTTTTCTTTTCTCAAAATGCCTTCTGCTGTATGAAATCACCAGCCAAGCAGGCTGCTTTGCTCAAAATAAGGCTTGGCAGTTGTAAGAATGTCAGTGTTGTGGGTAATATATGTAAGATAGCAAAAAATTCCCAGTGCAGCTCATCAACAGCTGGGTTTTGTGTGAACGTTTCTGTCCACAGTGTTTGCTACCCATGAAAATGAGACTCTCTCTTCATAAATATCCAATGAGCTGTAATGTCATCAGTCTTCCTAAAAATAAAATATTAAACACTGTAAATGGTATTTGACCTCTATTACAGTGTCTGGAGGATTAAAACCACTGCAATTTCAGGCTGTGTGTTGTCCCACATGCCTCCAGCCTGTGCTGTGTGTGCAGGGGATGTGAGGAAGGAGAGCGAGGCCTGCCTTTCTCTGCCAACACTTTTCTGTGCTTTCACTTGTGTTTTAGACATTTTGCTGGAAATACGGGAAATGTACTACAGAGACAGCACTCCAGACAAGTTGGCTCACCACAGTGAGCTGTGGTCATCCCACAGGAAGGGAGGGATGCCACCATGAGGGACCTTGGTAGGCTTCAGAGCAGGCCATTGTGGGAATCTTGATTTCAACAAGGCCAAGTGCAAGGTCCTGCACCTCCCTCAGGGCAATCCCAAGCCCAAAGAATGGCTGAGGGGAGCATGGATTGAGAGCAGCCCTGAGAAGGGACAATGGTTCTAAAATGAAACAGGGTGGGTTTGGAATTAGGCATTATGAAAAAATTCTCTGCTGTGAGGGTGAGCAGGCCCTGGAAATATCCAAGACCAGGTTGGTCAGGGCTTGGAGCAACCTGGGACAGTGCAAATTTTCCCTGCCATGGCAGTGGGTGGAACAGGATGAGCTTTAAGGCCCCTCTTCACCCAAACCTTTCTGTGACTCTGACTGTCTATAAACAGAATTCCATCCATTTCTCCTTCAATTTTTCAGAGTTAATGTCTCTGCAGGACTATTTTAAAAACTAAGCTTACAGCTTCCTTCTGAACACTGATAACATATGTTTAAAATGAGGATGAATTTGCCATCTAGTGCTACCATATTTTTCTTTAACAGCCAATAAATAATATTTTGTGTTGCTGAATGAGTGAAGTTGAAGTAGTGCCTTAAGTTATTTGAGAACACAGGATTATTATGGCCTAATGTCTATTCTCATTTCTGTCAGAAAATCCATCATGCTTCTATTTTGAAACCAAAGATAAGGAGTAAGGAATGTTTTCTATCTCTCTAGGGCTTTGAGTTACAATGGGAACTACTTAAAGAAAGGAAGGGAAAAAGAAGAGCAGGTTGATGGTGCTGTTTTTGTCTCTAAATGTACAGAGGGCACACTAACAGCAACATAAATAATAGTCAAAATGAGTTTATTAAGAAGAATTCATGTCAGACAAATTGTTTTCTGTGGAAAGCTGTGTGTGCCTGGACTGCAGTGACTTTTGCAGCTGTGTCAGAATTGTTTTTTTGAGTCAGCTGAGGAAACCTGGCCCAGTTGTGTTTGCAGTGGGGAGAGGAGGGAGCAAACCTGGGGAGCTCCTGGTGGTTCACAGCACCTGTGTGAGCATTTTTTGCCAGTGAGGTTCCACTGGCTGTGCCCTGTGTCTGGTGCCAACCTAAAAGATTTTTCAGGTATAATTCCTCTCTCTGTTATAAAGTACTGGTAAACTCAGATTTTAACTGTTAATCCCTTCTTCAGCTCAAAAATGAACTTTTAGCTTCTTTCCTGCTTATATTAACAGCTTATAAAATCCAGGAAATAGCAACTGAGGTGCATTGAGTGATAATACAAACACAAAAATAGGAAATGGGCCATTTTACCTAAGTATCAGGCTTTAAATTTTGAGATCTCAATGATTTCTTTTTTCCTCATTTTGTAGATGGATTATGCAATTTTCCCCATACCCCCTCTTCCTTTCATTATATGTTTTGATCCAAGTCCATTCAAAGTTTTGGTGTTCTGAGCAGGCCTATTTTTTTCACTAGAAATTGTTTACCTGACTGGAAAGATAAATTGTAAATATTTTCATTGTCTTGGTGGTAATTTTATAAAATAATGAGACGCAGGGATATTAAATTAATTTTTTTGAAAATCTAACAGCCAAAATGGATCTGATTCTGTCTCTCTGAGTTATACATTATTTTACCTATAAACTACTAATTAAAAACTAAGTGCATTGTGCTCAATAAATGTCCACTTGGATTTGTGTTCCCTAGTAGTTACTTGTATCAAAGAGAACCAAACAATCACTTTATAATTTTTAATGGGAGTGTATTATTTAATAATGGTTTAGCTTTTGTCTTCAGTAACTCTTGCTGTAATTTTGTTAACATAAAGTAATCTCTGATTAGTTTGTATGGCATATTAAACAATGACAATGTGCTTTTCAATAAAGATCACTGAGGAATGGTTTCAAATCCCAGTGCCTGCTAGATATCTTTCTACTGTGCAAATAATTTCAGGCTTTTTTTTTTTTTTTTTTTTGCTGTTACAGCCTAGAACTTAGTTACAAGCTCTTATTTTCTCCAGATTTCAGTTCTGTGTGTTTTCAATTCTTTATAGATAACCTTTTGAAATCAAATAAATTCTTTTCTTGGGACTTCTTTGTTAGTTCAGTGCAGCTTTTGAGCAGGGACATAATTCCTGTTCCCTGTGGGTCCTCTCCTGAGGGAGCCAGAGGAGGAAATGTGGATGGTTTTTGGGTAGGTCAGTGCATGCACATTGGATGTTTGCTTGATGTGATCCACCCTAAATGAGGGACAAAGAGAGAATTCTGCAGATTCTTCCTGAGGCAAGAGAATCTGTAGCTGGAAATCCAGCAGAGATAAAGTGGTGTTGGAAAGCTTGTGGAGGAACTACAGGGAGCTTTGTTTGTATAAGGGCAGTGAGCTTGACCTCAAAATTAGCCAGAAAACTTTCTAAACCCCTGCCTGATGTGTTTTGCTGCTGTTTTAAGTGGTCTCCCCCTCATTCTGCTATTAATTTTGTACAGAATTAGATCAAGTAAGAGCTACTTCAGCAGGGTATTGCAAATCTGTGAGCACCCCTAACCTGGATAAAACCAAATGTATTGCAGGTGCCCTCTCTTAACCAGGAAAATTTAAAGCTCCTGACTACAAATCCAAGCATGAAATGATCCAAAGTGAAACTCTATCTCATGTGGCCTTTTCTCCTTCATCTAAATTTAGCCCTCAAGTACACAGATGCATTTTGCTGTGCCCTTGCACCCAAGGACAGGACTTAGCCTAGAGCATCCAGGCAAAGCACTCTCCAGCACTCAGGCAGGAACAGATTGCAAACTTTACTCTCAGCACAGCATTAAAATTGCAGACTAAGTCTTCTTTTCATGGACACAGAGCACCACACAAACACTGGAAGCACTTTGTGGTGTCGGGCTGTTGGCACCAAACTTTTCTTTTTAAGCACAGCGACAATTTTTCCCTTGACTATGGAATATTTATTAGTTTGCAGGTTGCTAATTAACTGGGATGAGTGTACAAGTGCATTTAGATTCATGTTATAACTTAGCTATTAAAATGTGTTTAAAATTTGCTTTTTAAAGTTTGTTGCAGTTGAACTGTGTACTAAACAGTGCCAGCCAGGCCTTGGAAACATTTACTTTGATTTTCATTTGTCTGAGTTTTAGGTGTTTTTTTTTGTGGTGCTCTGTGCCCTTACACCAGTCATGGACTTTGAAAAATTTATTGAACACTACTTTTGAGGAGCGTTCCATAGAACATGATGCACCATGTCTATTAAAGTGTCCAACATCAGGGAATCCACCACTTACCCGAGGAGATTATTCAAACAAATGATTGTTTCATTGTCAAGTTTTCTTCATATCTCTAATCAGAATCTCCCAGGATTAATTTTTGCCCATCACCTCCTGTCTTTTCTATGCTCCTCATGGAAAGGGAGCATCCATCTTCTTTATAAGACACGTTTTTAACACTCTTCACATGTAAATATTCCTGTTTAGACTGCAAACCTATAGTAGTTTCCTTCTATTTAATGTAAACATTATTTAACTTTCTTTTCTAATCCAGGTAGTCTTTAATGTATTAATATCTAATTCAGATCCTATCTACCCCCAGCTTTTTAAACTGCTGCTGTAACCTTTCCCAGTTTCTTTTTTTTTTTCTTTTTATTTTTCCCCAGACCTTTTGACCCAAAAATTCACCTTCAACTTTTGTTACCTTGAGATATTAGGCCTGGCTTTCCTCTGTTTATTTTGAATTCATTCATCCCCTCCTATTCTGGTTATTTAAGGAAAGGCAAATCAGTGTTCTGGGACTACTTTGTAATATTCTATATCCTTATGACATTGTTAATCCTTCTGCTCTTGTCTTGCTCAGATACCACCCTACTTATTCAATTTTTAAATTTATTTTATAACGTCCTGAACCTTGCATAATTTCAATAACTGATGGTTTTCCTTACTGATCTTCCCAGCTGCAGTCTAAAACAATTTTATTTAGCTCATTTCTTATGACTGGACTTGTATCTTTAATCTCAGGTGTTTCCAAGTAGAAGTTGCAAAAACAGTTTTTGTTCTTTATGAAGAAATAGTGAATAGAGCCAGGTTTGAATTTGTTTATGTGTGTGAATAGAACCTTGGTTGTTTTTATCTCCTGAAGGAAATATCTTTGTGAGATTTCCTCTTGCCTTCATGAACTTCCAATCTTCTTCAGTAATTTGGTCTGGTAAAGTGATGGCAGGTCGTAGCTGTCGAGGGGAAAATGATTGCTTGGTTTATAAGGGCATAAGCTTTAAAAAGTGTTTTAATAGGAGAAAGATTTTGAAATGGTCTCTGTATTAAAGGGCAAATGAACATATGAGGTTGATAGTGGCTTGTGGTATTAAACAGATAGGCTTCTTCATCTTGTGCACATTGAAATTCTATTTCAATCCAGCAGACTTAGTTAAAAGCTGAAATAAACAGGCTCGATAATCACAAAGGTTTGGATCTTCATTCTCTCAGACATCCACATTAGTGACAAACCCTTTGTTGCCTCTCAGAAGCTTGACACAGAGGATAGGAAGGCATGCAGCTTTTGAACAGGGTAATCTGGGTTTGCTGCACCCTTATGGCAAATCTGTCATACACCTGACATGGACTCTAACAGCACTGACAATCTAATAAATCAGTCATGGGTAATGCAGGCTGAAAGCTGCTTCAGGGAAAAAAAAGAGAGGAAAAAGGCAGGGACTTGAGAGCAAATAAGGAGCCGGTTCCTTTCTTCCCATGGCTGTAAGGCAAACTGATTAAAAGTCTCTCTGTCCTCTTAGTAAACTCATTGCAAGATATTCCCATCTCCCTGATACAGCACAAATGCCAGATTGAAATTATTCCTAAACAAAGGGAAAAGAAATCTAGCCAGGTGGTAAAAAATCATCTGGGAAATTGGCTGATTCCATCCAAAACACTGTGAATAAAATTTCAAGAGCAAAGTTAGGACAAAGGAAATTTGACGAAATTATGATCATCAGGATAAAAGTTCTTTCTGGTTTAGACTGAGAGTTTGACAAGCTAGGGTTTTTCCTTGGAGTCACTTTCCAGTTTTAATAGAGAGGCTTCTCCAAGCCAGGTTAGCTGCAGAATTTGGGAAGTTGTGCAGTTACCTATCGCACTGGAAAGTAATAACAGAACTGGGTCTGACACAGAGAGGAGAGGGAAGGATGTAATTCTTTGAACTCTGAAGAGGTCAACTAAGATGTCAATTTGGAACTGAGTTGCCTGGGATTCAGGAAGAGGCAGAAAAGAAAGGCAATTTGTATCTTGGTTTAGGAGCAGAGACAGAACACATCCTCTTGGGTATAGGAGTGGGTCTGGAGAGGAGATAGGCACAGGATGTGCTGCTGGAGCCAACTTGACCTCTGCTGACAGTGCAGGGCCTGGAGATTTTATAAAAGAACTGCACAAAGCATCTGTGTATTCCTCTTCTGGGAGAAACTGGCTAAAATCCCCCAAACCCCAGCAGAAAGAGAGGGCAGCAATATAGAGGACAGAGGAATGTCTGTGTCCAGACCTGGCCCAAGCACAGTGACAACTTCTTTCTTAATAAAGTTCATTAATTTTGGATGTGGCAGCTCCTACCTAGAGCTCCTGAGCATGAATTAGCTTGCCCAAGTATAAACATTAATCTTAGAGGTACATATTGTTATGCATATTTTGTATATTCTGGTAAGTCCTGCTTCTTCCCCAAATGATATTAATGTTAAAAAATTAATTGAGCATAAAGATGTACTACAAGGCCCACAGAGCATATCATTAGCTAGAGCTTTTGTAGTTAAATAATTAAAAAGCAAAATAATTCCATGCATAATTTCATGTTCCTGTATTTATGTATATGTAGTATTGCAAAGCCTTTCTCATCTGGGATGTGCTATGTGACTTGGCAGATCCTCTTAAATTGTCATCAGCTTGAAATGAGCCCCAAACTTTCCTCATTTCCACCCATCCCAGCTGTTGTGTCAGTGATCCATGGGGAACCAGGGGGTTTTTTGGTGGGAAGGCTGAGCATTAAATCCTCATAGAGACCAGATCATGCTCCTCTCCCTGTGGCTGGTCTCCCTCAGTCAGAATTAGTGCCCTCTGCTGTTGTAATTATTTGTGGATAAATCAAAGAATGAGATCTGCAGGCACCCAGAAGTGGGACATTTCTGATGCAAAACTGCTTATTTTAAAAGGAGTGAAGATGTTGTGTTTATCTCTTCTACAGGGAGAACATGTACTTTAAACTTAACTGACACTTCGTAACAAGAAAGAAAAAACCCTTTTAAAACTAAATGATGTTTTCCCTTATGGAATGGTGAATAACATGGCTATTTTCCTATTAAAAATATTGGGTTTTTTTTTTTTTGCTTTGAAGCAATTTCTACTTTGAGCTGAGGTTTTGAAGTGATGTACTCTGGTGATGCACTTATATGCAAACATACCTATGTTCAATGGAGTTGTAACCTGTCCCATCTTTCTGGCAAAGGTTAATAGTGGCAAAGTAGGCACCCCCCAAAAAAAAACTTTCTACATTTTGCAGTCTCCTGTTTCTATGCAGAAAAAGTGTAGGGGGCACTTTTAGGATTGAAAACACCACAAACCCTAAGAAAATCCTAAAAGAATAGAGGCAGCGATTCATGTTTAAACATCCACATGAATGAATATTGTAAGCCATGGATGAGTTAAATCCATGCCAATTACTGTGCTCTTAAAAAGTTTTCTATTAAGCAAAACTCCCCTCCTGCCTGATGGCTCTGTTTGCCATTCCCATAAAGAGAGATCATGATTTATTGTACCCTATTTATTCTGGGTTAAATAGGATTTTGAAATAAGTATTCAGCAAACGAAGAATATTGGAAGTCATAATGACAATTAGAAGTTAGAACTAAGTTACTCATAACTTCAGGTAACTGTACTGAGCTGGTACCATTTTTTGGTAGAGTGCAGTTACTGTCTTCAGCTCCTTACTGTGTTCTTGGACATATTACAAAAGCAGTGGCTTATAAGACAAAATTTAGAAAAATAGGGCTTTTTTTTTTTTTCAAGTAAATGTCCCTATTGGATAGCTTTCAACATGGTGTGAAACACATATGAGATTCTAAAGTATGATTTTTCTCTTATCCAAGAGCTTGTTTAAAACACAATCAGGGAGTAAAGTGATTGTCACATCTAGGGAGTTTTTAGCAAAGCATATTGAATAATCAAGGGAAACAAATTAGTTAAGTGCTGAAGTGACAGTGAGAAAAGGAAGAGTGTCAAATTCATCCTTCAGAAAGGAGAGTTACACGGACATGGCCTGTGAGGCAAAGCAGCTGCAGGTTACCATACTTTGGTATCGCATACTGGAGCTTGAGTGTTGCAATTTCTTAGCAATTGTTCCTCTTTTCTGACCACGCATGAACAATCCTCAGTGACCCCAAACCATTTTTGAGTTGTCTAAAAATAGATGGGAGTGAAGGTTGTCTCAAATAGTCCCTTCTAGAAATACAGTGAGAGACTGCAAGGCATGGAAAGCTGTTTTAGATTTTCAAATCCAATCTTGGCAAGCAGTTTTGATCATTAGCATTGTCTCTGGTAGGCAGAGAGGCAAAGTAATAGAAATCTTTTTTATTGATTGGGACTGTACTTGAAGAAAGGTGTAATTGTCATCCTAAATTTAATCTTGTAGATACACATCGGGTGCCAATGTTCTCTTTTAGTATTAATGTCTTCCAGGAACTTCTAAAAAGCTTCATTTCATATTAACATTGCTAGTTGTGGTCTAGATCAGTGTGTATTAGTAAAATATAGCAAGGATTTTTGAAGTCTGGTCCTTTGTCTAAGTGTTTGTAGGAAACATTCAAGGAGTGTTGAAGGTAATTTGCTTTTTAAATCTTTTGCATTTGGGATACTGTTTACACTGGAGCAGCTGGTAACGTAAAATGAAACTTCAAAAATAAAGAATAGAAATCATCTATTGGAGAACAGAATACATAGATTTAAAAGCAATTTTTGCTGTATTAGTTAAATGTGAGGGGAAAAATGCTACTCTTAGAAGCAGGGCAAAAGGAAGGATGAGTGTTTCAGTGAATTATAGTAGCTACAGTTTTTCCAAGCTTTTTTAAAAAGCCTTAATTTGAAGTATTCAAGCATGTCACAGACAGGCTTTTTTATTCTTATAAATTAACAGCAAGAGTCAGATCAAATATTGCAAATATTGCACCTAGTTACTGTAACAGTCCCAAAGGTTCAGTCAAAAAATCCTTGCTTGTATCATTGTTCCCCTAAGTTTCTTCAGGAAGAGTGAGGGAATATCAAAACTCCTGTATTCCTCAATCAAGGCGTCCCAGATTTCAGTCAATATTTGCCCTGAATCTTCCAGGGAGACAAACAAAAGGAGAGGGTGGATACCCAGGGTGTTTAGGATTTACCTTACTGCACCTGAGTGGTCCAAGGTGACAATTTAGGATCCTTTCTTCCCAATTGAACTTGTTTTTATTCCCTTCTTCACACTCCTTTCTCCTCTCCCCTCTTTTTCCACATTAGTTCATCTGCTTGTGATGAAACACATGACCAGTGGTAGGTGAGACAATGGCAGATTTCTGTAAATCTGAATTTTGTAGATCAAGCTGCAAATTTCTTTGCAGTATTTTACCAAATACATGATTAGAAGGATGGTTTTCTAAAATGCTTTCAGGGATTTACGTTGTTTGGCTGGCTGGGGCTTTGTGTGTCCTTAGCATATCAATGGTTTAGTGACCCAGGAAAAGCCTTTCTTTCCCCAGGTGATGCATTGATATTTCCCCAAACAAATGCTGACACATTCAGAACTCAGAAAAGGAAAACATTTGGCTTTAGCAGTCACACAGCAGAAAAAAAAAAAGTTTGTGTTAGTTAAACATGATTGAGGTATTTTCACAGGTAGTCACTGAAATATCTCAGTAAAAGCAGGATCTAATTCATTCATTTTTCTCTGTGGATAAACATTCATGTTTATTTAAAAAATCAAAAAAAAGGAGGGAATTCATCTGTGCCATCAAATTTTAATGAAAGCAGAATAACATGGCACTAAATTTTTATTGTAAAGTGGTCTATACCCTTGTAAAATCTTGTCAGGAGCAGTTGTGATGGTGTCACTGCAGCTGCAGATCATAAATTTGAGTCTTGCCATAGACAGGTTTGAAAATAAATGTTGGTTTATTGACATAAAAGAAAGATTTCAGCTTTTTTTTTTTTTTTTTTTTTCATTCTTCTGTGTGATTATATGAGGATAAAAGGGAGAGAAGTAGCAATTTCTCCACACTGCATCTTCCCAAATGAAAAATGTGCTCAGTCAGATTATCAATACCCAAATGATTGTCCTCATTGTCTGGCTGTTCTCTTCATCCTATTGAGAGCTGCAAAAAAGAAATGAGGATTCAGCTGCTTACAGGACAACAGAAAAAACAGCCTCATGCATGGAGTTTCATGTAAGAAATATTACGTGCAAGTGCTCAAATGATTCATTGTAGCATTTTCTTTGGAATTTATGTAATTCTGGTAAAATCACAGTCCTCCCCTTTTTTTTTCTCCTCCCTACACTTTTCACTTAGCTAACCAAAGGTTTTATTAACCTGGGAATGAAGAACATATTTTTGAAAGGGCTTAAGCAGCGGGATGATGAATGGAAGTGTTCCCAAAGCATGCAGGTAAAGTGCTATCAGGAGCTGACGCTGGTTTCTGCTCCATCGCCCCAACAGGAAAATAGCAATATTGCTGCAATGATTCCGCTCAGCCTCTATTATTTGCGGTGGTGCCTGACAGTTATGGAGTTGGAATTCAATTTCTTTCATCTAAAGCAGGTGCACCTTAAAAAAATAATAAAAAAAATCACTCTGCCACTTCTGTATAACGCATGGAGATCGTTGGCTTCTTGCCTGAAAGCGTTTCAGGGCACTTATCCCATTTTCAGACAGCAGAAGTTGTCCATGAATATCATCCCATTTTAAATACACCAGCAAATTTGCTTTATCCCAAAGCAAGATAATAGATGATATGAAAAGCTTTATTTTATGCTGGCATATACATTTAAGAACCCATTCTGAAGGGCAGTTTTATAGAAATCTCTATTACGAAGCACATAAAGAGGTTGATGTTATTTTATTATTCAGGACAAGAAGAAAGGTGTTTCTTAATCTTGATATATCTGAATTTGATATGACAGGTTGACCTTGATATTAACATCATGTATCCAAATTTTTCTTCCCAGTTTGACTCTAAAATACCCTTCCTTACTTTTGGATAGTGGTATCCAGGCACTATTTGTGACTAGTACATGGCACATTTATTTTCCATTAAAAGACTCCCACAAGTGTCTACTGGGATTTAGACAGGTTTAGTTAGAATAAGGATTTGAGAAAAAAAAGTTTGTACTGTCTGGAAGAGTGACATATGCTTATTGAGGCCAAATAAAAATTGATGTGCGTGTCTGTGTCACATTACATATTTCCATGTGTGTATATACACATTTATATTGAAATATCTGTCTGGATTTTAGTTGTGCATATTTTTATGTGTAAGTTTATATGTGTATGTAAAAATATATGTATATATATTCACAAATAGTCTGACCAGCAGATGTGCGGCTCAATACTGCTTGTATTTGACTTTCCCTTTCTAATCTCCCATTACTTCCATTTACTTGTCAAATAATTTACAAAGAGACAAACTGTATTTTCAGAAAACTCCACAGATGGGTGGCTTGTACATTGACTGGTGCTGAAATGCAGCTTGGATAACTTGAGCACCCTTGATTTGTGGTTTAATGTCTCTTAATGTATAAATGAACTAAGTAATAGTGATGTGAAGGTCACTAGCTGTAGCGAAGGATTGCCTTAATATGAGAAATAGTTTATTAAAGGCACTGTGTATTTTCAGGCTGTACTGAAATCAATAGTGTGTTTAATCTTTGGGAGGTGCTCACTGGGTTCATTCCTGGGGAATAGATGGCCAGTTACTGTTCCATTCACTGCTAAATTCCAGAGTTAAAAATAACTTCTGTAAGATTTACCTTTTCCTTAATTATTGCTTTCTGCAACTGGCTGTAGTTCTCAGTACCTTTCTGCCTTAGAATAAATATTCAAGAGACAGACAAGTTTAGCACATTAAAATTTAAACTCTTATTGGGAAGATACACTATCATGATAGCTTGTAATGTAGTATTATGTACCATTTATATCTAACGAGATAACATTGTTTAACTTAATTCTGTTGGCTTAATTAATGCTATTACTTTAATCCATTTAGGAAGGCAAAAACAACCAGGAAAGCGTGATGGTATCAGTTAGGACAACAGATACAATATCAATTCCAGCTTCCCACAAAATTCCCTGTTGTACAAATGGTGCAGAGATTGTCTCAGCCTCTGTTGGGACAAATGCCAAAGTTTTTAACTGTGCTTCCATTGGAAATGGGGTTTGCTTGGCCTGTTTTGTTTGGGTCACCCCTTGCAGCCCTGAGCAAATGTGCTCTAATGGCAGGTTTGAATGTGAAAGTCAGCGCGAGCATTTGTCTTCATGTCTGCCGTGGAACTTGCTAAATTATCTGGATGTCTCCGAGTCAATACAAATTAAAAATACGCACAAGGTTTCTAAGAGAGTGATTGCTATTCTAGCAAGTTCATTAGCCTTCTGAGGAATGCTGTTGGCAGGCTTTGTTTAGCAGAAGTCCAAAACAAAGTAAACCAAAAATGTCACAAAATGAATTGCAAATCAATTGGCAATATAAATGGGAGAAATAGGATGTGGGTGAAGAATAATTTAGGGAAATGTATATTGTTCCTCCAGGAATCTTAACTGCACGAATGGGAACAATGCTAAAGATTACAGCAGAGAATGGGGAATAACTTGATTAAACAAATATGGGCCATCCAGTTTTTCCAAATATACTGGCAAAACCAGGCTCCAGGCACTATTTACTTTGTGGGGAAAAAAAAAAATCAGTGAGGCCTTTTTATTTTTTTTTCCCAGCTCTCTGCTTCTATTCACATCAGACAATTTGATTGGATTTGTGACATTTTCAGTATTTCCACAGTAAATAATTCTCGCCCTGCAGATTCTTGGTGCAAAGAGAAGAAAAATAAAGGACAGGGAGGATGGAACTAGGTGATCTTTAAGGTCCCTTCCAATCTGAACCATTCTGTGAGTCCATGATTCTATTTCCTTCGTGTTTTCAGTCTGTACTCTGAAAAAATAAATGCTGAAAATGAATATTTCACTCTAATTTTATGAGAATAAGTTGAAGACCAAAAATTAAGTTTAAAGGAGGAAATCAGTGTCCTAAAGTGAATAAGAAGGAATTGCCTTGCATTCTTTTCCCCAGTTAAGCTCAGGTGCAGTCACCTAGAGCTGCTGCTAAAGGGAGGGGAGAGGCTGCTCCTCTCCAATTTAATCCAGGATTCTTTGAGAAATTTTACGTGTCACCGCTACTGTATTGTTCCCATTATTCGAAGATTCATAACAGAAACAGAGCAAAGCCTGAGTTTTAACTCCCGTAGCAAAATGCAGTGGTAAATCAGCAGGGAGGGGAGAAGGTTGCAGGTGACCCAGGCAAGGCTGATGTGCTCAGTGCCGCCTCTTCACTCTCCACAGAAAGGTTAAATGTGACAAAAGGCTTGACACAATCAGAATTAGCAAGGCAACATGAATGCAAGGGAGAACAGGGAAGGAACTGGGAATGTAGATTCAGAAAAGTCTGATTTAAGGTCTGTTTACAAGGTTAAATGGCTGGGCAATAACTGGGATTTGCATTTATGGCATGTTGTCTGCTGAGTATTGACTCCCCATATGGAACATCTCAGCAAACAAGAGGGTCTTTACATGAAGCAGCTTTTGCAGGTCAAGAGATCCTCAGAGTTACCCCAGCATATTTAAAGATGCAGTTTATAAACCAGCAGTGATTTGCTTTGAGAACTCCCAAAGCGTATAAATAGTCCCAATGGGCACAGTACATGTCTTTAAATGAGAAAAAAAATAAGAAAAAAAAACAAGGGAATGACAGCCAAAGATTCAGACTGAGCTGGTATCTGGGGAGATGCTAACATAAATTTTTAAACAATCAATTTATAAGCTCCTCAAGCTTAGTGAGGGAGGAAGTCAGTCTGCCCACAAGAACAGATGTTTTTCACTTCAGGGAGACTTCTGATATGACTCAGTCATAACAGTAAGTATGATTCATAATAAATCACTAAGGAGCAAGGCCTGTTTGAGAAAACTTTATCAAGGAATAATTTTATCAATAGTCTGTAGCTCCTGATTTTTCTGCTATTCACTGCTTTCCTTAATGTCTCAGGCAATGAGATGTCACATTCTTGAACAATGTCACACTCAGAGGCAGTGCAAGCAGGCTTAGAATTAAAAATCTTTTTGATAAATGGGTGAAGCAGCTTGAAATCCATGAGACAAAATTAGGCAAAGAGGATAAAGTTGGTGCTTTCAGAGGAAAAGTCAACTGCACCAATGCCAAATGGGAGGGGAAATAAGCAATAAGGTGTCAAGGCTGTGGCAGAAAAATGTAAATCTCTTTGTTTAAATGTATTAATCAGAGCTGGGAGCCATTGGGGAGGCAGCTGCTGGGGGCTGGACCCAGCCACAGCACACCAGGAAGGACATGGGGAAACTGGAGCTTGGGCAGAGAACAGGGGTTGCAGCTTGGTTGGTTTGGCTCAGGAAAATGGGATAAAATCAGGCAGCAGAGATTGGGTTTCCTTCAGCCATGGAAATGCTGCCACTGAGAGACCTGAGCCAACCCTGTGCTCACCAAGGTGGCACCAAGCAGTATCAATTTTACTCACAGCAGATTTTGATGTTCGGTGTTAGGAAAGTCAAAACTGTGCTCTAATAATGTAGTTAAATACTTGAACAATGACTCTGAGAAACTGCGAGGTTTCCATGACTGACAGGCTTGGAGAAGTTGATTAAAGCTTATACAGATTGTTCATTGTACCCAATCCAGTCTGATAAATGAACTTTTGGGAGGCTTATCATCCCAAGTTTTTTACAGAAATATGTGTATGTGTACAATGTACTGTAATCCCTGCTAGTAAGTCACCTTTTCATTCCCATATCTCTCATAGTTTTGACTTTTTGAAGGAGGAGCTCATTTGCTCTCATATAACATAAGCCATGTAATTTATACTAGACACAATGAAATCCATAATTTTAATTACTAACTGAATTTAGCTTTCAGCAAGGCTCACAGATTGAAGGAAACCTGCTAAGTCCCTTTTATTCAGAACATTTCCTTCTTCACATCAAAGCAATACACGTCCATATCAGAGTGCCCAATCAGGATTTCTGCAGAATAAACCCTGAAACTGAAGAGTTCTTCAAACAATGTTAAAAACTGTGAGAATTGTGAGATCACTGCTAGAGAGACGTGTGTGTTTGCATGTGTCACTGGTGACTTGGCATTTTGGACATACATAATTTGCAAAGTCTTTTTCTACTTTCTTTTTCTGTCAGGATTGATTTAGTGTGTAATGGTTTATTCATGTGGAAAAGGAAGCTTGATTTTTATTATTATTATTATTTAATATTTTCTTCTAAGTGTAACAGACTTCCCCTTCATTTGTGAAATGATAAATATCATACTTTGCACATTCACAACTAGAATAATTCTTTAAAGCAGTCATGCTAATCTTGGTCTGATGGATCCAAAAGGTCAACCCTTGACCTAGCAAGGAAAGTCTCCTGAATGAAATCACCTGCAGAGAATAATTCCAGTTTATCCTGGAATATCCCTGCCTTCATTTGGACTTCTTCTGCTAATTATTTGAGAAAATGTGCACCTTAATCTCCTAGGCTATGGCCAACCTGTTAAATAGGTTTTTTTATGTATAGAAAATTACATCACTTACTCATCTTATCTACATCAGATGATTTCAGTGTTGATGTAGGAGCTGTAGTTTATTAGGAGAATGTACTTGTTAAAAAAAATCTATACCGGAGTTTAATTGTGATATTAAATTCTAATTACCATTAACAAAATTAAGCGACTATTTGAATAGAGTTTCATGCTTTCTCTTAATATGAATAGAGTTTCATGCTTTCTCTTAATATGTTATGCAATTGAAATGAAAATACATTGATTTTTGCCTCTGGCCTTCTAGTACAGGTAAATGATGGGGCAGCCTCCTGTTTGAGAGCTGGAGGTTGGACAGCCAGGACCTCTGACAGGAATTGTGTTTGTGGTTTGGGCAATGACTGTGGCTGAAAAACCTCACTGCTGTGATGGCCAGGTCAGGCCCAGATGTGCAATAGCCATTCTGGTAGTCAGACAGGTCTGATTGAGGGTAAGGCATAAAAAAGGGGGGAAAAAAGTTATCTAGAACTTGAATACTGGCCTAGTTTGCAGCTGAGCAGTCATTCAAGTTCCTTTCAAATATTCTCTAACCTTATTTGCATCTTCCATAGGGTTTATTCATTTACCTGTAAGCTGTTTCAGTTATATCTGGTTATTTTTGTCTTCACAAGGATCAGTGGCTTTGTGCCTTGCCTTCTTCTCCCATGCTGACCCAGCACAGCCACTTGTGCAAGCACAGACATTTGGTCTGATGCATCTCCTCCCAGATTGACAGTTTTGCTCACAAAGTGCCACAAATGAGAAACAAAATTCTTTAGAAATCCATTTATTCTAAGTCTCATAATAAGCATGTGAATATTTAGAAATATTGAAAATTAAAGATGGTTTGTCACAGGCTTCTCATGCCTCTGTGTCTCATGTTTACAATTTTTAGTTTTTCCTTTTTTTCTCATTTATGGGGGAAAAAGAAGACTGACAAAGTCATGACCTTGGCTCAGCTGGAAATGGATCAGTGCAAGGCCTAATTCTGAAAGGCAGGATACATTCTGGGCATTGATGGTTGGGCAAGATTTGGTGCCAAAATTGATTTTCTTTTGATCCAGTTAAAATAAATTACAGCTGTTAAAAGAGCTGACCTTGAGCTGAGATGAAAGAATATGTTAAAATATCACAATCACAGAAATTCTAGGCTGGAAGAGACCTGTAAGATCATCGAGTCCAACCCATGTTCTAACACCTCAACTAGATCAATATGTACTCCCAAAGGTGATTCTATCACAATAAATAAATAAACGGGAGAATTTGGTGAACTTCACACCTCTGGAAACCAAATAAGAGCATGTGATTTCATGGTCATAGAGACTTACTAATGAACTACTTATCCCAAGGAAAAAAAACAGAGAAATGTTTTATCTAGAGCACACATGCATTTATAAAGGCCCATCAATTTGAAGATAGTCTGTTAATAAAAGAACCAGTGTTCTATTATTTTTTAAGAGAGAAAAAAGCAATTAGTGAAATTTCAGCTGGTTTCTCATCCTCATTAGCAATTTTCATTGTTATGACATTGTTTTGGCATAGAGAAAAAAGAACAGCCAATTCAGAGGGCACCAATTCAAGAAGAACACTCATCACATAGTATTTTAATTAGATCTCATGAGCTAAACCTTCTATAAATATTGCCAGAATATTGTATCCTAGTTTCATGCAGTCAAACTAAGTGCCTTAAAAACTGGTCAGATGTGACTCAACAAGTGGTTCCTTACATTTTCTTGTGTAAGGAGTACAGGAAGCTGCCAACCACACTGAGCTGAAAATAAAGCAGACTAAATAATAAAATGTCTGTGAACAATCTCCTTCATGATGGAGCAGGATGTTCTATCAGATTTAAATGAATTTGCTGTATTCCTATGAGATTATTTGTCTTTTTCCTACAGATGATCAACATTAAAAAATGTTGATCAAGGGGCTGAAGGATCAAATGCCACAATTTCAGTTTGTTGCACTTAGGTTCTGATTTAAGTTTGTGCAAAGTCTTGGTGTTGAGATCTGAAGTCTCAGAGATAGACCAGGGCAAACTTTATTATGAAACACATTGTGGGATCCTCAGGCAGCCAAAAGTGATTGTCAGTGTTAGAATAATTGTTATAATGACCTTGGCTGCATGGAATGACCTGGAATTTGTATTGGGCTTGTTCTGTCAGTGAGGATTTTTAAAATCTAAATATCTCTAACAAACTTCACAGCTATGGGGCAGAGAAGCAGAGAACCAGGTTTGCTGCCACTCTACACATCTTAAAGATGAGAGTCTGTAACCAGCTTGGCAAAAGAATGTTTTTATGGAGTGAGAGTGAGAGCTCATGCTGTGGTGTCAAAAGCACTGCCCCAGAGCATGTCCAGAATGAGAACACACACAGAGCTGCCTGTGCTGTGACCTGCAGGGGCTCCTTTGGGAAAAGCCAGCTGTGCCAGAGGCTGTGGGCTGTAGGACTCCAGTGACCTGGAGCTGGGAACTTGCCTTCCTGGTCTATGGGCTCATTGATGTATTCCTGCCTCTTTGCAAAGGCAAAAGTGCTGGTTTTTGAAACAAATTTTAAGGAGGAAACTTGGTTTTGTTGGGTGTCCGTTGCAAAAATCTCCCTAAGGTACAGAATAGTGAACTGCAAACCTCAGAATTTCTCCTTTTTCTGAGAGGGCAGGGGGCAAGTTTGAATTCTGGGTGTGGAGGGGGCAAAGGAGGAATGAAATCACACTCAGGCTAGAACAGGGAGCTTATCATCTCTGGAGTGCTACTCCAGCTCCTCCAGGAACCCTGAAAAGACAGAATTCCAATTGGAAAATTAGAGTTTGGCTCACTGGAACAAAACCATTTCCCAACAGGGTTTGCATTGTACACAGAAAAGGCTCCTTGTGCCCCAGCAAGTTTTGTTCCACTGTGTGGTAAGCAGGAAGAGAGAGACCTGTCTGTGTTAATAACATTAGAGAAAGAATTGTGTATATTTCTATTATTTGTTTGATATGAATATTGGCTGCAGAAAAATGGAAGCTGGGTTTCCTTTCATCTTGGTAGCAGATAAAATAGGAACAGGTAATGCAAAGAGAAGCAGATTTTCTACAGATCCCTATAGCATCTGGGGGTGTTCTGGTACACATGGGCATTAGATGAAGTACCAGGATTTTGTTTTCTGTCTGTGATTTCCCTGATTCTCAGTATGTGAACATTTTAAAAAGGGAAAAATATTTCCTCCTTTTTTCATCCTTTTCTTTCCATCACTCCCTGTTCATCCCCCAGCTTCTTTCTGTAGTGCTCAGAAAAACAAGAGCTCAGTTAGGAGAAAAGTTAAAAACATTTTGGAGGAAAATTGGAATTGACATCACAGAGGATAATAACAGAGCTGAAGTTCAAATGAATATTTCATAAATGTATTTACAAGGGATGCTAAGCCACTAAACACTAAAAATGACACCAGCTATGTATGCATTATCCTGCACAGATTCAGCAAAGTCATTTAACAGGCTAAGCTTATGTTAAAATTATAATCAATAAATGCCAATTACAGAAGGAGTTTTATCCCTGCATGTTAAAAGAACTGAGCTATAATTTGCATGCGAATGGCATTCTTTTCAAAATTATTTGCTTTTTTTTTAAGGTTTGGAAGGGTTACAGAGGAAAGCTTGAGGAAATCCTGCCTAGGATGGTGTTCAAGGCAGAGAGAGAGAATGGGAAGAATATTGAGGAAATTATAAGGCCATAAGCTTGACACTTATAACATGCAAATAAAGAGAAGTTATTCTGAAGGGCAATGAGGAGCCAGTATGGGTTCAATAATATTAGAACAGAAGACAGCAGCATGAATTTTAATGATGAACATCCTTCACAACTATAACCTTCTTATACTTTATAATTAATTGTTAGAATTATACTTTGATCCTGCATTCAGAGCCTTGAACAGCAGACCTGTACCCCTGGCCAGAAGCCTCCTGACTTTACTGAGCTGTGTTTTGGGTGTATCTGTCGGGGTGATCAGGTTCTGCTGCCAGATGTTCATTTCTTTGGCCCAATGTTTCCTTCTGAGCCCAAGAAAAAAAAGAGAGATGTGAGTTACCAGCACAGGAGGCAAGGAGAAGCCACAGGCATGGAGCTTTTAAGTGGTGTCTAATATGGAATAGGAATGAAATCGCTGATGGGAAAACATGGTGACCCTCCCTTTCCTCCCAAGGTTTTGGATATTTTTGCAGCCATGGAAGATAAAAACAGAGTCACACAAAAAAGCTTCTAATGGAAGAACCCTACACTAATAAAGCTGCACTTTTCTATAACTGAGATGCTTTGAATATTTCAAATTACTTTTTTTAACCTGTTCTTCCAAAAGGTTATTTCCCTACATTTGCAGTACAGTCTGAAAATTGACCATTATTCCTTAAACTGTGCCCCTCAAAGTCACAGGTATTTATCAAGGCTAACGTGTGTATTCCCCCACACACCTTATTTGTTGGGACAAATGACCTATTTTATCGATTCTCTTTCAGAAGCCATTCTGTTCAGTTGCAGATGAGTGGGGAAGAAAACGACTCTTTTGACTGACCTCTTTATTTACAGTCTGATAAAGGAGGACTATTGTGTTTTATCCATTATCAATGTCTACTGAAAGTCGTTTTTGCTCTTGCCAAGTTCTCTAGTTGCAGCCAGGGACCTGTGAAACTGTAAATAAACTTTCCTTCACAGATGTCTCTGCAATGTCATTGTGAGTTTGACTGATTTTAGCATTAAGAAATCATAATTCACTGCATGACATGGAAATGCAATTTCATTGTGCATCGTTGCAAAAGAAGCAGAGTTTCTGCCTGTGTGGTTGCATCTCCAAAATGTAGCAGAGCTGCTCCAAATTTTTTTTATAAACTCCTTGTTACCTCTGATATTACAGCCCATTCTAGCTCTCTGAGGCATTTTCAAAATATTTTAGACATAAAATTATTCTGCCTTAGACATTGCCAATCTTCATTGCAGTAGAATGGAAAATCTGTTCTAGGATACTGTTAGTGGGTTTTGAAGGGTTGAAACCTTTTGGGTTATCACTTGTGATAGAGATCTATGTCTTTGTTCCTGGTGAAATGTAACAAGAAACTCTGAGACATCAGTATTTGAGGCTGAAAATAGTTAAATTATTAGAGACCTAAAAGTAGAGAATGTTTTGCCTTTTCTGGTTTAGTAGAAGGCTGAAGGAAGGAAATGTTTAGAGAGGAATTATTGTGGCAGCTGCTGCCTCCAAACATCTTCTTGAATGGTCCATGTGAGCTCAGGCCTGTGTGAGTTAGAAACTGAACAGATGGAGGTGATATGGGACTCTTATGAAAGATAAATCAAAAACTAGATATCCAAGGTGATTTCTTAGTATTTGTCCATTGTTCCTTTTGTTGGCTTAAGAACCTGCTCTGGCTATCTCAGTATAAAGGATTGCAACGACCTGTTCCATCTGGGACATGTCCAGAAAATAGTCATGGAAATCTCTGTGTGTCCTGCGGTTTAGTCACCCTCCTCATTGTGTTAGGAAGCCAGGGAGGAAAAAATGAAGTTCAGGGTGTACAGGAAACCTGTGTCTGCATTTCCATCACCATCCTGATAAGGGCACTCAAGTGAATTCACAGTCTGAAAACAAAGAATGAAGCTGGGATTATCTAATCATCTCCTACCCTTGAAAAAGCCCCTGGGAAACAATCCTGCCCTAATGGATTCTGGATTACAGAGTGATTGATGAAAACACCTATCCTCTGAATTGTTACTTGTAGAGTGAGATGGAATATTTGCATTGTGAAATGGAAACTATTGAGATTAACAAAATTCAGATAATAAAGATTAATAATTTAAAAATATAGAATCAACAGTATGAACCAAAATATTCAAATACAGTATAAAAACCTGTAGTTTTGATTTAAGTTAATGTCATAGAATAAATAAATATAAATATGGAATAATATTATCATATAATAGATTATTTAATATATAAATATGAAACAATATTTTAATATTCATCAAATAATTTTAATGAAATAACATTTTCATATAATCAAAATATATTTTTAAATTTCCTATCTGAAATGATATTTTCATATAATGACAGCTACTACTTTCTTATCTTACAATGTGAACATTTTGCGCCATTGTTGAGTTTAATAGCCAGAGACTGTGGTTAAAGGGGTGCAAACCTAGGTAGAATTCAGCCTTGCTGATGTTACAGTGGAGCACAGAATTTGGGAATACACATCCAAGCAAGACAGGGGTGCTGAGCTCAGGGAAACCTCAGGAGCTTAAATGTGACAGAGCAGTTTTGCACAGGGGAGCGGGGTGGTGAACCCAAGAGCTCCTTGCCAGAAGCTGAGGGGTTCTGGCAGAGCCTCTGGGTTTGGCCCACGGTCCCTGTGCTGCTGGGAGGTGGGACAGAGGCCAAAGCAGTACAAGAGCAGCACAAACACCAACCAGGGGTTGGTCCCAGCCCTGCCAGAGCTGAGGAGGAGATGAGCAGGGGAGGCAATCAGGAGGCTTCTCATGTTTAGACAGATAAATACATTTGTTCCATTGAGCCCAGGGTTTGAGGGAATAGCCTCCCATTAAAACATGAACCATGACTCACTTTCAGGGTTACACTTCCATACCTAACATCTGTGAGGATGAAGGTTTTCCTGTTCCCCTGCCTCACTGTGAATACCCTGGAGCAGCATTGTAAGGCCTCACCATCTGCTCTCTGACAAAAGTCTTCTCTCCTTCTCTTTAAAAAAGCAGAAATTTGGGGTTGCTGTGGGACCTGGGAGTTTCAGCCAGACCCTTTTAGGACAAAAAAAAAAAAAAAAAAAAATTTAACCTCCCACTATGGGAAGAAGCAGTAAAATCAGAATGACTAGCAGATGAAGGGATTTGGAGCAAAGTTTCAGAGGTTAGATAAATCTATAAAATGTACCTGGCTTGTGTGCCTGCATAGGACAGCAGAAATTGTTAATGCTAGTCCTACTTGCCTTTCACAGGAGCAAGCACAATTTGTTTATTTATTTTATGAACTGAGTCAAGAATATGCCATCAATAACTTTAAACATTCCCATGTTTGAACTAGAAGACAGCTGGCACAAAGAAACAATTACACAGCCATTGGGAGTTAGCTGACAGAAGATTTCCATAAGTAATTATGCTCTGTGAGTGTGAGGGAAAGGGAGATAAAGGAGATAATGCCCTTTACAGGGGATAATGCCTTGATATTTTCCTCATACCCTTTTGCTGTAAAGCTAATGGCAGCCACTAACTGAAGTGACCCTGGATGTAATTGGCAATAACAGATCTCTTCCCATTCCAAGTCTTCCAACCCCCCCAAATGGAAATACTTCCAGCCACCTTGGTCACTCTGAACAAGCAGAATTTACAGGGTCAGCCTCTAAGGTCAGCAGACACACAGAATTTCTGTGCTTAATGCCACTTGGGCATAGAGAATGGGTACTCCATTTCCTTTTCTCCTTGACCTCTCCTTTTTACCTTGTATTTCAAATGATTTAATTTAAAAAGTACTTATTTTGTCTGACAGGTTGATGTCAGCATCCATGTGAGAAAAAAAGATGAGTCAGGCCTCTTATGTTGAGTCTAGAAATGTCTTTGAAAGAACCAGTTTTACTGGCAGCATAGGACAGTTCTGACAAATCAGAGGAAGGATTTAGGTGCTAATCATGTAAGGGTTGATTTACACGTAATAGAATCATGGAATCTTTTAGGCTGGAAAAGACCTTTAGGTTGACTTTTACATGTAATAGAAAAATGGAATCTTTTAGGTTGGAAAAGAAGACCTTTAAGGTAGATTTTTACATGTAATAGAATCATGGAATCTTTTAGGTTGGGAAAGACCTTCAAGGTTGACTTTTATGTGTAATAGAATCATGGAATCTTTTAGATTGAAAAAATCCTTTAAGGTTGACTTTTACACATAATAGAATCATGGAATCTTTTAGGTTGGAAAAGACCTTCAAGATGACTGAGTTCAGGCACAAACCTGACAGAACACACACATAGAGGAGAAAATGCGATGTGTAAAAAGCTGAGGTGGTTACAAGGTGCAGGAACGAGGAGCACTCACGGGTCTGGCAGAGCGTTCCCACCCATCCTGCAGGGCACTGGCAGATGTTGGGACCCACACACTCCCCTCCATGGAGACACCTGTGCAGGCAAACAGCTGGGAAGGGACATGGAACAAGTGAGAGCGTGGATGGGATGGGTCTCTGTGCTCAAGAGCTGGTGAGATGTCACCTGCTTGGCTTTATTCCAGGTGGCCGATGTCATGAATGAAATAAAAATTTGAACTTTTTAGGATAAAGCAGTTAATTAAATTGAGAAGTGTGTATGTAAAGTTAAATGTTTGTTAATACAAGTAACTAATTCTAGTTGGTTGTATGAGAAACTAATGCTGTTGAGTATTTATGGAGGGGGAGTGGAACCAGGGAAAAGATAAAGTGGCAGTCATTG
The DNA here is from genome assembly GCF_035770615.1 of Melospiza melodia melodia. Taxonomy (NCBI): domain Eukaryota; kingdom Metazoa; phylum Chordata; class Aves; order Passeriformes; family Passerellidae; genus Melospiza; species Melospiza melodia. Next base: position 5,434,159 of record NC_086201.1, on the reverse strand, counting down.
CAAAATAACAAGGAGCTTTCTAGAAACATTACCTCAGCTAGAGGCAAGATTGGAGGAATGATCAACCAATGAAAAGTGAAAAAACCAAAATGATTGGCTCAGAACCATCCAAGCTATAAACCAATTAAAGACGGAAAGAAGGGGCCTGTCACAACATGGATCCTGAGCACCTCAATCAGCTGAGTTGAGGGGTTTTAAAAGGCCTCAGGTCCTGGACACCCAGGTCTTTCCTTGGAGCCAGTTTCCCTGGAAGCACCCCTGTATTGTAATTATAGTTACTAAGTTGTTTATACAAGTCTCTGGCTTATCCAGGGGCTTTGCTTCCAGTTTTTTGGTTTTGCAATAAACAGGCTTACCTTGTTTTTATGCAACAAGCCTCCTCTTTGTTCTTTAAGAAATTTATTTTTTAAAGCCTGTTCACAACAGCTGACTTCCAAAGGAATGGGTGTGTTCTGTTCATCACATCATCAGTATGATGAGCAGGAATCTTTGCTATTTTCTTCTTAAGGAATTTATCTCTGATAACTGTCTACTGGGAGACTTGGCATTTCTAATGCTTAGCTCATCATCAGCTAAGAATAATCTCTCTGTGATACATTAAAGCACTACATATTCCGTGTAAAAAAACAAATATTTTCATGGAAAAGTTTGATATGTTTATTACATATATTTTTTGTTCAGAGATCCTGAAAGAGTGAGTGCATGATCTGGTGTATATGTATGAGAGACACTTCCTTCCTTCAGCATTTCTGAATAAATTATTAATATTATAAATTCAAGCCACTAGTTCTGAAATCATATTTACTAGCAGGACCCAAAGGGTAAAAAGCCAATATTTTAATCTGGTTTACATACAGTATGTCATCTTGATTATAAATTTATTCAGTTTATCTGTCAACTTCATGGTAATGAATAGCCATGTAGGGAAAAATATTCCTTGAAAATATTTTAGGGTGAGAGGTTTTTTTTTTAATTACATTTTTATGTAACTGTAGTCAGAGTTACAGGGTAAGAACACGTCATTCTCCAAATTATGCACCGATGACCTTGAGAGTACATCAGTTTGGAAAGCTTTATAGCAGGCTTTAGATAGTTCTGTACTTTGAAATACATGACATTTCTCAGCAGAATATAACAAAATATGTGAAGCTGTTAAAACATAAAATCAATGCTTCAAGTTTAATACTGTAAAAATGAATTTCCATAACAAGATGTATAACAGAGCTGCATGAAGCAGAACCAGGGTTCCCCCACACAGCTTTTTCTCCTCTGCAAGCATTGTGTTTACAGCATTTTGTAGCACCTGTACTTAAAACTGTTATTTCTTCAAACTGCTGAAGTAGCAAAACAGATTCTGTGCTGGTTTTTAGTATTAGAAGGTTGCAAATTGCTGTTGACTGGGCTAATGAATAGAAACTTTGATGGGAGCAGGGGTGCTTACGTTTGCTGCAGTGCTTTCCCCTCCAGCCAGACGGGCAGTCGCAGACATTGGGGTGGACACATCTCCCCCCATTCATGCACGAGGGCTCACACACACCTGCAGGAGCAAACAAAGGAAGAATGTGGGGCTGGGAAATGAGGGAAGACTTCAGTGGAGGCTCACTTGCTTCCTTGCAGAAGATTAGTTGGCTTGTAATTAAAAAAAAGAAACAGGGAAGTGGTTTGGAATTGAGAATCTGAAACACAGAGGCTTGATAGGTGCCAGAAATCCTTATGGGAAGTGCTGTGACGTGGAAAATTTTTGGTGGCAGATTCTTTTCTGAGAATCTTTGTAATCAGAGTGTCTGAATACAAAGATTCTCAGAAAAGCAAGAGGACAGGCCAAAGATTGTGAGAGCTTTCACTTCCATATGGGAAAATTCCTCCTTCATGTTCTCAGATGTTCTTATAGATAAGAAAAGCCTTGATGAGGATGGATTGTTTTCACACAGTTTTGGGTGCGATTTTGCATTCAACCAAGCAAAAATCCTAGAGATCTATTCTTCCACTGCTCTTTTGAACTATTACTTTTTAAAATACTTTCCTTTTTATTTTATTCTTTTGTACAAATAAGATGTGAGAGCTGAGTTGTTCTTTCAAACACAAGAAGCAAGATGTGGTTTTTGTTGACTTCATGAAAAAATTGAATAGCTAGTCTTTGTCTCTTTGATTAAGCTGTACTTGTCAATGTTGTTTTAGAACATTTAACATTAAAATCTCACATTTCTGGGAGGTCACACAGCCTGCTTTGATGTAGGGAGGTGCCATAGGCAGGTACCCAAATTCCTCCTGTCCTGCCTCTCCTTGCCTGTTAAGGTAAGTGTGGAAGCACCCATCATGGGCTGGGTAATTCACAAACATGGCAGTGCCAGTATGGTGGGAGTGGGAAAGATTTGCATTTTACATGGAAGGAGGCATCAGATAATTGGGTGGAGTACAAAAAGCTGTGTAACACAGCAAGTGGCTGCTCTGGGCTAGGAGAGCCAAGTCAGGAGGAGTTTGGCAGTGAAGGTGTGAGAGCACATTTGTGCCCAAGGGCTCCTGCCATGTCCAGAGCTTTGTTTGCACAGTGGAGCTGGCAGTGACCCCTTCCCACCCGTGGTAATTGGTGCTGTTCCTCCCTGCCTGCAGGGATGGGAGGCTGTGGGACACCCAGCTCCTCTCAGCAGAGCAGATAAACCACAGCAGTGCCTCCATCAGCCCCCAGGTTGTGCTGCCTTTGTGCGCATCAGTGAGTGTTAATGCTGCAGCAATCCTGACTGCAGGACCCTGCATGACCACAGTCCCCCCTCAGACCTCTGCTGTAGGAGCTGGAATCCTGATAGAGCCCCAAAATAGGGGTGATTACTAAAAGACAGCATGCAAAAATGCATTTGCCCTTTTATTTGATGGGAGAATAACCTTTTGTTCCTCTCTCAGGGACGATCAGGTGTTTTTAAGTAGGTAGATTTAGGTTGCCTAATTATTGCTGTGATGCAGTGAAATATTGCTTTTGTGGCACTTTGTGTGCTGGTCTCTCCTTCAGCCCAGATGCTGCTGCTGCTCTGGCAGCTTTTGGAGCTGTATTGCTGCTCTTGCTTGGCTGCTGCATTTGCATTTCACTCTGTGCCAAGCCCCCTGGATCCCTCAGCATCCTGACCTGCCCTTAGGCAGGGCAGGCATGGCCAGGATTGTGGGGACTGCTTGGACCCCAGCCCTCAAACTGTCACCCTCCATTTCCTTCCTTCTCCACCTCTCCTGATCCATGCTGCAATCTTGGCCTCTGCTCACTCAGGCTGACAGGGATCCACAGTTCTTGCTGAGCTGTTAAAAAATGCTGCAACTACTGGTTCAAACCTGCATGAGTTCAAAGGGTCGTGGCCTCCATAACTCTGAAATCACTTAATCTCTTATTTTCCCTCTTCCTTTTTCTCTCCCCTTTGATCTCACATCTCCAGCAAGAGATTTTTGATCCACAATCTTGGATCAATTCATAGTTCAATTATAAAACAGCTCAGACATTTAGAATTTAGAAAAGATGAGCCCAAAGAATGAAGTTTTGTTCTAGATTTAAAATCACTTTTGTCCCGTTCTTGACTGTTTTTATGGCCTGGAAAAGCTCGGGGTGGCCTTGGGCAGCCCGCGCTCCAAAGGACGAAAAGAGTCTTCAGGTTTTTTCTCGGTCTCCAGTGTTTATTAGTTTTTATCTACAAGATTTTCTCTCTGCCCGACAGAGGTCTGCACAGCAGCCAGCCATGAGCACACTGAGAGCCCCCGGGGCGGTCACCTATCTTTATACCCAAAATTACATATACAATATTTACCTATTTTCCCCAATACCTTTCACCCTTATTGACAAGTGCACTTTTAGCAAGAACCAATCCCAAAGTGCCACCACCACCTCAGAAGATGGAGGCCAAGAAGAAGAAGAAGAAGGACAGGACACGCCCCAATTTCTCCATATTGTTTCTCTAGACCCCCCTGTACTGAAATTCTAAACCTTGTGTTTCACACTCCAATCAACCTATCCCTTCACCATTTATCCCAGTGAGATCCTCCCATCCTCACACAGGTGTTGTCTCCTGTGCAGGATCAAAGTCCAGCCCCAGACACTTCTGGCAACATTCCAGGACCTCTGAGCCCCCCAAGGGTGGTCTCGGTCACTCTGCACCTCAGTCCTGAGGTGCTGAGATCCCACACACTTTGTGCTTTTTGACATTCATGGACCATAATGTCCCCAGCACTAACCTGCTCTCCTAAAATCACTTGAAAATCTATAGATTTTGTTTTGAGATAGTCTGAAACTTGGACAATATCTTAGAAAGTAAAATCAAGAAAAGGCAATGAGGACAGCAGCACTTGTTCAGATGGATTTCACCTTTTCTTCTTTCTTTTGTTGCTTATATTTTCTGTATATTTTTAACCTTACACAAACAATCACATTCTTGTTGTTTTTTTGGTTTTTTTTTTTTTTTCTTTGTAGTGACAGCAGACCCAGCTTCAGGGAGTCAAATTAGTAATTCAGCAATGGTTTCAGCAACAGGTGAGGTCCAGTCTTGATCTGAATAAAACACATAACTTCAAACTGACTTTCAACCTTCCATTTCTGCCTGTTTTTTGGTTCAGTTGCCTTACAAATGACCAAGTAGCTATGAAAATATAGCATGAACTGCCTTTATTACTTATGGCATCTCTGACTGCAGGGATAAATCCAAAGGAATTCAATTCAAAGTGAACTGAGGTTCTAGTCAGTACCAAACCTGTTCTGAATTGGAGGAGCACTTCTGCCTGCCTGTGAAACTCTCTTTTTGCCAAGGAATTCACCTTTAGGTAAATGAATGCAGTGTTATCTCTCCCCTTTTCCTTCCTGACACCTCCACCTTGTCCTCCCTTTCTTTAACTTAAGTACAACTCCATCTCAATACCCATCAGGCAGACTTCAACATTTGTTAATGATAACTAGTTTGGATCCTTTCTGGTCCCACTCCTTGGCCTCTGTGGAGGAGTTCCAATTTCAAAATAGCAAACAAAAATGCTAGAGCCTCTCACAGGAAAACTAAATAAATTATCAGACACTAGGAGAGCAAATCAAATTATTGCAATCCTCCCAGGTACTGGCATGACTTTGAAAAGACTCACTTATTTTTTTTTGCCCTCCTCTTAAGAAAGCCCTGGCATATTGACCCAGAGACTGAAGGGTTTGATAAGTTTTCCATCTCTCTTGGGGACTGGTCCTAATGCCATGGGTATAAACACATTTGTGTGGTGTTTCTCAAGCCTTGTAATGTGCCACAATTCTGTGAGGCCACCATTTACAGCTCAGAACCACTTCCATGATTTTCTGTTTCCCTGAACCTGGTGGGTTAGATGGGGTCAGCCTTGCTGAAGGTGGTGATGGAGGTTGAAGGAGCAGTGTGGTTCTGTGCTGTATTTCAGGTTGAAGGAGTGGTTTTGATAAGGTAACAAGCAGCTGCAGGTGTAAAGATAAAACACAGGTGTTGCACAGAGCATCACATAAAACAGGCACACTCCTCCCACACACTGAAAGGCATTCACAGCTTCCTGAGTTTTCTGGTTAATGCAGCAGCTATTTCTCTTTGATGGCTTTAATGTGTTTTGACCTTACAATCACTTAAAATTTCCTGTGACCCTTTTCATGGCTTATCCCCTCTAGGCTCACTTGACCCAGTGAAGTGCTTTTTGAAACTCTTTTATCAACCTCCATGAAGCTCCCTACCAAACTCTTCACCCCTAAAATCTCCAAGGTATTCAGACCTTCTGCCTTGTCAGCCAAAGAGAGGAACTTGCCTGCAAAATACATATTTCTGTAAATTACTAAAACTCCTCAACACCTGAAATGTGTTAGAAGTGAGCCTTGTTCTCCTGCTGTGAGTAGCACCAGCCATGGACACCCACAATTTCAGTGGCTTCTGCTGCCTGCCTTTGTTCCCATTGATTTGCAGCAGCATTCCTACTAAAATATAAACAGTATTAAAGCAAAATATCTCTGTAATGCATAGCCAGATGGGAATGGGGGCAAAGTTAAGCACTGGACATGCTTTGCTGGATGAAGGGTCACACCATTAAGCAGCAGTATCTGCTGACCAGATACAGAGATTACAAACAGCCAGACATGCCCTCCAAACCTCCACTGCTTCTGTGGATTATCAAAAACTTTCCTAGTTTAACCTAAGCCACCTTTAGCCAAAAGGAGCTCATTGCACTGTTTCTCACTAGAAGGAGATAATAAGTACTGAAAAGCTTTTAATTTTGCTGAAATAAGACATATCAACATATTAGAATAAAGAGATCTTCTGCAATGTTTCAGGAACTGAAACATCCTTGTCCTTTCCTGGCCATGAGACTGCAGAGACTATTTCTTTCTGAATCAAAATTACCTGTCATCAGGTATCCTGAGCCAAGGCTCTGATGAGGAGACAGTGAATCAGCCTGCAGTGCTGATTAGAGGATGTAGTTTTCAAAATAGTTTTTCTTTTATTTTTTTTTCTCTCTCTCTCTTTTTTTTTCCTCCTGTGGAAGCTGAGTAAATTGACCTGCTTCTGGGTGCATCCTGCCTTTGGATGGAAGAGAGAAAATAGCCTCAAGCAGTAACATCTGTGTGGGCCAGCCAAGGCAATGCATCAGGCTGTATCTTGCTGACAAAGAGCACAGAAATGCAGCCAAAAGAACACCTACTGGTAGAAACTTCAACTTATCCCTTAAGCCACCATCCCTGTGCTGACATTTCTGGGTGATTCACAGGCCCTGCTTTTATTTCTGGCCGGTGTTGGTTTTGAGCTGATGATTTCTCTGTGGGTCCAGTGAATATTTCAACTTGTTCTATTGCTCTTCTGTGGAGCAGGGAGCTTGATCAGCCTCAGGTTTGTTGTTTTAATGTTTGTTTCCTCCTTGCTGCTTAGTGGTTACCTTGATTTGGTGTGACATCCTCAAAAGCAGAGAGCTGGAGCTGGGGAGATGCAACCCAGTATGGACACAGAGCATGGCACAGATTTAAAAATATCACTGACTGCTCTTGCCAGGGAAATACAGCTGGCAGAAGCAGAGCTGTGGACAAAAATGAAGCCAGTAAATGTGAAAAAAGTGGATTTTGTGCTAAAGCTAGCCCTTTCAAGTGTTTGTAGGTACAATATATCACCTATTGATAAAACAAAATGAAGGTGGAGAAGCTCTGTGCCAGGAATGGCATGACCATGGCACTGTGGGGATTTTGCTGATCCCTTTCACAGGACACAAACTGGAAGGTCAGAGCAGCAGTTTCACCAAATTGCACAGTTTAATTGATCCACTGGAGGAAGGCACTCCATCCCTCTGTGTACACTCTGCACCCAAGGAGCACTGCTGGGATGAATCATCATCCTGACTGCAGAAAGGGAACAACTCTTTGGATTCTTCTAGGCTCCAAATAAAGATTTGATCTTGCTGAGTGACTCTCAATCCTTTAAAATAAATAATAAAAAAAAAATCCCCAAATGGGTGTGTTCTGGCCAAAAAAAGATGTTTCTAACAAAGGACACCATTGTTTGGATTCTACTGGCAGGAACTAGTGGAGGTAGAAAAATGTCATTCACCCTTTAGAGGGTATAACTGATGCTCCACAGATCATTAGTGAGATGGATGTACCAATATATCTGCTGCTGTGAAGGTCCCAAATGCACACAGCTCTGAAAAACACGTTATGGATTCGGGACACCAGCAATTTCTAGTCCCCTTTTTTCTGCTTCCAAGGGCAGTGAGGAAATAGTTTTGCCCATGCTGAGTTTTAGGCACATATGTTTTCCCACAGCTTGATTTTATCTGAAATTCCCCATCTGTGTTGGTTTGGGTTTGTAAATAAAGGAATAACTTTCTCTGCAAGCTCTGTCTGAGTAACCTCAGATGTGTGATCCATTGAATGCCAGTAATTAAAGGCACAGATTAAATTTTAGGGAGAAAGAATACTTGTCATGTAATAAAATTCCGAATTTTGTGCAATGCTCTAAAATTTGGATCCTTATCCATATCAAGCTACCAATCATTTTGAGGTTTGCTCACCCTATTTCTCGCTTCACATAGCTCTGACAGAGATGCAAAGCACTTCTTCAATAAATTATCTTTCTGAATAATAAAAAATAATCTGGTAGAAACCTCTGAGGGATGCAGTGCGGGAGAACAAATTACTACAAGACACAGAGGGAGCTGTAAATGTAATTGTGATGGTTGTGGTGACAGTTTGCATTTCTAATATATTCACTTTACCACAGAGCTCTAACAATAGGAGTTAGTTTGCATGACCTAGCACATATTTCAGGAGAAAAAAATGGTCAGAAAAATTGCAAACCATATAGATAGCAGTGCAATGTCAGTGCTTTGCCTAATTATGTCTGGGTCTTCATTCTGATGTGTACTCTGATATACTTATGGGGCCTTTTAGAGATATTAAAGCGGGAAATAAATCTAATTTAGTTATTAGTTCAGTAAAAATGAGAAAAATAATTACTGCTGTATGGAAAAACTCCTGAGCTGCCAGGCTGCACTGCCAGAGTCAGTGTGTGATGCACTGCAACCCTGTTTGCTCTCAGCAGCTGATAACATCTTCTGGCAGCCAAGGAGGTTCCTGATCTCTCCATCTCCACCTCCAAAAGATCCCCTGGGTGTGATGGTGTTCACAGGGGTCCCAGGATGAGGGAAGAGATGAGAATGTTGATTCCATGTTCCAGAAGGCTGATTTATTATTTTATGATATAGATTACCTTAAAACTATACTAAAAGAATAGAAGAAAGGATTTCATCAGAAGGCCAGCTAAGAAAGGAATGAAATGATAACAAAAGCTTGTGACTCTCATAGAGTCCGAGTCAGCTGACTGTGATTGGCCATTAATAAGAAACAACCACATGAGACCAATCACAGATGCACCTGTTGCATTCCACAACAGCAGATAATCAATGTTTTTCTTTTTCCTCTGAGGCTTCTCAGCTTCTCAAGAGAAAAAATCCTGGCAGAGGGATTTTTCAGAAAATATCATGGCTACAGCTGGGAGTGAGTGGTAGGCAAGGCTCCTAAACCTCAGGGAAGCAGTGGGGAATGTCACTGCAATACAGGCAGGGGACTCCCCACTCCCCTTGGACTGAAATGTCTCTGTCTTGGTCTCATCATCTTCATTTTGCCTATTGTCAGGTGAAACTCTGGACATGCAATAGTGTGTTGGGATAGCTGTGGAATACTTCAGCACTTTGCAGAATGAAGCCACCATAAACAAAGCACGTGTAGGTGCATATTTAGATGTTTGGGGAATATTCTGCCAGGAACTGTGAGATTTAGAAACCATTAGTAAATCCTTTTTCTCATTTTAGTCTGATTGCAACACTATTAATTTGAAAAAGCCTATAGCTCTACTTTATTCTCAGCTTTGCAACTGTTAGTGTATAATTAATGTGGGGAATTGCAAAGTATACTCTCAGCACAGGTCATATTCCCAGCTTGTTAGGGGCTTGAGTTTGGTAACATTTTCTTTTCATTGACGAATGCTCTGTGTTTTATTAGGTCAGTGAACCATTCCAGCCTGTTTATAAATTGTTCTGCTGAGCTGCTTCCTTGTCATGCCTGAATGAGAAGTGAAGGAGGGCTCATACACACAGCTTCTCCTCTGTTGATTGTTTTTGCAGCACTGTGCTTGAGGATGACCTGCAATTTGGGCCATTTGGGCTCATTCTCCTTGCCCTGCAATTCAGGCCATTTGGGCTCATTCTCCTTGCCCTGCAATTCAGGCCATTTGGGCTCATTCTCCTTGCCCTGCTTGGTGCAGTTTGGTTCATCTTCATCTGTGCAAAAGAAAAGGGAGATTCAAGTCTCAAGGCAAGGGGAGCAGCCACAGGGTGCAGTGCTCTGGTTGATAACCCAGCTAAAAAATGAGGATCTGGTCAGGAAGTTTGGAATAGGGCTGCTGCCTGCTCTGGCACTGCACCAATCTCTTCATCACCCTGTTATTATCTGCCCCAGAAATCAGCTTGAGCTTACATGGAAATCAGTGCTGGAGAGGATTGTCTTGCCTGTGTCTTTTTGTGGATAAACAGACAACATTAATCTCCATGACCATCTGTCCTCTGGGCTTTTTAAGTGATAGATCCATTGCTCCTTTTTTAAGAGACGTTTTAAAAATATTTTTATCAAAAAAATAGATCCCCAAAATGTTGTTTCTTAAATCAATTAGTGGGCAAAAAGCACTTTTTGTCACACAGAAACTCACTGCAAAGAGAGATGCAGTAATTCAGGAATCCCTTTTCTTTTGCTTTGAGCATGCTTTTACATACAGCAGCAGATCTGGCCCATTTCTTCAGTGCATTTAAGATATAGGTAAAGAATATTAAAATTTAGATGTTCAACTCTAGTAAAATTCATGCTGTAGTCTGGGAATGTTCGGCTTATAGAATGAATAAAAAATTTAATAACACTTTTGGGCTTGTTTAGGAAATATATTCAGTTCTTAACCAGATTTATTCTTGTTCCCCTCCTGAAAAATAAATTTAGACAGATGCATGTACTCAAACCTCCTATTACAATAAATGCATCAGCTACATATATATGAAAAGATTTACATTTTAAGAAAGGCCAACTAATGGTTTTGTCACAAATCCTTACTAAGGGTGAGCAGTGAGGAGCAGTGCTCTGAGAGCACACCAAAAACCAGGTTGTGCCTGAGTCCCTGTCTCCTGGGAAGTCACAGCTCTCCCTGTTCCCCCCAGGCAGGATGCATGGATCATGTTTTGTTCAGCTGAAGAGGAAAGACAGCAGAAGCCTGATTTTTTTTTTGTTTGTTTGTTTGTTTTTTGGGGTTTTTTTGTTCATCTTCTGTTGTATTTCCTGCCCAGGGGAGGCAGATGACATCTAATATGAACCTATTCTGTTACATAGACTGGGAAATCAAGTAAAAACTGAGACCAGTGTTTCCTCTTCCAGTGTCTCCAGACTGGGCACCAACCAGGGGACAAGCCAGCCCACAAACCTTTGTACTTTTGTTGCTTTGAACAGGGAGTTACAGTTCTGTTTGCCATAAGCAGCTGCTCATTTCCTTCCAAACACCCAAATATGTTCAAGCATATTTGCTGTCCAGGAATCTTAGACAAACACTTGTTGCTTTGAAGCACATCCTTGCTGTATGAAAAGCAAGTTTGTTGTGAGTGATTTCTCCATCCATTTGGATGAGATACGTGGTCTGTTCCCTGCTTGTTTGTGTGGGAGGGTTTGCTGGACCTTTGGCTTGCAAACTGGCTGGTTTTTGATAGCTGAAGTCAATCTGGCTACTCAGTGAAGACATTGCAGAGAATATATCACACAGTGTCAAGATGACAACTCGGTGGGAGCCTGATTTGTTGAGCAGTAAAACTTCCTGCTTATGCAGCTGGCGAGGCAGTAATGCACAGAAACATTACATGGGAAGGCTGGAATGTGGGAAATCAGTGACTTTCACAATATGACATTGCCTAGCAAAAAGCTGCCTTTGAAACCCAGTGTTCACATTTCCAATTAGTTTGCCTCCAGCTCCCATGCAAGGAAAGTCCTCATGCTACCAGGAAGGGAAAAGAAAGGAGGAGGGAAGAGGAGCAAGCAGAGCTGGAGGAATGACTGTGAGTTATATTGCACGCTGTGAATTGGCTATAAATCCTGGCTTGCAGGAATTACTGAAATGGAGAAATAGTTATCTCCTAACTCTGAGATCCAATCTGCAAAGCCCCAGTGTCAGTGGGATGATTTATGTGGTACAAACTCATCAGGATTGAGCCCAACACAATGAAACAGATGCACACAGGAACTCGCTCTCAGTTTTACGTGGGGAGCAAACCCCCTGTCTCTGGCTGTGTTGTCTGGCCATGAGGCAGTGCCAGGAGAGGGGCTGAGGTCAGGCTCCAGGGGTGCCTGGTGCGCTGGGAAAGGCAGCAGGAGGATGCTGTTCTCCCTGACCTCTGTCGCTGATGAGCTCCAGAGGGAGCTGTGGCTCGCCTTTTCTCGCTCAGAGATGCGCTCGCAAGGAGCAGACAGCAGAGGGAAGGATAAATGTGTGTCCCGCGAATCCCTCTTCCTCTCCCCTGCTCTTCATTCCAACCTTTCCTAAGAAAACTCAGCTTTTATGGGATTTCATTTTTGAAGGTTGTTTGTAGAGCAGTCCTATGAAAATACACATAGTAAATAAAGGAAACCCACTGTGTTGTCTTTGCTTATAATTTTTGTAGGGATGCAGTAGATATCAGTCAGAACCCTGCTTTAAAGCCTCCTGAAAAGCACTGACATCCCAGGATTGTTAAATCTGTGTTTTTCAAAGGGGAATTCAAACCACTGCACAAACAGTTTTTCTCCAGCGCCCGAGCGTGTTTGTTGGATGCAAAGTTGATCCAGAAACATATTTTATTTTGAGGTGCTGCCAGCATTTGCGTCTTCCCTCTCAACAAGACTGATCACACTGGGAACAATCCTTCTCAAATGAGAATATGAGGCTGTAGATTGCTTATGCACAAACACACATTTCCCTGTCAGCTCTGCCACCCGTGCCCGGGTGTGGGTGTCTGCTCTGCATAATCACCAGGCACTTACTGCAGCTGGCAGCCACTCACACCTCCCTGATTTACACTTTTTGGGGGTTTGGAGTGATGTTTATTTAGATAAAAAATACAAACTTTCATGCTGAATGCCTTCCTTCACACACTCAGGAGGAAAAGGAGAACGAGCCTGAATAGAAAAGATGAGGTGCCACCACCGTGTCCTGCTCGTTTTTGGCTGTCATGCCGACAGTATTAGAAATTCCAAACTGTACAGAGATGAAAATACAATTCATAAGGCAGAAATTCCAAATTGTACAGGGATGAAACCAAAAATCATAAGGCAGAAATTCCAAACTGTACAGGGATAAAAATGAAAACCCTAAGCCGTGCTTCTATGTGTTTAAAATAAACCAATAGCCTGTTTGGGTTCAGTTCAAAAATAACCTCTTTGATGGGTTGTGTGGCTTTTAGTTTTTATTATCTCCTTCAATTGAGAACCTGAAGCTGCCAAAATTAAATAGAAGCTTTTTTTTTTTTTTTTTTTTCTCTGTCCCTGCAGGTGAGATATTAAGAAGGAAAGAGAAACGTCTAAAAGCAGTGGAAACAATATCAATGTATCAAACACTGACAACATTGAATTAACTGCCAATTTATCTGCCTTAGTATTAAGTTTACTCACTCTATCTTGATAGGTTTTATTAGTCAGGTAATAATCCACCCCAAATTTCTAAGATTATAGACTGAGTATATATAAGTACATAATAAAGCATTTTTGCTGTCAGAAGTGTTTGAAACTGTACTCGATGTGTAAAAGTACATGAAAACACAGCAATTTCATATTCAGAGTGCAAAGAACAATTAGAATAATGATAAAATCCTTCAAAAGGTTTTTTTGTTTTTTCTCAGAATTGTCACATTCATCACTGTGGCTAAGCCACCTGTACGTTTCTCAGGTGAGGTCACCTGGCAGCTACAGGGGACACCACTGAGCTGTGATTTGGGCCACAGGTTCACCTTTAGCAGCCTCTCTGACATTGTCCTGCTGATTTGGAAAAGGGAGATAATGCAGTGTTAAACTTCCAGTAAACTTCACAACTGATCACAGCTTTGCTGTCATGATATGTGCATTTTTTCCCCTCACACTTTGTGTGGATTTTACAACTCTGCAAGCTGAAATGTCCTGTGAAATTCAGGGCTCAGCTACCTTGCATGGAGTCCTTCAAACTTGACAGAAAAGATGTTTAAATCCAGAAAAAAACCTTCTGTAAAGCAGAAATTTACTGGTTTTTCCTGATTTCTTCTTGCCATACCCTTCCCAGGAAGGCCAGCAGAAGCCCTGCACAAAAATTCCCAGCTGGATTTCTGAGCACTCAGACATACAGCCCATGGGGCTGCCTCACCTCTGCACAGTCAGCTGCCCCAGGTGGCCTCAGGATTATCAAAATTAACCTGATTGATGTATAAATACTGATATGTTTACTGCTAGTGACACTGCAGAATGAGCAGCATGATACTCAGCTCTATTTGGAATTTCAAATGGATATTATGGTAGATTTTACAAGCAGTTTTTAATATAGTTTTTACATGTTTTATTTAAGAAAAAAAGTGAATTCTTCATGCTAGGGACTTATTCTCTACTTTTTCATTTGTCTGTGTATAGTTAGGAACATGTGCCTGTGTTCACACTTTAGCCTTTCAGTGTATGCCACGTATTCTATCTAGTCCTCCAATCTAGTCCATACCTGATGAAAAATGACATGAAATCATGCCTGAAAAGGGGGTGAGATGTGTTTATGGGACAGAGAGCAGCCCCCCACTGCTGGGAGCACTGGTTTTCTGCATTTTGTGGGGAGGGAAGTTGGCAAAGGTCAGCTGAGACTGATTTCTGCTGTGCCCTGTGGGCTTCTGCTCCGAGGGAGCTGCAAAATCTGGAACCTCTGACAGAGGAGGTTGTTCTAGAGAAGTTATTCTAGAGGTTATTGCTAGAGAAGTTATTCTATATAACAATAAGAAGACATACAGCTCTAAGAGAAACTGCTTGTTACGAAATCTTGATAATTAACTGCTTCTTTTGATGGATCTTTATACTTGTCCCATGTCCTCTTGATTTTAGGCAAGAAAAAAGAAACACTGCTCAACATTTTTCACCAATTAGCAGTCAATGGCCAGTAAGAATCAGCAAAAAGTAGTGTTTTCTTTCCACTTAATTATGTTGCTCTTCATTCATCACATTCACAGGCCCTTTATTTGAGTTGTTATAACACTAGACTAAATAAACCAGACTAAATAGCAGTTACTGAAGTAGAATGAAGGCTTGGATCACACAGAACAAAATTGTTTTCATCACCTCAAAAAAAAAAATTTTTGCAAAAGATTATAGCAAGACGGACAACAAAACCTCAGAAACTTCTGGAAAGTGGAGAGGAGCCTGCTGTGAGTTGGTGGAGTTTGGAGGAGCGCTTTGCTGGGCTGCAATCATCACCAGCACGCTTCCCTTTGATCTGCCTGGAGATGCGGCAGGGTGTTTAGAGCTGGAAACAGCACTTCTCTAATGTTCCCTAACCTCAAAAACAGGATGCCAAACATAAGGTTTTTTTTTCCTCCCTTTTTTCTCCCTCCAGCACATTCCTGCCAGAACAGACTATTCAGTCGTGCACTGTGCGCCTCGACCCTCTCTGCTGAAGGAGGGGAGAGCTGCAGCGTGGGGAATCAGAGGGCTTTTGTTGCTGCAGGGAATTTTTTACTGTTTTTTTTTTTTTTTCCTTTTTCCCCTCTGTGTGTGAGAGACATAAAATGCTCTGGAAATGTACAGATTCTTCCTGCCAAGAATGGTTGTTTTCACAGCTCCCCTCTTGCCAATTTCAAACTGATTAAGAAGTAATAAAGGAAAAAAAAAAAAAAAAGCTTTCGCATACATATCCTAAACCCCCTGGCTGACAGATATTGTTGAGCAATTGAGTCTGTAAAAGTGCCAAAATAACCTATTTCCCCAGAAGAATCGAAGAATCAAATATTAATGCTGATGGTAGTGTGAAAAAAGGGAGTTTTCAGTGACAAGAACAAATTCAAGGATAAAGGGCTGTTAACCAATTACCTTAATTAAGCTGGAACTATGACTTTCTAATATTTTTAAGGATCTTAGTCAGGTTCTTGGCCTTTGGCCCTGATTTTTTCCCCCAAAAAAGTCTTTCATGCAAAATAATTAATTAATCTCCAAATATGAATGTTCCTCATTTTGAATGCATGAAATATTTAGAGAGGATTCCAGCAAAATGTTCTCCTCCCTACTTTGACTTGACTTATTCTAATTAACAAGTTGGTTTTGGCTATATTATGGGCTCTGATGGAAATACAGGTGATCACAGCACAAATACAGGCTAAATGTTCTGTGGAACAGGCACAAAAGGGAGAAAAGGTGTTTAGGAGTCAGAGAACTGAAAGGGAAATGTGTGAGACTCACTTTTCTGGCACCTCCTTCCAGTGTAGCCCTGGGCACAGGAGCAGACATTGGTCCGGACACAGCGGCCACCATTCTTACAGGGGGGGATGCAAACAGCTGGGGAGAGGAAAGGAAATGTTCTGAGCACCCAGCTCACCTGGGGTCAGCCCTGTCACAGCACAGGCTCCTCATTTGGGTGCCTCTGTTGGGAGGGCAGCTCACAGAGGTGTTTTTTGGGAAGGTGTCTCCCCAAAGGGTGATTTGGGCTGTTGCCTGGGTGGAGACCCTGACTCTGTGTTGTTTGTGGCACAAACGTAGGACGTGATTCCCAGCACCTGAGGGTCTCTTAGATATTTAAGTGGTCAGAGTATTCCCAATGGTTTCAGATTTTGAAGTCTCTGTCACCTCCTCAAGGGCTTCTCCCCATGAAATACAGATCAGCGTTGGACATTTGCTAACTTGGCCTTGGTGCTGTTTCTCCTCCCTTTCTCAAAGACGCAGAAGGAAGGGCATTGTTGTCCTTCAGCATCCATCCATTATATCCTGCCATCAATTTCAGATCCCATGAATGTGGATATTTATTTTCAAATTTTAGCTCTGTCTAAACCACAACACTTGAGAGCAAAAATTTCAAATCACCTAGATGCTGAAAATCACCTTTTGTGTTCAAGAGCAAGACATCAAGTTACAGCCTATAATTTTCACTCTCCCCTTCACCCCCAACATCATTAAAAAAAAGTTTCCAGCAAGCTCTATTTGCAATTAGATTTTTCTGTGTGAATCATTCACTTGCAAAAATATACATCAGGACCACATGAATCTAGGAATATGGGAAACAAAAGAGAGTAAGAGCAAAGAACTTAAATGTTGAAGTAGTTTTGATAATAAGGGTGCGTTTATATTCCCAGATTCAGGAGTTACTAGATCCATATTAAAAAAGAGAATTCTTCAATCCATATTGAAAAAAAGAGCACAGGGGTGGTCCAGCTGCTTGGGCCCTAAGTTCCCTTCCTTGTATGAGATACTGGGTCATTAAAGGATTAATTAATTTGCCTTCTGCAGCAGAGAGTGAGTGAGAAGCCCAGGACACTGTCAGCCTCAGTTTAGAGCTGGGACAGGGATTCAAAATCAGCTCCTGCTCCATCAGAGCAATATTGGATCACATTTTTACTGATGTGATGAAGTCCTCCAGAAGTTTCCCACCCACAGCACTTTAGGGTGGTCAAGTAGGTGACATTGTGATCCCCATTTGAAGGTAAATTATCACCTGGCTCTGAAACCAGTACAGTGCACACCGCAGGGTACCAAAATGAACAAAGCACTGCCATGCTTTCTCATTTAATTGAATAGTTGCTAATTAATGATATCACTGTTTTAGAGTAATTACTTAGTTACTATTAATGGCATCACCAATAAGTTCTTACTTCTTCCCAATACCATCAGGAACAATAAAAAGTGGATTTATAGCAGACTATAACAACAAGGGAGTACAAGTAGATATGACAAGGAGAGTCTCTGGATATATTTCATGTGGGGGCAGGTAATGTTATGGGTATATTTATATTTAGAGCCTGGGCCCTTTATCAAGATGATAAATGAAATTTTCTTACCTCTCTGGCACTGTGGCCCATAGAAACCAGAAGGACAGGAGCACGTGTTTGGCCGTACACAGACTCCTCCATTCAGGCACACAGGGTTGCACACAGCTGGGTGGGAACACAAGATAACTTCGTGAATCTCTGATAATGCTGGACTTTTCAGAACAGGCACTATTTCACTGCTGCACTTGCCATTAAAGTGAATATTTCTAGTGAAAAGTTTAATGCAACCCTTGCAGATCAGTTGTGCAGCAGCACTTATTCATGGTCGACACAGTGGGAGCATTTCAGAGGTGTTTTAGCATAGCTTGGGAGATGAAATAGCCTATAATTTAATGTAATAATTTAATTTATTTCGGATGTATTCTTTTATTCGCACAGTTCATTTATTTCCATTCCAGTATTCTCACCAAGCATGATCCCAAGGCAGTAAATGTAGTCAAATAAAATACACCCTGGATAACCTGGAGATGAGATATTAATTGTTTGCTGCTTTGTCTGCGTTCAGCAGAGCATTGTGGCATTTCCATGGACTTGAATAGGTGTGCACCAAAAAATCTGTTTGTTCTGCCTCATTTAAATGCCAGTTCCCACAACACATTGGCTCATTCATCACCAACAAAGCCACTGGCTGAGCCCCCTTTGCCTCTTTATGTATCTGTTATTACTCTAGATGATACAACAGGCATTGGGAATTAAAAGCTGTCTTGCATATTTCTATGTGGCAAGTACCAGACTGTTAAAAACAAAACTATTAGAATTTCAAATTGATTTAGATGGGAACTCAGTATGTGAAGAATAAGGAATCTGATAAAGTTTTCATTGTAAAGCAGAGTGACACTTTAAACCAGCCTTTTCCTTTCTGTTCCCTTTGTCTTTCAGTATCTTACAGGATAGCCTATTGAAAATATAAATGCATTTAAGCTTAAATAAATTAGGGGTCACTAAAATGTTTCAGATGAACTAAAGAAGAAATAAAATGTCAATTTGGAAAGAGAAAAAAAAAGTGAAATTGTAGTCTAGATGAGGGGTTTTTCTGACAAAGGAACGGTAACTTAAGGAGTCAAAATGGATTTAATTCATTGCTTAAGAGGAATTTGGTTTAGCCATGTCATTGTCCTGGTTACTTCATAGGTGTCCATAATCCTGTCAGTCTGTCAGTGTTCATATTTCCAGGATGAAGTCCTCTTTATTTAAATTTTTTTTTAAATTTTATACCTGTATTCTTCCTGACATTCCTTTTATAACACTTGAGGTGGGAAACCCCAGCAGTGCCCACAAAATATTCTGTGCAGTGCACTCAAGACTGTGCCAGAGAGGGGAGTCTGGCAGCCTTTCACCAAAGCTGTCAGCAGACAAAAAAAATCCTGCTGCTGTTATTCTGGTCTGGAAGTTACTGCTACTGTTGCTTGTTGTCTGCCCTTCTCTTGGAACAACTCTGTTTAAAGCCACCCCAAAATAAAATTGCAGAACTCCTTGAGAAGAAAAAGCAGAGCTAGTGGGAACCAGAGCAGCAGTGACAATCCCAGTCATTTCCTGTGGATCACAGCTGGGCTAATTGATGTTCCCTCAGTAGGGCTGTCATTTTAACACTTACAGGAAGAGCAATCTCCAGGAGATGGAGGTTAAAATGACATCTCTCACCTTCCAGGAAAGGTAATGCAGGCTGAAGGTGTCTCAGCCATTTAATATTCACCGTGGCAGAGGCAGACTGCCTCTGGAGCCTTCAGGTCTGGCACTGATTCAGGGAGTTCTCATCTTTTAATATTTCACTATTTTGCATGCCTTGTCCCAGGTGAGTGCTGCAGTTTCTGTGCCTTTGGAGAAAATCCACCCCAGCTTTTAGGACTTTGATCCTGAGAGGGGGGCTCTGAGCTGTGTCTGTTTAAAACTTTGAGAAATAAGTCTCTAATTCCAGTCCACACCTTGTCATTTTGGGTGGAGGTGGCTTTTTGCTGAGCTGCCCCACTCGTGTGGATGCTTTCTGTAGGTGCTCTGTGAGTGAGAGATGCAGGCAGGAGGAGCAGTGTGAATTCTGGCAGCACAGCGTGATAAGATTCCGTGCTCCAGAATCACACAAGTTAAAAAGCTGCAAAAAGATTCTGTTTGTAAGTTCCCTGAGATTTAAGTAAGCATTTAAACTCAGGAATAACTTACATAAACATCTAAACTTATGAACAGTTATGTAAACTCAAGCTTCTCTGAAGTTTTGCCCTGTACTTGGTCTCCTCTTCTTAAGATTTCATTCTTACTTGGTCTCCTCTTTTTAGGCTTTAATTCTTTAAGCAGCAATTCCCAGTCTGGGCACCGAGCTGTGGGGAAGTGTCAGGGATTTTTTTGCACTTTTGGGCAGAGGATGAGGCCCTGCCAAGCACTCACCTGTGTCACAGGAGGGGCTGCTCCAGCCCTGCCTGCACTGGCACTCGTCTGGTGACACACACACCCCCCCGTTGTGACAGTGCCTGCTGCACACCGCTGCAAAACACACCAAAAACCAAAATATCTCATCACCAACACCACTGCACATCCTAAAGCTGCCCTATCACAGCCAATAACTGATAGTGTTAGTCCTGGAGATAAACTAAATGTTTGCTTTCTCCCTTTCCTTGATTTGCTTTCTCTATGAGAAAAGATTTTGAAAAATCTTTTGAAAATATTTTAAAAAATATAATTTTGAAAAATCAAAATATCTCATCACCAACACCTCAGCAGATCCTAAATCTGCCCTATTACAGCCAATAACTGATAGTATTAGTCCTGGAGATAAACTAAAGGTTTCCTTGATTTGCTTTCTCCCTTTCCTTGATTTGCTTTCTCTATGAGAAGCCACACAACTGAAATCCTTTGCTTTTTAAATATTCCAGCTACTCGGTTTCATAGATAAAATTATATTCCTCTCAAGGGCAGCCTGATATTTAAATAAGCAAGGAGGTCTGTAATGATGGAAGTGCATGTGTTTTGCTGATAGAGAAGGGT
Source organism: Melospiza melodia melodia (assembly GCF_035770615.1). Lineage (NCBI taxonomy): Eukaryota > Metazoa > Chordata > Aves > Passeriformes > Passerellidae > Melospiza > Melospiza melodia. Next base: position 5,413,657 of record NC_086201.1, on the reverse strand, counting down.
TTGAAGGCTGATTTTCAGATAAATTCTGCATTGAATCTCTTTTTAAACTTGTATTGCAGAGTAGCATTACTCTTAATAGGTATGGTTGCTCTTTTGTGTTCTCAAAATTAGCATTACTGCGTTCACTCACAATCTTAAATTTCCTAAATATTACTATAAATAACATGCACTTTTTTTCTTCCTTTTTTGTTTGTTTTTCCAGAAGCAATTTTACGTAGAAAATGTTGATTTAGATGTGCATATTTTTACATAATACAGCAATGCTTCTGGTAAATATATGCTCTGCAATAGCTACTGTATTACTTGAATCCTTTGTATTCAAGAAACATTTTAAGGGAAAATATAGGGGGAAAAAAGAAAAGAAGGTTTTTTGGTGGTTATCTTTTTTTTTTTTTTTTTCTCTTGTAATTTTCTGCTAATTGAAACATGTGATGAGGAAAGCCTGAGTGAGTTCATACATGCCTGTTTCACACCGAGGCCCTACGAATCCATAAGCACAAGAACAGGTGTTGTGAGGCAGGCAAGTTCCTCCATGCTCACACGGGGGCTCACACTGAGCTGCAAGAGGGAAAAAAACACAGTTCAAACATGAAATTCTCCGTGGCTGTGAGCACCTCACAGGTTACTCCTTTCCCCACCCCATTTTATTAATCCAGTGAGCCATTTGACTGAGGAAAACACTGCAGGACAGCAGCAGCTACCCCATTAGCGGCACAGCACTAATGAGCAGCTGTATGGAGTCTGCAAGGGAATGGTTTCAACATAATCATGTTCAATTTCTGAGCAGGCACGTTTTTAAGGACATGTTTTGAAGGCTAGTGATGGATGAAGCACAAAGCAGTCACAACTCAAGACCTTGCCCATCCCTCTCTAGAAATTTGCCTTGTGGATGGTCAGTAAGCCTTAACAGGTGTCAGAACTCACAATAAGGCAGAGATTGTTTCTTCCTCATAGAAAAGACTTGTGAGTGGATTTGTCAGCAAAATGGCAAACATTTAAGCAAAAAAAGTTAATATTTAAGGAACAGCATGAGCTCTGCAGACAAAGCAGCAAGTTAGGTAAAGATTTCTTGACTTACTGTAATTCTGTGAAATGAAGAGGATGAGTGTGGAAAGGATGAGTGTGAAAAGCCTGAAACAGGCTATTTGCTGAAGGCATGCTTGTTTTTCAAATGTTGATAATTTTGAATCTAAAAACTTTATTGTACAGGGAGCCTGGAGATTTTGGACCCTTAAATCTAAGATCTAAGGCAGGTACCTGAGAATTCTTTTGTAACCCTCTAATAAGAGGTAATTGCATATGGCAAACTCAAAAGAGGAGGAGGAAGATCACAGAAGGGACAGAATGACCAGTGAAGGGACAAAATCATCACAGAAGGGACAGGATGATTACTAAGACTCAAAGGAGAAACTCTGTGGCAGAAGCAGAGCAAGAAATGTGTTCCAGAGGCACCTCATGCTATTGGAAAAAGAAAAAAAGGGCACCTCACATAACAGAATGAAAAATGTCTTCCCTTGTGTGTGGGAAGTGAATACAGTGAAAAATGTTGTACTTTGGCTCACTTCACTGGCAGAGTTTTGTCTTTTATGAAGGATATGAGGCTAAGCAAGGTTATTCCAAGGAAAAAGCAAAATGAAGCTAACGAGACCTGAAACAAAGCATCTTTCATTTTAAGTATTGTTACGAGGGAAGAGAACCTTAATGCACCACATTTTGTTCCTAAAGCTGGAAAATGGGCTATGGAAATGGAAAGCTAAATGAAGGACTAATTCTTGGGGAGCCACATAATTTAAATGCAGTTATTGTGTTAAAGACCTCATCACCCCTTGTGATTGTCACCAGGCCATGGAATATGAACTTTGCCATCCAAAAAAAATAATGAAAGCCCTCACACATTTTCTAATTGTATTAAAAAAGACAAACTCCAAGAAGGTGCTGTTTAATAAGCCACTTTGACACCAATAGCATTGAAGAAATGTATTTGGTATTTAATGATGAAATTTTCAATGCTGCGTTATGTAACTTTAGGATTTGACCTTCCTGAAAATAGGAGACTTACAAGTGTATTTTAGATCCATACTGTATATGCTGAGAATGTCATTAAGCTAAATTTAGTTTTGATTAGATAAGGTTGAGACATTTGCAAATCAACATGAGCTTAGCTGAAATTCCAAGTATATATCTGTGGGGGGAAAAAAATAAAAAGAGAAGGGATAAACCCAAATCATCTTTGTCTGGACAACTAAACAGATTTAGATAAGGTGTTAGGAAGAAATTATCAGCTGTGAAGATGACAAGGCATTGGCACAGGTTGCCCAGAGAAACTGTGGCTGCTCCATCCTTGGAAGTGTCCAAAAACCAGCTCGGATGGGGCTTGGAGCAACCTGGGATTGTGATTTCTTTGTCCCCCTTTGTAAAGGGGGGTACAAAACCTGGGGAAAAAAAATATACCACTCTTTGAAAAGTACATGAAATGTGATTGCCTTTCCTGCAGGATGATGGTTGCATAAAGGCTCCAGGTGCCTCCGAGCTGTGCCAAGCACGGTGACATTCAAGCGTTTTACGCTTTATTTCAGCCTGGTTTGTGCAGAACTTAGAGCAAGTGTGTCCGTGTGAATAGAGCACTTCCCATCTGGCCTTTGCACATCCTGAGATGCATCTGAACTGTCAGAAAGGAACATGGTATTTTGGATATTAAAACATTTAGCTCTTACGGTGACATTTAATGGTATAATGTTTAAAACTCTTCTATTACTGGTGAAAAGCAAGAGATAAAAACTGAACACTGGCTCCTCTGTGAGAGTAAGAGTAATATTCACTTAAAAGACATTTCCCACTGTAATAGAAATATACTGCTTATGTCAAATTATTTTCCCAAACTTCTATCTTTCATCTTCTGAAATGAATACTTTTTTTCCACGAGCATTTGCTAAATTGTAGGAAGGTATTGCAGGGTTTTTATACTAAGCAGTTTTGGATAGGGAAAAATAGCAGCAAAGAGGAAAACATTGCTGCAAATGGTCAATCTTGCTGTCAAGTGTACGTATGTTTATGTTTACAATTTAAAATCTGGAGGTGAAAATGGAGAAGTGCATTATTGTTTCCTTTGAAAAGGCTTTTTGGGAAATATCCCCAAAATTCTATTTTCCATTAAAATGAGATCATACAGTTTTTATAAGTTTCTCTGCAATAACTTCAGGGGCACTCAGGAATACCAGATGCTGTGTTTTTTTCCCTCATTTTCCATAGCCTAATCAGCAAATGTCTTCCAGGATGGAGTTATTGCTTGGCATCTCCACAGTGAGTAACTCCCTGTGCCATCCCCACGTGAGGCCCTGGGTTTGTGCAAATACAGCCAAGCTTGGAGCTGTGAGAGCTTTGCCTGCTCAGAAATTTGCACCAAAGTCAGATCAGGACAGACTTCGCTGAAGTCTACCTTGTTTCATTGTACATTATTTATTTCTTTTCAAAGATACATTAACCTAACTTCCTAAATGTGCAGATGAAGTTTTAATGTGTTCAGCACAAGGGCAGGGTGAAAAAAGGGAAAGGAAAGTTCCTCAGCTGTTGTTTTTTCTTTTGGAAAGCTGTGGAGTGAAGCGTTTCTTTTGCATGTGAGATGCACAGATAAATGAAATGAAGCATAGGATTAAAGCATGTGTTACTGCAATTAAATTAACTCATTGCATATTTAAATAGTCCATCAGTCTGGAGCCCAGTTGTGAGGGGAATGTCCATCACAGCAACTGGAATATTAACAAGAGAAACTTGACTGAATAAATTGGGAATACCAATGCAGGCACCAGTGCTGGCTAGGTTGTACCAGTGCATTTTGCTTTGTGAAATGTCAGCTGAGTGCTCCTCTGCAGCCAAAAAATCCCAAATAAAGCGGTAGGAAAGGAACAGAGATTCAGAAAGCAGATTCAGGAAGGAGCAGAGCACAGAATGCCAGACTTCTTTATGGCCTGTACCAATGGTAAACTCCATCTTAAATACCATGGGCAGGGCTGAGCTCTCAGCTCAGAAAAGCTACAGTGAAGGTGGAAAAGATGCAGAAAAAGATGGAAGGATAAATTAAAAAAAGTTATAGAAGAGCCTTTGTACAGTGAATAACTGAATAATGAGGTCTTTCAGAAAAATATGACTTTAGGATAGAAAACTGTGAAATCAGACTTGACCTAAAAAGGGTGAACAGGATAAAGTTCCAAGGCATCACCTTGGTGTTTTGGAGCATGTGATCCATAATTTCTGAGAAGATATTCCAGACAGTATCCCTATATCTTTCCCACATATTGCCAGACAAATGCAGTTGGCAGCTGTTGGAGAAAGGGAAAGGACTTCTGGTTTGATGGTAGAGCTTTTTGGGTGTAAAATGTCAAAACAATTAATGTGAGCTACCCAAATTTTTTCTCATTTTGTGCGGCTGTGCATGGTGAAGTCATAATGCTTTCCCAAGTACTCCATCTCATAATAACTACTCCTGTTATCAAAATTATGAAAAGTGGTTTTGTAATGTCAAGGCAATGCTGTGTTTTTAACTCCTGAGCAGAAAACATCACTCCCACTGTTCTAGACTTCCCATTGTTCTAGACTTCCCCTGCTCCTTGAAAATGCTGTACAAAGCCAATTAAATAATTCAGATTTTTGCTGACTTCACCCTCTTAAGAATATTTTTCTAAAGTATTCTAACTTTATCTTTGACAGGAATGCTGAGGCTCTTTTGTGACTACTGAAATACCAGAAGGATATCACTCCTTAATGGTCAACCTAATCCAAAATGGTTTTAAATAATTGTCTGTACTCTATGAAATGGGGGCTGACTTTTTAATTGTATAGTTTAAGTGATCAGAAAATCCCTATCAAAGGAGCTTGGAGTCAGGGAAACAAAAGAAGAAAGGATGACAAGAAATTTGGTTTAAATCCTTACGTTTCATCAGTTTTCAGGTCTAGGTCTCTCAGAAAGAAGCCCAGCAATGATACCCAGAGCAGAATTTTTCATTCAGATCAATTCTGTTACGAAATGGAAAGGCAGTGTTCCACCTTGGGGCACCTTAAGGAGCTCCAACAGCTGCTCTCAGGCAGTGCCACATGCACAGACCCTGGGGAGTGGGCTGAGCCCAGGGAAATGGCAGCATTTTCCCCTTTTCCTTGCCCAGTGGATGCAGCATCTTTGCAAGTGATGGCCTGTGCACCTTGGCAGAGCGGGGAGCAGGGGCAGGATGGCAAGGAGCTGCTCTAGGGGGGCTGACAACACAAAAAAATATATCAGACTGTTAGCCCCAAGTGTTACACATCACTGCAGCACGTGTGCCACAGACAAAATGTCAGAAATGCTTTGATATCTGATACCAATCCTGTCTGGGCTCCTTCTGCATCATTACAGTGCTAGCTTTTTATTCAACTGGCACATGGAGCTGAAATGTGTAAAGATCTCTTTGTGCTCTGCTGCTCCTGCAGTGCTCCTGGGCAGGTGATTTGTGCTGTCCCAAAACCTGATAGAAGGAGACTGTACCAATGCATTGGTTTTTACTGCAGATATCCTTGGAAACAGCACTCAGAGTGAAAATTAGGTATTTAGCAAAACCTCCCTCATCACCCGAGGGATGCTTGGCTGAGCTCACTCCAGAAATGCCAGAGAGCATCTTCTGCTGGAGAAAATGTGGGAGAATCCAGTGGACTACAGCAGGCCTCTCCTCCCCTACTTATTTTTTATTTTTGACTGTCTCCAAAACACTGCTCTGAAATGAAGATTTTAAAGCCCTGTTGCGCTGTGAAGTCTGAATATTAGGCTACTACAAAAAGGTCCTATTTCCTTTGTGCAGGAAGGGAAAGAGCTGCAGAGCCTTGAGGCACTGTTTCATCTCCCCTCACCTGCAGAGGACAAGGCTGCTGATAGAAGGAAAATAATCTGTAATTCTTTATAATAATAATATTCTTTATAATAATAATATTACACCAAAGCAGGAGGAGCAAAAGCAGGGCTCTGCTTCTGACAGGCAACACAGTTGTCAGCAGTGGTGGAGTGATCCAAATGGAAATTGCTGAAATAGTCTGAAAATGTCTCAGTTTGGATATCTGAATATGAGCCAAACACACTGACATTCAGCTGTGTTTGTCCAAGAGAAGGTAGGAGGTTACACCTGATGGTCCCCAGGGCTCTCTTCCATCCTGTGGTCCTGAGATTGTGTCACCCCCAGTGCAGGGTGACAGAACAGAGGGAGAGGATTTCCAACTGAGCTGTGACAGGCAGGCTGAGGGGCTTGTCCAGAGGGATAATTATATTAAAGATATAAAATTTTATGTATAAAAATATAAAATATCTTTATCTATTAAATATATTAAATGTATATAATGTGTACATTATATAAATGTGTATATACATAATATATATGTATATATATATTTTATAAATGGTATAAATATGTATATATATATAGCATTTTATATTAAAGATATAAAATATGTTATTAAATACTCTAGGAAAGAAATTAGTTTTCAGAATGCTGCTTATGTTTATTTCCTATGAGTCCTCCAAGCCTGGTTTTGAATCTGCACATTTGGAAAGAAATAAATTGTATTCTATCACAGCATACATACCACTTGGTGAAGTACTTCTTATTTTAGATTATTTTCAGAGATTCTTATTAAACAAAGGTCACATCCCCTCAAGACCCAAAGGCATTAAAACTTGCTACCAGCAGGCTGGCTCTTTTATCTTGTTGAATTTTGATATGAAATAAGATGGTGACAACTATCAATAGTGTCCGAGTCTCTTGACATTTTGCTGGCTTACCAAGGATGTTGTGTTGAAGCCTGGAGACTTTGCAAATGTTGCTCCCATCCAAGCTTTGATTTTTTTGCCCAGTATTTGTGCCTCCTGTTCCCAGAGGGCACTGCTGTCTCGAGGGGAGTTGGTGAGGTGTGGGCACCCCAAGGTGCTGATAGCTGAGGCTGTGACAGGCCTTAATCCAAGAAATTTCCCTCGTTTTTCAGCCTCGTTTGTCATGATGGATCACCCTTATCTGACATGGGAAGGGACACCCACGGCTGGAGGTACAATGGGTGCTGTTCACAGCCCTGGCTCTGCGCCAGGGTGCAGGTGTGCAGGGGGCTCAGGATGGGGAAGAGAAGGGGAGGGACAGGATAATTATTGAGTCAGGTGGCATGGACACTGACAAGAGACAAAAAAGGATATTTGTGCATGGTGTCATCGAGCCCCAAGATGCAGAATGATGTTGGTAATAAAGTATTTCATCCTAAGGACTCTCCAGGGAGATTTTCAGTAATAGCAGTAACTGAAGGAAACATCTCACAAGCAAAAGGCAGAGAGAGATTTACATTTTAAGGTAGATTTATGTTTTAAGTAGTAATCTGATGGGTCTGCTAAACACGCAGCAGCCTTATGTCCAGACTGTAAATATTCATATGGACATGGGATGGGATTTTGAGGACAGGCCTTCCTGTGGCCAGACTTGCTTTGAGATTCCCAGTATCAGAACCTGTTTGGTGCTTTTCCATCTCTAGGTATAAACCAGAAGTTAAAGACAAACTCCTTTGTGCCAAGTAACTCTAAATCCTTTAGGAGGGGCGTTTCAGAAATGTGCAAATAGGCAAAAAGATGAAGTGCTCAACATTACAAAAACCTTTTTTTGGTACATTTTGTACTATATCTCCAATAGTGCTCTGTTGTAGTTGCAGCAGTGCTGGGGGCTTCACTCCCCCACAAAACCTGGCTTACAGCAAGGTCCTTCCCTTACATCATGGCTGAGATGCCCCTGCTCTGTGCATGAGGAATGAGACACCAGAAAAGAAAGAGGGGAATGAATGTTACAAACACTTTTGCTTTGTGTGGTGGAAGGCCAGTTAAGATATCAACTTATCAGAGGGATGCCAGCAAAAGGTGTGATTAATGATAGCAAAGCCAGGGGATTCATTGCTTCAACAAAGTACATAATCCTATGGGTTTATGGAGGGATTGTCAGGTGCCTAATAAATAACTCAATATACTGTGAAAACCCTTCTGGTGCTATACATTTCAGATGACAAGTTCAGTTTCACATTTGAGATATTAGATAGATATTTACAGGTAATTTTTAAGATATTAGAAAAATTAGTTTTTCCTAGAATGTGTTGTATGGAGAAGTAGAATCAATTTTTCTCTTTCTCACAGAAACTTTATATGGTTTTGAATGCCATGACTTTAGTAGAATGAATCTGGCATTAAGCAAGATCACAATCTGTCCCTGGTTTTAATAGATTAGATGATATCAAATAAACAGATCATTTTTGTAAGCAGAAAGAGCTGTTTCAAAGGTATAGGTTTTATTTATTATTTTGAGATATAATTGGTTTTGAAAACAGAATGGCCCCAAAAATCTCCAAATTTATAATAAAAAATAATTTTTGCTTTGGAGAATTATTAGACCTGGAGTTGTTAGAGCATTTAAAAGAGAATTTTCTCCCTTACCTTCACATGTAATTCCATCACCACTGTATCCAGGGGGACAAGGACCACACTGAAGCTCTCCATCCTCAGCCGGCTGGCACTGCACACCCGTGAAACAGGGCAGCTCGGCACACACCACCCCAGTGCTGCCTTTGGGCAGCCCCACAGCCCCCCTTGCTCTGCTGAAGCCCCTCCTGGCTGCTGAGGGGTGTGCTGGGAGCCTTGCTGCAGGAGCAGAGCCTGCACCCCGGGATGGAGCAGCCGGGGAGGGGCCCAGCCATTGGGGAGGCACAGGGCGACGCGCGGCCACGGGAGATGCTCTGGGCTGCTCTCTTGGGAAAGCCTGGGGTGCTTTGCTCCTCAGCACTGAGACTCCACTGGGCCGTTTCCTGGGGGGATAACCATGCCTGGAACGGGCCTGTGAGCCTGCAGGGAATGAGCCTGGATTGGTGCTGGGATGAGGAGGAACAGTCCGTGCTGTCGTTTCTTTGTGCGGCTGAAAATGGACAGGGGGGTGGGAGGTCACACCGACAGCTGGGGCCCTGGGCTCTGGCTCCTCATGCAGAAGGGGTGTGAGATCACTTCTTTTCTCAAGGAAAGGTTGTTTCTCAGGTGCTGTGAACTCCATATCAGGCTGTTTTTCTGGTGATGTCTGAGCTTGGGAAGTCTCCCTTTCCATTGTAAGGGATGGAGTGTGAACGGCTGAGGGGTTTCTTTCCAAAAGGAATGTAATATCTTGTCTTGGGATTTGGGGTTGGGAAAGAAGAGAAAATGCATTTCTTGGTGTCTTAGATACATCTTGGTGAGAGTCTCCAACATCTTCATTATTTCTTCCAGGAGAGTCCATGTGGGTTTGGAAAGATCTTGAAACTAGGGCAGAAGGAAGATATATATTAGCTAAATTTGCTGGTCTAGAGTTGAAAGGGACCGTAGTGAACTCTTGAGTTTGGAACAAACAACAGAACATCAATTCTAGAAGTAAAATAGTTAATTATCAGATATTACAGGAAGGTTTATGCCCACTGATTTAGCAATTATGTGGGGCTGTCTGCTATAGGCGACACCAGCACAGATGCACAGGGAACTGCAATGATGACACTCGAAGGGTGGCATTCATGAACCCGATGAAATATATTTTTGGTAGCAAGTCTCAGGGAAGGTCAGGCATTATTTGAGTAGCAGCACTGGGCTGATAGGCAGGGGTTAAATTGCAGCTAAGCAAAATCTTGCAGTGCTGCTTTACTAATTTTGGCTTGCACTAGTCCGTGAGGTTTTGGTACTGTGCACCTTCTTTGTGGTGAATCTTCCAGTTCTTGACCTCCTGAGCCAGGATTTGCTTCTTATTACCTGCCTGTGCTGGGAAATGCTCTGAGGGCATAACTCAGAGTCTGCATTCCAGCTCTTAGAGTCAAGGAGACAGAACACCACAGCTTGGCACAGATGGATTCTGGATGTGGAGAAACACACATTGTCAACATGGCCCTCGCCAAGAGCGTGCCCTGGAGAGGCTCCAGTGCCATCACACCAGTGGGTGACTCTGGAACGCTTCTGCAGCCCTTCTGATGGCAAAGGGAAGTTTTAGGGGAGCTTTTAAAGGAGACAAATGGAAGAGCTTTTTCGGTGCTGTGCACGGCTCCCTGCAGACGTCGGGGGCGGCGCGCGAGGTTTGTTACTGTCCCCCACTTGTCCCAGAGCCAGCCACCTTTTCAGCTGTGTGAGGAGGGATGATAGATGGGCAGAGGGGACTCTGTGAAGGGCCTTGAAAGTGGAGACGAGGAGCTTGAATCAATACTTTCAGGAAGATTAATGGCCATCTGCTGACGCTAATGAATGGAAGAGGCTATTTTTAACCGGTTCTGGCACGCTCACTCTGTAGGATATGGAATATATTGGATCCTGAACAACAACCCTCGCTTGGTTCTGGGGTTAACCCCATGCAGGATGCACCTCTTTCTTTAAATATAAATATTAATCACTTTCTAAAATCTCCCATTGATGGAGATCTTAACCATATTTAGCAAGGAATGCTTGGCAAGGGTCAGATGAAAGTTAGGGCATTGACTGGACCAAAACAAATCTTGGCAGACAAAGCAGTGTTTATTTGGCTGATAAGGAGTGTCATTCTGCTGGCAGCTGATGAGTTTCTATTGCCCTGAAGCACAATGTTTTGGAGATTTACAATGGTGCTGGATCGAGCTGTGGCCATCAGCAGGTAAATATGTGTATTTAGTGGAGCAGAAGGCAAATACATGGATTTCAGTATCCCAAGTAAGGCTGGTGAATGATGAGGGACACACAGTGGGAGAACAAAGATGATGAAGCAGGAGGACATCAGCAAAAAGAGCATGTGAAGATAGGAGAAGTCAAAGGATTTTTAAAAATGAATGAATGAGAGAAAGATGAAAGAAGTATCTCCCCAGAAAATTATCGGTAATAGATGATCATTATAGCCCTTAGAAAATTTAATTCAGGGACAAGAAATCAACAGGAATGACAGGGAAGGGCTGAATGACCTCTCTGACAAATTTCCAAAATGAGCCCTGATTATAGCTTTGAGCTCCTTCCACTGTGTCATAATTAAATGGGTTTTCCTCCCAATTAAATTTGAGTAACTAGTAAGGGGATCAGACTGACTACCTGAGAAAGAGAAATCTTTTATTTCTTTAGCAGATAATAGAGGTGAGATCCCCATCCTTCAAATAAACTTCCTCTTTCCCTGTATGGGGGAGCATATTTTTGGAGTATTTCTGTGATAAGGTAATTTTTACATCTCAAATGCTACCACTGAAGAGTAGTGACACACTTTTGTTGGTCATTCATTATGATATATACTGATAAAGGTCCCTCAGCCACTCTTTAGAGGTGACTAAACTTTGTAGGGTATTGGTGTCATTCAAGGGTGTTGACCTGAGTGCCCTCTCAGCTTTCATTGCTTCAGATTTTTGCTTGCATTGACAGTGTGCAATTTAGTTCAGGTAAGAACATGATAGATTTTTCCCTGAAATACCTGAAAATTTCTTTCTGCAGCCCTCCAAGAATCTAAATAAGCTTAAACAAAGAAAGCAAACCAAAAGAATGCAGACTCAGTTGTCTGTAGTCAGCAGCTTTCTCAAATTCTGCATTACTTCAATTTATTTTCCTTGCTGTTGATCAATATCTTCCAATGTGTAGCCCATTATCAATGCAAACTGTGAGTGTGTGAATCTGGTTTTCCCTGCTATGCCAGCCTGTGATTGCATATTGGACTGGGTGAAATCACCACAAAAACCCCACAAGGTGAAGTGCTCAAGGTTGTATGGTGGAACAAACTCACATTTTTCACTCCATGTCAGTATTTCTGCCCAAGCTAATGGGGAATTGGGCAGCAGTGGAATAACTGAGTTTATTTTTTACGGAAGTAGATAAGGGACAGAGATGCTGCTGCTCTGCTCCAGCTGGGCATGGCAGCACCTCTGCTCTTATTGATGCTCTGTGAGCAGAGACCATTCCTGTATGGATCAGGTCCCAAAAAGACAGATCCCTCTGCTGTCCCCCCTCTGGGGAGCATTGGAGCAAGGGTGACAGAGAGCAAATTTCTGAGACACAGGTTTAACCTCCCTCATCCAGCTGGACACCAGGACACTTTCCATCCAGGGGTCCCCCAGCCTGTGACCCTCCAGCCTCTGGTTCTCCCAGGGTTTCCCACTGGGATTTCCCAAATCAGAGCAGTCTCAGCCAGCCCCTGGTTCTCCAGTGCCATCATGGTGTTGCTAAGGCACAGCAAATCTGTAGGATCCACATCATTCCCAAGGGAATAAAAATAACCACTGAGACTGGTGAAAACAGCCATTCGCAGAGAAGGCTCTTAAACCCAGGGTGAGACACCAGCATTCTGAAACAGAAAAGAAATCCAATATATTTTTTCTATTCTGAGTTTATGGTTTGTTTGGTTGGAGCTTTAGAGGGTTCTTTTTGTTTTGTTGTTTTTTTTCCCCCCCCCCACATTTACAGTGTTTCAAAAAAAGACCAGATCCAGACTGGAATTAAGAGAAGTCATGTCCCCTTCTGACGCCACCTATTTCTGCTGCCACTGAAGCAGCACACATTCACATTTCTCAGCCTGCCTAGAGCAGGGTGCACCAGGCTGGTTTCCATATTCCTTGGTGCTCTTCCCCCACATCTCTGCTGGTTTTTAGACTTACAAACCTTCACACTGCTCTTCCCAAGCCATGTGCCTTGGAGCCCCATCCTGACCAAAACTGGCAGCTGACACTTCAAACACTTGTCTAAGCTGTCTGCAGATATAAGTATTTATCACCTTTCCATTGCCATGCTTCTCTTTGTAGCTGTTAGAGTTAGAAACTTCCCTTTTGGGTTTTAAATATGAGTGTAATTTTATATTTATGTAATGATTTGAGCATCACCATGTAATCTCAAGTGGTTCTCTCCCTTTTAATTTAATAAAATACCCCAAACCAATCTGATCTTCAGGTGGAGACTGGCTCCTTCTCCTTAAACTCCTCTGGATGTGGCCACCTCTGCCTGTGACTTCAAAGGATTATGGGCACCTTTAATTCTGCTTGAGTTACAGCTCCTTCAGAATTCTGTGAGCACTTTAAGGATTCATTATTAACACAATTCAATAAATTTACAATTTGTGTAGTTTTAGAGCTATTAACATTTAGTAGTACCTGCTGTCCAGCCCATTTCTCATTCAGAAGAATGTTGGCAGAGAAATGCTCTTTTGACATATTACACTGTGTGGGTCATCATTTAAAATTTGAGACATCTACCAGCACATAAATCTTATTTAAAATGTCAAGAGAGAGCAGAAAAATTACACTGGTCTAAGAAGTCTTGTTACTAGAGTGCTAAGGATATTCCCATTTCCCTCTGTATGTTTCCATGTTAATATTTGCTTCTGTATTTACTGAGTGAGAAAAGGGAAACAAGAGCAGCTGGCAATAGGATGCTCCAGGGAAATTCAGTTTTTTCATCAACTCTTAGTTTCCTATTTTATATTATTATGCTCTGGCATTACTTTCTTTTGTACTTAGAGTGTGTTTAATTCCTACATCTCTTGTTTCGCCATCCAGTCATACCCTAATGTCTTCCCTCTCCTAAATACAACATAAATAAATATATATAACATAGTTTTGATTCTCCTTTCCTTCCTCTTAAGCATCCAGAAGCTCCCCACATTAGATGCTGGCTGGAATTCCCAGTCCCCATATCCCTTCTCCAACAATCCCAGAATAAATTCCTCACCAGCTTAGTGAAATAGAGCTTCGACCTCCCAAGTTTTACACAGAGTTACTTCCAGGATTTTTTTTTGGTAGCAAAAAAAGCATTTCAAAGGCTCATTGTGATTGGGATATGAGTGTAAATTTAGATAGGAGCTTAATTTTTGACCTAATAATCCTTTACATATTTTTTAATGTAAAAAATTGGAAAGTCAAATGTGGTGTGCCTCGCATCCACACAGCTCAGCACAGAGCAGAGCAGTCACACAACTGTCTCTCCATCTCTGCAGGAGTATTCAGTCCTTGTGCTCTCAAAACACCTCTTCTGTGATGGGCAAATTTACTCACTTGATGCTTTAATGATGAAATTAAAAGGTGAACATCTAGTTCACTATCCCTGAGCTCTTTCAGCCTGGTAGAAAATGAGATTGTGTCGCTGATGTTGCTGTCTGGTGAGCAATTTTCTTCCTCTTCACCTACCAAAATCATGAGCAGCAGGGAATGGTTTGTGAACTCTGCATCACTCTGATTATAACAACTCCTCTGCTCTCTGTTTGCCAACGTGGCTGCAGCTGCACATACAAAATTCCCTAACACCACTCAGAATTTGCAAGGCAAATTTGTCTTGTGCCAATGAAATACAGACTCATTCTGTTTTAACACAACGCTTGTGGGGAGGAGAAAACCTGGGATCTTCAGTCAGCTCACCCACTAAACCTTGTTTATGAGACTTTCTGTGTTCAGAGTAAATGATTCCCACAGATGGAAGGGAGTCTAAATTCTGCTATCAAGGAGAGTCTAGACTTCTTCTAGTTCTAGGATCCTTTTCCAGTTCTGGGGTGTTGAAAACCTATGTGAGTATCCAAGAAAATATTACCTGAGTGTGAGGTAGTGAGTTTGCTTATGTCACATTAAAGGTCATTTATAATTTTTGCATCACTGTGCAGTTCATTTGCTTCAAGGTTTTCAGAGCAATATAATTGACATCTCAATTCATTAACTGCTGTCTTTAAAGAAAACGGGGATTCTGAGATGGCTGGCCAGGAAAGAACCAGTTCATGAAGATATAAATGATAATATTGACTTCTTGACAAAGTTTTCAGTTTGATCTAAAATGTGTCACGGAATACATAAAGATTATCCCTTTCATACTGAACAAATGCAAAAAACAAATGCAATTATTAGAAAGATTTTGCTAAGGTATAACTCTTTTTTAATTGGGAATATTTTTTCTATTTGTAAAACTCTTTCAAAAGAAAACACTGTGATTTAGATGTTAAGAAACAAAAAACCTTTCATGATGTTTAAGAGATTGTGGAGATTAATTAAAGAGTAATTATGAAGATTACATGACAGAAAAAACTAAGAAGAACAAAGAGTTGGGGCACTAATAGTGCCTTAGTTTATAGTCATTTAAGCCAGATTTCTCATAGATTTAAGTGATCAGCTCTTTTTTTGGCTTCCTGAGTAGATAAGAGTACTATTAGGCCATGAGTTGGAGTCCTAGTCTCATACTCCAGTCTGAAACTGATAGAACAGCTTTAAATATGAAATTTATCCTAGTACATTACATTTCCTCCTCTTATGTGGATCTGCTTTCCAAGTAAGATTCTTGGGACTAGACATCATATACAGGCAAGGAGCAGGAAGGTGATTAACACAATGAGAGAAAAATGGGTCTTAGAGGAAAATAATGTACTTTAAGCTCTTTTTTTTCAGACTCTGTTGGGGTGGGTTTCTTTACTTCTTTTGTGATTTTTTTCTGTATGTTTTCAATACAAATTTTACCATCCGGGTCACCAGAGACAGCATTTTTAAAATGGTGTAAGAATTACTGATTGCAAAGATATGAACACACTCCCCACACAAGGATTTTTTTCCCCCTTCTCTACCAACAATTTTCTTTATCAGTACCTTTTTTATTTTTTGGATTGCCTATGGAGGTTTATAAACCTGCTGTGTTGTTACAAGCAATGTTTTCTCAAACACCTCGTCTACCTTCCAGTTTATTTCAAGGTTTAATTGAAAACTCCCCTTGTGTGAGCTGGAAAAAGCTCAGGATGTTTGAAGCGCTCTCACCCTGGCACAGGAGCCGTGCTCCCCTCTCTGCTTTGTTGCCAGATCTCCTCCCGTGCCCTTTGAATCCCTTGGGTCCAACCCCTTCTCTGCTGCTACTGCTGCTGCTTTCACACGCGCTCTTCCCGTGCTTTCCCCTCAATTCCCAGCCAAGAAAACAGGAAGGGAAGGACAAGTGTGGTTGTGTGGATCACACACCCTGGATCTCCCACTTAACCCCCCTGCAGCTGATTTATCACCTTTCCTTTCACTCTTCCCTGTCCATCCCTCAGGTGTGAACTTTTACCCCTCCTCTTTTGTGCTCTGCCTCCTCCAATTATTGGAGCCTGAAGCTGCATTATTTCAGCAGCTACAAAGGTGGTGCTAAGATTGAGTTCACGGAACAAAATTATATTTTCTATTCAAGAATTGACAGTATGTTTTACTTCTCAGAAGTGAGATGGATGGAAAAATTAATAGAAACTGTGTTCTTATCTGATGATGCCTCGTGGGTCTTCAGGCTCTCTCATGGCATGAACAGGTTGATAGATATATACAAAATAGGCTAAATTAAGGCAGATCATTTCTGAAGCATCCCTGTCTAATACTCTGAAATATCTATGTAGAATCCTTTAGAAGAGTAATAATAGATTATAAAGAAAGTTCGTTTCTTCAAAAGAAAAGCCCTAATATTTCTTCAAAGAAAAAAATAGCTGAACTACTTCAAAGTATTTCAGCAAAGAAATAGCAAAGAATAAATTACTGAAATACTTCTTTTATTCAATTCAAGAAATAAATGGTCTAAAACAATAATTATGTTGTTTTGAGCTGTAAACATATAAAAATTGAGCTATTTTACATATGAAAGCCAAGGCACAAAATGAACTATGCCTTACTGGGAACCAGTAATGAATCTATTTAAAAATCATGTAAGCATGCATAAATACTCTCAGTGAATTCATGCTTTTATGGAATTCTTCACAATTTCAACTGATTAGGTTGACAAGTACCTAGACTTTCTTTCCAATTTAGAAAGCAAAAGGCAAAGAATTAGAATAATAAGATTTCAGATGGTGTGGCACAGAAGAACTTAGCTGGCTCTCTTTGAGAAAACAAAGGTTGGACTGGATATCTTTTGAGGTTCCTTCCAACATTGTTATTCTGATTCTCTGAAATTCTAAATCTAACATATTATCAGCATGGGCAGTGATTTTCTCCTCCATCCCAGAGGATCAGTTGCCTTGTGTTGGCTATAGGCTGTTGATGTGTCCCTTCAGGAATGAACCAACCCCATTCATGTGATGTGTAACATTTGGGGCAAAATTCACGTGATTTGGCAGTGAACGTCCCCTGGTTCTGCAAGAAAGTCCTGTGAAGTCCTACTATACCTTTATATACCTGTTCAAAACCAGCAAGATGCTCAGGAACTGATCTTAAATGAGTCCTGACCATGATAAGTCTGTATATTTCACACCTATTTTTATTTAAACCCTGTACTGTGTTGTGTTTTGTGTTATTTCAGAGTCCTTTATCTTCAAATCCTTCTTTGCTTTATCCCTTAGTGGAAAGACTTTTGTGTTGCTTTAATGGGGTCAGGATATTGGTCCAGTCTGAGTTACTTCCAGGTCTAAAGGGGCCTTTAAGTGCCTTTAACAAAACAGCAATCTTGTCAAATTTGTGCAAACAGGGCTGGCTCCCTTTAAAAGCTGTGTGCTATTATGGCTGGATGATTAAATGAGCCTGGAAATTCTAAGAGAAGATAATCTTGCTCTGCTCTGTCAATGTAAAAAAAAAAACTACTGAGCCTGTATCCTGTGCAGATTATTTGTTGGAGCCTGAGTTGTTATTATCACTTAAAAGTCATGATGGCCCAGTGATTGCTTAAGCAAAAGGTGGCACATTCTTGGTAGGAGAGAAATGTAATCTGTACTTGATATTCTGATTGAATGTAAATATTATTCATGGCATATAGCTGAGTCCTCTTCCCTAGTGGTTTTATGGCTTGGGCTTCATTGGTCTTCTATTGCTGAGCTACATCATTTCCTAAATATATCATCTGTATTGGAAGCACTTAACAAGTCCTGGATTGACAGAGTGTATGGATCAGTGAAGCTGGAGACCATTTATCTTTTAAATTATCTAAACATATTCTTCCCACTGTGTCTACTTTGGTTGTTATGTTTGGGTCATAGCATATACTGTAAAGGTCTCTTGATATTTTTCTGAAAATACTTAATATTTTATGAGGTATCCTTAAGGAGGAGAAAGACATCAGAAAGACTGTCTCTGAATCCCTTTCTGTCTTGACAAGTACAGGAGTGGATTTCCAGTGGCGATTACGGACTCAGAGGGCAGGAAAGGGTCAGAGCTTATTTCCAAACTGCCAGGCTGGTCCAGGCCTCATGTGAAGATTACTGACATGCCATTTGCAAAACTGACTCTTTCACAAGACCAAATTTATATGGAATGTCTTTGTGTGGCATTTCTAACCCCACTTCAGTGGCCATTTCATCACATACCCCTTGAAGGAGACATCTTTACATCATAACTGCTCCATCTGAAAAAAAAATGCACATTTTGTCCTGAAATACACCCCAGCTAGAAACACTTTCAGTGTTTCTGAAAGGGATCAGCAGCTCCCACCATGCATTCCAGGGATGGATTGTGGACAATTTCCGTGGCCTGAGTCAGAGCTAGGAGCTGGAAGCCATTTAATGCTGCCCAGACATTCAATGCTGCCCAGTTTTGGAGCCCAGAGGCAGAGCTGAGAGCTCTCACCACACAGAGGCAGGTCAGAGTCTCTTTTGCTGTGTGTTTAGTGTTTCTGTTTTGTGTATGCAAGGATCTGAGACAACCTCACAGCTGATGGCTGCAGCATCTCCATCCCTGCCTTCACGTGGGCCATGTAACTCATTACATAAACCACATCAGGATGGGTTAATTCCTCTTTGCAAAGCACCCTCTGAATGCTGAGCAGTGCTTGCCTTTTATCTACACCTATTGGTACACACAGATCTCAGATTTAAAAGTCCTGAGTGTGATGTGCCTGCCTTAACAGGGGCTTTTTGTGTCTTCCAGGAGCTGTGCTCAGCTCAGTCCATTAGGGTAATGCTACTTGTTCAGTGGAGTCACTTATGATTTACACCGGGGTAAGTGAGGCTGGAAGCTGGGCCTTGATCTTTTTAATGCAAATTCATCAATTCTGTTAGATAAAAGATGAAAGGAATCTATTACATTCCTCAGTCATCTCTTGAAACAAAATCATTTGATTGGTTCCAGGCAGTAAGAAGTCCTTACTCCTGCAGTTATCTCCAGACATGAAACCTTGAGATAGTGACCAAAGCTCTTACTGGAGATATTTATTTTTCATGGGTAGTGATTAATGATGAGTGCTAATAATGACAGAAGTGATTTCCAAGTTAAAATGTAAGAATGCAAAACTTAAGGTGAACATGTTCCTCTGGTGTTTGACTGAGCAGTGTGTGTTTAAAGACACACACACACCTTCTGGTACTTCAAAACGTTTTATTCCCCTTTTAAATCCACTCCTTGATGTTGATCTGACAGTGGTGCAAATGAGAGGGTGACAGAGGTCTCTCCGATGTAAAATCAAAGTGAATTCAGATGCACAGTGCAGACACTGGAGGAGTGTGAAGCACAGAGCACGTAAACATAACAAATAGCTGCACATGCAAAAGTACAGCAAGTGCCAAATGTCTACAATACTGCAAATTAACTGCTATGACAGGAGATCTTGCAGTGCTGTTCTGAATGGGAAAGCAGAACTCGATTACAGAGATCATAAAATCACCCCCTCCCTTGATCTTCAGCTGCCTAAACCAGGAGAGGCAGGAAGAGCTGGCTCTGAACAAACAATCTTTTACGGGTGATGGATGTGGCACTGCTTTGTCCAGTAAAATTGCTGATTTACTAATAGTTAAAAAATAAATCCTCTGTGATGACACCAACCTCTCTAACCTGCTGAAGAAAGCACAAACAGATGGGTATCTGTGTGACTGTGAGTGATGAAAGCAGTCTGCAGAAATACCCACAGCTCCTGACGAGAACGGATATTGCAGCGTGCAGGAACATCACCAGCATCCCCATTAGGATATATTCATTTTCTTTGTGCCAACAACATGACCAATGATACTGGGTGGTTTGATTTACTAGGTCTGCCTCTTCTAGCAAAAAAGCAACAGATATTTTATACAAAAGTGAAATGTGCCCAGGGAAGCCGGGACAGATTTAAATTCTACAGGCTTCCCTCTTTATTGCAATGCCAGCAGACTTAAGGGACTTTTGACCCTACTAGTAAATTTTAAAATAAATGTAGGATACCTGCTTTATGAGTCTGAAAGGGACAGGGACAGTTTTTTGTTTCTGATAGGAGAATCTGTTTAAAAAAAAAAAAAATCACTTCCCTTTATATGTGAAATTCCATACTGGCTTTTCTATAAGACTATTCTGATGTACTTCAAGAAAAATTGCAACCAAGTCTGGTTGGTTTAAAGTGTAGTTTGTACCATCTTAATGTGGTACAAACTACAGATATAAGCCAGGTAAAATGTGTAAGTGAGAACAGAATGAGGCCCTGCATTTTTAGAGCACATAAATGTAGCTCAGAATCTTATTTTTAGAGTGACATAGTTTGCAGTAAGTCAAGGACTTCAAGAGATGAATACCTACCCTGTATCAATGCTGAGGAAATGGTACTTTGTTGATTATAAATCAAAATTGAAGGAATTTTTGGGTGCAGCTCATCAAACACTGACTTAGGAAGCAATTTTCCTCTGGAATATTTTTCTCCTCAGCAGCCTACAAAGCTGGGTAATTTTTGTGGTTTTGGTATGAAGAAATCCTTTAATCCTTAAATCACTGCAATTGACTATAATTTCACGTTAAAAGCAGCCAATAAAAGTACAAAATAGGGATTAGCAGGAGTATTTTTAGATTAAAATTACTTGAGTTGGAAAGAAGTGGCACATAATCTCAGTACCTTCACGAGCACTGTAGCAAGATGAAGAGGATTTGTTCTGTTTCATTTGAAGACTGATGGCATAAGTTACAAGGGATAGAAGCTATTATTACAACAGGGAGGATTTCACAGTAATCATAATCCACAACTGTACATAAATTTAATTGAGAGTTAATTCTTTTTTGTCTGATATCTTTTAATCATCAGTGCTGCACAATACTCCTGCTTCTACTGGCAAAGCAAAGTTAAACCCATCATTTTGGCCATAATTTAGGACACTCATAAAGCTGCAACAATTGCTTCCATTTCTAAGTATGAAAACAAATGACTACTCTCATTTAACCTTGAGGCACAAGATTCTCATTGCTTGCATTGTGATATAATTCACAGGAGTGAATATAAGCTTCTGTTGGAACAAAAAAAAAAATAATTCCTCTTCATTCCCTTCTTGAAGTGTTCAAGCTGGAATCATTTCCAGCATAAAGTCCTGGCTCAGTTTGCATATTCAAGAGAAAAATGTAAAACAATCCCCCTGCCTCTGATGTACAGCTCACTTTTGAAGGAAGCATGTACTTGTTTCAGGTCCTGATACCTGGGATATTTCTTAATCTTTGCCTGGAGTTGTATATGGCAGGTATGAATCACAGCAAATGGCAGCTTCTTTCTGCATTCCCCTTTCCAGAACACAGACAAATTTATTGGTTAATATTTATATAAGCACAGTATAAGTGTGCCTGATTTACTGTACCAATACCTGCAGCTGTAGAATGTCTGTTCTACTCAACAGCATTTAAAGGACCTTTGGGGTGCACAATGTGTTTCCCATTATCCCATTAATGACAAGGCTCAGCTTTGGGCAATAACAGAAATGTTATTTATATGCACAATGATTTTTTTTCTTCCTCAACCACTTTTACAGCTTCCCCAAGTTATAGAAGAGTCAATAGCTGGCTTAGGGATGCTGGCAGACTAAGTAATACTTTGTACATACTCATTGCTAGGGAGAGAAAAATGTTGAGTTTATTTTTGTGACCTTTAGATTCTGAGAACTGGCTAAAATCAATTTATAGTTCCACGAGATTGGATGATACCTACCCTAAGCAGTAAAATTGCTCCCGCTTTGATAGAGTGTGTTAAAATATAACAGCAAGGTAACAGCCATTGATTTGGATACAGAATGGGAAGTGAAGGGGGGTTGGTCAAGTGTAGGAGGTCAGGGAACAATTTGACAGGTTCCAAGCCACTCTGTCTTGAATACTTAGGAAAAAGATGTCAAGGAATCTAACCTGGCAACTACTGTTATTAAGGAATGAACATGAGCACCCCTGGCAGTAAAAAGGGGACAATCATCCAGAACCTTACATGGAATTATTGGAATATCATTGAGAGAGAGCAGGATCAGATGACAGCTGTGTCAGTGTCACTTTGTGCCTGAGGTCAGGACACAGCTTTTCTTTCACCACAGCAGAAGATCTCTGTTAATGAGGCCTTCTCTTCAGTCCTCACAGATTAATGGGAGCAGCTGATTTTCTGAGCTCCCCAAGGAAGATTATTGCTCAGGCTATGAACAATACCACAGAAATTATTTAATTATCTGTTGCCTTCAGTTGTTCCTGCATGACACTTTGTTTATTATTGTCTTCACAGGTCACCTTGCAGAACAGATGACTTACAGAAGAATTAAGAAGGAAGGAGGGCTGAGTGATACTGGCATGTATCTATCATGTCCTGTTCTGATCTTACTGAGGAGGAAACGAGTCCTGCATTCCTGTGCCAGTGCTGTGGCAGAAACACAGATGTGGTGATTCAATACAGGTGTGGTGATTCATACCACTGAACAAGTCTTGACATGAAGAACTCCCCCAGTAACAAATGAGGTAGGTTATCTACTGGATTTCAACTCATGGAGCCAGATATTGCTGAAATAATTCCTGCCAGCTGCTCCCCAGGTGAGAGTGACACAACACAGCCACCAGCACTTGATCCCAGAGTGTTGTGATGCCATGTTAGCTCACACTGCCTCACAGCCTTTCTGTTGGTATTTTATTGCAGGGGTTCCATACTGCTGTCTTCTTATCACAAAAGTTCCATACCTTCTTGGTGTTTCTCGTGGGCATCTCCTCAGAGAACTGCCTATTTCTTCTTCACAGAGTGGCCAACTGACTCCAATTCCCTCCTCAAACACCTACACCACTCTTTTGTAGCACTCTTCTTCTCATTGCTTACAGCTGTGGCCTGTTAAAGTCAGGCCTGCTCCTAATCTTTGCTAATTGGCCCAGCTGCAACTCCTTAGGGGTAAGATTACTTTCTACACTACCTTTATCTTCTTAGATTCTATCCCCCTACACCTTTCTATGCAAAACCTTCGTAAAATTCAAAAAACCAGCACGTACCTGCTCTGGGGCCTTTGGTACAGCTCCGGCCATTCCCAACAAACCCATCAGGGCAGCGGCCACAGAGGTACCCGAGCTCGGGCGGCTTGCGGTCAAAGCAGGGCGCTCCCGGGAAGCACGGCCGGCTGGCACAGCTGGGCACCCTTGCCACAGCCCCTGCGCGGCCAAAACACGGCATTTGTTCACCATTCATCAGATGAAACACAAGAATAAAGTACAGCCCACCTAAATCTTTGTAACTGCTTTTCCTCTTTTCAAGTCTAATTAATGCGTAGTGTTCACAAACCTTGAGCCAAAGATGGGAATGTGGCACCCGTGCCACAGCCCCTGCACGGCCAAAACAGGACAGGTCAAGCATTTATTCACTATTTATCAGATGAAATATATACCTAAAGTACAGCCCAGCTAAAGCTTTGTAACTGCTTTTATTCTTTTCAAGTCTAATGAATGTGAAGTGTTCGCAAACCTTGAGCCAAAGATGGGAATGTGGCACCTGTGCCACAGCCCCTGCACGGCCAAAACAGGGCAGGTCAAGCATTTATTCACCATTTATCAGAAGAAACACATACCTAAAATTTAGCTTTGTAACTGCTTTTATTCTTTTTGAGTCTAATTAATGCGAAATGTTCGCAAACCTTGAGCCAAAGATGGGAATGTCCTGTAGGCACAGTGGAACAGAACAGCTGTTTCTCATTAAAGCAAGATTTATTAGTCCTCTAATTACGTGTTTTCAAGTTTATTACTGGAAGTTGTTTGGCGTTTATCATGTAAAATATAGAAAATGTAATTTTCAGCATAAGTGAAAGCTTAACTGAGTGAGAAAAGGTATTATATGACATCTTTTTGGTCTTTTATAATTGGAAGGTAATTATCAAACCTTACAGCACCTATACTGTACTTTTGAAATTACACTGTGAAGTACATATGTTTCTGATCTGGAAATCATCCTTAATGTGTCAAACCTTGTATTACAGAAAACTGCTTTAATTATCTTAGGACTATGTGCAAAATTTGACACTCTGGTAGTATATAATATTTTACCACTTATGATGTCACTGAATAGCAAGTGTATATGAACTGCCTGTGAAGTATTTAATAGTGTCAAGGCAGAGAACAGATGATGAATATAATCTTAATGATGGTTGTGGATCCTTTTTAATTGCTTCCAGTGAGGTCTCCATCCTGATTCTCATGTATTTTCTGCATTATTCTTGAACTTTACCTACAGTATCATGATATAGGATACCTGCAGGAGGCAGGCTGTGCTTAGGGGTTGGCTGGCCTGGTACAGATATTTAAAAAAAAGAGAGTAAGAAAAAAAATTCCTTTTATTTTACATATAAAATATGTTATTTTTTCATGTAAGAAATTTATATAATATATGCATATATAATATGTTATATACATGCATGTATATTATATAATATGTTATATATAATAGAATATGTTATATATGCATATATAATATACATATTATATATAATATCTATACATATATATATGTACATATATGTTATTTTTACATATAAAATAAGTTATTTATCTGTTGTCTCTGTACAACAGATATGACCAATCTCAATTTTTTGGTGCTCGCTTTCACTGGAAAATCAATTAAAAATTGAACAATCATTAGAGCAGGACCAACACAAGCATGGTGCAGGTGCACACCCATGTCAGAGAGTGCTGCACCTCTGGGAAAAGCTACTGCCACAGGCAAGTTCATTCCTTGAGTCGATGTTATGATTAAAACTCAATAACAATTCAAAGGCTGCCCATTAAATACTGAAATAAAACACCAGCATTACTCGGCCTTGGCAAGCTGGCGTAAGCTGCCACTTTTATCATCTTGCTTTGCATTGATCACTACAATTTGGGGTGGTTTTGTCCTACCTCAGAAGTGGTGATGTCAAATTAAGCCTGACCACTCTGACTGTTGTTGTTGTAATGCCTCCCTTCCATGTCAAATTGTTTAGCAGCAATCCACAGTCTGATGTATGGAGTGGTTTTTTCTAACTCAAATTTTTGTGTGTTATAAACAGCTAGTTTGTGTTTACTGTTAAGGTGTTAAAATTAATGATTTCTGAATCCATAATCTTTCCCAAATGAAAGACATTTCATATCCTTGTATGCCTACCTTGCCTATCACTTATGTTAAAATTCTTAATTACAGGAGAATCCTTTGTCTCCAAGGATTGCAGTGGCTGCTTAACCTTAGTCCTGTTCAATTCACCTTTGCCACTGCTTAAAGCTTCTGTAACATCAGCAGCAAGCACAGCTGTGGAAAACATCACAGAGACAAAAACAAGGTGTTAGAGCTCAGCTGTGATTGATGATAAAACGCCACAGCAACAGCAAATCAGGTAACCTGGCACGAATTTACTTTGGAAGCCAACAAGCAAATAAAGGCAGATCAGGTGGGTCCAGCTGCTGGCATGCAGCAAAATTTCAACCAGTTACAGGAGAAATTATTATGCCCTGATATTCTGACTCTTTATATATATATTTTAAACAATACAATTTGCTGTTTCTCACTTCAGAAGCTACAGAACGACTTCAATCTTCCTTCTCTTTATACTCACTTAAGCAAGGAAGGTAAGAGCAGGAATGTTAAGTTTCTGAATCAGAGCTAAAAATAATGATTTCTATCCTATCCTAGGTGAACAAATAAGCCCTCAGGTTTATTCCTTCTAATAAACTTTCATTTCAGAAACAGTTTTTTTTTCTGTAATTAAAAAATGCAAAATAAGAAATGTTATCTTTTTCAAAAGCACATTGTTTGGTATATCCTTCCTTTGTGGGTCAAGTTAAAATATGCATTTGTGAAACAGATGCAAGATCACTTTGAAACAACCAATGTGGCCAAAAGATACATCACATAAAAATTTATATACAGGTGTTTGGCAATGTGATTGAAGGAATATTTGGTAAATCTGGCAAAAGCAGTGCTGCTGGTGCCAGGGTCCTGCAGCTACCACTCAGTCTGTTTACAATGGATATTTTTTTCCTTTCTGTAGTCAATATGAAGAAATGTAAATGGCTGCACAGGAAATATCTGCATCTTCCACTTGGATTTCTTTGGAAATACCAAGAAACAAGAAAAAAGTCTTCAAGTGTTAATTTATCTCCTTCTGGTTAAAAAAAATGAAAAATTCTTTTGGAGAAGACTTTTGTCCAGAGTGTGTGTGAGTCACATCAAGTGCACTGGGGAGGCCTCAGAGTACAAAGTCACGTTTGTAGCCTCCCCAGTGAAGAGTCTGTTGCTCTAAAAGCAAATATTGAGCAGATCTAAAACTGTTCATGGCCCTTTACTTTGCTAGCTGGGATCTGAGGAATGACTTCATGCCAAGCATTCCCTGGGCTGTGTCCTCTAATGAAAGCACACCTTGGAAACAGAGGTGAAAGGATGGAATAGCTGGGCACATTGGCCCTTCTCTTACTCTCCTAGCAGCTGTCACCCACAGCAAAATCAGCCCTGGAGGTGCTCACCAAATGCTCACTCATGGATCTGTATTTAGGAGTGACACAGTGGGGAACGTGCAGCGTGTCCTTGGTAAATGATCTATCTGTAAAGTGCTCTTCTGTAGGCTGTGGTGCTCCTTCTCCACCAGAATGAAAAATAGCAGAGTAATTTGCAAATACCCACATTAATATAACATGACAATAGTCTGATTTGTACATTTAAGGGTCTGTACTTGAAATGAGTGGCAAAATATTCAATTAGGGATAATAGTAGTAGAATTGAACCCATTCTTCCCCAATCTCTTAAAATAAATCATGTAAAACACTTACATTTGCAAGTTTTACCATCTCCCTCCATCCCAGTGGGGCAAATTCCGCATGCATAAGATCCAAAGGTATTCATACAAGACACTCCAGGAAAACAAAGTCCCTCTTCACATTCATTCTTGTCTTCCTGACAAGTGAGCCCTGTGGCAAAGGAAAAGGGAAGTTAATAATCAGGAAAGGCTCCCTGTTCATAGTTCAGCTCAAATGTTGAAGCAGACAAAGGCTCACTTCTCAGCTGCAAACTCATTACAGGGTATGTCACTCATGTTCCAGGCAAATTCCCCACTGTCTCACTTAAACCTGCTTTTATCACACTGTTTATTGCTGTCATTATTGGCACCAGAAGCGCTGAATTTGAGACTACTGCTCATGGAAAGCTGTGCATGTTAAATAAAAATGCACATAAATGAAATTAATGTTGCCCCTGCATGCCATGTCTTTGCTGCTGTTTTTGTTGTCTTGTTCATGTGAGATCTTTGTCATGTCCTGAAGAACCCCATGAATTTCACCATTTTTGGCTTTAGGATATGAGGAGCCATGCACTGACCTCTATTGTACTTTCTGTTTCTGTGTGAACCTCACATAACTGTGAACTGGCCTGATAGAGTCTGGTTGGAGGTAAACCTTACAAAATCATCAGAGTTTTAAAAAAAACTCAAATTTTTCAATTTAAAATCAAAATTTGAAGGAACATTCTGAAAATATCACTGAGCCACAGTGCTGGTATTCAGAGGACAGGTTGCCACAGGATCTGAATCCAAAACAATATCTCTTGACTATTGCTGATTTTAGAAACAAGGTTTTAAAAATCCCTTAAAGCAACTGATTTTCAAATTCACAACTTGGAGTGATTTAATGAATCAAATTAAGGGAGGGTGACCCAAAAGGTAAAATCACTATCTGAACAGCACTGGAGCAGAGTCATCAAATATAATGTTGTTTAAAGCTTCTCCAGGTGCTGCTCTCTCTGGATTTGGGCAAACTTGCTTGGCTACTGCTGGTCACAGGATGTACAGCCCTGGGGACAGCCACAAACCAGCCCTGACCACTTTTATTAATTTATTATTATTTTCTTCCTTGCAGGAATAAACAAGGAGATTGGAGAATCCAGGGACGTGCCTCAATACACAGCACCAGGTACAGAAATGTTTGATCCATATCAGATATCCAGCTTTATTGGGACAAAAGGTCTCAGGATAAAAGAATCTCCTTTTTTTCCTTCAAAAGAGAAATTTGTCACAGAGGAATGAATTGCAGGATGATAAAAACAGAGGATTATTATTCACCTCCTACAACATAATCTCTCATTGCTTCAGCATTGCAGACAGCTTCCACTAGTCCTTTCATGTTAAAATAGTATCTCAGTGTAGAAAAACTCAAATTGAAGTCTCTTTATAGTTTGAGCTGCCTAAAAAGACAGTGAGATCACCTTCCCATGCCTGCTTCTTCTTGAGGAAAAAAAGAGCAGCAGCAAGAAAGCTGCATCCCTTTCCCTGTGCCATCTCAAGTTCATTTATTATGGTTTTCATGCTTGCTTCATTTATTGAAACTGGACATCACACAGGGTTGCAGGAGTAGGCTTACCTTTCTCCTTCCCTTGTTAAATTTTGACTGACTGCTTATATTCCATTATATTTCAATTATCACATTCCTGACATCAGGCTGCTTTTCTCTGATGCTGATTTCTGGTGATGCATTGGGAAATTATTAAACATCACATGGAAAATATTGAATGAGTAGCCCTCTGATTAGATTAGTAATTACTTTCTTTTTCTGAGTATCATACAAAGACTAAACCTGCTACCACCAACAATGAGAGGAGGATCAAAGTCCCCAGTTTCAGTAACAACTGTCACTTCTCCCTTGGTCCCTCTCATATTTCTCTTCTCACCTTTAAATACCCTTTTTTCACTGCAAAGGGCTGTCTTTCGTATCCCAAAGACAAGGGCATTACAGAAATCAAAGGAACACCACAAGTAACAAGATAAAATTAAGCCCCTTGGCTGATTTTTGTGATGTAAAGGTGAAACTATGCAAGCACTGCTTTTCACACAGAGATTTTAAACAGTGTCTGACCAATTTGGGCATAATGACATAAAACCTGATGAATCCAAGGAGAAATGTTTGCAAAGACTGAAACTTGGCTGCATGATGCTGAAGAAGCAGCAGAAATGGACATGAAGCTGCACCAAGAAGTGTCAATTATTCTGTTTACAGGACCTCCTGTGTGTTGTAGCACAGGGGAGTCTCAACTGTCTTGGCACTGCTACAGTACAAATAAAAATAATAGGAATAGAAGTTCATCAAGTTGCAAGGCTGAACCATCTGTGTGTGTGCCAGCTATATTTCTCCATCTCTGCATGGGAAGTTGTTTGAGAAAATAAAGTCCTTTCATGCCTCGATAGGAGCTGACCACCTACAGATGCAAAGAAAGATTTTTTGACTGTGTTCACATTAAGCTGACTCTAAGGGAACAGAAAAATCCCATTTAGGGTCTCTATGGTTATTAGAAACCAGTAACAAATCCTGGGAGTTTCTTCAGTCCCCTGAAATATAAAATGAAATTATGGTTCCATCTTGCTGCCCATCCAACCCCCAGCTTTGAACTAATCACTGCTATATGGGGAAAGAAATAATGATTTTGTGATTGGGATAGTTATCAAGCATGAGTCCTCAGGTGGGTGAGGACTCACCCCTCAGGTGGGTTCTTGCTTTCTGTAGCCAAAAGAATAAACAACAGGGAGCTTTGTTATGTTGTTGACAATGCAGATGAAAAATGAACGAGCTTTGAACACTCAGAAATTCAGTAATAACTCTGGATCAGCCTTCTCTCAGATTTCCTACTGGCTTTTCTCCCTGCCTTGTTGCCATCCTTACATTTTACCCTCACACTGGTGCAGCTGAGCTGCTGCTTTCCTTGCAGGGCTGTTGGGGAAGCTCTCACAAGTTCCCTCCTTGTTTCTACTGCCTGTTTGCTGTCATTTGTAGAGGTTTGATGGGGAAGTGGTGCTGTCACTTGAGCTGCACAGCACTGCCTTCTCATTAGATTATTGATGGTTTTCTGGGGAATTGAGGCATAAACACAGCATCAAGAATGAGCTTTTATTGTTGTCACCGAACCTGCCCTGAAGTAAAATCATCTGCTTCCCAGCTGGCTTGCAGCTCCACTTGTTTATAATTTTTCACCTGCTATTAAAACTTTGAGATGTATTCCTTTTTCACTCAATCATATCTAATTTTATTTGCTTTAGTTGCTTGTGTTTTGGCGTTTTGGAAGAACAGCAAAACCCTTGCACTGTTATTTAACTTGCAAGATCTAAAGGTGCAGGAAAACCTGGTTTTCCTCTGCCATCAAAGTTCTGTGTGCCCTTGTCTCTCCAGTCAGCAGGTCCACTGAAGTTATTAACTCATGGAATTATATTTATTTTTATTCATTTAATCAAATTCCTTACAGGCAATCAAAACTTTTTCTCATTGTGTAGCTCCATAAATTACACCATAAAAATTCCCAATTTTTCCTGTGCTCATAGAAATGTTCTTTCCAGGGGATCACAGACATGCTGCATGTGTTTGGTTGGCTTAGAGATTTTTATATTTTGATCAAACTTCTATGTTAGAGCTTTATTCTCCCTGCTTAGGCTTGTGTGCTCTTGCCTCAGTGGAGTCTCTGGTGGTGTAAAGACTTTGGCCATTTGGTAGCATTACCTGGAGTCAACACAGATTAGGTGTCACACACCTTTTAGGCCATTTTTATGGACTTCTGAAGGATTTTTGTTTTTTATTTCTGCTGGAATTTTATAGAAATGAAATCTGGGCTTGCAGTCCCGCATGACCAAAGCAATAAAGCTGCTGACAGGCAGGACGGGTACTTTGCCCACTGAGTAAAATCTGTTCACTGCTTTTGTTTAAAAATGAGTGTTTTTCTGTATATATGCACAATAAGCAGTAATAATTATGTGCATTTGATGTTACTTCTACTTTAAATTTTTCAAGCCTCTAACACTGGCAGCAGCCAACCTTATGGGTCTTGAGAATGTGAACAGAGCAGGAGGTTAAGTGACCATTTTCTTCCCTTAATTTCATAAAATCACATTTTGGCCAGCTGTTCTAGTTTTGGCCTGGATATAATTTTGAAACCAGAGCACCAGCCTTGAAGAGTTTCAGGGGTTAGATTTTGTTTCATCATCATGTCTGACAACTCACTGGGCTTGTGATTTTCTCACTGTGCTTAAATTTAACAGCTTCAAGCAGGACTAAAGGACAATTTATTTTTCCATGTTTTCCATATCTTCTTCTTCTTCCTAGACTTAAGAAAACTCGTTTAATTCTAGTTCTTTCCTCAGCTTAATTAAGTGAAATCCTGTCAAGTGCAAAAAGGCCCTGGATCTTTGCCTTTTCTCTCTTTCACTCAGCCTTCTCTTTGCTCCATGAGATCATTGATCCATGAGATCTCCTTGCATCCACGAGATCATGGATGGACAAACCCATGGGAAATGAGCAGGAAGCAACAGAGATCTGGGAGGTTCACATCCTCCTTGAGTGATCATTTCAGGACAACAGAGCTTTAGGTCATTCTTCCTCATTATTAGATAGAGAAATACCATCTTTCTATGTCTACAGCTAAGCCATGGCAGCAGAAGAGCAGGGTTTTGTTTTCAGCCCATTTGGCAGATGTTGTGGTCATGCTACACTCAAAGAATCCTGTAGCTCAGTACACCTGTGGTTAAAGCAGAGATGCAAACAGAGAGGTGTTACCTCCCAAACCAGGGGGGCATTGACAAAAGTAGCTCCCCACGCTGTCCACGCAGGTGCCACTGCCACAGGGGTTTGATTTGCAGTCCCTGGTGTCCTCCTGGCAGAATTCTCCATCAAATCCATTTGGGCACAAGCACAGGTATTCACCAAGGCCTGGAGGGTATTTGATATTGGTGACACACGTGCCACCATTGAGGCAGCTGCAGGGCTTCACTCCAACCTGGAAAAGGCAAGAGGGGATTCTGGTAAGGTTCCTCTGGATAACCACAGCTGGGATGGGGATTGTTCCCTTCAGGAAGGGAGAGATTTGCACTGCAAACATGTTATCCACTATTATGGAAACTTATTTCTAACCAATTTCCTTTGTCTAGATGGATGGTCTTATACTCACTGTACTTGTTTATTTGACTGAGAGCTCGACTTCAAAGAGATTTCTTTTTCATCATTTAGGGGCACATTCTGACTTCTTATAAAGAAAAAACCCCAATCTTGTTTGCTGTAACAGCAGATTTCACATCGTATCTGAGGGCGGAATTTGTTCCTTATTCTTCAAAGAAGAAAGGAAAAATCTTTTCTCTTTGCCTGCCTGCCCACCTTCCTCCTTCACATTACAAATGACTCCCAGGCAGGAACATGACTGTGGCATTCCTTATCTGGTGTCTCCCTTCAGGAAAGGGAGATCCATGGTTGTATTTTACCTATTTACAAGAACTGCATTTCTACAGATTCAAAGCTCTGCATTATCTCCCCCAGATAACACAGGTCTAGCTTGAAATATTTCCATTAAAGCCATATCTAGGCTCCAGTTTCCCTTCTGCTGTGTGGGCTCAGCAGATTGGTATTTTGTGGTTTGAATGAGCAAAAATAGGAATCTCTGGGAATAAAAATCTTTTCTTCACAAAACTGTTCTTATGTCAAGAGTCTGTGTCCTGCTTTATTAGCTTATCTGATCAGAGGATTAATGTTAGCCCATACAATAAAGACAAAGCCATGCACAAGCTCTGCCAAGAAACTTAAGAGTGTGGAGTAAAGACATAAGAGCAAGACATCTCTAAAAATATCATTGAGAATGAGTTATAATCTCCCTTTTATAGCTAAAGCCTGGTCTTTTATGTTATATGCTTTTTTTTTTTGTGCAATCCAGATGCAAAATGTGAATTTTAAAGCAGATTAATGAACCATTAAAAGGCTCTGCAAGAATGTTCTTTCAAACAGCAATCAATAGCACTCTCTCTTGTTCCCTGTGTATATAGTTTCTATGTTCTCAGAGATATTTATTCCATTAATTGATCATTATTGCTGTGCTGGATATTATACACTTATGAGGAAATAGCTGAAGCCTTGTTTTTCGAGGCAGTAACAAATTATTAGCTTTGATGACAATCGCACAATTGCACTGACACGACAAACAGGTTTGTTTTGTTTTTGAAGTGCTCTTTCCCCTACCTCAATGGAGTACCTGCTCTGTGCATTGCACTCATCTGACACAGCGAATTCAAAGGTCTGCATTTCTTCTGAATCCACTTTCCAGAGGAGCAGGCCAGCAGGGGAGAGCCTGGCATCCCGTGGCCCAGCCTCCAAGATGAATAGCACAGCTGACCCTTCTGGATCCACCGCGATTAGCTGGTAAACAAAATTCTCACCAATAAATGTCAGCAGCTGGCTGGAGGGGGCCTGGAACACAGGAGGCAGGTTGTCTAAACAGCAAAAATGAAACCATGATTACATAAACTCCACGTTCTCCCACGTAAAGGCTCTCAGTGTGGGTCTTTGAAGGAATGCTCTCAAAGAAAACATGCAGATCATACCCAGAGGCTGATGGAGGAAGAGATTTGTGTGTTAGAGGCAGCAAATAGCTTTACCAAAAGAACACCATTTTCTTCCCCACCTTATTTTTTGTGCCCTGTGCCGAATTTTTGTCCCATCCTGCACTTGGATTAATTTTGATGTGCTATCTGAGTCTTGAGAGTAAATAATACATGATTTCTATAACTTCCCCCTAGTCCCAGTTCTTCTTAAAACTAGTATATATAATATATAACATATAACATATAATATATAATATATAATATATAATATATAATATATAATATATAATATATAATATATAATATATAATATATAATATATAATATATAATGTATTATATAATGTATATCATATATTATATATTATATATTATATATTATATATTATATATTATATATTATATATTATATATTATATATTATATATTATATATTATATATTATATATTATATAATATATAACATAATATATAATATACAACATATAGTATATAGCATATAGTATATAATATATAATATATTATATAATATATTTAGTATATTATATATAATATAATATATATTAATATATTTATATAGTATATAATTTAATAGTATATAATATATTTAGTATTTATATAATATTTAGTATATATAACTAATATATATTATATTAGTTATATATTTAGATATATAATATATTATGTAACTAATTACATTATTATATATTTTATATAATATATATAAAATATATAATATATAATTATATAATTAGTTATATTTCTTATACTTACTTACATATTTAATCCGCCTATCATCCATCCATTTAAACATAAATAAAATAAATCTCAAAATGCTGAATGACAAATGAACTGGGCAGGCAACTCAGAAGGGAAAATAAATTGTAAGCCTTGCACTGAGTAGACTCTCCTGTCTTTACCCACAAGGAGTAATTAAGGAGGCAGTTTGAGTGAATTCAGTTGGGAATAAAGGTCTTTTCAGTGCCAGAGTCTGTCCATCCCCAGTGACAGTGGTGTGTATCATGTCACCATTGGCACTGTCAGTTCCAGGCTTGCTGTTTACATTCAGTATTTCCTTAATGAAGATAAACCCTCCTAATTTTACAAGGGTATTTAGCAGCAGAAGATAAATGCTACCTGAAGATACTTTCAATGTATATAGGTAAGGAGGACAAGGTAAAGAAAATGATTACATTTTATAATTAGAAACCAAGGAAAAGTAAGATCAGATGAGTACCCTGAGGTGCCAGCAGCTCTTTTTGGGCCAGGAATTTCATCTCCATGTCCTAAGCCTGCTCAGTCTCAAGGCATCTTTCCTCTTTAGCCAGCAGTACAAACTGACAGGTATTGATATTTAAATGAATCTTTCACAGTGTAATTTGACCATATTTATGTTTAAATTAAAGCACATTTCCAATACCCAGGAATAATTTCAAGCCATGCTCTAACATTATGAACTATGTATGTGTTCTCATAAGGACTCCTTGCCCTATGCTCATGGGAAATCATCATTAGGGGTTTTTTTGTGGTGCATATAATTTTTATCCAACTTTGCTTTCCATAGCACGGCTTAGATGATGCAATTATTTAAATATGTGTCTCCTTTATTGCTGCTGTGTTATGAGAGCTTTCTAAAATGCTTGTCCAGCAGATTGTCCTGGCAGAACTGTTGAAAGCTTCCATCTATTCATTTACCTTTTATTTCCCAAACACTAAAGCCATGGAGCCCATAAAAGTTGTGCCCAAAGTAATCAATGAAATATTGATGCAGGGTATGCATTTATGGATAAACACAAAGGTGTTAGCTGAATGGATGGTGAGTGGAAGTGGTAGGCACAAAATAACATAAAATCAGATGTTCTGAAAGGAGTCTGTGGAGGAGTGTTTCTAATCCTACAGAGATCTGCTTGCCATCCAGTAAATATATATTCACTCTCCCTATTGCTGAACATTTAAAGAAGTTTTCATACTTTTGAAAAAAGGTCTGACAAACCCTTTCTTATAAATATTTTTAAATTTTGACATAATTTAAAAGTGAACCATGATGTGTGTCAGAATTCCCAAATCACTTCTAGTTTTATAAATTTCAAAACAAATTCAGTTTTTAATTTTTAAGCCATTTCCTGAATTTGAAAATCAAGCTGTCTTGGTATTAGCAATGAGTCTGTCTGTAACACCCAGGATCAGCTCATCCCTGGGGATGCTGCTGCTCTGGCCAGCAGAATATAAGCTCAGGTTGGATGTGGCTCTGAACAGCCTGGTCTGGTGGAAGGTTTCCCTACCCAGGCAGGGGGTGGGACAAGATGATCTTTGAGGTCCATTTCAAACCTTTCAAAACTTTCTATTATTATATGACAGAAAGGAGGCAAGGTTGGTGAGTCACAGGTAATATCCCTCATTGGATTAAATATTTTTCTGGGGAAAAACACACAGCTTTCAAGTGTAGTCTCTCTTTCAGATCTAAATCACCCTTAGGCATTTTAACTGCTCATTCAAATGGATTTTTAGTTGGCCAGCTTTTGGGATGTAATAAAACCCCAAACAACTGAAGCAGGCTGGTTCTGTGACTCACACACCTTTCTGTAATGTGTTTGGGTTTACAAAGCCTAAAAAGCAGAGAAACCCCTTCTGGAAGCACCACATGGATTTACATAAAAGCAGTAATATGATCTTTATATTGACCAGATGCAAACGTGTAAGGGAGGGGAAGGGCTGTGAGGACAATGCTGTAAAGAGGATTGCCTGTAAAGAGTAGGGTGAGCAATGGTTGTTGTTTACACTGGGCAGGTAGCCATAAAAAACTATGATTTAGTCTCCATCCTTCAGGAGATGCTTCAAAAGGCAGCCTCCCCCTGACCCCTGCCTCCAGGGGCTGCAGAATGAGGCTCTGTGGCAGTGCAGGTAATGAGTGCCTGATCCCTCTCACTTGGACTCCCTGCCAAGCCAAGCTCTGCTATGAGCCATTTCATAGCATTTGGCTCGGCAAAAGGAAGCAGTTCTTGCAGACACCAAAAATACATGCTAGTGTTTTAAAAACAGTATTTTCCCCAAATTGCCTCCTTAAAGATTTGTACCTGCGAGATGCTTGACAGAGATATTTAGGGTTCATCGCTTTTAGCTGACAGACTTGGGCACTGCATGGGCCACAGGCATACCAAATTCTAATTTTCAGGCATTTTTTTCATTTATTAATCTGAGATTTATCAGGTTTCAGACAGAACAAGGTGCATAGTGCATGCAGTGGATTCTGCATTTCTGATGCACCCAATTATTCCCACTAGAAACAGTCCATGTGCACTCACAGGATAGATTCAGCTAAATGGAGGAATGATATATTTAATAAAATGAGTCATAAATTCCCGGATAAGTGCTTCTAAATTCTAGAAAAGAAACCCCTGTCTTACTTGCATTAATAGACCAGGTGAACTTAGAAATGTCAGGTTCACAGAGAAGACAAGGGCTTGTAGGGCTTGACTCTCCTTCACCATAGCAAAGTCCATCTATATTGCATGCATTTTCCTGTCAAAGAAAAGAAAAGGAAATAAAAATGGGTGGGGAATGAAGGCAATGAAAAAAAGGAATAAGAAAGATAAGAAATTGGCAATTATCAATTTCTGGATATAAGCAGAAATTCACTTGACTCTTGAAACAAGGAAACAGCAGCAATTTAAATTTTGGTGCTTTCTGCTTACAGCAAGGAAATTGTGGAAGTTTTCCAGTCCCAGCTTGGGATCCTTGTAGCTTTGAATATTTTAGCTTAGGCAAAGGGGTGTTGCTTTTTGATGGATGATGGATGCAACAGAATGTGACTTTTCCCATTTGCACACTCATGTGGTGCATGTGGTCACAATTCCCAGCTGAGGCTGTTCATATGGGGAGTATCAGGTGTCCATGAAAGGTGAGCTCCACAAGACTCCCAAAATCTGAGACTAGACTATTTCCATTTGAAACACTGGAATCCTGCTCTTCGTAAACATTTGAAAAAGCAAATTCTGCTATAGGAAATTCTGGTATAAAAGCAGAATAAAGAAGTGCATGAGAATTCAGGCTCCCATGAGGGAGCTGCAGAGGAGAGCTGAGCACACCCCTGGTGCCTTGGTGGGGCAGAACATCCCCAAAGCCATCTGTGAGGGGATGCTCTGGGGGCACCGCAGCCTTTGGGCTGACCTGCTCCTCTCCCACTGTGGATCCCACATGGATTGAAGGCATTTGGATATCTACAAAGGGAACACAGGGACATAATTAGAGGTGGAGTTAAAGATCTATCCCATGGGAAGGTCCTATGGAGGAGTCAGGCCTTGCAGCCTGTGCTGGGCAGGTGGGACTTTATCTGGCCATGCAGATTCCCAGAAAAACATGGAATAATCCTGGGAACAAGGGGGATGTCCTTGCCACAGTGGGACAGCAGGACGGACAAACTACCAAACACATTTTCCCTTTCCTTCCTTTGTTTTTCTGAGACTGGTATGTGTCCTGTTACTGGCCCTGTGTTTTCTGTCTATTGCTTTACTGGTGTCCCAAACTGCTTTTGCAAACTGCATTAGTCAGTAATACCACTTTAGGCTAATGGGTCAGGTAGAGAAACAAAAAGCATTCTCATAATGGCCACAACATGATAGAACATGACAGATCTCCAGCACTAAACCCTGGATGTTAATTAGATTTTATTACATTGTTGTTTTCAAGGGCTTGATGCTATGATTAAAAAAAAAAATAAAATTTTTTTTCTGCTGTGATACAGTGTGGTGGTACAGAATGGGCTCCATAAAAGAACACAGAATGTGAAATGGGCTGATATAAAATGTCCCCTAATTGAAACACCTTTTCTGAAAGCAATTTAGGTGTTGCAGAATAATGCAGAAGGGGTATAATTAGACTGTGGTCTGATGCAATTGGAAGCCTAGCTCAAATATTCTCTTGAAGCATCTTAGAATAGAAATTACTATAATCCCTAGAGAACACCATATTGAGAGACCACATCCATTTCTGAGTTTCAAAACTATAAGAAAGCCTTTGACAAAAAGCCCTCACCTTAGCTTTAAGTGAAATTATTCTAACACAATTATTTTAATCTAAAACTAAAGTGGTTTTACCCTCAGTTGGGCTATGCTGGGTTTCCCTGCCCTTTTCACTCTGAGGGCAGTGACAGAGGGACTTTGAGACATCCAGTCAGGGTCAAACTACCACATAGGCTTATAAAGTTACTATAAAGTAACTTCTATTCACTCACTCACTTGGAAAAAAAGTGAACTTGTAAAAAATTTTGGTAACTGGTGTGTGCTTGCAATCAGTGCAGGTTTTAAAGCTGTATTTTCTCATTAGCATTAATGAGAACAGTGAGGCAAATGAGTTAAGATGTACCTGATTAATCTTCATTTTATAAAAAAAGAAGACTGGTGGCCTCCTATTAATTCATACTTGCCTCAGGGTAGGAAAGCAGAATCAGCACATTCAAATATCCCACCTAATACCCTCCAAAATTTTTTTGAAGCCCCACTGCAAACCAGATAATTTGCTTAATGCAGGCCTCTGGAAAAAAGAGAAGAGAAGATCTTTTTAAGGGATGCTACACCAATAATTCCACAGGAAAACTGAGGATTATAGTGCTCTGCAGGCAATTTTTAATATGTTGGCAGTTTAAAACATAGCTGTAGACTTTTGGTTACGGTTTTGAAACTGTCAGAATACTCAGTGTTTGTACGTAGCAGTGTTTAATGCAAGCAGGAATGGTTGATGCTCTCTCAAGGGTGTTCTCACATGACAAAAACTGTATAACATGCTTCTTTGTGTGCCTCTTGCTAAAGCAGAAAATGGGAATAGAAATGATATACCCTCACCAAACAGGCTGGGAGAGGGAAAATAGCAGAGACACTTCAGAAGTGAAGCTAAGCCTCTCAGGGCAGGCTCCTCACTCTTATTTACTCCCACTAACAGCTGCAAAGGATAAATATTGGCAGCCATGAGCTTTCCTGAGGTGTTTGTGTGAGGAAGGTCCATCATAAAGCATGCTCTATCAGGTGTAAATATGAAAAGGGAATAAAATATCGCAGCATGAGGCTGTGAAAGAGAAAAGCAAAGTGTGGGGCTGTGCAGCTGATCTGTGAAATAGGTTTTCCCCTTCCAGAGCAGTTATTACACCCAGCCCATCAGAGGGAGGGAGAGGGCTAAGGGGGAGATGAAGGATCCACGTGAAACCTTGATGATCTTTAAATTACCTTTAATTTGCAGAGTGCGGTGGGGTGGAATTGGCAGAGCTGGCAGAGCGCGTCGTACAGGGTCAGCACCCGCGAGTTACTGTACTGCACGCCGTCATTAGTGACCTGAGTGAGACAAAAATCATCCTCAGAACTCATCATGCTCCATATGGAGACTGTCTGCTCGTTGTGGAGCCATAGCACTGCCCCTTTGAGCTGGAAGCGTGCCAGCAGGATAAATTAAACCACTTGTGAGCGGCTCTGCGAGCTAACAAATTGCTTAATGCTCCAAACTGGAAATTCTTCATTAATAACCAAAAGATCTTTTGGCTCAGCTGGCATTAAGCTTTCTGATTGCTATTAGGTTTTATCCTGAAGGTTTTTTTTTTTTTTTTTTTTTTTTTTTCTGATACCCTCATGGAAGCTTTACTCAAGCACTACAAGGGGGATTTCAAGGAGTTGTGAAACACAATTAACATTTTTGGCTGGGACTCAGAACCACTTTTTTACTAATAGCAAATCAGTAAGTAAAACCCTTGGCCTGAAAGTGAAAAAAAAAAAAAAAAAGAATGTGTATTATATAGGTTTATTTGAAATGAGAATGAGAACCGATTTTTTACTAATAGCAAATCAGTAAGTAAAATCCTTGACCTGAAAAAAAGAAGAATGTGCATTATGTAGGTTTGCTTGAAATTAACCTTATAAAAGATGCAAGGGATGGCAATGAGAGAGAGAAACAGTCTCATTTCTGCAGAAAGGTACATTAGAGCAGTCACCTGTCCCAGCTCATAATGGATAATTCAGGAAGCCTTAAACATGCCCTTTTTTATATAAGAGTGCTTGCACAATACAAAAGAGTTGAGTACATTTATATTTTAATTTTTCCACAGTAAAAATGAAAAGATACCAGAGAAGCGTGGGTAAGTGGAAAGCTTTTGAGAGTGCTTTGTGAGACGTCTTGAGTGGTGTGAACCTTGAAGAGCACCTCAAAACCCTGGGGGAAAGCCGTGCTGTAGACACAGATGAGAACCAGCAGGAAAGCAGAACCTTTTTGTCAAGTATTTTTCAGGTTTTGTCTTCTCACAGCCAAAATAAAGCTGCTGCTTAGCAAATCTAACAGGGCTTGCTTTGGATTCATCAGGTACCCCTGTGTTTTCTTGCTGTTAAAAAAGAATCCCCAGCCCTCCTCCATCTCTCCCAATACCCCAAAGCTGAAACATCCTTGGTCCCTTTGCAGATGATTTTTACAAGACTGAGGCCATAAAGTTTTTAATCAATCAATAAACTCTTCCAGTTCACAGAAAGAATACTAAGTTAAATTGAACAAAGATAAACAGAACTACAGAGATCAAAAAATACATGGTAAGTTTCGTAAAAAGCAGCACTTACCATGAATTGGTTGCAAGTTCATGGAAGAGAATAGAGCAGATTCTCCCACACTGTCTCGTGTGGGATGGTTCTACATTTTGAGCTGAGTGTTTTTCTCTGCCACCACAGAAACCACCACAAGGGCAGGAACAGGCAGCATTCATGGATATTCACAATTTCAACTTAACTTCTTTGGACTAATATAAACTGGTTCAAAAATTCATTGATCTAGTAAAATTCATTATTTTAAGGAAAATATTAGACTATTGACATAATAGATTATAGTGTGTTGTACTATAGGTAAAAGTGTTTTTCAAAGAAATAAAGGATTTCTCCTGCAGTTTGAGAAAAAACTGAAACCCCCTGTAGACCTGCTCTTCACTGAAAGACTCTGGCAGCAAGATTTCCATTAAGAATTTATTATTCCTAGTGCAATTTAAACTTAATTTAAATTCATTATTTTACTGGAGTGTCCAATGTTGTCTCAATATCAGTGCAGTAATAATGGGTGAAAAAATGGCTAGACAGGGAAAAATATAAAAAGCTGTAAAATTGCACTAATTGTTCTGTCTGGAGTGTTGTGAGTGAGATGTAACTCCTATAATTAGATTATTTTTTAATCTGTTTTGGCTTTTTTTTCCCTACATTCTATTATAAACATCTATTTTGAGCTCTTTTTAGAATTGGGCTGGTTTATAGCTATTTTAATTGCTTTTTCATTAGTCATCTTAGTGATGTGGAACAAGTACTTTGATGAGAACTGAGTTGAGCAAACCATTAATTTATTTGGACCTTAAGGGGCAAAAACCAACTTAGAGCTGGGCCTTGTTTGCTTGGGCATAGGTATCATCTGGAAAGAAGGAGCTGTTTCTGCAGAAATGCAAAGGATGCTCAGAAACTCTGTTGCTTTTTTCTCAGGTTTTTCACCCATCATGAAATGATCTTGGCTATTGGCATCACTCTACATAGTCTTTGTAAGAAAGTCAGAAAGTCTCTAAAAAAAAAAAACGAAAGGTGTAAAACTATGCTGAGTTCAAATGCAGTTTTTGCCTCACTGAATTTTTTGTGATTATTTTTTTTCCATTCTAGAGAAATACAGCACCAACAACTTAATGAAAAGGATGAGACCTGCTTCCCAAATTAGATAAATGCCTGCCAAGCTCTTTCACCTCTTCACCCAGGCATCTGCCTGGACAGCTCAAGTCATCTGCTGCCCAAGAATGGGTTTGTATTTTGATATCTCAATTAATTATGCCAAACACTCTGGTGCAGCCACATGTACTTTCTTATCTGCGTTCAGCAGCATGTCATGGGAACAATGGGCAAAATCTGAAACATGACTACAACAGGAGATTAAATGAAAGAGCACTAAGAAGAGCTCCTGCTCCCCCAATGCTGGTAGTGAAAAAAGCTGTAGTGAAATTTTTCTGATTCCTTTGAAATTTCGTTTGGGAAGGGGGAAAGATTCTGAAAATATTGAACAGCGACATTTCCAGAAAAATTGTGTTGACTTTTGGTTCTGAAAAATACTTTAGCTGTGTTTTGAAAAGTAGATACATAGATACATAACCCAGATCATCAATAAGTCTTATGAGCTGCAAAAAGTCTTAAGAGGAATTTTCTGGAACACAAATTTTTGAACACCTGTGGAATTAATTGAAAGTAATTTTTTATCTTGAAAAGCTCCATGATTTTGTTCTTTGTGCTGCCATGTAAGGCCAGCTGCCTTTGAAGCTGAGCACTAGGCTCTGCCTTCCCAATTTGCTCATCTAAAGATCCACAGGAGCTCCAGACTCACATGCAGACTGAGATGATTTAATCGAGCTTTTGCTGCATAGCCGTCAGCCTGGTTCCTCTGCAGGGTTTGAAGGAGAGGGAAAGGGCAGAAAGCTTGCAGGTGCAGGGCTTTTCTGGAGCTTTAGTGCATGGAAAGAGTTTTTGTGGCTGTTTTTGAGAGGAAAGGATGAGAAAAATTGTACAGACCTCCTCAGAGCTGAAAGGAAGCGCTTGAACACAATCAGAATTGTAATAGACCTGTGCTGTGAGGACGATGTCCTGGAACACTGGAGAAACCTTCCTGTGCCCAAACCAGGATTTTACCTATCCTATTGGGCCAGGAACACACAGGGTGTCTCCCTCTCAGATCCTTCCACCATGAAGCAGCATTTTATCTCACAGCTGGCAGAGTTCAACACCTTTTTGGAGCAGTTTTGAGCAGAGCACCTTCCCTCCTGGTCCAGCCCTGGTGTGTGACACAAGAAATGTCCAAGGTCCACCCCAGCAGCACACAGTCAGGCTCTGCACCCACGGGGTCTTACCCTAATGTCCTTAACTCCCAAATCCTTATCTTTTAAAAATAAATTTCTGACCAGCAGATGTGTCCTGCCAAACATCCTTCTGTTTCCCCCAGGCCACGTGGCAGCACGTGTCCCCAGCTGGGTGCAGGCTGCTGCAGGCTGCAGGACAGGCAGGGGTGAGGGGAGTGTTTTATGTGTTTCACTTTGCATTCTGCAATTTTCAGGGCACATCTGCAGTCTCCCTACAATGGCAAGATATTCTTCTCAGCTTCAGAGGCTTAAAAAAAAAAAATCTCAGTTTTGTAAAAAAACAACTGATCTGCAGAAAAAAACCCATCCAGGCCTAGAGGGAGACCAAGGGCAGCAGGCACACAGGGTTGGGAAGGCACTGGTTTCCTGGGGATATTTAGAAAAATAGGTGCCATTTTGTAAAAAGAGGGGCTAAAACAGCAGCAGAAAACCCAGAAGAAGCAGATAGAGCACATGCTTCTTCCTGCAGCCATTCAGACCACGACTGTGACCGTGACATCCCTGCTCAAGCCTGCCCAGGGCACGCACTGTTCATGCACCCAGGGAGTCAAAGCTCTCTGACACTTGCTGCCTAATCAGGAGTCTGAGTTGGGGTTTTCAGAAATGGAATACTAATGATTAACAATTGATTAGCACAACTGCATCAATTTCAGGTGATTACCTCTAGAAGTGGTTGTAATTTGCCCTTTTGGATTGGCTACAGAGACACCGGGGTTTAGCTCATTGTTTTGGTTGGCAGGGTGTTTTTCTTTTCCTCTACATGACATTAGTGCGAATATTTCTACAGGCATTTTCATTTCTGAAAGGAAGAAAACTGTGCTTTGCATTTTAATTTACCACGACAGCTGATTTTTCTCTAAAGCATTTCTTAGAAACACAATAAAATTCCTACTTTCACTTGCCATCGTGCGAACGGCTCGTCACCGGCCACGAAGTGCACAGCCTCTGTGATGTTCAGGAGTGGGATCTGGCAGTCCACAGCCTCAGAGCTCAGGAAATCTGCTTTTGTGCTTTCTTCTTCTCTTGATAGCCATTCACCATTGAGATGCTACAGTAAAGCAGAGGGAGAGTGCAGAAAATGAAGGCTCATAAAGAGATTCCAGTTGTCAGTGTATGTTTATGTTTATAATCAATAATATCAGGCATTCCACGGTGGTTTATTTAAAAGGAAACATGCTGTTACTATAGCTACAGTAAAGGGGAAACCATGCTTAGCTAGGCATGCAGG
This sequence comes from Melospiza melodia melodia, assembly GCF_035770615.1. Taxonomy (NCBI): domain Eukaryota; kingdom Metazoa; phylum Chordata; class Aves; order Passeriformes; family Passerellidae; genus Melospiza; species Melospiza melodia. The sequence goes on along the minus strand of NC_086201.1, from coordinate 5,369,098 downwards.
TGGTCTATTGATTTAGGAAGTGCTGTGGTCTGCACTTGGGATGAGCAGCTGGGATGAGATGGGCTGATGTAATCCAGTAACTTTGTGTTTCCTGCTGGAGCTCAGCAGCCAGCTCGTGGCTCCTTGAAGGTGATGTCAGCTACTCCTCCAGATCAGCTGCACAAAACATCCCAACTTGGGAAGAGCCTATGGAGCCCTGAGGGGGCTCAGCAAATCTCAGCTGCGCCTCGTGAGCGTGCCAGCACCGACTGGGAGTCAGGCTGAGTGTCTGTTCTGAGGTGGATTTATGAGTTTAATCAAACATTTCATAACTGAGGATGCTGATCCACCAAATCACTCAGTTGCAGCATTGCCTGTGTATAGTTGTTTATGATAAAATTACAGTGCTTGCATAAGAGATGGGTTTGATGCTCATCTAAACCTCTGATTTGGTGGTGAAGTATGACTAAGAAAATTCAAATAAGAGCCTCTGTAACTGTGGTGAGGAAACCCTATATTCAACTGCAAAACTTAACATTTAAATGTGTTTAGGAAAACTACCAAGTGTAGTGATTCCAGATGTAGAAAATGAGAAATAATATTGTGATGTCAGGCTTCAGTCGACTACAGAGCGCCTCAACCAAACAGAAGTCAAACAAAATTCTACAGAGGTTATGAGCAAGAATTCATAGCTGTGAATGGATGGAAGGTCTGGAAAGGTCTGAGCCTCTTCAGCTCCCTTCACTTGCAGCAAACACATTGGCAGTGGGCTTGGAAGGTGAAACACTGCTCAAACAGCGAGGGAAGATAGCACAGATCAGAGTAAAACATTTCTATATAAACATGTCAGTGTTGGACTGTATCATCCATATTTCATATTTTAGAGTAGGTAGCTTACAATTAGCCTGGTGACCTGGCAGTGCAGGCTGGGAGAGTCTCTGAAGCCGAGGCCAAACACCCGGATCCTGCTGCACTCCGAGGCGCGGACGTCGCAGAGACCCCCGTTCTCCAGGGCTGTGATTTCCAAAGCTGGCTCTGCAGGGTCAGACGGATACAGAGCTTCAGAGAGCAGCACTTACACTCTGTTCTGCTCTGCTGCAGCAGAGATTTTGTTGTAGCTGTTCCTGGTTGTTGTGGTTTAATACTTTTCCTTAAGGAAGTCTTCCTTGCCTCCCTGTGGATTTCTCTTGAACAGGGAAACAGCAGCTGTCAGAAGGGGAATTAGCAAACCTTCCTTAAATATTATCCTGTGCACCCAGTGCTGCAAGATGTGAGTGTCAGGGCTCCTGAATCAATTCTCTAAAGCTGTGGCTTCGTGTTAAAAGGTCTCCAGGGTTAAAACATTTGTTGACCTAAGTATCCAGTGGCAATACATCCCTGACCCAGGTAAGAGCAGCAATACATCCCTGACCCAGGTAAGAGGGGCAATACATCCCTGACCCAGGTAAGAGCAGCAATACATCCCTGACCCAGGTAAGAGGAGCAATACATCCCTGATCCAGGCAACAGGATGGGAGCACAGCTAAGAGGACAAACCCTCATCCCATAGCATAGAGAAATATGGGAACAAGAGATGACCATGCCACCAGGATCCTTGGAGTGTTAAAAGCAGGGGAAAAGCCAGCCCTAAGTTTTTGGCTTTTTGTTGGTTTTTTCCCCATAAAGTTTTGGCAGCAGTAAAAGGATCCTTAAAGGAAAGCTTTCTTGTGAGGGTTAAATCATTAATGGTAGCACTCAGCTCTGCACTGTGTCAGCACAAAGGTCGTGCACCAGCTAAGTTTCACTTAAATGCTACATTAAAGCCTTAAGTAGAGCTTAAGTGAAGTACAGCCTGTGCTGGCCCTCTTACAAGGCTGACTTCCACCCATTACTGTTTTAAAAGTGTTTTATGGCTCTCAGTTAAAGTTTCATTTGGGTTCTGTTGTACTTTGGGTATTCAACTTTTAAAATTGCTCTTTGCTTTTATACTGGGGTTATTTCAACAGAGGAAAAATGCAAGCCCATTGTATGTCAGAATTCACATCCTTAATTAAGAAAAATTATAATTTGGTAGATATTTGCACCAGCTCTTGGGTAGCACAAGGCTCAGAATGGCTCCAATATCATACATCAATAATAGGAATCGGTTGGGATCGTGGCTGAATATTTTCATTTATATTATTTGTAGATCTAGTGGTTGGGAGAAGCCACTATAATGACAAGTAATACAAATCAGAACACCTTCTACGTGTCTCCTGAACAGCACTTAGTAGCTGGGGCATGACCAGGAGCTCTGGGAAGGATGTTCACCAGCAGAGTGTTGTCCCAGTTGTTATCTCCGCTTGATTCCTCTCCCCTGCCCCATCCCCACTGCTCTGGCAAAGCAACATTGCCCATCAGTTTTCTCTGAGCTGCAGCTTGGCTAAAACAGAAGCTCTCCATCACCTGATATTTTAATGGTACATTAGTTCAGCTCTGATTTGAGGGGCAAAATGCCCTGAGTGGAGCTGATAACCTTTTCTAGCACCTTGCTGTTCCTTTAGGGCTCTGCCATTTAGGCTGTCATTAGGAAAAATGCTGTTTAAACACTGCCATCCCACCAGATTGCAGCCTGTAACAACACAGCCATATGACTTGTGTTTTTCCAGACGAAAAAAGGAAGGAAAGCAACATAAACATGAAAAAAAAAGAGAAAATACTTTTTTCCCCTGCACTTTTGAAGTGCTTTTAGCTTTTCTTTCATTTTTAAAAAAATTGATTTTATTGCAGCAGTATTACCAACACTGCTGGACACTTTGCAATATTTACAAGAAGAGAAATCGTTTACAGCTTATCAGCTTTCATCACTTACTGGTGGATTCCTGTAATGTACAAAACTATTAGTCAGATGTAGTGACTGGTTTTGATAAATTGCCTTCTTCTATGGTTAGTGCATAAAAATTAAAAAATAAAAATGCTTCATTATGTTTTTCATGAGATTTTAATAGTTAGCCCCACTAGTACTGAGGCAGCTTGGATTGCATTAATGTTTTCATTATCACTGCAGATTTTCAGGCTTCTGTGGGTGAAGCAGAATCTCAGAGCCTGGGAAGGAGTGGGGCACAGGAATGTGCTCCTGCAGCCCTTCCTGTTCCACAAAAGCACTCTCAGTGCCCAGTGCCTTACAATATCAGCTCAGCATTTTGCACTTATTTCTCTCAAACCATTCTGTACACCCTTGCAAAGGTTTAACCCCAGCCAGGAACTGAATATCACACAGGCACTTCTCACTGCTCCTCCTGGCAGGATCAGGGAGACAATCACAAGGGAGAGAGTGAGAAAATGTGGGAGTTGACTTAAGGGCAGTTTAATGGGAGAAAAAAGGAAGAAAATACAGTAATGATAATAATAATGATAAAATATTTAGAATATATGCACAATGCAATTGCTCACACTTTCCGAGAGATGCCCAACCAGTACCTGAGCAGTGATCCCTGCCCAGCTTTTTTCCCAGTTTATGTACTGAGAGTGATGCCAAATGGAATGGGATATCCCTGTGGCCATTTGGGGTCAGCTGTCCTCTTGGTGTCCCCTCCCAGCTCTCTGAGCATCCCCAAACTCCTCATTGGCAGGACATGAGATCCTGGAAAGTCCTTTCCTTAATGCAAACACTACTTGGCAACAACTACAAACATCTCAGCCTTTAGACCTCAGTATAGGCAGTACATAAATATTGACAAGGGTTTATATATATATATATATATATATATATATATATATATATATATATATATATATATATATATGCCACATGTAATGGGTGTAGAAATTTTAGGGATTTTAAGTATTTGGTTTTAATGAGCATTTCTGTCTGTCTTCCTCCCTGCTTTCTAGTGGTTTTGAATTTTCTCCAGTTTCAACCAAAAAAAGGGAGAGGAAATCTCCATTCCCTTGGCTTTGGAAAAGGCTCCTGGCAGTTGGCAGCTGGGCACTCCAACATCCAGACCCTGTTCTTGCTGGGGATACAGGGATCAAGGTGTGGTTCATGGAGGGGGAGCTGGAAGTGCAGAGAGGTGCTGACATCAGAAGGAAATATTGGAGAGCCTGAAAAACGCCAGCAAAAGGGCTGCAAGTAATTCAGGTAAAGACTGGAGGGAAGGAGCAATAAAAGGAACTGGGAAACATCACAAAGGTGAGAGTGAGGGCAAAAGTGCAGAGAAAGCTGAGGTTGTGGAGACCTGGGATGGATGTCTGATGTCTGTAGGGAGGAGAGAAATCTGTAGGTAATCAGGCAGTTCTTGGAAGGTGCTTGTAAAAAGTACGATATATATGAACATTAATAATTTATGTTTAGGGAGTGTGAATGTCAAAATACAATGAAATCCAGGGCAGAACATCCTCCTTCTTTTCTCTGTATGGCCTATAGGCCAAAAATGTTCTTTGACTGTTACTAGCAGATTAAAAACTGAAGCTCAGGGTGGCACCTGAGGCTCAGATGTGTGACTGGGGCAGCAGTTATGGAGGAGGATTTGGGTAGCTGTGTGTGCACATCCACTGGCTCAGGCATGGACATCCCACTGCATTTCCAGTGCCCAGTCCGTACCCACAGCAAATAAATGCAAAAAAATGCATCTGTCACCTGGCAGAACATTGTGTAGGGACAGTGTGAACAGCAGGAAATGTTTGGGATAAAAAGTAAAAAATAATCTTGTGTTTTCATGAAAGTGTCTTGAGATAAATTGGAGAGAAGGGTCTGGAGTTGAAGGTGGAAATCTCAGAGGCCTCCAGACAGAATAAAGGATCTTTCCTCTTTGGTTTTCAATGCTTGCCCTCGAGGCACACCTCCCCTGCTTTCCCTTCCTTCTCCTCCCATCTCCAGTAGGAATTTCCAGGAAAGAACAGTAAATTCAGAGTTGCTGACTGTGCAGTTTAATTCTGTAATCATTTACATGAATCAAACCTGACAAGGAGCACAGGCTAAATAATAGACTGAAACCCCCACCCCCCCATAAATACATGGTTGGTTTTACAGGTATTTTTTGCAGTGTATTATGTAAATAATATGCACAGATTTATAAGTAAAATGAAGTCAGTTGACACAAAATCAAGAATATTGCAAAACTACACTTATTGAAGTCTTACTGACATATTGAAATGGTTCATGTTGGATTTACTATTTGATTAGAAAAGTATCCCAGCACAAATAAACTTTCTTCTGCAATGTTTGAAAACTACACATGAGGCTTTGGGCTGGAGCAGCAGACCTGAAATTGAAACCAGCAGGAATTTTGTTTGAATAAAGAAAAGGAAAGGAACTGACCTGCTTTTCTTAAAGGGGATGATAAATAAGCAATCTAAGCCATGAAAAACAAATCATGAACCAGATGATAAGTGCTGGGTTGGGTTAAATCTTTGCTGAAGTGAGAAAGTAAATGGCCCATGATGCCCAGGTGCCCTTTCCTTGGAATCAGGCAGCTGATTGAACAACTTTCCATGCCAGAGCTTGCTGGTGTGGATGTGGACCTCCAGCTGCCACAGGTATGAGGGTTCTGCATCAGAGCAAATTGATGCTCAATTATCTCTACAGCTTGGATAGAGCAATTCTGAGTCTGCCACCATCCAAATGTTTGCACAAATATTGTATTTCTTTTGTGTATAATGTTATTTTGGTAATCATAGACACAATCATGGAATGCATGTCTCCTAGAACTTGTGCTATCTATGTGCTAATCCTCCCTAAGAAAAAAACTACCAGCAGCCATATGCTCTTTGCCAGAATTCTTGCACATCAGCGATATCCCTGCTTTCTGAAGGAAAACTGTGTTTTTCCTGTTTCCAAAGCCAGGTCTCAGAGGACCAGAGCAGCTGAAGGAGCTGGGGGTGTCCAGTTTGGAGGGAAGGAGGCTCATGGGGACCATCCCTCTATGACTCCCAGAAAGGAGGATGGGGCAAGGTGTGGGTTGGTCTCTTCTCCCAGCTAGGAAGTGACGGAACAAGAGAAAATGGACTCAAATTGCAGCAGGGGAGGTTTAGATGGGATATTATGGAAACTTTCTACTCTGAAAGGGTGGTCAGCAATGGGATGGGCTTCCCAGGGAAGTGGTGCAGTCACCATCCCTGGGGGTATCTAAAAGCTGTGTAGATGTGGCACTTGGGGACGTGGTTTAGTGCTGGCCTTGGTAGTGCTGGATTAACAGCTGGACTCACAGACCTCAGGGATTTTTTCCAACCTGAACAACTCTGTTTCCATAGTACCAAACTCTAGATCTGTGACCTTTTGCTGGCATGGAGTGAATCTGGTTTTCTGCTTTGAGGGTCTCTGGTACCCAGTGTGGATTGCAGAAATGAGCCCTGAGAGAGAGTGGGGAAAAAACATTTTGCAAGAGCTCCCTGAATGTGAGAAATGGCCTGGCTCAATTTCACACTGAAAGCATCCATGTGCTGCAACAATATGGTAGATTATTTTTTGCTTTAGAAAACTCACTGTGACATTTTAGGTTTATTTAATCCTTCTATTTTTAAAAGGCTTGCTAGCAGTGTACTTCAGCAATAGAAAAGAAGAGGATTGTGCTGTTGACTGCAGAATATTTCTTCTTTTCCAGATGGCCTGGAGAGGTGACCTTGTGTAAAGTTCTGGTTGTGCATTCATGGTGCTCACTGGCACACCAAAGCAAGTCTCAGTTTTGGTCCCTTAAAGGCACTTTAGGGAAGAACTCTTGGAATCTTCTTGAGGCTTCCTAAAAGTGAATGCAGTGATGCCACAAAAAGGATTTGGGTCATCGTGGTGTTATCTTGGTCCTTATGTCCACTCTAGTCCCCAGTTAGTTGGTTTTAGTAATTTTCCCGTGTTTAAAGTTACTGAATTAGATTAAATCTGGTTATTACACTCGGGGTTTTGTTCACAATTGGTTGAATGTTCTGTATCTGGTAGACTGTGAGATCTTAACACAACATAAAATATTATGTAAAGGCCTTAAAGGTTTGCTCTGAATTTTTGGTTTTGGTCAACTTAAACCAGACTTTTGAATGGTTTGTAAGTTTTAATTCTAGTTTATAAACTGTTGTGAATGTGTTGTTTATATTGTATGTGCATTGTGAGTATTTGGAGAAGGAGGCTGTTTTTTCAGGGCTTTCTGTTTTCTTTTGGATTTAATAAGATTTAAGTTTGAAATTTCCTATGGTACCTGATATAAAGAAGTTATAGGTGTGCTTCTGGGGTGTCTGGCTTTGGTTAGTTTGAATGAGACCTATAATATTTTTAAAATTTATTAAATTTCATTCTATATTCTTTGGAAAATAGTTTTGTTTAGCTACATGTTTTTTTGGACAGTTTTCCCTGTTTTCATTTTGCATTAAAGCAAATAAACTAATCTGCAGAAAAGACTGATCTCCCAGGGTTGCAGGGAATATTATGGATCACTGAGCATGCAACCTTCCATGTCCCTTATCACCAAGATTTGATATCCTTTTAAAATTCATTTTCTATTGGCTTTGCAACTTTAATGCTAATAGTCCTCTTCCTGCTCAGCCAGGTCTGTGCCTCAAATGGAAAGAACTGGGACTTTAAACAGTAGATTAAAGCTGGTATTGATGTTTGCCTTTTCAGATGCTTGTTTATTGCATCTGCTCCAGCAAAAACTAAAGTAAAACTGCTATGAAAAGAAGAAAGGCTTCAAAACTAGCAAGAAGTCCCCAGTCCCTGAGAATTGCCCACAAAGATGTTTGATGTGACTGAGAAAAATATTTCTCTGAGCAGAGTATGTGGGTGTCAGTGAGGATGCATCTGTGGTAGTTAAAGTTTGTGCTTTTGTTCTCTTTTGATTCTAAACTGTTTTTCTTTTGTAAGTTTCGTGGTTCTTACTAAAACTTTTGTGGTTGGAGGTGTTCATTCCTCTAAAAGAGCAAGAGTGCTATTTTCAAAAGGTGACAAGTACTAGGCTCAAAAATTGATGTTTTGACAAGTGATCTCAAAGCCTGATTTTTATTCATTATACCTTTTAAAATTATGTCTGCTAATACTGGCTCTGTTTTTTTTGCTGAGAAGAATGTATTTATTTAAATTTTTATGGCCCAGAACTGAAGATACTGTAGAATAATTTTCTTCAAATAGGATGCTCCAAGTCCCATCCAACCTGGCCCTGAACCTTCCAGGGGTGGGAGATCCACAGCTTTTCTGGGCATCTTGTGCCAGGGCCTCAATGATGATGAGGACCACTCCTCTGGAGATGGCTGGGAGAAGGAAAGTGTGCTTTGCAAGCAAACATTTTAAAGATATTTTCCCCAGTTTTCTTTCAGTACTAAATCATAAATTGTTTTATGTAGGAAAAAGCTGACTAACTGAACACAATGTAATCTTAAATTGCATAATATGTGTCTTCATATTTATTCTTTATCTACTTTCCAATATTGGTAAGCTGAGGGGAAAAATTCACAGTAAGTGGAGATAACAGGTCTCAAAAGAAAAGTTTTCATTTTCAAGCTTTATAGAACCTCTTTTATGGAGTATTGATATCTTAGTGAGTCTTCTTTAATGTCAGCTTAAAGGAAATAAGAATATATCTTTAATATCTTTAAACCCAGTGTAAAGAACACAGTCCCAGTGAGAGGGGAGCTGTGTTTTAAAATGTGGTTTATGCTGCAATGGTACACAGGGATCTGCTTCAAATATTCCCTGCCTTACAGGATTCACAACTGAACAAAAATGTATTTGATAGAAACAGATGCCCCAGCTTCTAAATTTCAGTGCAAGAACACAGCCTCACACCCATCCGCTGCTGAGTGAACCTTTAAACAGGAGAGGGAATGGGGAGGCTTCAAACCTCCCTCAGCTGGATAGACAGGAAAATTCAACATTGTGGGGTGCAAAAGTCAACAATTAGTATGAGAACAAGGGAAAAAAGGAAAGAAGACTTGTGAAAAAGAGACCTGATTTTTGTCTTGATAGTCTAACTTCATCAAAGTGACAGGAACTGTGATTTTGTTAATACTGCACCCACCAAAGTCAATGGAATTGTTATAATGAAGAGTAGAATTAAGCCCAATATCTTACTATTTGAAAAGAAGAAGGGTTTTTTCAGGGATAATGCAATTTAACATTTTTTAATAGCAATAGTAGTTTGGTGAGAAAAGTTTAAAACAGCAAGAATGGTTTTTGCTGTTCTCACAAGCACATTTGACTCTTCTTATGAAATCCAATTTTGAAAAATCAATGGAATTGCTAAAGTGTACTGCATCCTCTCTGCCATAGAACACGTTTTGTCATATTAGCAAAAAGCCTGGTTGTTTTTTCTTTGTTTACAAGCCCAAGTGATTTGAAAAAAAAACATGATCAGTTCCTGTGGAAAGGGTCACAGTTTCTGGTAACTGTTTCTGGGGCCTTTGTGTTGCTATTAAATGGAATTCTCCCTGGAAGGTCTGGTCACCACAGGCTGGTCCCAGCCACAGGGAACACCAGCCTTACACACAGTGAGCAATATTTCTCATTGTAGATATCCTGGGGATTTAGGAAATGGATTATATTTCCTTTGAAAAGTCTAAGATGTAGTTTTTACTTCATATAATATTTTAATTTGTTTACTTTAATTTATGCAAGGACATCATCTATTGTGCCAACACACCCTGATGGCTCTCTCTGCATCTTATCAGCAAAACACATATTGAAAATAGCAAAAAGTATTAATTTACTTGACTTCCTAACAGCCCTTACATAATCATTATGATCTGGAATTTTAAGATCATTGAATTGATTCAAGTGGGAGAAAAGTATTTACTTCAGCCAGGATGCTCCCATACAAATGCTCCAATCTCCAAAACAGATTGGAGTTTGATGTAGACAACTGAAATGCTCTGTCTCCTTTCACCTGGGGATCCTGAAAAAAAATAAGTATTTTCTTTCAATATCTTCCTCATTCTTTGTCTTTGAAAATGAGAATTAAGCTTAAAAATAAATCACAGTTACACAAATGGTGAGATTTTTATAATATGTACCTGACCTTACATTCCTGGTCTGATCAAACCTCTAAGCTTATTCTTCCAAGGGGGAGAGGCATTTTCCATTGGAAGACCCAGCCTGAGGAACTGTAATAGCTGACCTCATAAATTCGCTCATTATAAATAAATTTTAAAAAATATTGCGTGCTTTAATTCATATTATCTAATTACAGCACATGAACAGGACCCAAAGCAGACTGCTGAATTCAGAAAGGTCTGTGTAACCACTCTAAAAATACCAGGGTGTAGCAGATGGGTCTGGGGGACCTGTGTGGTTGTGGTTCACAGCTCTGAAAATGCAGTTGGGTTCACAGCCCCTCTTAATATCACCACTGAAATGTATTGATATGAAAATGGGATCTCTGTCAGTGTGGAAGGTGAACATTCCCTTCTCACCTTCTCACCATCATTTTTTGCTGGCTTTGATTTCTTTGCTGGTTAATTTTTTTTCTCCACAGAACTTTCCACGTAGAAATTTAAACTTCAAGTGTCATTACTTCACTGAAACTAATTTGTCGTTATTACTCCTCATTACCTTTTATCTTGTAATTGCTCTTTAGAGCTTCATACAATCTGCATATTACATTACTCTATTTGTGCTTTACCAGTCCTGATATTTTTTAATAAGCAACATGGTCAATATATACAAATGGTAAGCACCAGCCCGATTTGCTATCTGCTGTAATTGGATTCTGCCTTTAATTACAGGTGGTAATGACATTTTAAGCACCTTATACAGGTGTTGGGGGGAGGGTGGGGGTTATGAAATGTTAAGCAACATTAAGAAATTCTAAGCTGCTGGAGTGCTGCCAAGTTTCAGAGGTGCCTTTCAGCTCCAAATAGTGATTTCCATGCGAGGATAATTATAGCTCTGGCCACCTGGACTGCTCCTGTTGGAGTCAGCCAGAACAGAGGAGTGAACTTGTCTGCAAGCCACACTTCCCATCTTCTCTCTTTATTTCTGTTTTCATTTTAAATCACTTCAGATATACCATGGCCTGTGTTTTGATTCCCAAAAATACTGCAGGACTCATCTTTTTGGGTGTGTCTGCTGGCCAAAACCAGTGGCGGAATACATTGTTCTGTATTGGCAGCCTAGCTGAGGTTGGGTGACCTTGGAAAATATATTTGAATTATGTTGATGGCCTCCTTGATCTTGGGGGAGTTTTAATTCACATCTATAATTCCAGCCTGAGAAAATTAGACAGAGATTTGTTTTGGAACTGATGGGAAAATATATAGCCAGCAAAAGGAGTTGCCTCCTCTAATCTGAGAGATTTCAGCCATAGCAAAATAAAATTTTAAAATTTGGCCTAAGCAAGCCTCCTTCATTACTCCTGCAGCTTCTGCTGGAAAATAACTTTTTCCTAGCAATAGCCCTTAAAACTCAGCATTTCTGAGATCAACACTCATTCTCCTGTTTCTTCTGTCCTGACTTTTTGAAAAGAAAGTGAAAGAGACAGCACTTTTATATGTCCTGCAGGAACCTAATTCAGTTCTTAATTTCTCCTCCTTTCTTTCCCTTCCTGTAGAGCCCCCACTCATTAGTCACAAAGCTCAGGGGCTTATCCCACCTGTGCTGATTTCCTGGGCTCTGCCAGCCAGGCCAGGACTCCTGAGCTCCCAGGGATGGGGCTCAAGCTGCTCTGGTTGGAGCACACAGCTTTATTTCTGAGATTTATCTTAATTCTTCATCTCTAGTAACCAGTTCTGGAGTGAAAGCCTTTAGTGACATGAGGAGGACCTCGGTTCTGAGCACCTCCAGTCCTGTGAATTGACATTTGAGAGGCTGATTGTTGCTGTGTGGTGCTGCTGGGTTTTTCCCTGGAAAGAGGTGTCCCATCACCCATGGACCTTGGGATTTGTAGGGGAACAGCCCTGGGGGTGTTTAGCCTGGAGAAAAGGAGGCTCAGGGGGGATTTTATTGCTCTCTGCACTGCCTGAAAGGAGGTTGTACCTGGTGGAGAATGGTCTCTTCTCCCAAGTAAAGAGCAACAGGACAAGAGGATCTTGGTGCTGTCATCACCAAGAGATGTTTAAATTGGATATTAGGGAAAATGTATTCATTGGAAAGGTGGTCAGGCATTGGAACACCAGGGAGGTGGTGGAGTCACCATGCCTGTGAGTGTTCAAAAAACCACCTCAGGTGTGACACCTGGGGACATGGTTTAGTGGTGAAGATGGCAGTGCTGAGTTAAGGGTTGGACTCCATGATCTCCCAGATCCTTTCCAATCCAAATCATTCCATGCTGTCTGTGTAAAACATTTCTGCATGGGAGATATGAAAACAAGTAAATAACCTTAAATATATTTTGAATTAAATTCAAAAAATCAAGAACAGCTAAAGGTGAAGCTCCCATGGAGGCTTGCCTTGATTGACTGTACCAAATTATCTAGATGACCTTTTCTTAGTATTATAATGTCAGGGTGATTGGCATGCCAGAACTAAGATTTTATTTCTCCTTGTAGGGGATCAGACCTCAGGCTGTATGTATAGTTCTGCTTTATATTTCATTCACAAGATCAGATAATTTCATATATATGCATACATATATATGTATGTGTGTATACATATGTATGTATGTATGCATATATATATGTATACATATATGGTATATATATATGTATATATATGTGTATGTATATATATAACAGCTTCTCCATTTTTGTATATATAGAAAAATATTCTAAATCACTACTAAATTATTTAATAAGTAGTCCTTAATAATGGACCTCAATGCAGCTCATTCCACTGATCCACTCTAGACAGTTGCAGCACTTTTTCCTCTCCGTAGTTAATGTTGAGATGAATTTATTGTGAAGTTTTCTCCTAACTTCTCTGCATTTATACCAAAGACAAGGGAGAATATCCTGAAAGTTAAGCATGCCAGTTATTACCTTGGTTTTAATTTTTATGGGTTGTTTTATTCTCAATTTTTCTCTAGCTCAGGAAAAAGCATTGTCTACACAAGATGGCCCAGCACCCTGTCCAGCTGAACATTGAAAATGTGCAATGCAAAGGCAGCAAGAGGCAGAAAAAGCAGTCAGGGCAGAGGAAGGCAATGAGAGGAAGGCAATGGTTTTTGGGGGTGTTTGCCACAGCTGATGTGTGCTTGTTTTCCAGTTCTCACCTCCCTGTGCAATCCCAGGCTGAGCTCTGTTCTCTCTCCTTGTTTATATTCGATGTCACAGCAAGAAGACAAGGTGCCATTAGCTTTTACTTGAAAGGTCATATTGAAGCTATTATCCTCTCATCTGAGAGATTTCAGCCATAGAAAAATTTTAAAATTTGGCCCAAGCAAGCCCCCTAACCTCTCTGTATCACAGAGAAATAAGTTAAACATTGAATTGTATGTTGGGCAATTGCTTCAAAATTGCTCAACTCACTTTTCAGTCCCTGGTGTCAGTTTTTCTCTGTGTGAAAGATAATTAATTCTTCCATATTTGGGAAGTTATTCTACACATTTTAGCCTGTCATTAACAGAAAAAAGGATGTCAGGATATATTTTAACTTCTTTAAATCCATGCACTGAAGTAATGTTTAATGTGAAGAATATGGGTGATCCCATCCCTGATAATAAATGCATTGGGGTGTCAGATGTGCCACTGAGCTCCTGGGCCTCACTGGAGATTTGGATGTCTCAGCTAAGCCATGGTGACTGACCCTATTTGATGGTTTTGGCAGGGTTACTTGTTCATTTTGTCACTTTTAATTTTGTGTTGTTACTAGTATAGTGTTTGAAATTAGGTTCAAACTTTATTGCCTCTTGAACAAAAAAAAAAAAAAAAAAAAAGACATATCTCTACACTGTTTACATGAATATTGACCACAAGGTGAGCAGGATGCTCCTCTTTTTTTTTTTTTTTTGTGTGAGAAGCCTGCTTGTCAGCTTGCCAGTGATAGATCAGATGTAAAGAAAATCACTTCTGCAAAACCAATTTGCTAAGGGGCTTGTAAAATCCATTTTTAAAAAGTTACTGAGGCAAAAAAAAAAAAGCACGAAGGACCAGCCAACCAGATATTTTGATTGGCTCCTCAAGGTCAAAACCTGATTACTAATTCATCAAATACCTTACTGGTAGCGCCGCTTGAAGAGCAAACAACTCTGTGCAGATGTTCTGCCTAATAATGCCAATATGAAAAGAAGGTTTTAGTCACTGCCAGCATGGAAAGAAGGTTTTACTCACCGCCAGTATGGAAAGAAGGCTTTACTCACCGCCAGTATGGAAAGAAGGTTTTACTCACTGCCAGTATGGAAAGAAGGCTTTACTCACTGCCAATATGGAACGAAGGCTTTACTCGCTTTTGGCAGAGCTGCAGTGGTGGGAGCTGCGGCCTGCAGGGCAGTGGCAGGCCAGCTCCGTGCAGGGACACTGGAGAGCAGCGAGGATCTCCTCCCAGGCAGCAGAGGGCTGGTTTCCAACAGGGAACTCTCCCTTCCTGCTCCCCAGCACTCTCCTTTCACACTCATTTTCCAAAAGGGCGACCAGTGGCCTCGCCCAAGCCGCGTCATCTTTGAGCTGCAGGTCCAACAGGCAAATATTGATTGTCTCATCCAGGTGTTTGGCCAGGAGGCCTTTGCATGCCAAGCCAATGGTGGAGTTTGCAAGAATTTGGTGGCAAATCTCCCGAGCTTTGGTGACAGTCAGGCCATTGGGAGTGGGCCATGACAGTGGAATTTTCATCCGAACCCCTTCAAAATAATCCTCAGGGAAAAAATATGCAAAGCTCTCGGAGTGTCTCTGGGCTGGGCCATGCACTGGGTGAAAGGATGAAGCCTTGTAGTGCTTGTCTTGCCTTTTTGCTTTCCTTAGCTCTCCTGATGGTTTGGTAAAGTTAATGGATCTGTTGCTATTCACGGAAACATTGTGTGGGAGGGGCTTTAGTGGGACCTCGGGGCTTCTTCGCTTTTGGAGTGATTTAGAAAAATATCTTTGACCAAAAGCCTTGGTTGGTGATTTCCCATCTTTTCTCAAAGTTGGCTCTGCTTCTGCGTGAGTGACAAACTCAGATGTAACATCCAGATATGGGATTGCAAAGCTGAGGTCCACATGGTCATGATGGCAACCAGAGGGCTCAGGGGAAGGAGTCTGAAAGGCAAATTTTGTGTTTGCCACGGGCACAGGCTTGGTGCTCTCCTTCTGGCATCTGCAGAAACTTTTCCTTTGCTTCCTCTCAGAGGGTGCTGGAGTCTTGTCAAATAAACTCTTCCCTGGAGGAATTCTGATTTAAAAATAGGAAAGGATTAGAAGAAGAAAACTTCCAACAAATTAGTCTATCATAAAAGAAAACTTTCATTGAGGGTAGGGTAAGCATAAATTACCAATCTAAAAAAGTACTTGAAAAAATGCTTAAACTTGAAAAAAGTTTAACCTGTTTTCTTTAGTCACTTTTACACTGCCCTTCTTGAGTTGTCCTGTGTGTTTTCTAGCACTTCATGGAGACTTTTTGTACCAGATGTTTAAGTGGTTTGCTGGAGCATTGCCCAACTGCTTGTCTTCTCCTTGCAGGACTTTCTCTGAGGTGCAGGTTACCCTTTGTGTATTATACATGAAATAAGGCCTTGGATTTGTCCCTGGATGTCACAGCTAACTCTTGGAGAATGACAAAAAAGTCATATTTGTTTCAAATCCTATATTATGAAAATCATCTTTATCTATGTGCCTGATCTGTCCTCTAAGATGTATATTGCTAACTTTTTTCTTTTAAATGTCTTCCCCCATTTTTTTTTCATACTTCATTTCATTCTTTCCTTCTACTAGAGTTTTCTCTGATTTTTTTTTTCTTTCAACACAAAACAGTTCTCTATTGATCATAGGGCTAAGCTATCATATAAGCTGAGATGATTCTCTTCCCCTTTTTTAAATTTAGTCTTTAATGATGGATGAACTTCTAGAGACTTCAGTTTGAATAAACAGCTATGATTCAAGTTTCTTCAGAAATCTCATCTCTCTTATTGATCTTGTTTGTGCAGCACAAGAGGAATCCTAGAACTTCACAGGAAAGGATATGTTTCTTGTCCCAATATTTTGCAGCATGTCATTACTGGAAAAATTTGAAAGAGCACCAAAAATTAAAATTATTTTGGCACTAATTTTGTATTACAGCCAGAATGTTGGGGTTTCAGGAAAGGGAAAGCATTTGCCAACATATTGGAGCCAAACACTAGATACTGTTGTTGGAAACTGTAATTGCCTTTATCCAATTTGTTAGAAATACATTTTAAATGGCACATCTGATATTACCATTTTGATCATTGACACAATCATGACTTTAAAACAGAACATCTCAGTGACAATGGCAAAATGAACCAATTTCTCCTCCTGAAACATGAGCACAATCATTTATATTTTGCCCAAAGTGTGGGCTCAGCAGGAGACAGTATGAGACAAAAGGGTGGTTTTCATGCTCATGGAAATGCACAAGCTGTTCTGCACTTCTCTATAGTCTAGGAAAATAAAATGGTTTTGGTGATTGAGAGATTTGTCCTTTGAACAAAACATTTTAGTGTCAGAATGAGTGTCCTTCACGCTCCATTCCTCTGGTTCTAATAGAGGGGTTATCTGCCCCTGAAGCTTCCCTGATTCAGCATCAAGTACATTTAAATCTAGACTAGGGCAGCAGAAGAATATCCTAATTTGATATAATAATACATAAATTAGAGGCTATTGTAAGTATTATTTATTTAATAAAAAAATAAATCAACCACATAAACTGGTCCAGAATCAGGACAGAAACTTAATGCACCAATGAAAATTTCACTAAAATGAAAGTCTTTTGCTTTGATGTCTTACTGAAACAAAATCCTCTGTTTATCCCACATGAAACCAATTACCTTCTTTTGGTCAGAACACAGAACAGAGGTGTATGGTGTGGAAAGAAAGGAAACCCCACTTTCCTCACAGCCATGCATGTACAGCTGCTCCTCAGTGAGCTCAAATGTGCCCTCTGTCCCCTGCATGAGATAACCAGACTGTCATTCCTCTGAGCCACCCACTATAATCCAGGAAGAACTAAAGAAATTTTTTTTTCATCCAATTGAATTGGATGCTATTACAGAGAAAGTTTCCAGAATTTAACAGCATTTCTGCTGGTCTCTTGGCGTATTTTTAAATGTCTGAAGATTCTATTTTGCCTACTTAAATCACATGTTTTAAAATTCATCTCTTCTCTGGTTGCTATTTAGTGGCTGGGAAGATCTGATGTTGCTTTACTGTTTAAAAGTTGTGTTGGAAAGCTGGTGTGTAAAACTGATCTGTGCATGCAGGGCCCTGCAGCTGCTTGAGAGGGGTGGGAGCCAGGGAAATCTCTGAACTGCCAGATGGTGGGCACTCAGATGGCTTCAGGTGCTGGAGAAAGCCTAGCATGCTTTCAGGGTTATTTAAAATGAAATTAAAAACAGCAGCAGAAAAGTCACCCTCTAGGGTTTGTTTTTTGCTGGGCTGTTTCTCAGTGAGTGGATCAGAGAATGATCCAGTGTCTTCTGGAGGTGACCTCAGTTTCTCTGTTGGTTTGGTTTTCCTCTACAGGTTCTGAAAGGTCCTTGAGAATCCATCCTTGGGAGCAGTGCAAGATGAAACTCACCACCCCTCCTGCCCTTCTCACTTAGCAGGAGCTTCTCCCTTCCCTGAAGAATCCCCATCACACAGCCCTAGAAAACTCCTCAGTGTTTCATAACTAAATTCCTTTGCACTGTGCTTTGGCTTCAGCTTTTTTCAGCAAAATTGCTTTGAGCAAGTTCTCCTAAGGACCTTTTAGCTCTTTTTTGGGGCAGTGAGTTATTGGTTGGTTCTTGCACCAAGCTATTTCTCCATCTGCATTCCCAGAAGCAATCTCTGACTGATTACCCCATTATTAGGATGTTAATGATGGCTTTTGAATTCAAAATAGTAGAATTTATAATGACAGGCCAAAATAGAGATTAGATAGCCATTACTTAGGCCCACTGAATAGAACTAGAATATGAAAGAGGTGCTTGTTTATTTTCTGAAGTGTAAGAAGTCTAAAATTTGTTGCTCCTATAGGACTGTGCTGAGCTCCCATGTACAGATTAAGTGCTATGTTAGTGTTTTGCCTTCTTTTTCCTTACTTCACAAACCAGGCTACACAAGCCAACCCATTTTGGTTTTAGGGACGCCTATTAGGCATGTTTGAAGTTCAGCAACAGGAATTAAAATGTAGGATAGGGATAGGGACAGGAGCAGGGATAGGGACAGGGACTGTGACAGGGAGATGTCAGAGTTACACTCCTGTCTGTGTTTCCAGATAACTGTCCCAGAAAGTACAAGTTTTCAGAGCTCACTGTCATTATTAGTAGAGTTGATATTAGGTTTTAGCATGGTACATATATTACCAGACTTTGTCAAAATGTAACATTTAATCTATACTCACATGTTGTAATTAGCATTCAGGAATAAAAGAACAAGAGAAATATGAAACCCTTAATTAATCCCTGTTGTCATCTACCTACATTTTCAAGGGTGGGTGAGAACTGCATTTTTTTTTTTTTAACAGCTAAGAGGGATCTTAACACAGCTATTAACATGGCATCACTTGTGAACATAAAACTTCTCTCTTGGAAACTGCTGATGTGTTTTGTGCTGACTGAAGATTAAGCCCTGTGCTGCTGGGATGGAGATGGGTCTTCAGGCTCCTCCCTTAGGTTAGGGAGATCTCTCTGTCAGGCCATTAGGGGAGTCTGTAATGAAATAAACCCATCAAGGCCATTTGGAACACTGCTAAGTGTAAGAGCCGAAAAGAGGGATGCAGGACTCTAGGTGGCTCTCCAAAATGTGATTTATCCCATCCAAGAGGTTACAGCAGCCCAGGGTTGTGGGTGACAGAGCCTGTGCCCACAGCTGTCAGCTCCAGCTGCAGGCAGGCCTGGAGACCCCTTGGTTTTGGTTACAATGCATTATAGACTTTTCTTTGCTGAGCATCTTAATATAGCAGAACCAATCTATACCTTAACTTTTATCTATAGCCTATCATAACTACTGTAATTACCATATTCAGGTTACTATTCTCCAATCACTAAAAGTTAGTACAGTTTAAGCTAGAAGTTGTTTTTCAGTTTTCTTGCAGTGGAAAATTCTGAGACCTTTTTTCTACTTGCAACATTTGCTGACTTGTTTGCCTGTGCTATCTTTATGCTTGGTAAAAATATCTTCTTGTTTGGGGTGGGTTTATCTTTTGCTCTAAGCCATAAAAACCCCTTCTAACTAACACACCCTTTGCCTCCTTGGTTGTCCAGTAAAACTGGCTCAGCAATTCTTTTCTTCCATATCAAAACTCGCTTCCATCTCTATTCCTTCTTCAGATTCTACATTCGAAAATCTTTCTGCTAAGCATCTGTGAGACCTTCTTGTCAAACTTTCCTCCTTCCCAACAGCTAAGAGCATCTCCTGGGTGGGATCTCTGTGGCTTTGTACCTCCACTCCTCTACGAAGTCTTCCTCAGGCACGTTGTTGAGGTCGTTGTGAGCCATCCCATCAAAGAGGCCACACAAGCCCCGGGTGCTGTTGAAGTCCCTGCCCGGTGTCCTCACTGTCACTCCCATCCCCCTCTCGCTCAGGTCCGCTCGAACAAACGCCCCAGAAGGGAACAGGATCTGAAGAGGCAGAAAAAAAAATTAAAAAAAGCTAAATAAAATAAATTTTAAAAAAATTAAAAAGTGAATTGAAGCTCTTACCAAGATAAAAAAGTGAATTGAAGCTCTTTTTATGCAATAAAAAACATCTCTTTCTATACACTAAAATTTCAAAGCAGGATGTTAGCGATGGCAGAGGTAATTTAAGACCACTTAGAAACACTATAAATATTTATTTTGTGCTGTTATTTAGCTTGCTTTCAGATTCCATGGCATTCATATCTGATAGCATCACATAAATATATAACTCCATGAGTACTTTCTTCTTAAATTAATATTTGCATCCATTGAAGTTTTCCCAGTGGTAAGTTACCAGCTAATTTTTGAAGTGACTTCCATGACAATAAGGCCACCCTTGTGACTTGTATTTTAATAATTTTATAATAATAAATTTTTTTGAGAAACTGCCAAGATTGAAAAATATCTTCCTTCTGAACAACTGTTTCATTTTCCAAGGCCGGATTATCCAGGAAATGATTGTGTTTTAAAGTGGATAAAGCAATTTTCTCATTAAAGGACTAGTGGTAGGCTTACACTGACCTTTAAAAGGATAAAAAATCCTAGCAGGGTTCAAAACAAGAAGTAACTGTGTGGATAATGGATTTTTCAGATTGCTTTACTAACCAAATAATAAAAAGAAGAAAAAAAAAAGCAAAAAGAAAATATCTGTTCAGCTGATTTCTTTTTTTATTTGCTGTATTTTTACAGGTTAAAAAAACTATTTGAAAATTTTCTGAGCCTGGAGAGGGAGCAGGAACATGCTATCCTGATAAGTAGCATTAATACTTTCTTTTTATGCAAAAGTAAATATTTTCAGTTAATCTTAAAAAATGCATTAGAGTTGCAAACATCTCATTATAATAATTTCAAACGAATTATTTTCCCTTTTTAATTGGCCTCTGCCTAAATATAATTTATTCATCCAAATAAAGTCCTTTGTTTTCCTTTATTTTGGGTGGGGATTTTCTGGTCCCTTTGAAGTTCCTCCCCATCAAATCTACTCATACCTGTGAAGTTGTAACAAGCTCATATTTTTATTCTTGTGCTTGAATCCAGGGTTTGCTCAGAGTTTGGCTTTACTAAATTACAATTCTGCCCATTTTAGTCCCCCATTACTTCAGGCTTTTTCTAGCCTGCAAGTAAAAACTCTTGCAGTCAGAATTGCCTGAGCTGCTCAGCCTTCTGCGCTGTCCAGATTAATATTTTGATTTATTTTGGGAGTTTGGAGGGCTCTAACCCTTTCCTATCCTGCTGCCCTGGGCAAGGCATCTCACCTGGATGTAATGCTGCTAATTGAGGCTTCAAAGAAGGTTTTTTGAGCCCTCAGTTTGCAGAGTTATTCAGTGACTGCCTGCTGGAAGCTGGCAGTGACCCAACCACCCAACTTTGCGTGACCCAACCACCCAACCAGTTCCTGAGCTGCATGAGGATAAGGATGGACAAGTGCTGGGAGGATTGGGATGCACCCCACTCAGTGGTGTGCTCAGGGATCTTGTTCTGTGCTGCACAGTTCCTGTAGATTCCCACTCAGCTCGCAGCAGGATCCACATTGTGTCCCCAGCCTGCCCTGATTTGTTTCCCTGGGTTTTACCTCAGGTGTAAATGAGAGTAGGGATTCCTCACTAAGATTATCCTGGTAATAAAGCAGTAATTATATTGCATTCAGTTGCAAAATGAAATGACAGCTTGATTCCTGCTTTTTCTCTATTCTATAATTAACAGACTTTCAATTACTGCCTTCCTGAGGTCTATTCCAAGTGAGATCACAAGGAGAGCCAAGCACAGGCACTTCCTGCATCATTCTGGCTCTGCTGTGGACCGATCTTCATCCAAAACATTTCATAGCAATAAGTCTTGATGATACAACTCTAGGATAAAATTATCTTCTTGGCCATAATTTGCAGCTCTTTTCTTTACCAAAACCCCTGCTGCAGCCTGCTCTTATTTTTCCAGTGATTTCAGTCTATTAGTGTGCATAAGCAATACTTATGCAAAGCAAGTTGTGGCCATATATTTGTTTAGGCAAATGCTTTATGTTACAGCAAATGTTGCACATTTACAGCCCATTTTCATAGCTTTTGGGGGCTCTCTGGCTCTGACTAATAGTATCTTATTGCTCCACTCAAAAACTCCATTACTCTGCTACCTGAGATCTTTCCTTACATATTTATGTCTTGAGCTCTGCAAAGAAATTTGCTTTATGTGATGTGGTTGGGTAGTGCCTGGCATAAGCAAACATGGAGTGCTGCAGAGAGTAAGCAGTGCTATCAGAACTCCGCTGCGTCGCCAAAATTTTCCAGGGGCATTTTTTTTGTTTGGTTTTACACTTTGCTAAACCAACACTTTAACCAGATACTTCCCTGCCTCTCATTTTCCTGCTGCAGGCACTCTGATGGCTTCAGATATTTTCTGTCGGAGCCCAGGACATCCCTCTGGGTGCCCTGGATGGCTCGAGCCCCTGCCAGGGGGCTCAGAGACTCTGGCATGAAACCAAAGAGACCTGTGGCTTTGATTTTAACCCATGGAAAAAATTACCAACTTTATATGTGGATTCTCAAGCCACGAGAGTTTAAGTAGAATCATAATTTGTTACAAGTTAGAAAAGTAGATTTTGGGGTTTTTAGAATGGGGAGGATTTGGGTGTGCCTTGTCCTTATTCTTTCTTCTTCTTAGCTTCCATCTTCTGGGTGATGGTGGCACTTTTGGATTGGTTTAGAGTAGAGAAAGATTGTCTAACATAGGTGATAGGTATTGGAAAATTATTGTAAATAATGTACACGTAGTTTCTGGTATAAAAAGGTAACACTGCCTCAGGGGTGGGAGTGTGCCACGGACTGACTTCTGGACAGACCTCAGCAGGTCAGGAAAAGAATGTGTTAGATAACAAAGAATAAACAATCTTAAAACCACAGCCAAAGAATCCTGACACCTTCTTCAATCTCGGGGCTGGGAAAAGGAGATTTTCTAACACTTCAGGGTCATCTTAACCACAGAAACCCTGAGTGCGACTTCATTGATAATTCAGAAATATTAAACGTGTGTTCTCAAAGCGCAGCTGCCACCAGAGCGCTCAGCCATCCGCGCACGTACTGTTATTTTCCTGCCTCCGTAAGACTTCAGGATCTTGACTTGCGGCGATGCCTCGGTGCTCTTGACGGTCAGCTGGGGCCTGCTGTGCTGAGAGTGGCCATTGCAGGTGTCCAGCACCACGGTGTCACCCCCTTCTCGTGCAGCCACGCCGCAGTTGCAGGCGGTGACGGAGAGGTGGCCGCCGCAGTCCCACTGGCGCACGTGCACCTCGAACGTCCGCGACGCGCTGCGGCTCAGCAGGAACGTCCCGATTTTATCGCTGTCATAGCGCCTAAACCACCACAAAGAGACAGAACCAGACAGGGTTAGACACCCTCAGTGTTGGGAGATCGTTGGCTATTGCACAGCAGTGCTCCGTCATTAGAGCAGAGCGCTGGCTGGCCTTGGAGGATGGAACCACGCGCACGTGGGGAGGAGTTTCTCTGGCTCTGTATCCAAGGGAACGCCGCAGCAGTTGTTGGCTGGAAGAGCCTAAGGATTCCCGTGAAAAGCAGGAGTTGTGCCCCAGCTGCTGCCATGGCAATGGGCGTGGATAAAAAGGGTAAACATTTGATGTAAAGCAAATGGGGAGAAGTTTCCTGCCTCCCGGTCTTAATGAATATATTTTGGTTCTAACTGGCTGATTTTAGAGCGTGATGTTCAAAGGGAAATCAGTGCTCAAATAACCTCTTCCATGACTAATCACCAAATTTTACAAGTCTGGCTGTGGCTAGGTGAAGGCTTCCTGTGAAAATCTGGGATTCGACTGGAAGCCAGCTAAAATGAAGTTTGTTCCTCCCCCTCAATGATTTGCCCATAAGCACAACTTTCACACTCAGTGGATCAGCAATCAGCGTGGAGAGCAATTTAGGACTCTCATTCTTTTCTGTAAGGAACGTCTCCAGTCCATGTGGGTGAGGCCAAGAGCAGGATAACTTTAATAAATTTGCAAGTGTTTGGTCTCTGCATGAACCCTCTGGAACCTCATGGATTTCCACAACTGAGGCCTGTGAGAGGACCCTCTTCTGCTTGTTCTTTGTGCTCTCACTCCATAAACTTGTCTCATTCTCCCTCTATTTTATGCTGTTATATAAAAGGAAATAGTAGCCGTATACTTAATATATGTTGCTGATGTTTTCTTCCTATAAGCCAACAGCTTCCATCTTTAAAAACAATGGATTATTCTGCTTTCTTTTAAGGCACTGTGATTAGTTTTAAACTCAATTTTTATGAAATTAACTAATGTGGAAACTAAACTATAAGCTCATAATAATAAGCTTTATTATTTTCTACAATAAAAAAAACCATTAAAAGGCATGTAAAAAATGCTTCTGCCAAATAACAGGATTATTTTTAAAACAGTGCATACAAACATCCACATTGTTTCAGGCCATTAATGTTTCTTACGCAGAGGAGCAAATGGCTTATGAACTGTGACTTTTTTACATGTATATTTCTGTTTTGTTCCTCTTCAGAAAAAAAAAACTATAGATAACTTTGTAGCTTGAAACAAAGTAAAAAATTTAAACTCCAGCTTCTTTTCTCTGATAGAAAACACATCTGACTTTATCCTTCATCTTGAAAAACTTAGGTTGGGCATAAAGTGATAAGATTTTGAATGGTTCTGTCTCATCTTACTTTCTAATCAGATACATAAATCCTGTATTACGCTGCATAGATGCTGCTGCTAAGATTGATCAGAACTAAGGACAACATAAAAAAATAGATAATCTCTTTAAACCTCTAGTACTCGCTCCATTTGGATATCTTTGTGGGGGAGAAAGAGGATATTTTATGAGAGCACCTTCCTCAGTTTCCTTCTACAGGAACAGCTTAGAAGGAGAGGTGTTTAAGGAGGCTGATGGGAAATCAGGCATCAGATTGGCTGTACCCAGACTAATCATCTCTGTCTGGTAGAGAAGGCTCTTTTTGCATATGCATATAAATGTCATTGCAGTCAGGGGAGCTATTTATTGCTTAATAATCACTGACAGTGGACCCAATCCAACCCTCCTGGAAGTCACTCTGAGTCCTTCAATTAAGTCATGGCAGAGATTGCACAAACCTGCACCGTGCCTAAATTAGAGCTTTCAGGAGCCTTCAAATCAGTTGGATGGATAATTGGATGTAGTCAGGTAAACTTTTGTGGTGTTTACACAACTGTAATTGTGATAATGATTCTTTGGACAACCTTGGAGTTGCCTGTAGTACTAAATGCCTGAAGTAGGCTTAGAGCAGCTTTTGCAGGAGGGAGTTCTGTGGGTTCCTTGTGAACCAGGCACTACTGTTTGTGTCTAAATCTCCCTCCATAGTGCCCTTCCCCATCCTGCTCCCCTGAGAGCCTGCAGCAATGGGCAGATGGGGTAAAAAGGGGTTCCCTCCCTCCCCCTCTTGTAGTTAGATTGTTTTCCAAGGGGAGAAGCAAGCTCTTGTCCTGGCACAAAGTCATGGCTTGAGTTATGCTCTTTATCCAGTAATTATAAAACACTCCTGAGTGCTTGGTTATGGCAGTGAGCTTCTCTAGGAATAATTTCTGTTGGTAAATCATAAGAGAGGGACAGATATATGAAAACTTCTCCCTAGTAGTGCTCAATTAACTCATACCCTGGTCTTTCTCTTCACCAAGCTGCACTTGCCCTTTGTATTTATTCAGCGTGGTCATTCCTGAAGATTTTCCACCACAGCTTTGCCACAAAATTATTTGACTTGTTGGCATGACCCTCCAGGCTCCTTCTTTCCCTGCTACTAGGAACAATTTCATGGCAGGCTTGACCCCATGAAGAGTTGGGTGATGCTGAAGGATGTTCTCTGCTTTCATAATGTTCAACCCATCACGTTGCTGTCAGAGCAGATGTTGGGTTATATTCAGCAGGCACTGGATGCCTGGGGACAGCTAAACTGCTGCAGACTATCCAAACCCCAGCACCTGGCAGGGCTGCTCATGCCCAGGACTGTGCTGTGGGCTCCTATGATGAAAGCAATTAAAGCCAACCAGAAAATGGTGCAATTTCCTTGGTGATAATATTGTTGGGATGATATAGATTAGTGAAAATTTTTGAGAAGTCTGAAAAATCTTTGGACATTTTTTTGGTTAGGTAAAATGCAAAATAACATAAATGATGTATATAGATCCCCAATCAAAAGAATTTCCCCTTTTTACTTTGTCCTAAAAGGATTTTCTGCATATTTAGTTTTAAGCTAGTACTTCATATTTAAGAATCTGCGATTTATGGCATGAAAAGCTTTTATATTTATAATGTGCCATAACCAGTAATGAGGGCCATACTTTTGCTTTACCAGGCTTTCACATTTGTTTAATTTAGAAGGTACTTTGCTATAAAAGGAAGTGCTCTCTCTGGATTTTAGCTGGTATAATTAACGTTATTTCACATCTACGCTCCAATATACACAAATTGATTGTGCTTATGCTGTAAAATATGACACATTCTTCTTTGATTTTCAGTCACTGCCTTTGGTGAAAAGAACGAACAGATTACAAGATAAATATTCCTACAGACATGTATTAGCAGGAGGCACAGCAAAGGGGAGCTATTAAGGAGTGGGAGTTGGGTATTTCAGTTGTCTAATGAATAGCTAACTACATCAGATGTAACGTGAGCTCACTATGTCAGATTAAAACCATTGGAAACATCACAAAAAAAATTAAAAAATTACATTGGAATTGGCCATTTCAGGAAGAAAATTGCACTGCCAATGAGAAATGCACTTCCAGACTTATGATTTTTGTACCATTTTTCAATTTTACAAATGTATTTAAATAACTATTTTTACTGAAGGTAAATTTTAAAATTTTAATGATTTTCATTTAAATTTTGAAACAACAAAAAGGTTCTCATTTCAAACACATTTTCCCACCAGATTCCTTTACATGAAAAAAGGAGAATGCTTCCCTTCCAGACCCCTGTGTCAGCTTTTGCCTCCAGATTATAGTTTTGTAGCAGGACAGAGGCAGGAATTGCTTTCCTCACTCCTTAAAGACAGAGCTTTAAAAATCATTTGCTAACGTGGTAACAATTTTTTTTTGGATAGGTAGCCAGAGAATTTGCTTAACTGATGTGTAATAAGGTAGCCTAATCATTGTAATAATTGAAAGAGAAATTATTTACAATAATAAATGGGAATATAAGTAGGAGTAATGGGACTGTGAAATAAATGATGGGTAGGAAACTTGGCTGAATACCAAGAAGTGATACATCTTAGGGAAATACCCTGGTTATTGAGATGGACAAAGCCCCATCAGCGTGGCTCATTTAAAAGTGCACTGGACAGAGCAGGGATGAACATCTGTCTGTCCACAAGGAAAAACCGGCAGCTTTTGAGGGGCCAAGTGATCCTGGGTTTTTCCTCTTTTGAGTTTGTGTGACTCTGAGGCAGGATGACACAGACTGATGGGCTTTTCCAAACTCCCTGGGTCAAAACAGGACATAAATTGCTTAGAAGCATTTCTGTGTGATATCAACAATAGGACTTAAAAATTAGTTATTCAAATAAAATTGCTTTATTTGGTTTTAGACCTTTTTTTTCCCCCATGGAAGTAATGCAAAAATAGGCAACATGGCTGGAAGGGTGTCCCCATTCCAAGATGTACTTTCCAGCTATTTATAACTCCCAAAACACAACAATCTGACAGATCACTGCCTGTTCCCAGCCCTAAATCAAAAGGGAGTATTTTAGAATATAAATGTATGGAGAGGTTTAAAATAATACTGGTTGATCTAGTTTAATATCCCAGAGTTTAAATAATTGCAGCTACATGAGGTATGAGAATATCTTTGAACTTCATGCAGCTCTAACGAAGCTTACAAAGCAAGAAAAGCACCCAAACTTACATGAAACAAGTTCCTGGCCACATTTAAATGCTGTTCAACAAAGCAGAAG
The DNA here is from genome assembly GCF_035770615.1 of Melospiza melodia melodia. Classification (NCBI taxonomy): domain Eukaryota; kingdom Metazoa; phylum Chordata; class Aves; order Passeriformes; family Passerellidae; genus Melospiza; species Melospiza melodia. The sequence goes on along the minus strand of NC_086201.1, from coordinate 5,341,553 downwards.
GGGGTCTGGGAAACCATGGATGAGCAGAGTTATCTCCTATCTCAGAATTTACATGAAATCTTTGTTAGAAGCAGAAGTATAACCTTTAATGGAGTCACTGCCTTTCCTACTCACATTTCTTCAGCAGATTTCTCCAGCTTTGACATAATTTCAGATGCCACCTCCTGTTGTACTGAAACTGGGATATCAGGAGGGCAGAAATTCCCACCTGCCAAGTCCTTGTGGATGCTGGGCATCCAAAGTCATTGTCTGTGCCATCAGGAGGTCAATGGCAGAATGACAAAATTGGAATGTAATCTGAACTATTTGCAACATTGGATCAAATGTGCCTGGTGCAAATTTTAAAAGCTTTCAGTGATGCCAATTAGCTGGGATAAACAGATTAATGAATGATTAGGGGAGTTAAATGTGGAAAAGTTCTGTACAGTTCAGGTCAGGCTGTCAAACACAAAGGCACCACTTTGGCTCAGTAAGTCTTTAAGCAGCTTATTGCTGGGTGATACAGGAGGACATTTGGACACTACAGGAGGATGTACAAGTTTATTTTTGCATTCTTCTCCTGATATTTGACACTAATAATTTCTGCACTTTTTTATCTGAGACATTAGAGCCATCTTTTGGGGGTTTTTTGGTTGTGTTTCTGATTGTCAACTCCAGCTGGACATAAACCAGCTCTGGAAACAGAAAAAATCAAGAGCATCCTTCTGATGAGTGACTTTGCAGCAGATGTCGCTAAACTCCTGTGGAGGCTGTCCCTGTGTGCTGTGCTGCCCTGGTGACATAATGTGTCACTTGGGTGGCACTGGGGTGTCACTAACACAACAACTGGCCCTCACAAAGCCACTGGTGATGGTTCTATATAAAGAACATTTTGGAACCTGACCTTTGCCTTGTAAAAGTTATTCAGACTCAAACCCATTGCTTCTCAAGCATGAATCCATTTCTAGTCCTTTTGTTAAAAGGAATACACAGCTGGAAGGAAAGCACTTGTGCTGTTGAAGGAGAACATTCCTCATTGTAAGCAAACCTGTTCAATTTTTTTTTTGATATTCTAATGTAAGCCCAAATGCATGCCATGTCCAGAAACTGATAACTGCAGTAATTGAGCCAAATTATTTCAAAGTAAAATACTCACCATCCATCAAATGTGATAATGTGTGGATCAGTGAAAGAGTAGCAGTTCCCTGTTGGGAGGTCTCGAACTGTGACCTAGTTAAAATGAAATGTGTAATGAATACAGTCTACACAGCAGTTTTCCTTCATTACTGTTCCTCAAAAAACATTAGGGGCAGGATTCATGGGTTAAGTACAAACTACAATCTGACTTCTGAAACATGATTGCAGATAGGGACAAAATGGGCTTTGCTTTCAAACAACAGAGCTTAATCACAGCCAATGAGGGAGTTCAAAGTGTTCCTGTTCATCTGATCTAATGTCTTCCTTTATCTGGTAAAAGCTGAAGTTCTTTATTAAAACTTTTTGCCAAGGAGCAGATCATTCACAGAAATTACCAGGAGAATAGAGTGCTCATTAAATTGTACTAATTTAAATGCCTGAAGTATAGTAAAAAGGTATGCTATAATTAAGTAACATTAGCATGTTTTAGTAGTACCTGCCTGTCCCCTAATTTGACCTCAGATTTCCCTTTATAGCATCTCAATGGCTGATTTATCTATTTGATGTGGATATTGATCAGGTATCGATGAGGAGGCTCCAAATTACACTGATGTAAGTTTGTGGGTGAAACAGGAGAGGATCTACTGCAGCTACAGAGATCTTTATCTGCAGCAGCGCTTGACCCCTCGGGCACCAGCTGGGTGACAGAGAGAGCCCTGGTGCCCTGCAGGGAGCAGATGTGCCTGCAGAAGCCAGGGGCAGGGCTCTGGAGCTGTAACACCTGAATCTCAGGCAGTGCTGGACCCAGGTCTGCTCAAGAGGGTGGTTTTCAATGGCTGAGTGCTCTGCTGACCAGCTCCCAAAAATTCAGGACTGGGTTGTGAGGTGATTTGTGATATGAAGAGCTCCCCCAGTCATACTGGTGGGAGTGATGGAGTGTTATGGTTTTCCATTTTCCATCCTGACAGACTGATTTCTTGGGCAGGGCTGTTAATTCTTTGCTCCCTCCCTGCCCGTGAGGAGCCCAGAGGTGCACTCCAGTTAGTTCTACCAGGATCCATGGAGCAGGGAAGAAGGATGGCTGCTATATCCCTGTGCAGCCTCTCAGTGACAAAGCAGAACCTGGCTCTTGGGAACAGGGGTGAAATTAAATAAATGAATTAGAGGGTGAAGATAGAACTTCAGTTCCTGACAACGATCCTCACCTGCAGCAATACATCACCTGTATCTCAAAATACCCCTTAACCATGACACAGAAACACTGAGATGCCCACCTGTGTCTGGCACACCAAACTTTTAGAATGATGGTCTTGAGGAGTGAAAAAATGAACTCCTCTTTACAAAACTTTTTGATCTGGGGTCAGCTGTATCATTTGGATTTATGGTGTGACATGAAGTGTCTCAGAATTTTCCCATTTTCTCCACAGCCTCACAGATCCTAAGTAAAAATTTAGCACAAACAAATCCATGTGGCTCTTCCTCCTCTGTTCCTTCTTGCATGATATCAGCAGAAGACACAATTCCTGGTTGGAGGCAGGAGTAGTTTGCTGAGGAAATCCTGTTTACAGGTATGTAGATGTGTTAGGATGTTCTGCCCACCATTTCTGTTCAATTGTTAGATAAATCAAAAATATCTGAACAAGTCAGAAGGGTTAAAGATTATGTGGATTTTAATACATGGACTTTTTCTTGCTATGTTGCAAGAGCTATGTTACATTAAGGCCTCTAATTAACTACAAAGCAGCAATGTGAAAATGGGGGGAGGGAAGTATTGACTATTATGTTTCCATATATCAAGTTTTAACAGAGATAAATGGAATTTATTATTAAAATTGATTTATTCAATTTCACACTTGATACATCTGCATATTTTAATGACAGAATTTGTAATTTCAGGAAAAAATATGAGTGTGTGAGTGCACGATGCTGAATTAGCCATAATTTCTGGTTTAAGAATCTTGAAAAGAAGCCAGTTCTGGAGATAAAATGCTATACACCCATGCTAGCCATTTTGCCTTTGAAGACAAAAATTCTTGTGGTCCAGTTTAATCTTATTCTCTCATGACAAAATCCACAAAAATTAAGGCAGAGAATTGTGGATTTCACTGGGGGGTTGTTTTCAGTTACTTAAGATATGCCAGCTTGGATGTGCCCCTGCTCTGAGAAATTCAGCTCAGTCAAATCTGTGCTCTGGTTAATTTTTTGGAGTGGTGGGATTACAGCTCTCAAACCTCCCAGCTGAGGTCCTGAAATAACTTCATGGAGAAAGGGCTGGTCCTTGCTCACCACATTTCTTTAGCCAGGCTTTCTACAGGGAAAGTGTGGCTGGCCTTCCTGATTGTTTCTTTTTGTTTGTTTGTTTGTTTGTTTGTTTGTTTTATTTTGGACATTTTGTAGTGGTATAAATGAAAAAGTGGAGCAGCCACGTGTCATTGAAAGTGTCCTGGCAATTCACACTACGGTCACAAATTGAACGTGGCACTGCTCAATCCTCTCTCCTCTCTCCTTTCTGAGGCTCTGCCTTTCCTCTGCTTTTTCAGAAAATGTTCTCCAAACATTTTCTTCTCACTTTTCCCCTCTCTCCTTCTCAAAAAGATGCTCATTCCCTAACCCATGTTCTCCCTCTCCCCTTTTCCAGTGGACAGGAGCATTCCTGGTGACCTCTGTGTTCCAGCTCTTGGCCTTACTCATGTGCTAAGTAATAATCAAACCTAAATCTGTCAGAGCACAGGGAATTCCATTTAATTTTCTTGGTGCGTAAAGTGACTGATTTGCTTTACTCTGCTGACAGAGGGCAGGGTTAGATCAGATATTAGGAAAAAAATTCATTACTGTGAAGGTGGAGAGGCCCTGCCACAGGTGGCCCAGAGAAGCTGTGACTGCCCATTCCCTGGAAGTGTCCAAGGCCAGGTTGGATGGGGCCTGGAGCAACCTGGGATAGTGGAAAGTGTCCCTGCCCATGGCAGGGGGTGGATCTAGGTGGTCTTTAAGGTCCCTTTCAACCCAAATCATTATGACAATCATCCCTAAAATTTTATTTTCTTTGGAAAAAAAAAAGGAGAAAAAAAAAAAAAAGGAAAAAAGAAAAAATTTGTCACATTTCCCAAGTGATTTCAGGACCTCACCTTCACATCCCTGGGTGTGTAAGCCCTCCAGAGCACATCCCCTGGCGCGGCCGGCCGGGCGCTGAGGCGGCTGACGCGGTCCCCGTCCTGCGCGAAGTCGGTCACGGCTGTCACTGTCACCCTGGCTGCTGCACAGCTGCCCCCCGAGCACGGCCCTGGCAGCAGATCCACCTGGCAGGCCGAGAGGGCGATGTCTGGGGGCCCTGGGACCTGGCTGCCTGGAGGGAACACCAACACAGAGTCTGACAAGAGTCAGCCAAAGTGCCGCCCCATACCCTCCTCTGCTCAACAGAAACATTTCTCGTTCCAGGACACACACGCCTTGTGTCTTGGATTGAAGGATTTAGCTGGGGTGTGTGTTCTATTGCCATCTGTTAGAGGTGGGGCAGCTATCTCCTGTTCATTGGGCAGTTTTCTCTATCTCTTGCACAAACCAATCCTCCCTCCATGAGATCTCTTCTGTCCATGGCCAGTGAGTGCCCCTGCATGGCTGTTCCAATTCCATCATCCCACTGGGAGATGCTCCGCCCAGGGGAGGAGCCAAGCATTCCTACCTGGATACAATCTGAGGGTTGGAATGCTGCAGCAGCATTTTCCTACTGGATTCCCAGAGGGAGCCCAGGCCCATCTACATCAGCCCTGGAGCTGCAGAGGAAAACTCCCCCCTTGTGCAGGATCCCTGCTGCACCAGAACCACAGCTGGCACTGCAGGAGGGCTGAGCCCCATGGGGTGGGGCTGTGCCACCACCCTGACACACAGGGTGTCGTGTCCTACTCTGACTCTGGCAGTGGTTTGGTTATATGTTGGTGTTTGTGGTTTTTTTTTTTTTTTTTTTTTTGGTACTATTACATTTGTACTTTTTTAAATTTTACTAGTAAAGAACTGTTACTCCTCTTCCCATATCTTTGCCCGAGAGCCCCTTAATTTCAAAATTATAATAATTTGGAGGTTTACATTTTCCATTTGAAGGAAGGCTCCTGCCTTCCTTAGCAGACTCCTGTCTTTTCAAACCGAGACACCTTGGAACCAGATGGGCTTTACATGAAAGCAGTTGTGACTGACTGAATCTGGCATCCCCCTGCACTCTTCACTGTGCTGCTTTTTTATCCCCAAAGTTTGCTAAAAACTTGGTGGTGTCTATTTTTCCACAGGTGCTAATATTTCTGGGACAATGGTGTTATCTTTATGGGTCCATGCCCAGGGAATGAAGACAAGTCGTTGTCATGACAAAGAAAGAGATGAACCTGTGTTCTGGAAAACATTTCTCTTTCACTGTCTGGAGTATAAGGAGGTATCTGCTGGGAGTTATTTAATTTAAAGCAAACAGGTGTTTTGATGTGAAAAGGGAGGGGTTCTTGAGTAAGTTTTTGGTGAACTGTGGATTCACAACAGCAAGGCAAATGCAGCAGGTCTGTATTTGTATTTTTTGGCTTAGTTATGTTATGGTGTTTTGCTTTCAATCTGTAAAGCAATGGTAGTTTTATTTGTGTCCTTCACAGAAGTATTGTGCTGATAAATTCACTAAAAATTTAGGAAAATAATAAGCTATGGAAATACTGGCTATGTGAGCATCAGTGGTGGGTAGAGAAATGATGTGTGGTGACAAAATCAGTGTGACAATGGCACTGCACATCATATCTTTCCTGAAGGGACCTCTACACACAGCCAGAATGGCAGTGTTCACTTCTCTCAGGTGCTGACCCTTTCTGCTGAGGTTTCAGGTGAAGGGCAAACCTGGATTTTTATTTCCATAGGTGTGTTTTCCCTTACACACACTGAATTATGGTAGCATTCAGTTCTGAGCCATCTGGTCTGCATACATACAGTGTGCATTTTCTTCTCAAGGAGCCACTCAAGCTTTCATGGATCCTTTGGTTGATAGGAAATGAAACTATGGTCCCACTGAAGCCAGTCAGAATCTAAATGCTGATTTCAGGACTTACAGTGTTTCTTGAGGAGTACTTAGTTTTCTGTCCCAGGCTGCTAATTATCATCAGATGAGAATAAAGTTCTAGAAATGGTGGGCATAAAATTAATCTGAGATGAAAACAAGTGATTTTCTGATATTAAAATAAGTGATTTTTATACCATTCTTCCCATTTGTAGAATTGCTTAGTAATTTCTAGAGATGGCATGAAAGAATTTTAAGATGGCATTTCTAACACAATCAAATAATCACTGTATTATTCCTTATGGAAAAATCTCATGAAATATAATTTAAATTAACCCTGTACAGTACTGTGGGAACTGAACTAAAATCTACAGATATTAATGACATTTTATCTCTCATATCAAATCCTTAAAGGCTGCTTCACCTCACATCTTATAGAAAAGTCCTGGCTCATTTTCAAGGTTCTTGATTCAATTAAATTGGAGGTTTCCATGAGGAATAGTTATTGCCATTACAGCCCCATGAGCTGTGCTCAAAACCCAGAACAAAAGTTTAAAATCAAAGAAAATCATCTTGTCAAAATAGTAGCGATAAACTTAACAGGAGCCGAACTCCAGTGGCTCTGCTGTGCCTTGGCATTCATTATGATATTGTCTGAACTTGGAGAGATATTTCTGTGCTTGTAATTAGCTTTCTTATCACTTATTCCCTACATAATTAGCACAAGAGTGTAGTTATATGGATTCAGCCAGACAAGGAGCTTGTCAGTTAATTTATTCAGTATAAACGAATCGCAGCTGAAATGGTTTTTATTTTTAATTTCCAGCACTGTGGCCAGCACACATTTTTCAGAAGCCCGCAGTGTTCCTTCAGATAAACTAATGGAGCCTAAAGACAATAAAGGCTCAGAGCAAATGTGGCTGTGCAGACACCCAGCAGCAGATCCTCAGCCTTAAGTATATATAGATAGCTCAATAGATAACAGCCCAGTGTCATCCCAGGAAATAGCCCCAGGATGGAGCAACCAAGGGCTAGAGCTGGGTCTAGTCTAAGCTGCAGAAATGAGTTGATCAAAACTAACAGGAATTTTCCACTTCAGCGACAACTTCCTTCAAATATGAGTTAATTGGATGAGCTGTGCTTTCCTCCTGGCACCTCTTGGCACCAACACCTCTTGGCATCAAGCCCATTGACAGCTTGGAAACAGAGCTGCTTCTGCAAGTCCTGTATCCTCTCTTTCTTCCAGTCAAGCAAGCCTGGAAGGGACTGTGGGACTGGAGGAGACCTTGGTGAGGAGCCGGTCCAATGTGCTGAGCTCAGCCTCCCCCACCTGAGAGCTCCTGGCCCAGGCTCCCAGTGCCAGAGGGATTCTGAAAGCCTTGATGGATGCCTCAGAAAATGTGATTTAAACAAATGGCCTTGGCTGGGGCTCATTCCTATCTGATCCTCAGTGCCTGAGCTGCTTGGGGTCTGTGGGGATGTCCCAGCACACGCCAGCCCTGACATCCCAGTCTTTGCTCCACCTGGATATCCAAGGAAATCCGTTCCCATGAGCCCAGAGGACGTTTTCCTGATGGAGCAGCCCAGACTCCAAGCCAAGAGCAGTGTGTAGAGCAGAGCAGCACTGAGCCGTGGAGAAATGCAAAGTACTGCAAGTACGAGAGCCAGCACAGCTGCTGGAACCATAAGGTGCTGCTCAGTTTAAGTTCATTTTGTTGTGATACCATTTAAATTATTTTCTTCTTTTTGTCTAAGCACTTGGCTGATTGATGAGGAGAGCTAGGAAAGGGAATTAAAAAGAGAAAAATATCAGGACCTGTCTGGGTTTTGCCAACATTTTTTAGAGCTGGCTTTTTGTGGGTAGAGAAATTGCAGCTGTAATCCTATCTCTAAACATTTCTCTTGTTGAGTCACTTACGGAAGAGAAAGAAACTTGTTAGAAAAAAGCTTGAGTGTTTTATTTGGTGCAAATGGAAAGTAAATACCTACATGCCACCCTTAGGCAGGACAGGTATTCCACCTGATTGACCTGAAGACAGCATTTATTGAATAAAAGGGCAAGAGTTTTCTCAGTGACATTGTCAATATTTTCAAGTTAATAAAATAAAAACCCCTGAATGTTTAGAAAGAGAATAATATATAAGCACAAGAATGATTTTTTCCTCCTGTATTAAGTTAGACAAAAACTATAAGCCAACAAAAGAAAGAAAAAAGGCTTCACTATGCATTTACTGAATAATAAATCTGCAGGGGAGCTTTTTCATTGATAATTAATGAAATTATTCTACCTAAGAACATTCCTGCTACAAAAAACCCCTAAAAATGGAATTTTACGCTCCTGGAATTTAAAATAAGTTCTTCTACTCTCAGTTATTTCATCCATAAATCTCAACAGACTACTGTTCAGGTTATTGCTAGTCAGATTTATGGCTTTGGGGTTTTTTTTTCTCTCAAAAATCTGTCAGATGTAATCAGCTGTTTTATTTTGCAGATAAAAATATGGCCTAGTTTGCTGATTTTATGCCTTCTGCCCTTTGGTATTATTGATATATTATATTTTCTATTAGAATCCATTGTAACCTACATACTGGAAAAAGCAATCACATGGATTAGATGTCAATATGTAAAACTCTTACCCAAGTCCTCAGTGCTTAGTTGCAAAGTGATTTTACAGGAATTGTCCTGCCCAGGACAGGCAATGGGCACCGTGCTCAGGACAGTCACAACATGCTCCTTGCCATCCTCTGCAATTTCCAGCGATTCTGGCAAAAACTGGAAATAATGTAAAGAACTTTAAGATAATTTTGACAGACAAAAGTGATGACAGATTAATCAGGCAACGCTGACATCTATGAAGCCTGAAGTGGTTTCAACCAATTATTAAGATATTACTCGCAAAATAATAATAACCTTTATCATAATCTGCTTAATAATAATACATTTTGCAATAGTGATCTTCACTTTTGTAAGGTAAAATTGCTGTTAACATACTTTAAGTAGATTATTTGCAATTAAGGAAATGTTTTCAGTTCCCATATATAATGTGTAATTGCTTCTCATCTCCAAATCAGAAAGCTAGCTTTTATAAGCCTGAGAATAATGCTGTGGAATTTATTTAATTTTTAATATCCCTGTTTTAAAGGAGCTCCTACCCCAGTGCACTAGGAGAAGAACCATGGCATAAAGTCTGGCATAACCTCATGGTCATGGGCTCTATGCTTGTAGTTTGCACCAGGTGCATAATAATTACAATTTTTCACCAATTCCCCTTCCCAGGAAGAAGAATTGCTCTGCACATAGATTTTACAGCTTTGGAGAGAAAGCTGGGGTTGTGCCTTTTCTGTCTGCCCATTGTCCTGGGAAAAGAGCAGAAACAGCACTCAGGGCTGGTTGGAAATGGGAATTTCTACTCCCTGGAAAATCCTGACATTTAAAAAAATTCCTCAGAAACTGTTCTTCAGATGCCACATAGAATGTGCTGCCAGATGTTTGAAGCCCCTTTCATGGAGGCATGACACTCAGATACTTAGAAGATCCCAAAAATCTCCTGACAGCCTAATCCTTGAGTGGGATTAGACCTGGTCCTTGCACCCAGTATGAATTTATCTTCAGCAACTTCTGTTTTGTAATGCCTGACCGTAACAGGATGATAGATAAAAATTCATATTTTGTCTTCACTTTGTCCTGGTTAATTTACAACAGAATTGTGCATCCTTGGTTTGTAGGTTTTTAGGTGTGTCTTCCAAACCCACAAAACCCCCAGAGCTGTTCAGGGCACATTTACTGGCACATGGAGCTTTCCCATACTTTGTGGTACATGGTGCCATGTCACCGTGATATTTTATGAAAAATCCCTTCACCAGGATTTCTTCTCCTGGCAAGATAAGAAGCCTCAGCTTCTCCATGTTTTGCTGCTCTGGAATGTGATTTGGACAATTGTTTATACAAACATGTGAATTGTTGTTAATTAATGGCCAATCGCAGCCAGCTGTGTTAGACTCTCTAAGTCTGTCACGGGTTTTTATTATCTGATGTCTCCTTTCTCTTTCTTTAGTATAGTTTTAGTATATATATAGGATATAATATCATAAAATAATGCATCAGCCTTCTGAGAACTTGGAGTCAGGTTCTCATCTCTCACCTCGTCCTGGGGACCTCACAAACACCACAACAGTGCCTGTGGTGCCTCAGGGTGTTTTGCAGACAAACTGAAAGCCATTTGCTCACAGTGAACAGTGCTGCTTGTGATGATCAGGACTCATGTTTCTTCATCATGATTTTCAAATATTCCCTAGTTAGAGACTCAGGGCCATGGGTGTTACCTTGATCCCAGCATAGAAACCTTTGCTGTCCTCAGGCAGTGACAGCTGCTCAGGAGAGCCCCTCCTAAAAGCTGTGACGGTGCAAAAGACCTGTAATAAATAAATAAACATCATATGCTATAGCATTTCTTGAGTAACATTCATATAATTGTGCATCTTCCTGTTGCTCAGAGTTTTTAAGCTTTCATTCTACTGCTGAGATATATTTGGGGGATTTAGGATTTGGGAATATTTATGTGAAAATTTTGAGATTTGGAAGAATTTTTGATGCATTTAATAAGCAAAGAAAATGGCTGTTGTTTCAATAATTAATTACACTTTATGCTTACGATGTGTTTTCTTCTTCTTACGATGTGTTTTTCTTCTTTCTTTAAACATCTTGTTTTGTGATTTTGACTCATTTTACTAACAAAAACCTACATTGTTCATAGATATCACTGTCAGAATTCAGACATTTGCTCTTGGGATCTCAGACCCCAGTCTGTCCACTGATCAAGCATCTGCTCTCTGCACCACATTTGTAAGCATTTTATTTTAAAATTTAAATTTGTTTGACAGTCATCCAGTCTCAGAAACTGTGTCAGCAATAAGAGAAGCTCCTTTTTTTCCCCTTATAGTTTTATAAAAGATGATGCACATGTGCCTACAGGGTTTATATTGTATTAAAAGAATGAAATTCACCCAAATAAAAAACTCCTCCAAACACAATGTACTAGGACACTTATGTTGTATTCCTAGCACAGCCACACAACTTTTATCTCTGCTGAGCCTGCACACCATCTGCCAACTTAATGTTTCATTGGTTTCAGAAAAACCAAATTGCAAAAATCATTTCTAGGACCATAAGATTGAAATACAGAAATTTTCCTTAAAGCAAATGACAATAGACTCTGAAACTGTAGTTCTGAATATTTTTTTTAGTCTTCTTGGAAATGAAGTAACAGATTGTGACACATTAAATCAAATTCTAGATACTCAGATGACATATTTATAGCTGCTGCCTTTTTTAGGCCTCAAGTAACCCACAAGGAAGAACTGGACCGGTCCAATTTATTTTCCACTATAACAAATGACTTTGGATGGATTTTTCCAGCATCACTCACTGGCCATGCTGATGCTTGTAGCTCTCACCTGCTGCCTCAGGCACGACCCTCATGACTACTACCTGCAAAGCAGGTTCTGCACCAGGATATTCCCAGATTCATGTCATCATGAACTTCATAACATCCTGAATATTTCTTTTAGCACCCTAAAAGTCCCTCCTCGTTACCATCAAGCCATGAGTTCCCTCCAAACTGAGGAATCCTCTTTCCCACCTCATTTGTGCAGAGCAGAAATTCCCCACCAGCAATACAGGGCTGTTTGTAGGGCTGTGGGGAAAAACAAGTGTTTTCTGTGCTCTTCAAGTGGATTATTTCCAGTTCAGCTCAGTCCCAGGCTTATGTGCCTTTTGGGATGGTTTTACCTTCACAATTTTTCTCACTCTCTTGCAGACAGTTTGGCCCAGTGAAAACGGTGCCATTTGTTACATTAACGAGATGGAAGCCTTGAGGTCGTACTGGGTGTACTGGGGGAAAAACAGACAGATCTCACCTCACAGAGACACTTTACAGTTAAAATTCCTCAGATATTTCATAGTTATCCAGCCTGCCTCTGAAGCCTGCCTCTGTTGTCTCCTCAAGGTAATAAGGCCCTGTTATCATTAGATATTTATTATCTCCTATCCTCCCCTCAAGGCTTGTGCTCGGCTTACGGACTTTCCAAAACACCTCTTCTGCTGGGAAGGCAGAAAGTGAGGGTTGATCATGCTCCTGCAGCTTCTCCTGCTGCTGCCACAGGGAGAGTCTGCAAAATCAGGAACTGGCAAGGTGGTGACAGCAGAGAGAGAGTTCAGATAACGCACATTCCCCCTACCAAAAACAAACAGCACTGACCCCCTTGCAGAGCTCATGGAGCAGATCACCTGCACCCACATTGCAGGTGATGTATTTGCACTCCCTGGGCTGTTTGCACTTTTGGCTTCAGTGCTTTTAACCAGAAATATTCCCGCTGAGATTCCCTCTGAGCCCAGCACGAGGAGTGTTTGTGCCAGGGAGGGAGCAGCAGCTGCCAGGGACGGGCACAGGGATGCCCAGCACTGACAGAGGATGGCCTGGTGATCTTCCCCAAAGTGATATTCTGGCAAAAAACGGAACCCAGCCTCGCTGTATTTCCTCTCATATCTATTTTAGAGGTATATTTTATAGGTAAAGCGCCAAACACTCAAATAAAAACGTACTCCCTAATGACACACAGAGATTTCTGTGGATATCAGTCCATCCCAGCTCAATCTTCAGTGCTTTTGGAGGTCAGCACAAACTTTAAAAATTCAAAATGTATGGACAGCCATCAAAATTTACATTTTATTTCTGTCTTTTATATAATTCCCACCCTTGTTGGGTGCACACCTCACAATCAGCAATGTTCATCAGATCCTGAGCTACAGGTTGACAATTTGTCGCATAATTATGATAGTCATCCCAAGGAGGAGGGATTTTTTTGCCTTCAGCTAAATACTAACACTTTTTTCTGCACTTCAGTAATCAACTTTTTCTTTCTCTTTTTCTCTTCCCCCCCTACACCCATCTCAGGATGCAGCCTTTTTAAAGCAAAGAGATAAAAGCACCACTGACAGCAGTATGCTGATGGCCGTGACAAGTTAGGAAGTGTTTTTCCACAAACTCATTGGATCTGTTAAAAAAATTCAAATTCTATTTTTCATCATCTCTTTTAAAGGGACAGGTACCTTTGGACAGGATGACTGGATTGCTTTTTAACATGGGATGCTTTGTTTTCCCTGTGTGCTGGCAAAACTTCCCATAATAGGGCAGAAAACTTCTTCTAGGCACAAAACTCTTATCAAAAAAGGCTTTTTAGGTAAGAAGTGTCTCCCTTTGTGTGTGTTGGAGCAAATTTCCCCCCTTCCATGGACTCAAACAGAATTGTACCCATTTTGACATGGGCCCCATGAGCAGCTTCTTTAGCTAAAGGCAGAAGTCATTCATTAATTTGGTGAGGGTCAGTTAGTTCTGTGAAACAATTCAGGAGAATATTTTAATCCTAGGACCTGTGACCATCCCCAGAAAATTTCTCCTTAGTAACTTTCCCATTAAAATGTGGGTATTTTCCCCTATAGCTTTCAGAATTCAGGTTTCCTCCAAATCAGTTATTTCTACTTGTTTTGATGATAATAATGTCCTCAATTCCACCTTTTCCCCTAAATGATTCTGAATGTGGTCATTCATTAATTTGGTGAGGGTCAGTTAGTTCTGTGAAACAATTTAGGACAATATTTTAATCCCAGGACCTGTCACCATCCCCAGAAAATTTCTCCTTAATAAATGTGGGTATTTTTCCCTACAGCTTTCAGATTTCACGTTTCCTCCAAATCAGTTGTTTCTACTTGTTTTGATGATAATAATGTCTTCAATTTCACCTTTTCCCCTAAATAATTCTGAATGTGGTGTGGGGAGCCCAGGCTGGGGCAAAGATGGGGACATTTGCCAGCAGATCCAGCTTTTCCCTCTCCATCACACAGGGGGCTCAGTTAACCAAGGCAGCTGTGGGGAGCTCCCTTTTCCCCATAAGGAGCCCTTTAGAGTCACCTCCTGCTGCCATTCCCTCAGCAGGGCAACCTGGGGCCTGCAGAAGGTGCAGAAGGTGATGATTATTAACAGGAAGGTGATTATTAACAGGAAGGTGATTATTAACCCTGGGGCTGATCCCCCTCCTGCAGTACCCCCCATGTCAGGGCAGGCTGGGGCTGCAGGGCTCAGGAGGGTGACACTCCAGGATGGAAGGTGGAGGCAGGGCAGGGAGTCCCCAGGCCAGGTGAAAGGTGTGTCCTGGTGGCTCTGCAGCTGCCTTTGCCTTCTCCATTAAACACTAATGGGCTGGGGTTAGAAACTCTGCTGGCAGCTGGGAGGGAGCTGGGGTTTGCAGCCTTGATGAAAAGAGCAAAGGATGAGCAGAACTGAGGGATGACATTTCTAGGTAAGCTGGAGGAAAAGAAAAATAGTTCTCATTAGCTTGAGAAAATGATCTGGCTGTAGGTATTTGCAGAAAGGGGTAGGAACAAAGTCTCTGGGAAGGGTTAGCAGGAAGGGGAAAGCCGGGAGAATCTGTCTTTGATTTAATTAATGAACTAGACCTTGCAGCTTTAGAACACAAACCACTGCCTGTGAGGGGCTGTGGCTGTGCAGAGGAGGGAGCAGGTGCAGCTGTGTGACCTGGCCCTGTGGGCAGCCCAGCCCTGCTCACTTTGCTGCTGGCAGCTCTTCCTCCCCAGGTGCCACATGGCCGGGCAGTGTGTGGGAGCTGACTCTGGGTCAGCATTCTGCTAGGGAAGGAAGTTTTCCCAGGGTAATAGCGAGGTGTTTCATCATCTGCAGAGTTTTATCAGCTCTCTGACCCTTTCTGCTTTGAAATCTCTGCTCAAGTTCACCTAGAGCTCTGTTTCTGTGGGGATGCTTCTCATTTTCTACCTGAAGGTTGAGGGAGAAACTGTAAACTCAGCTGTGACCTGCAAACAGGCAGGTCTTCCTATTCCTGTTGATTCTGACAAATCCAGTGGCTGGGAGGGGATTAGTGGTTAAGATGGGGAGATGCCACTTTGTCTTTGGAGTCCTCTGAGCTGGGCAGTGACAGAGTCTGAGTCAGTGGGAGCTGAGCCAAGGGCATGAAGTGACCCCAGAGGGGAGATGCTGAGAGCCAGTGCTGAATGGGGTCTGTAGGATGAAACCTTGCTATTTCTGGGAGAGGAGAAGGGGCAAACCCTCAAGATGGCCTTCTAAGTGCTTGACTATTTCCATAGGTACAGACTTAATATGATTTAACATTTATGAGCCCATATGCCCAGGATTTTTCATCTAAATGCAATAAATGTAGTGAATTCATCATCTGGAATGAGCTGCTTCTCTGCCCTGGGCTGAACTGGGGCATTTCTTAGAAGTGCTGGCAATAAGACAAAAATCCTTTTTCCTTGAGAGATGAGGTGTAAGTGCTCTGCAAGGTCTGGCTTCCTTCAGCACCAAGAACAACAGGGCTGTAAGATCTCTTGCCTCATCACTGGAGGTGTTTAAGGCCAGCTGGGATGGGGTTTGGAGCAACCTGGCCTAGCAAAAGGTGTCCCTGGCCTTGCAGGGGGGTTGGAGCTGGATGATCTTTGGGCTCTCTTCCAATCCCAACCACTCTATGAAATTTCATGCTTTTTCCCTTGTGAGAGAAAAATAGTTATTTTATAGATTGAGGCAATAATTTGCTATCTGTTTGGCTGGGGCTTAATCTCCTTCTGTTGCAGAGTGCCATGCAAAGCAGCCACTTCTATCAGAGAGCTCAGAAAGGCTGGTTTTGCTTAAACATTCTTATTTTACAACCGGCACCATGGTTTATGTAGGGTGACAATTGCTCCTCACCACGTGAACTTTTGGATTGCTGTGCTGAGCAAAATCTGCCCAGTTTTCTCCTAAACACCTTTCTTTCCTAGCATAACTCATTACTCACAGTGTGCTGCTATAATTTATAGATGGCTGTGCCTCGAGGAATGAAATGACCTCTGTCACTCTCACATAAATAAGGCTTAGGAATGCCAGGATTTTCATATCAGATGGAGTGGGCTCCTTTCAGAGCTTATAGAGAAATAGTGGCATGGTATAGATTTATTTAAGACTGCAATAGTTTCATGAACATTGTGCTGCCAGCAATACTGTCTGAAATAACAAAATTGGAACCCAAAGAGCGGGGGAAGAAAGGACACATGATGGCTATTAAAAAATAACTGGCTGTTTAGTCAATACAAGTTCAGGGATGTTGGCTGGTAAATCTCAACTCTTCTCTACGGTTTGACTGCGTATTAAAATATATCAATAGCTATTCCATTATGTGACTGACCTATTGCCTGGAGGTGTTTTTACAAAGAATAGCATTGACATCAACCACCCAAAAAGTGATGTAAAAAAAAAAAAAAAAAGTCATCTTGCTTGGCAGTGGTTTTTTTGTCAAGAAAGGAACAGAGAAGATGCTGATTTCAGGCCATGAATGTGTGGAACCAAATGCAGGCT